>NC_064614.1:612802319-613427319 GCF_023898315.1 Schistocerca nitens | reverse complement strand
TCTAGCAATGACTTTGCCTTGTGAACATCAATGAAACGAGCGTTGAAGACTGATATAAAGTAAACCAACTTTTTCATTGTGCGTACTCTTATAACTGGCTTCTAACTTTTCTGAAACTTGATTGCAATTATGAAAATAGATGTAACGGACCGACTTCAGTTTGGATTGAAACAGGTTTAACATACACTGGAAGGATGTAATACGTAAAATTTCGATGTAGTATGGCCATAAAGTTGAGTAATCAGTTCTTAAAGACGCATTTTTAAAGTCTTCAAATGTCTGGTAATGTCAGCGCCAATCCAAAATTAGTTCCTACAGTGGAAGGCGCTCCCTGCTCTGAGAATGAACTTCTTCCAATTAACTCTTCACATACTTCAAACTTGAGCGTTACCCCCTGTGCAAATACTATCACCTGGGGAGTGGAACTGATGTCAATTGATTCACCAATAACCTGTGAAGAAAAGTAAAGAGATTTCTTTGATGAAGTTTTTAACTGGTTCTTTATATTTAACAACATTGCAGTAATTCCTTCGCACAATCATCCGGTTAAAGTGATTTTTTTCAAAATGTTTAACTGATTACAGGCAAATATATCTACCAGCTGTCTCGGGAGAATTTTTGACAAAATTTCCCTCCGTATGTTGCCGGCGACTTTTTGCTATAAAGCGAAATATTTTAAAGTTTATTTCTGCTACAATTTCTGAGTCTATTAGAGATTCTGTCAACAATGCTTGTTGACATGCCGATTCTCATTTCAAGGAAGATTTTTTTACTGTTTACTTGGCTCCTCTGACAATTCAGAAAATGCAGAAGGCAAATTTTCGTAGTGTGTCCTTAATCTGTATTCCTTTAGGTTGGCTAAAACACTTTTGCAGATGATATTAGTCAGCTATATCACAAAAAATATTTTTTCGGGCCAGCTGTCCTGAAACTTCCGTTTCTCGACTTTAGTTTGCGATTTCTACTTGGCTCCGCTTTATCCATTCTAGGTTTAAGTTTCGAGCTATTCCAAGTGGGGACTTCGCAAACAACGCCTATGAAGAGAAAAACAAAACTGTTCGTACGGAAACAAATGATAATTGTATGAAATTTTCTTTTATTATTATTGATCTGTAACCATGTAGTAAATGCTTTAAATTTACAAAAATACGTAGAACTGTTGCTTTTCTTCGTCGCTACAAATTCAATGGGCTAATGAGTTGGCTGTTGAAGCTCACTGACGCAAAGTATGAACTGGAGAATACACGAAACACTGACGACTAAACAACGTCGTTCCATGCAGGCAGGTCTACTTGCAGCTCTTGTTGCCGTGGCTGCAGTGTTGTGCAAGTGCGCAAGTTGAAAAATATTGTACCGTGGGACAAGTTATTTTTCGTACTTGGGATATCTCTGTCATAACATGACCTATACAGGCATGGGACATCACAAGATAATAATCGATATTCGATGTAATAGAATATCCCCGTACTAAATATCGATATCGAATTTAATCTAACTAAAAAAATTGATAATTCAGTACATTGGTGCCAAGAAGTTAGTTTTAAAATTCAGATCATAACTTATCATTATCTGTGTTTCTTAAAACTGTGAGGTATGGGTGTGATGAATCAATAAAAATGAAGGAAAACAAAATTTAATAATACATTGTTTTACGTATAAATAAACAGCTGACAGAGTCGCAGAATCTGCTGGATTAGAAATGAGAGGTGTACTTTCTGTATCGCCACTATCAGAGTTTGATTTTACGCCGTTTCACTCGACGAGCCTGTAGACGTTAATTTCTGATCAAAAGTCTTCGGATGCTGAGACTTTGTACGAGCTTTTAAGTTTGAGGTGTTACCAGGGGTACAGAGTACCTTCACACTATGATTGCTCCTTGGCGCTTTTACCATCGTTTCATTTGAAATACTTCCACGTATCGATTTAGGGAGGCATTGCCTTAGTTTTTATCTCCACACTTAAAACACCTGGTATAAACACACAACGGTTAATGAACAATACAAACACATGAGGTTTCGACAGAGTTGCAATTGCAAACTACGTCCTAATTACACTCCTGGAAATTGAAATAAGAACACCGTGAATTCATTGTCCCAGGAAGGGGAAACTTTATTGACACATTCCTGGGGTCAGATACATCACATTATCACACTGACAGAACCACAGGCACATAGACACAGGCAACAGAGCATGCATAATGTCGGCACTAGTACAGTGTATATCCACCTTTAGCAGCAATGCAGGCTGCTATTCTCCCATGGAGACGATCGTAGAGATGCTGGATGTAGTCCTGTGGAACGGCTTGCCATGCCATTTCCACCTGGCGCCTCAGTTGGACCAGCGTTCGTGCTGGACGTGCAGACCGCGTGACACGACGCTTCATCCAGTCCCAAACATGCTCAATGGGGGACAGATCCGGAGATCTTGCTGGCCAGGGTAGTTGACTTACACCTTCTAGAGCACGTTGGGTGGCACGGGATACATGCGGACGTGCATTGTCCTGTTGGAACAGCAAGTTCCCTTGCCGGTCTAGGAATGGTAGAACGATGGGTTCGATGACGGTTTGGATGTACCGTGCACTATTCAGTGTCCCCTCGACGATCACCAGTGGTGTACGGCCAGTGTAGGAGATCGCTCCCCACACCATGATGCCGGGTGTTGGCCCTGTGTGCCTCGGTCGTATGCAGTCCTGATTGTGGCGCTCACCTGCACGGCGCCAAACACGCATACGACCATCGTTGGCACCAAGGCAGAAGCGACTCTCATCGCTGAAGACGACACGTCTCCATTCGTCCCTCCATTCACGCCTGTCGCGACACCACTGGAGGCGGGCTGCACGATGTTGGGGCGTGAGCGGAAGACGGCCTAACGGTGTGCGGGACCGTAGCCCAGCTTCATGGAGACGGTTGCGAATGGTCCTCGCCGATACCCCAGGAGCAACAGTGTCCCTAATTTGCTGGGAAGTGGCGGTGCGGTCCCCTACGGCACTGCGTAGGATCCTACGGTCTTGGCGTGCATCCGCGCGTCGCTGCGGTCCGGTCCCAGGTCGACGGGCACGTGCACCTTCCGCCGACCACTGGCGACAACATCGATGTACTGTGGAGACCTCACGCCCCACGTGTTGAGCAATTCGGCGGTACGTCCACCCGGCCTCCCCATTCCCACTATACGCCCTCGCTCAAAATCCGTCAACTGCACATACGGTTCACGTCCACGCTGTCGCGGCATGCTACCAGTGTTAAAGACTGCGATGGAGCTCCGTATGCCACGGCAAACTGGCTGACACTGACGGCGGCGGCGCACAAATGCTGCGCAGCTAGCGCCATTCGACGGCCAACACCGCGGTTCCTGGTGTGTCCGCTGTGCCGTGCGTGTGATCATTGCTTGTACAGCCCTCTCGCAGTGTCCGGAGCAAGTATGGTGGGTCTGACACACCGGTGTCAATGTGTTCTTTTTTCCATTTTCAGGTGTAAGTCAACTACCCTGGCCAGCAAGATCTCCGGATCTGTCCCCCATTGAGCATGTTTGGGACTGGATGAAGCGTCGTCTCACGCGGTCTGCACGTCCAGCACGAACGCTGGTCCAACTGAGGCGCCAGGTGGAAATGGCATGGCAAGCCGTTCCACAGGACTACATCCAGCATCTCTACGATCGTCTCCATGGGAGAATAGCAGCCTGCATTGCTGCGAAAGGTGGATATACACTGTACTAGTGCTGACATTGTGCATGCTCTGTTGCCTGTGACTATGTGCCTGTGGTTCTGTCAGTGTGATCATGTGATGTATCTGACCCCAGGAATGTGTCAATAAAGTTTCCCCTTCCTGGGACAATGAATTCACGGTGTTCTTATTTCAATTTCCAGGAGTGTATGTGCTGGACAAATATCGATCAATGGTATCTCGTAAATTATTCAGAAATATTGCTATTTCGGTATATCGCCGTCCGATACCCCAACTCTAGAGCTAGACTGACACGGCGCAAATTAACTAAGTTCTATGAGGACTCGGCCTCTCCGTGCCAGAAGGGAATGAAAGACGAGTAAAAATTTAAGAAAAATATTTCTAAGAGCGAACAGTGAGGGATGGTGCGCGGATGTTGTCTGTGCATCCACGGCCTACTCTATTAGAGAGCAGCCGGTTTGAATGTGTGCCGTGAGGAGCTCCATTTCTATCAGAGCTGTACGGAGACATATGCACCTCATACCCTTCAGCACCGCCGACCGAACATCACACTCATTGCCTCCCCAGGACTGTTGACCACTCAGTGTAAAGCATATTACTTGAAATGATTTCAACACATATACAGGTACATTAAATAACGGTAAATATACTAAAGTATTCAGTCATTATAGTTGTGCATCTGAGTTTAGCACAGTCAGAGCGAAAAATATGAATGGTTTCATTATAGACACTAAATTACTTTATATACGTAATGTATATGGTGTCTGTTCTTTCGGACGTATCCTAAAGAACACACAAAAACTCACACACACAGGGTAGTTAGTGTCTGATGGGAGGCGCGCTTGAGTAGTCCCTGCGTTGCGATGACCGCCACTATGTCCGGATGGCGCAGTGGTCAGCGCATCTGTGCTTCTTCCTAGTAAGCAAGAGACCCGCGTTCCAATTTTCAACTTTCGTCATTGATTTAAATCAGTGCTCACTGGCAGCTAACGTCATTAATTCCTTTGTGTCTTAAGTAAATTACCTGCTCGACACATGTTACTAAACATGCATTTAATAAAGCGCATGTCTGAACTCTGTACTCGGAATATTCCTTTTCTTCCAAAATTGTATAAAGACGGCAGCGAGTAAATCTTCCCGCCCATTCCCGCCTCCGCCTTCTGAAACTCCTGTCTGGCCGGACATGGGGCTTGCATCCTTCTACCATCCTCCACACCTACAAATCCCTCATCCGTCCTATCCTCTGTTATGCCAGCGTTGCCTGGATCTCCGCCCCCACCCGCTTTTACAAGGCCCTCCAAATCCTTGAACGCCATGCGCTCCGCCTTGCCTTCCGTATCCGCCTTCCTTCCCCCACGCGGCTCCTGTATGAACTGATCCCCTTCCCCCACCTCCTCCTGTTCCTCCAACATCTCCGCATCCTTTACATTGTTCGCAGGCTTGATCCCCCCCACCCTCTGGTTTCCTCCTTCCTCTCCACCCCCCGCCCGTTGCCGCGCCTCTATCGCTGTCGAACTTCGCCGTGACATCTACCCTTCCTTCCAACTATAACCTGGCCTTGTCCCCCCCCCCCCTCCCCAGGGCCCCTTTCCCTCTTTCCTCCTTCTCCCAGAGCGGATTTTCCTCTGTCCACCCCTCCCCTGAGACCCTGCACCCCATACTTGCCTCTCTCCTTCCCACATCCCTTCCTCCATGGCCCTCTTTTCCACGCGCCCCCCGGTCACCTCCCCCATCTCTTCCCCTCCCTCCCTTCTTCAGGTCTCCCTCATCTCCTAGCGCCTGGCAGATCCTCTGTGTTGCTCTTCATCAGTGTGCCACATCAGTGTTGTTTAGTGCTGTTTCTCGTGTGCGTCAAGAGGTGTGATTTTAATTGTGTCCTGCCTTGAGGTTCGCCGTCAGTGTTACATTATGTGCTATGCCTTACGTCGCTACCTTTATGCTCCAGTCATACTGTGCCTCGTGTTCTTTTAACCGTCGCAGTGTGTGGCTTTTTGTGTGTGCTACTTTTAAACAGTTTTTTATCTCCATTTTACAGTCACCCCGTTTTTTGTCTATTGCCTTCCATGATGTTCCCCTTGTTTATATCTATGTTCACCTTATTCTCTCCTTTGCTGTTTTTAACTGTCTTCTGTTGTTTTGTTCTATGTCTTTCGGCTGAAGAGCAGCGCCTATGCTGCTGCCAGCCCGCCCCGATGGGGAATTGAAATACAATAAAGGAAAAAAAAAAAAAATAAATCTTCCCTAGTTCATCACAAAGAAGTAAAAATTGGATGACACCGTACACTTTCGAAAGTCGCATTATCTCTAAGAAATAACTATCGAAACGGCTTTTATACCATGAATTCCCTTTCGTCTTGTGGCGGGTTTGTGTCCTTAGATAGAGTGGCACTTGTAATTGTTATTTTGAATCAACAATACGTCGCCTCCAGAAATAAATTTTTACTTCACTGTGTCCGTAGCACATCAGGGTCACAGCAGCTCGATAACGGAATAATTTATCTCCTGTGAAATACATGACAAAGTTGCCAGTATTGCAGTAAAGGTCTTGGTTGACAAATATCACGATAGAAAAGTACTCAGAAAATGATCATATTTTCCATTTCAGAAAAAAAAATCTGAGTTGTATAATTGCAAAGTTTATCATACAGTCAGCTTTAGCGAAACGGATTGTTTTCATCTATTTGACTCCTTTACAGCAGCGTGTTATACATTAAATAGAACTGTAAACTGCGCCGGAAGTCATCTTTCCAACGACTGTAAGGTCTGTTATTTACAATTTTAATCTTTCATCTATGAGTACAATCAAATATTTGAACCTCGTGTTTGTTACACACCGATAAAAGTTGTGGAATGTAGGCGGGTGTTACTGGCATCACGCTACCCACATATCGGCTGATGCCGTGCTTTTATCCACGGATGGCTAAACCCACACGCACTCGATTTCCGGCTGAGGACGTGGGCAACACTGTTCCGGTCAGTCGGTAAATGACGTAGACTCACTACGGAAATATCAGTCGACAAGCAACATACGGCTTCACATTTCCCCGACAAATCATCCTGGGCGTTACAGAGAAGATATATTTTTCTTTTGGTACACATGTGTCTTCCGTAGCGTTGTGCCGAACATATTATATGTTGACCGTTCACAAAGTATCTGGCGAGCATCCAATGCCGATTTAGAGAGACGGGTGAAACAGTGTTTCTTTTTGTCTGGTCTTATCTGTGTCTCTTCCATAAATAACAACTTCTCCACCGTAAGTAGGTTATCTGCAGTGAGCTTCGAGTGAAGAACAGCTCAAATGTCGGCTAATAAAGCTCTCGTAAGCAGCACGGGACAACTGCCGGTTTTCGCCGCCAATCACAGCAGAAAAAATAAACACGTGGATCCAATCTTGGGTAGATTAGGTTAACATCCTAGAGTCTTTCTTAAAGTAACTGTTCGGACGACCGTTAATGGCAATAGAATAAAGTTGACTACAGCCGTTTATTGGGCTACTATGATAAATGATTCTCAACATTCTATGCACTGGACTGCACTTAAATGGCCCGTTCCAATTTTTTATTCAGTGCGAAGATGCCTGCTACCTGGAATTGTACCCATTTTATTACATCGCCTGCACCTTCAGGTCAAGGTGTTTTTAAGGAATTATCATTAATGAATATCGACTTGTACTACTGTTGGATGAATGGTATAACAGCTCCCAGTGACACACCAGTACAAAACGTGTTATGCCTCGAGCCATAATCATGTGGCCTACCACTGTTATCAATCGACACACCAAACAACATACCTGCACTGAGCCTTGCATGACTTTTTCAAGATGGTCGGTAGTATTTTCCAAGGTGAGGATATACACTCTCCAGAAACTTCTTTGCCGGCCATCTGAGCTTAGTTTGAGGCGAGACTCATCCCCGGAGAAAATTCTACTCAAATCAATGAGATTACATCCCAAAGATTTGTCTGGAGATGCCCCTGACAGTGTGGGATACCAACCTGAGTGTGGCCCGCCACTCGAGCCGAAAACCAGGAGTGATGGTCTGCGATGCCATTTCCATTCATAACAGGACTTCTTCGGTTGTCATGCACGGCGTCCTTACAGCACAGCAGTTCTTGACGACATCGTGCGCCCCGTTTTGTTACCTTTCACGGTAGGCCATTCTGGGCTTGCATTTCAGCAACGTTTCTACTTGGTTATCTTGGGCAGGAAGGATGTCGGATCTCTTGCCAGTTGAGAACGTCTAGAGAATTATGAGCAGTTCCCTCTAACCATCTCGGGATTCTGACGATCTAACACGTTAATTGGACAGAATTTGGCATGCTACCCCTCAGGAGGGCATCCAACGAATCTATCAATGCCAAACCAATTAACTGCCACCAAAGTGCCAGAGCTGGAACAACGCGTTCTTGAATTGCTTAATTTGTGAAGCTCTTTCGCTTGAATAAATCATCAGATTTTTCTGAAATTGTATTCATTTGTTTGTCTGTACTTGTGTACATCACATCTACCGATTTTCGTCCCATGCGGATAACTCCTTCGAGGTGGTAATTCAACATATTTGCCGGGAAGGCTTGAAGAGTCACATCTGGTACCTGCTATTAGAGTGCGGCACTTGTGAGAGAAAGGGTGCGCTATATGCGTCAGGAATTGTTCTTGGTGTCCAGACAATTACTGTCACTCCATCTGAAGATTTCAGCGAACCTTCTAGCGGTATCCTGCAACTGGGTAGAAAGCGCCACTTGGGCAGTGGCTGAGTGGACTGAACGACAAGCTAAAGTTCGTCAAATGACAAAATACGATCGACTCGAAGCCCGAACACAAGAAGAGATGCCAAGAAGTCTTACCGTGCTTAATCTCACGGAGAAGACTTTAGAGGACGCTGCAGTTTCGGTGCTAGAGAAGGGTCTGAATTTTATACCTGCACAAGGGACCATTCCCATCTGAGACGTGGTTGGTGGAATAGAGCAAGCTGTTTCAAAACTTACTAAGGATGCTGCCGAAGTGATTAGGCGTGACACATGCAGCATCTTGACTCTAGCTTCACTTAAGATGTACAACCTTAACACATGATCAAGCAGATACCGTCGGAAGTTCGATGAACCTCTTCACGGATGACGCCGATAACGCTGTTGTACACAAGGAAGTCGCAACGCTAGAACATTGCAGCGGAATACAGGAAGACCTGTAGAGAATCGACGCTTGGTGCAGGGTGTGGCACTTGACACTCAATACAAACAAATGTAACACACTGCAAATACATAGGCTCAAAGTCTCTTTATTGTATAATTACAAAATTGAAGAACTGTTACTGGAAACAGTTACTTCCATAAAATATGTAGGAGTACGCGTACGAAGAGATTGGAAGTGGAAAGATCACATGAAATTAACAGCGAGTAAGGCAGATGCCAGACTGAGATTCACTGGAAGAATCGTCAGGAAATGTAGTCCCTCAACAAAGACATAGCTTACAAAACACTCGTTCGACGTACTGAATATTGCTCGTCAGTATGGGATCCCCGTCAGATAGTACTAATAGTGGAACTAGAGAACATTCAAAGAACAGCAGCATGTTTCGTTACAGGTTTATTTAGCAAGTAAGAAGATATCACTGGGATGTTCAGTCAACTGCAGTGGCAGAGTTATGAATGATCTACTGTTAAAGTTCCGAGAGCGTACGTTCCTAGAAGAGCCTACCAGTATATTGCTTCCAACTACGTGTATCTCGTGAAAACACCGAGATAAAATTCTAGAGATTCGAGTCCACCCGGAGACTTACCACCAATCGTTCTTCCCGCAGAGAATATGCGACTGGAACAGGAAAAGCGGAAAGTCACACAGGTACACAAAGCGACTTCCGCCAGAACCATAAGATGGTTTGCGCAGTGTAGACTTGGAAGTAGAATGTAGATGTAAAATTTGTGGTGTACTGCTGATGTACTCAGTTCAAAGTTTCTATGATTCTCTCGGCGACAGGAAAAAATCCAGTGAACAGTCACTAGGGCGTGTTTTCGCCATACCAATGTAATTTTTCTTTCAACACTTTACGAATGCGTAGTGCATTTTTAAAGGTTCTATCCTCAGAGGATGAAGAGTTGGCATGGAAGTATATCGATAAGCTTTCTTCTGGTTCTTTGAGGCTCTCATAAAGTCTCTGTCATCATTCTGAAAACAGATAATAAAGATTCTGAAAAATGGCGTCCCTCTTGCCATTACGAGACCACTGCCAGTCATTTATTTGTCATATCGCTTCAATTAATTGATATTGTATCATGTTTCGAGGTATAGCCTCAACATAAAGCAAAATGTGGCAATACGAAAACATATAACACGAATACAAACTGATACCATTAATCGGACAGGTAGGTTAGAAAATTTAAAACGGGAAATGGATAGGTTAAAGTTAGATACAGTGGGAATTAGTGAAGTTCGGTGGTATGAGGAATAAGATGGTATGAAGAATAAGATCATGTGAATACAGAGTTATAAATACAAAATCAAATATGAGTAATGCAGGAGTAGGTTTAACAATAATTAAAAAAATAAGAATGCGGATAAGCTACTACAAATAGCATAATGCAGGAGTAGGTTTAACAATAAAAAAAAATAAGAATGCGGATAAGCTACTACAAATAGCATAGTGGACGCATTTTTGTAGCCAAGATAGACACGATGCCCACTCCTACCACAGCATTACAGATTTATATGTAAACTAAACCCGCAGATGATGAAGAGACTGAACAAATGTATGATGAGATAAAAGAAATTATTTAAGTGCTTAATGGAATTAATAATGTAATAGTCATGGGGAACTGGAATTCGATAGTTGGAAAAGGAAGAGAAGGAAAAGCAGTAGGTAAATATCGACTGGGTGTAGGGAATGAGAGAGGAAGCCGTCCAGTAGAATTCTGCTCGGAGGATAACTTAACCACAGCTAACGGTTTAAGAATTGTGAATGAAGGTTGCATACGTGGAAGAGGCCTGGGAACACTGGGACGTTTCAGATAGATTATATAACGGTAAGAGATAGGTTTAGGAACCAGGATTTAAATTAGAAGAAATTTCCAGGAACAGATGTGGATCTGACCACAATTTATTGGTTATGAACTGTAGATTAAAGCTGAAGAAACTGCAAAAAGGTAGGAATTTTAGGAGATGGGAGCTGGATTAACTGAAAGAATCATAGGTTTTAGAGAATTTCAGAGAGAGTGTTAGGGAACGATTGACAAGAACAGGTGGAAGAAATACAGTAGAAGAAGAATGGGTAGCTTTGAGAGATGAATTAGTGAAGGCAGCAGAGTTGAAGCAGGTAAAAAGACGAGAGCCAGTAGAATACAAACGTTTCAAAAATGAGATCGACTGGAAGTGCAAAATGGCTAAGCAGGCATGGCTAGAGAACAAATTTAAGGATGCAGAAGCATGCCCCACTAGAGGTAAGATAGATACTGCCTACAGGAAAATTAAAGCGACCTTTGGAGAAAAGACAATCACCTATATGAATATCAAGAGCTCAGGTGGAAAATCAGTCCTAAGCAAAGAAGGGAAAGCAGAAAGGTGGACGGAGCATATAGAGAATCTTTATAAGCGAGATATACTTGAGGGCAATATTATGGAAACGGAAAAGGTCGTAGATGGGGGTGAGGAATTTGTCAGAGCACTGAAAGACAAAAGTCGAAACAAGGCCCCGGGAGTATAGAACATTCCATTACAAGTATTGATAGCCTTGTGAGAGCCAGCCCAGACAAAACTCTACCATCCGGTGAGCAAGATTTATGAGACAGGCGAAATACCCTCAGACTTCAAGAAGAATATAATAATTCCAAAGAAAGCAGGTGGCGGCATGTCTGAAAATTACCGAACTATCAGTTTAATAAGTCAAGGCTGCAAAATGCTAACACGAATTCCTTAGAGAAAAATGGGAAAACTTGTAGAAGCCAACCTCGGAGAAGATCAGATTGGATTGCGCAGCAATGTTGGAACACGCTAGGCATTACTGACCCTAGGCTTATCTTAGAAGATAGATTAAGGAAAGGCAAAACTACGTTTCTAGCATTTGTAGGCTTAGAGAAAGCTTCTGACGATGTTGACTGGAATACTCTCTTTGAAATTCTGAAGGTGGCAGGAGTCAAATACAGGGAGCGAAGGGCTATTTACAATTTGTACAGAAACCAGACGGAAGTTGTAAGAGTTCGAAAGGCACGAAAGGGAAGCAGTGGTTAAGAAGGGAATGAGACAGGGTTGTAGCCTATCTTCGATGGTATTCAATCTGTATATTGAGCAAGGAGTAAAGGAAACAAAAGAAAAATTTGGAGTAGGAATGAAAACCCAGGGAGAAGAAATAAAATCTTTCAGGTTTTTCGATGACAATGTAATTCTGTCACAGACAGTCTCAGAAAATCAATTGAACGGAAAGGACAATATCTTGTGAGGAGGGTATAACATGAACGTCAACAAAAGCAAAACAAGGATAATGGAATGTAGTCGGATAAATTAGGTGATGCTTAGGGAATTAGGTTAGGAAATGAGACACTTAAAGCAGTAGGTGAGCTTTGCTATTTGGGAAGCAAAATGATAGAAGATGGTCGAAGCAGAGAGGATACAAATTGTAAACTGGCTATGGAAAGGAAAGAAGAGAAATTTGTTAACATCAAGTATAGATTTAAGTGTCAGCAAGTCCTTTCTGAAAGTATTTGTGTGGAGTGTAGCCTTGTATGAAAGTGAAACGTGAACGATAAGTAGTTAAGACAAGAAGAGAATAGAAACTTTCGAAATATGGTGCTACAGAAGAATTCTGAATATTAGATGGATAGATCACGTAACTAATGAGGAGGTACTGAATAGATATGGGGAGAAGAGGAATTTGTGGCAAAACTTGACTAGAAGAAGGGATCGGTTGGTAGGACACGTTCGAAGGCATCAAGGAATCACCAATTTAGTATTGGAGGGAAACGTGGAGAGTAAAAATCGTAGAGGGAGACCAAGAGATGAATACACTTAGCAGATTCAGAAGGAAGTAGGTTTGTGATGTGACCTGTCTGCGGAGAAATAGTATAACGCATATCAGAGAGCATGTACTTCGTTTCCTGGTCAGTCACTTACAAAATTTTAAATAATCACCCAATCTGCTCGTGAGAAATAACTGTTTTCCTGTGGCGTACTCACTTTCATCCACTAATCCATTGGTGTGACCTGCTTGACTTAATTCCTTTGGTCTCTTTATGGGGGTATAGGGCATTCAAGAGAACTTAGCATCCATCTCTGTCTTTGACTATTCCTTTCAATATCAGCCAAGTCTTACGAACTTTCCTTTCTTCCCCTTCCGCCGCCCTCTTCCATGTACCTCTAGGCCTGCCTTTCTTCCGTGTCCCTTGGGGATTCCATTCCAGTGCCTTCTTTTCGACTGATCCATCTAACTTTCGTAATGTGTGCCTCAGCCATTTCAACTCTCTCACGTATCTGTTGTTCTGTAGGTGTCTGGTTTCTTTTTCTATAGATATCCTCATTACTTATTTTTCAGGCCACCAGATATTCACTATGTGCTTCAGGCATCTATTTATGAAGCTCTCTAATTGTGATGTTATCTTTTTATCTAATTTCCAAATTTTGCTGGCATACAAAAGGACAGCCTTCTCACTTGTATTAATTTTAGTTTTGAATGTGGTGTTTCTGTTTTACCATATTGGAATCAGTTGTACGAAGGCTGCGTCTGCCTTCTTTATATGCTGTTCTTCACACCTTCTTCGGCTCTACCATCTTCTCTCGCCACACTAGCCACATATCCGATAAATTGACAGTCTGCACTTGCTGCTCCCGTACAAGCAGCGGCACTACCAGAATTTATTCTCATTTCCTTTGTTTTACCTTTATTTACGTCGAGCCCAGCAACCTCTGCTTCTTTTTTCAGAAATTTTAATTTAACTTTCATATCTGTCAGCCTATGAGCTAATAAAATAACGTCGTCTGCGAAATTCAAATCCTCCAGATGTTCATGGCTCTCCCACCCGCTGCGTCTCTTCTCATGTTTGACTAAACGACAAGGAACTGCTTTGGTGACAAAATACAACCCTATCGGAGACTCGTTGTTGCCTCTATCGGATCTGTGAGATTTGAATTGTGGAGCAGACAACACTTGTAGCCATCATTAAGATCTTTGATGATGCTGAGAATCTTCTGTGGTTTACCTTACTTCCACAACATCTGCGACAGCACTGCTGTGGAAGTCTGTACAAGTACTGCTCACAGTTTCCAAACTTGTGAGTAACAGTACTGACACGTTGTTTATTGTATGCTCTACAAATAAAATGGCGACAAAAATAGACCTTGATTCGATTTCATTATTGATGTTTCGTCATAGTGGTATCTGTCACTTGGCAGTGTCTTCAATGTTAGCGTTTTAATGTTAACAGACGAAATGTGACCCAATAAAAGAATATATATGTATATCCTTCATCATCATCATCATCAGTGTTCTTCCAAAAGGCAGGTTTTCATATGGTACTTCTCCAGGCGGTCTTCTGCCATCCTCTTCAGGTCTGCATAATTTTCTCTTCCCTATATCTTGTCTATCATCTTGTATCTCCTTCTTCCTCTCAGTCTTCTCCCGCAAACCAATCCTTCCAAAGCATCTGCTAGCAAGCACTCCCTTCTAAATGAATGTCCCAACCAGTTCTTTTTTCTTTCTCTTACATCCTTCAGCAGACATCTTCTCTCACCAAACCTTTCCAATACTCTTTCATTACTTACTCTTTCCATCGAGCTTGTTGTCTCCCTTGTCCTCCACATCCACATCTCAAATGCTTCTAACCTTTTTTCATCCTCTCGTCTCAGCGTCCATGTTTCTGCCCCATATAGTGCCACACTCCAGACAAAACATTTGCCAAGCCTTTTCCTTAGTCCTTTATCTAATTTGCCATATAAGAGTCTCCTCTTTCTGTTGGATGCCTCCTTCGCTATGGCAATTCGAGTTTTCACCTCCTGGTGACATCTCAAGTCTTCAGTTATTGTGCTTCCAAGATATTTAAATGCACTTACTTGGCTAATGGTAGACTGGCCTATTTTAATGTTGGACATTCTGCGTCTTGTACTGATGACCATACTCTTTGTTTTTGCTGTGTTAATTTGCATCCCATATTCCACACAAGCTTCATTCAGATCTTTGAGCATGTTATTCACTGTCCGCTCACTTTCTGCGACTAATACGATGCCATCAGCAAATCTTATACATTATATTCTCGTTCTACCAATACACATTCCTCATTTCCCATCTAAGACTTTCGTAATAATCTCTTCAAGATATACGTTAAACAACAGTGGGGAAAGACAACAACCTTGTCTAACACCTCGTCCAATGCTGCTTCCTTCTGACGTTTCATTTCCTATCCTTATCCTTACTTTCTGGTGTAAATATACATTCTGTATCAGTCGTCTCTCTTTCCAATCTACTCCTTTCCTCCTTAACAACATATAATTAATATACAAAATTACAAGGATATAGTATTTGACACTTAGATTCATGCATACTACTGAACATCGTGGAATAACAATATTGAACTAAAATTGTGTCTTGTTTTAACTGTATATTTCACTCAGGAATTCTGTTTTCATTTTCGGCCAAGGATGCGCTGATTTGCAGATGTGCTTTGTATTTATTAAGGACTTACATAAAAATCGGATCGTTTTGCTTCTGATGTTGTATGGTACTTTGCGAAAAACATTGAACTTACTTAACCCCATTAAAAACTAAGAATGTGCCATCTCTAGTGCACCATTTTCTGGGTGATATTATCTTAGTTGTTCAAAAGTTTACTTTCACGATGACTGATGAAAAATAAAGACAATGAGTGGACTTGTGAAGCTACAACTTTAAGAGCTGGCAGGAAAGGTTTAGAATTAATGAGACCAAAGAAATGGAAGTGCCTAAGAGTAAATGTTGTTCTGGTCTTCAGTCCTGAGACTGGTTTGATGCAGCTCTCCATGCTATCCTATCCTGTGCAAGCTTCTTCATCTCCCAGTACCTACTGCAACCTACAACCTTCTGAATCTGCTTAGTGTATTCATCTCTTGGTCTCCCTCTACGATTTTTACCCTCCACGCTGCCCTCCAGTGCTAAATTTGCGATCCCTTGATGCCTCAAAACATGTCCTACCAACCGATCCCTTCTTCTAGTCAAGTTGTGCCACATACTTCTCTTCTCCCCAATCCTATTCAATACCTCCTCATTAGTTACGTGATCTACCCACCTTATCTTCAGCATTCTTCCGTAGCACCACATTTCGAAAGCTTCTATTCTCTTCTTGTCCAAACTATTTATCGTCCATGTTTCACTTCCATACATGGCAACACTGCATACAAATACTTTCAGAAACGTTTGCCTGACACTTAAATCTATACTCAATGTTAACAAATTTCTCTTCTTGAGATACACTTTCCTTGTCATTGCCAGTCTACATTTTATATCCTCTCTACTTCGACCATCATCAGTTATTTTACTCCCTAAATAGCAAAACTCCTTTACTACTTTAAGTGTCTCATTTCCTAATCTAATTCCCTCTGCATCACCCGATTTAATTTGACTACATTCCATTATCCTCGTTTTGCTTTTGTTGATGTTCATATTATATCCTCCTTTCAAGACACTGTCCATTCCGTTCATCTGCTCTTCCAAGTCCTTTGCTGTCTCTGACAGAATTACAATGTCATCGACGAACCTCAAAGTTTTTACTTCTTCTCCATGAATTTTAATGCCTACTCCGAATTTTTCTTTTGTTTCCTTTACTGCTTGCTCAATATACAGATTGAATAACATTGGGGTGAGGCTACAACCCTGTCTCACTCCTTTCCAAACCACTGCTTCCCTTTCATGCCCCTCGACTCTTATAACTGCCATCTGGTTTCTGTACAAATTGTAAATAGCCTTTCGCTCCCTGTATTTTACCCCTGCCACCTTCAGAATTTGAAAGAGAGTATTCCAATTAACATTGTCAAAAGCTTTCTCTAAGTCTACAAATGCTAGAAACGTAGGTTTGCCTTTTCTTAATCTTTCTTCTAAGATACGTCGTAAGGTTAGTATGGCCTCACGTGTTCCAACCTTTCTACGGAATCTAAATTGATCTTCCCCGAGGTCCGCTTCTATCAGTTTTTCCATTCGTCTGTAAAGAATTCGCGTTAGTATTTTGCAGCTGTGACTTATTAAACTGATAGTTCGGTAATTTTCACATCTGTCAACACCTGCTTTCTTTGGGATTGGAATTATTATATTCTTCTTGAAGTCTGAGGGTATTTCGCCTGTCTCATACATCTTGCTCACCAGATGGTAGAGTTTTGTCATGACTGGCTCTCCCAAGGCCATCAGTAGTTCTAATGGAATGATGTCTACTCCCGGGGCCTTGTTTCGACTCAGGTCTTTCAGTGCTCTGTCAAACTCTTCACGCAGTATCTTATCTCCCATTTCGTCTTCATCTACATCCTCTTCCATTTCCATAATATTGTCCTCAAGTACATTGCCCTTGTATAAACCCTCTATATACCCCTTCCACCTTTCTGCCTTCCCTTCTTTGCTTAGAACTGGGTTGCCATCTGAGCTCTTGATATTCATACAAGTGCTTCTCTTCTCTCCAAAGGTCTCTTTAATTTTCCTGTAGGCAGTATCTATCTTACCCCTAGTGAGACAAGCCTCTACATCCTTACATTTGTCCTCTAGCCATCCCTGCTTAGCCATTTTGCACTTCCTGTCGATGTCATTTTTAAGACGTTTGTATTCCTTTTTGCCTGCTTCATTTACTGCATTTTTATATTTTCTCCTTTCATCAATTAAATTCAATATTTCTTCTGTTACCCAAGGATTTCTATTAGTCCTCGTCTTTTTACCTACCTGATCGTCTGCTGCCTTCACTACTTCATCCCTCAGAGCTACCCATTCTTCTTCTACTGTATTTCTTTCTCCCATTCATGTCAATTGTTCCCTTATGCTCTCCCTGAAACTCTCTACAACCTCTGGTTCTTTCAGTTTATCCAGGTCCCATCTCCTTAAATTCCCACCTTTTTGCAGTTTCTTCAATTTCAATCTGCAGTTCATAACCAATAGATTGTGGTCAGAATACACATCTGCCCCTGGAAATGTCTTACAATTTAAAACCTGGTTCCTAAATCTCTGTCTTACCATTATATAATCTATCTGATACCTTTTAGTATCTCCAGGATTCTTCCAGGTATACAACCTTCTTTTATGATTCTTGAACCAAGTGTTACCTATGATTAAGTTATGCTCTGTGCAAAATTCTACAAGGCGGCTTCCTCTTTCGTTTCTTCCCCCCAATCCATATTCACCTACTATGTTTCCTTCTCTCCCTTTTCCTACTGACGAATTCCAGTCACCCATGACTATTAAATTTTCGTCTTCCTTCACTACCTGAATCATTTCTTTTATCTCGTCATACATTTCATCTATTTCTTCATCATCTGCAGAGCTAGTTGGCATATAAACTTGTACTACTGTAGTAGGCATGGGCTTTGTGTCTATCTTGGCCACAATAATGCGTTCACTATGCTGTTTGTAGTAGCTAACCCGCACTCCTATTTTTTTTATTCATTATTAAACCTACTCCTGCATTACCCCTATTTGATTTTGTATTTATAACCCTGTAATCACCTGACCAAAAGTCTTGTTCCTCCTGCCACCGAACTTCACTAATTCCCACTATATCTAACTTTAACCTATCCATTTCCCTTTTTAAATTTTCTAACCTACTTGCCCGATTAAGGGATCTGACATTCCACGCTCCGATCCGTAGAACGCCAGTTTTCTTTCTCCTGATAAAGACGTCCTCTTGAGTAGTCCCCGCCCGGAGATCCGAATGGGGGACTATTTTCCCTCCGGAATATTTTACCCGAGAGGACGCCATCATCATTTAACCATACAGTAAAGCTGCATGTCCTCGGGAAAAATTACGGCCGTAGTTTCCCCTTGCTTTCAGCCGTTCGCAGTACCAGCACAGCAAGGCCGTTTTGGTTAATGTTACAAGGCCAGATCAGTCAATCATCCAGCTGTTGCCCCTGCAACTACTGAAAAGGCTGCTGCCCCTCTTCAGGAACCACATGTTTGTCTGGCCTCTCAACCGATACCCCTCCGTTGTGGTTGCACGTACGGTACGGCCATCTGTACCGCTGAGGCACGCAAGCCTCCCCACCAACGGCAAGGTCCATGGTTCATGGGGGGAAGAGTAAATATCTATTCTGAAAGTTAAGTAATAAAGAAGCTGGAAAATTTGCATACAATCTCTGTGTCTGATGTGGGGGACACAAGTAGGTGACAATGACATGCAGATTTTCCGGCATCAAAGACTTCGTAATTATCGCCGAGATGACGATTTCAATGCGAACCTAGTATATGTGTAGCGATACAATTTCGCGGTGAAATTGGCCGCTGAAAGACGCTGGTGCCTGTCAGTTTAACGTTGAACACAGTTCTCGTAGACTCATCGATCCAACATTTGCGTGGCAGTCGCGGGATTCCAGTCCACGCGAGCGGCATTATCGCGGAACGATAAACCACAGATCGCGGCCCTGTCGCCGTCTAAATCTGGTAGACGTCTCTCTTCCTGTCACGAAGCATACCGCAGTCTCCTCGTAATGCTTCCCCTCTTCAACTGTCAGTTGGTTACAGGCATCCTTGTGATGACACTCGACTTCTTTTTTATGTTTTGGATTCTATTCTAGTCACACAATAAAGTACCCCCAGTTTTGAACTGATTCAGAAAGTACACAACTGCATATGGCCCAGTATTTTGCAGTTAAAAGTACGTGACGTACAGTGTACACAGATAGTAAACTTTGCCAACTTAATTTAAAGTCTCTTTATGAAGCCACCTGGAGCAACAAAATGTCAAACTTCTGCTTAATATTTCAAAGAGATAACCGTCCAAGCTTTGTCAGATTTGGGGGAGCATAATCTTATTGATAGTATTGAGTGCACTGCTAAATTTATTAAATTAATTTGTACATTGTGGAACATTTCAAATGTTAGCTCAGCTGGTAGAGATATCCATTTCAAGGGTGCACTGCAGAAACCACTCTTCAGCACAAGTGATGAAAATAGATCTTTAGAAAATTTTTTATCAAGGTTGGATATACGGAAACATTGACCTGATCGTACATTTAGATTATCCAATGACACATACTTAACCTTATCACATATCACTCATGCTGCTCTAGAAGTTACCAAGTACTGCACTGAGGACTTGAATTTTAAATCTTTTGCCAGGAAAGGTTCAGACAGATGCTCTAGAAGCAATATTTGGAAAATATCAAACAATGGCGGATCTCAATATTTGGTATCTTTGAGACAGGTAATTGAAATTGAATCCAAGCTAAGAATTCAGATCCTGCTATCCTTTAAAATTTCATCCTCTGCTCTTGGAGGAGTTGCCATAGATTTAGATTCTTTTGAAAGTGACGTGCTGATGATGTCGCCTTACCACCACCGCCACCACCATTACCAAACTTTCACAGTATAACGGATTTCGGTGAGGAACAAATTCAGTCTGCTCAGGAATAATTCCCTGTTTTCAAATACATGTCAGGATACTGTGCCAGAGCCGTTCGTAAGAAGCTGAGGTGTGAGACATGTAATTTTGTGACAGGTTAACAAACGTTTACGTTTGTCATTTTCTCCTCATTCCTACTTTTCTCTTCTCGATATGTGTACCTGGATTGTTAACACTGAATGCGCATAAAACTAGGAGTATATTTTACCTACAAAGATTTCAATTCATTAACAGAAATATCTGGTACTTATTTGACAGTTCTCATGACACAAACAGATAAAGGTGTCAGATTTTTTTGCTTTGTTGGTTAAAAATTGGTTACATGAGCGTTTATGCCGATGCGATGTTTGGTGAGTCATTTATGTCCCAATGAATTACATTCTTGTCGAAGTAATTAAACTTACGATCACCAGAATAACTGCGTCATCATGTTTGCTAACTTTTACCGCAAGTATCTCTATTACAGTAATTTACAGGCTATGGTGTATGTAGGTTTCGGTCGCATGGATTTTCTTAAAAAGGAGTAAAATTTTGCATATGATCTGAAACACAGTACAAGGAATTTTTCTTCGTAAATGATAAAGGGTGGCACAATTTCTTTGTAAATAACACACAGAATGATAGTGTAGAACTATGTGTGTGATTTTTTTACGCTTTCCCAATAGTAGTACACTCTCTTGTGCTGATGCTGCTTTGCAGCGACGGCCTAGCGGCGATGATGTCACAGTTACGCCGTGAGGCCCGTGTATCAGAAGGTATTTGTCTCTCGCGAGCCGGAACCCACAAGAATTATGCGCCCCACAACGAACATCTGACGTCACACTAGTCCCCTTGTCCTCCATACTTAACGCAGGGCCCACGGAAAATCATTATATCAATGGAAGATACCCACTAATGGTCTTAACGTTGTCATGTGCTATCGACAGCTTGCATGCATTTAAACGCGCAGTTAAAATTTGTTAAACTCGCCTGAAATAGTTGCTTGGTCCCTGCCAAAGACGGCTGCTGACACTTGTGTGAGACCTACGTGTACTGTGACGTACGCGCCACGGCCTGTCCGTCTCGTGGGCTTGGCCGCGGGACCAGTGACGCCACATGGTGCCACGCTTGAAACTTCCACTTGCTTTCGCTCGGCCTGTCTGTCTCGTGGGCTTGGCCGCGGGACCAGTGACGTCACATGGTGCCACGCTTGAAACTTCCACTTGCTTTCGCTAGGCCTGTAAATCGAGAAGATTTTATTCAGGCGTTTCGTCACAACACTACGAGGACTCACATTTTTATATATTTTTATTGCAATATTTATTACAGTTATGCTAGAGCGTGTAACATTCTCATGACAAGTCTAGATAGACAATGTTCATCAAGGTAGATAGCCGGCAAGTTTCATACCTTTCTAATGTAAGCTATGATGTTCATTGTCCTTAGGCCACTTTCTGAAGAAGACCAATTTAAATTTGTTGAAACCTAGGTAAAGAATTCTTTATCCATTGCAACTGGTCGGCTGTCTGCCGGCACGGTAGCTCAGCGTGTTCGGTCAGAGAGCCGGTTGGCCTCTGTAATAAAAAACTGAGTGGAAGGATCAACCACCGAACTTGAACAGGATGTCTTGCGACGTCCGCAACGACCAAACACAACGATCATTAACGAACAAAACGAAAAAAAAGCGGTTAAAGGCGCTACAGTCTGGAACCGCGCGACCGCTACGGTCGCAGGTGCGAATCCTGCCTCGGGCATGGATGTGTGTGATGTCCTTAGGTTAGTTAGGTTTAAGTAGTTCTAAGTTCTAGGGGACTGATGAGCTCAGATGGTAAGTCCCATAGTGCTCAGAGCCATTTGAACCATTGTCGCTGCTGTTTACTATCGATAACAATGAAGCGACAAATAAAGTGAAAGAAACGATCAGTACTTTACTATAGGTATAAGAGGAACAGCACTGTTGAATGAATCAGGGTTTATGTAGGGAGAAATGTAGAGAAAACAGAGATATACGGAAATCGAGATGAATAACTAATTAAATAACAAGATTAAATCGATCCGATAAATGCACGTGTTACATACGAAAGATGATAATTCAAAGATAAATAAAAAAAAGAAATACATACTGCAGCTTACTAGCAGTAGTCAGCTGCTGACCTAATTTAAAAGTTTTCCAAAGCATACTTCCAAATTCGTTTGCGAATAAATGGTAGGCAACTGGAAAAGAAAAATCGGTGAAAATTTGAAAAGTGGTGTCTCGGAGTTTAAAAAAATAATATGAAGAGATAAACTGCCTAATCAAATGATATAACAATATCTAAGGTAATAAATTATTATGAGTTACAGTTGTGATTCGAATTATTAATGAATACATCAAAAAAATCATTTAGTATGAAGAACTCGGCACTAACTTTCCGCAAGATAATCTACTCCTTGACAGGCAAGTTTATAGACCTGAAACACTTTTACTAACGTTGTAGCTCCATGCCTTTAGCAGGCTGTGCCGTTTACTCGGCGGTGTGTTGGTGAGGCGGCGCACCGCTCCGCTAGGCCGCTTATAACTTGCAGAACGCCCCAAGGTGGACCCTATTACGTAAGCCGCTGCGACGCCACAGCGCGGCCCCACAACCCGCTCGCAAATATCTCCCAGCCATGTCAACTGGATTCACGCGGCGCTTGGCTAAAATTAAAGGCCTGCTTAATCGCACGCGAGATGTAAAACCCACTTACAAAGAGCGCTTTGGAGATGGTCCGGAACAGGAGCAAACGCTGTAGTCCAAGTTGCTGATTTTAACAGCCCCAAGCCCACCACACGGTGACATAAATGCTTTCAAAGATTTCTTTCAAAATACCTCAACCAGAATAACTAGTTCCAGTATTTTAAAATAAATCCACAACATGGTTACCAGCTACAACTGACTGAATGAAAAAGTTTATCTTTTTATTGATCCGTCTTAGAGAATCACGGAGCTCCCGATTCGTAGACAAGCGCATTGAAGGCCTAATGTCAACTGGTCACCAGTTCGTACTGTATGTCACCTACTCGCATATAGTTAAGAATTTATTTCCATTAACTGTACTATTGGTGTTACAATATGCGACTGAAATATATTGGAAGCAGAAAGTAATTTGGGAAAACTGTTTCATAAAGATTTACTTGTTACTATTGCAACTGAATGAAATGGAAACTTTCTTCTCGCGCTAGAGTTAGAAAAAAGGGCATTCACCTTTTTCTGGAATCGTTTCTTGTCTTTCTCAATCTATTCTAACTTGGTACTAATCGCTTCACGTAGGCGTGCTTACGAACGCCGGACATTTGCCACGCCGGACATTTGCCACACTTGCCCCTTCGCCAGCTAGCGATCCCTCAGGTAAAGGACGCCATTCCTCGTACTTCTTCTGTGCGCTTTCAAACCGCCGTCTCCACATCTTAGTCGATACAACCAGTACGTAAGGGACTTTCTTCTTCGACATCTTGGCGAAATACAGAGCTTCTTTTCCGAAATCGAAATATTTATATCTTTTGGGAAACGAAAGCAATTCCGACGATTATGTCAGTATGTAATTAGTTCTGCCAAGTATAAATATAGATCCCTCTGTCTGTACGGTAGCTTTCTTTCAGAACGCTGTAAACAGAATGCGAATGTACGCTAATCATTTCTTTTTGACGGCTGCATTTGTGCCTACTTTAATTACAACAATTGTATGCCCAAAAGACAATAAGGAAAGAAGAAATGGGTATGTGAATGTTTGAAAAGAAGAACGACATACTCCATATTAATTTACTCTCCAAAATCCGATATCCCTTGCGGGGAAACATTACTTAATAAAGTGTATAGGGACAATGTTCAAAATATGACTGAAAGTGCGTTCATAAACAGAGATAAGAACATCTATGATTGACATGTCATCTATAGTCGATGTACAATTTCAAAATGTTAGAAATAAGGAAATGAAGTAATACAGAATGCCATGCTTGTACCATACGTTGTTCTACATTGTTTAGCTCTGGTATTTACAGGGTCACAGACAAAGCATCCTAGGTTTTGGAGGGAAAAGCCGTAATTATAATGATCTCCACTACAACAGAAGCAAGCAGCACAACTTACGCAAAAATAATGTAATGTGTGTTCCAGCTCACAAGCGACATTGAAGGATGTAGTTCCTGTGACTTAGTATGAACAGAGGTTATATTCGACAACCGGAATAAATTAATAACTGGCTTCTTTTACCAACCCCCGGTCTCAGATGAAACAGTTACTGAACATTTCAAAGAAAACTCGAGTCTCATCGCAAATAGGTACCCTACTCATACAATTATAGTTGGCAGTGACTTCAATCTACCTTCCGTATGTTGACAAAAATACATTTTCACACCCTACTGTAGATAGAAAACAACTTCCATAATTGTTCTAAATGCTTTTTATAAAATTATTTTGAACAATTAATTCACGAAGCCATTCAAATTGTAAATGCTTACGAAAACACATTTGACCTCTTAACCACAAATAATCCTGAGCATCACGACGGATACAGGAATTAGTGAACACACAGTCGTAACGAGGCTCAATTCCGTAACAAAGAAATTCACCAAAACTTTATAAAAGAAACTAAAAATTCGGTTGACGTCTTTCTAAGAGACAGTCTCCAATCCTTCCAAACTATGTAAGTGAAGACTATATGTGGCTTAAGTTCAAAGAAATAGTATCAACAGCACTCGAGAGATTCATACCAAATAAATTAATATCAGACGGAACTGATCCCCCATGGTACACAAAACACGAGAGAAAGCTGATGCAGGAGCACCGAAAAAGGCACGTATAATTTAGACGAGCGCAAAATCTCCAAGATTGGCGAAGTTTTACTGTGGCTCGAAATTTGGTGCGGATTTCAATGCGAGATGCATTTAATAGTTTCCACAACGAAACTCTCTCTAGAAATGTGGCGAAAAATCCATAGAGATTCTGGTCCTATGTTAAGAAAACCACCGGAAAGGCTGCAGATCGGGCCGCGAGTGAGGAGGAGGAGGAGGAGGAGGAGGAGGAGGAGCAGCGGGAGGAGGGGGAGACAAGGGACCCACCCTTCGGAGCAGGTAAAATCGTGGCAAATGTCCACCGTGGCAAATGTCCGGCGTGGCAAATGTCCGCACGCCGTGCTTACAGTGCCAAACGTTTTCACTAACACGTTTTAGATACGTTTGCCCTTCGCTACACCCGCAACTTTTCTTATTTTCTCTAAGGTCGAGTGACGTAATGTGGGATACTTCATCAGAAATTCCACTAATCTGTTTCTTCTTGAGGTGAGATTACTGTGCAGAGTTCTTACCTCACGTATACCTTGTTTCATTTCGCACTCTGTGTGCACACACTTCCTTTTGTTCTTTCCTAACCTTCTGACAGTACATGTTTCAAACCATATATTGTCATACTTTGTAACGTCATCTTGACCTCCATGACGGTACCTAATGTCAGTAGAGCTCTCCTGCCGCAGAAATATTTCTTCGCTACTTTCAACTTACTTCTGATATCTTTCTTCTTTATCATGTACGCTTGATATGTTGGCTTATTAGCAGCAGTAGGCTGAGGGATGGAAGTGACTGGACCGGTCTTCAGTCTGGAACCGCGCGACCGCTACGGTCGCAGGTTCGAATCCTGCCTCGGGCATGGATGTGTGTGATGTCCTTAGGTTAGTTAGATTTAAGTAGTTCTAAGTTCTAGGGGACAGATGACCTCAGATGTTAATAAGTCCCATAGTGCTCAGAGCCATTTGAACAATTTTTGAAGTGACTGGGGATTGTGGGGACCCAACAGCCTTAAATAGTCACACAATTTATTACCAAACTCCTTTTATACTAGGTCACAATTAAAAAATATCGAGATAAGCAATTAAAAAACTGCATCAAAATGCGTGCAGTAAGGTAAAGGACATGACTGGTTCCCTTTCAATTGAATACTCAAATCAACTGGGCAGAAGGTTTCTGTGGCGGAAGAATCAGTTCCGACAATACATTAAACTGCAGTAAACAACATAGGCCTACATTGCAATAAATGCATGAAGTAACAGCATAGTAGTCCGAAATTCTCGAAATTCTAAAAAGAAATAGGGTAAAAAACATAAAATGAAAGCAATGTGCTCTGTAACTTTAACAGGAATCCACAATCACGAATTATGGCAACAATCGTTGCACGGACGCTCATTCAGTAGATTCACTGCGGAAACAGGAAAGCAGAGGGCTGTCAGATATGAGAGTTGACGTACCTAGCACAAGGGGCCGTCACCGCCCGTGTGTACAGCAGTTTCGGGTAAGACAACACCGGCCGGTCATCTCCTCGTGGATGTCGTCTTCGCCCGCCAACAGGTGTGACACAGCCGTGGCCTATGGAAGCTAAACGTTTCCCAGCTGACTGTCCCCGACTGTCGACGGATCGTTGAGGATGCATGGGCCCTCTGACGTCGACGTCGCCCCACATACTATCCACTTTAAACTGGTGGCTATCCTGCACGAACCCGGCTCTACGCAGGGCACTGATGGTGTATGGCAAAGGTTTCAAAGCTTGGCAAGCGAGCATCATGGACTTTTATTACGCGGTGCTTCATGACTGCAGTTCGATGGCATTCACTCCTGTCCATCAGACGATAGTACATAGTGCTAAAGCGCAGATCACTTCACTCATGCTACGACGCTTGGAAGGGGCCCTTGTCAGATCCCGCACTCTTGACCTTATGCCTCACGAAATGCCATCGATGTACCACCTCCTTACAGAACGCCGATGTCGTCGTCGAGCTCTCATTCACGACCTCACCGATACTCTACCTCACTACGATACTCTACGCAATGCTCCATTGGTCATGCTTTCTATTCTCATTTCCGCCGGCTGTACTCTGTCATACCATATCCCCCGGCCTTATTAGAGGAGGTAGCAGCACTGGCTGTCAACACCATGCCAGAGGATGTGGCTCAAGAACTTCAGGAACAAGTGACCTCCGATGAAGCCGTAGATGATGTCAAGGTGGGAGCTGCCAACAAGTCCCCTGGACCTGACGGCCTCCCCCGTCGAATTTTACAGGTGTTGTAGCTATCTTTTGATACCTACTTGGATGTCCATCTGTCGCGAACTAATGTCACCTACAACGACGATCCCAGCCACCTTCCTTGATGGGGTCATCATCCTGGTCCCTAAGCCACATGGGTGATCACGGATCTGTGATTACCAGCCCATCACTCTGCTCAACAGTGACATGAAAATTTTTACCCCTTTGGTGGCCTCACGGCTCAAGAAGGCAGCAAGATACATCACCTCCCTCGATCAGACTTCGCTGGGCGGTGACAACAACGGCCCTTTGCCGTTACAGGGACATGATGGCGCTCGCGCCGTCGCAACATTTACCTGGCACATTAGCATTGCTTGACTTGACCATACTTTTATGAAATCGGTCCTCCAACACATGGGTTTTCCGGCTCGTATAGTAACAGTGGTAATGCGGCTCTTGGCCATTGCGACTTCAAGGGTATTCTGTAATGGTCGCCTCACCGCGCCTCTAGCGATCGGGTGCTCTGTCCGACAGGGTTGCCCACTTTCCACGATACTGTATGCCTTGGCAATATAGCCCCTACTCCAGGGGCTTCGCCAACGCCCGGTGGGGCTGACATTGCTTGGACACCGCTTCTGTAGTACAGCCTATGCTGACGATCTAGTTCTCTACCTCCGCAATGAAGAAGACGATGTGCCCGCATCTCGTGGTCGTGCGGTAGCGTTCTCGCTTCCCACGCCCGGGTTCCCGGGTTCGATTCCCGGCGGGGTCAGGGATTTTCTCTGCATCGTGATGGCTGGGTGTTGTGTGCTGTCCTTAGGTTAGTTAGGTTTAAGTAGTTCTAAGTTCTAGGGGACTGATGACCATAGATGTTAAGTCTCATAGTGCTCAGAGCCATTTGAACCATTTGAAGACGATGTTGGCGCGGATCTGAATTGGGCAGTGACATATGGGGAGGCATTGGGCAGTTCTCTTAACATTTCCAAATAGAAGGTTCTGCTCATTGGTGAGGGTCTACCTGAGCGATATATCGCTCCCCTAAGTGTGGCCACCAGCGTCCACTGTTTGGGCACTGATTTTATGAATGATCGTCGATCAGCGGAAACCAACAGTAGGCGTCTCCTCCAAACGATCACGGCTGGCCTTGCGGACCACCGGCTTAGATTCCCGGACATTGTACAGCGTGCGCAATACGTGAATGTTTACCACTCCTCACGCATCCCCCATGTGGCACAAGTGTTCCCGGTCCTGATTACTGTCGCACGTCATATGTTGATGGCGACTGGATCCTTAGTCTGTACCGGGATGTTATTTAAAGTACAATATTCCTCCCTTGTTCTCCCGCGGGATCGTGGTGGAATGGGCTTATTCCATGTGCCAGATAGAGTTACAGAGCTTTTTGTTAGCTCCCAACTGAAGTCTGGCATTGCTGCCCGACGAGCCTGACTTGACTGCTTTTGCATGAACATGCACACCAGTCTCCAAGTCATCCCCAATCATGTTATTAGACATTCCTCCCCCCTTTTATCTCTTTCGGTACTTCTTTCTTGAATTAAATTACATTCTGCACATCTTACCCCTTTCACGTATACTACAGAGCCGGCCGGAGTGGCCGAGCGGTTAAAGGCGCTACAGTCTCGAACCGCACGACCGCTACGGTCGCAGGTTCGAATCCTGCCTCGGGCATGGATGTGTGTGATGTCCTTAGGTTAGTTAGGTTTAAGTAGTTCTAAGTTCTAGGGGACAGATGATCACAGCAGTTAAGTCCCATAGTGCTCAGAGCCATTTGAACCATTTTGAATAATCAGCATTGGTGGCTGAAGACTTCCGGCATAAGAAGTCACCCTCATTCTGCCAACGGCCTTGTCAAAGAGAGTGGAGGAGCGGACACTCTCTTGTCCTAGGGGTGGGAAACTGCCCCAAAAGGCGGAAGAATCAGCAATGATCAACGGAATGAGGATGCAGAAGGCAATGGAAATCACTGCATTAAAGGCATGTAACGTGTATCCACAGGACATGTGGCCTGTAATTGAAGAAGTGTCATGATGGTGTCTCCACTGGCAAAAGATTCCGGAATAGTCCCCCACTCGGATCTCCGGGAGGGGACTGCCAAGGGGAAGTTACCATGAGAAAAATGACTAATCAACGAAAGGATAACGTTCTACGAGTCGGGGCGTGGAATGTCAGAAACTTGGACGTGGTAGGAAAACTAGAAAATCTGGAAAGGGAAATACAAAGGCTCAACCTGGATGTAGTAGGGGTCAGTGTAGTGAAGTGGAAGGAAGACAAGGATTTCTGGTCAGACGAGTATAGGGTAATATCAACAGCATCGGAAAATGGTATAACGGGAGTAGGATTCGTTATGAATAGAGAGGTAGGGCAGAGAGTGTGTTTCTGTGAACAGCTCAGTGACCGGGTTGTTCTAATCAGAATCGACAGCAGACCAACACCGACAACGATAGTTCAGGTATACATGCCGGCGTCGCGAGCTGAAGATGAAGAGATAGAGAAAGTGTATGAGGATATTGAAAGGGTAGTACAGTATGTAAAGGGGGATGAAAATCTAATAGTCATGGCGGACTGAAATGCAGTTGTAGGGAAAGAAGTAGAAGGAAAGGTTACAGGAGAATATGGGCTTGGGACAAGGAATGAGAGAGGAGAAAGACTAATTGAGTTCTGTAACAAGTTTCAGCTAGTAATAGCCTTAGAGAACTTCAACCGTATCTCGTCATTGCTTAGTACTGACGTATCCCACTTCTTTGCGTATTGATTTTTCCTGAATAATGTCTTTAACTTCAACCTACTCTTCATCACTTTTATATTGCGATCTGAGTCTGTATCTGTTCCTGGAGTACGCCTTACAATGCAGTATCTGATTTCGGAATCTCTGTCTGACCATGATGTAATCTAACTGGAATCTTCTCGTATCACCCGGCCTTTTTGCAAGTATACCTCCTCCTCTTGTGATTCTTGAACAGGGTTCAAAGGTCCCATATTTGAGTCCGAAACTCTGATAGCCGCAGACTTAATCTAAAAATACGCTGAAAAGCGTACACGAGAGCTTAACAAGGTCTATCATCGAATGTTGACTTCATATGCCAATACGCTTTTCCGAAGCCACGCCATCCCGAGAATATCTGTAAGAGCACAGACATCTCGTAAAAAACGAATATCATGATTACAGCGTTGAAGCCCCGCCAACCACGGACTATCCACGAAATTAGACGACCATAATTCAGAACATACGTAGTTAACGGGTTAAAGATTATTGTTTGGAAATCGCTACACAGTGGCTACCAAATAGAAGCATATTTGTCTGTTACAGTTACCTGCAGTCATAGAATAGGGAGTGGGATTGTTGCGTGATATTCGTATAACGTTTGTTCACGTTTTGCATTAACAATAAGACCAAAACACTAATATTACATGTATTTATCCTGTTTCTTTGTAAAGTTACATGTCTTTGGTGAGTACCACAAAGATATAATTATGAGTATAATACTAATGACAGGCGGATTATGTGTAGATAAATAATTGAGAAACACTGTAATAAAGGTTGACACCTCTCAACGAAAAATTTCCAAGGTCTGAGACGCAGTGCGGAGAGGGCGAGCCAGTTTCTTTGGACATGTGAAAAGAATGGAGGACAACAAATCACGTAAAACAGACTTCCAACATACGAATAGTAAAAGCACAAAAATCACTAGATCAAAGATACTTAAAAATACGGAAGAAACGAACATAACAGAAGATAAACCGAGGTAAAATAATTTCGTGATTTTTTAAGAAAGAGAGTGAGAACGTGAAAGGATTTTAACCCACGAACAGATACAACAGCAGAGCGAGACAATGAAAAAGTAGTGGGAAGATAGGAAGTAGAACATGTTTCGGAAGCACAAATGCTCTCAGTAATTGTTTTACGTAGTCCTCAGCTGGTCGGATTCGTCGCAAGAAGGAAAGAGCTGATACACAAGAGCTAATTTATGTGACGCCAGGGTCACATATTTACAAGAGAACTGCCGGAGGTGGTTGGGAGTGTACTGCTAGTCAATCCTTTGACACATTTACAACAATGTTCACTTGTATGTGATAATTACACTATCTAGAGATTATACAGATCTTCAAACCACAGCGCTTATTTTAAACACAATAGGAAACTGTAGTACTAGTCCGTATGGTATGGAGGATATGTATGTGAGTAAAACATTTTTAGCTTCCCTGGGGATGAGCGAAGGATACACAAAATGTTCCAGAATGCAAAAACGTATGTCTTTTGTCTGTAACAATATTTCAAAATGTAGTAAATCGCTAATTTTATGCGTGTCAGCTCGAAATTCGAGGTTTTTCCTGAAGCTAGGATGTTATTTAGTAATACGGGCCCAGTATAGTTTATTACAAAGATTCGGTAATCCGATAAAGTGCAGCAGAAAATCCATAAAACAAAGATGCTACCGCATGAAAAGTTTAATGAGTGCAGAATATGCGCTGAGAGTAAACCGATAAAAGAGATGTAGCGGAAATGAGAATAGTGATAAACTTAACATCAAAATCGGGATCACGAAGTAGATGAAGTTAACGAATTCTGCTATCTTGGAAGCAATGTAACCCATGACGGACGAAACAAAGAGCAGACTAGCACAGACAAAGATGGCATTCCCGGCCAAAAGATGTCTACTTGAACCAAAATGAGGAAGAAACTTCTGAGAATGTACATTTGGAGCGCAGCATTGTAAGGTAGTGAAGTATGGTCAGTGGGAAAACCAGAACAGAGGCGAGTCGAAGTGTTTAAACTGCTGTGCTACAGAAGAATGTTGAAAATAAGGTGTACTGACGAGATAAAGAATGAGGAGGTTCTCCGCAAAATCGACGAAGAAAGAAACAGTTGGAAGACATTTACAAGAAGAAGGAAGAGGTCGATATGACATGCGATAAGGAGTCACTGAATAATCTGCGTGGTACTAGAGGTAACGTAGAGGGTAAAGCTTGTAGAGGAAGACAGAGATCGGAATTCATCATGCAAATAATTGAGGAATTGGAGTGCAAGAGATACTCCGAAATGACGAGGTTGGCATAGAAGAGGAATTCATGGTGGACTGCATCAAACCAGTCAGAAGACTGATGAAATAAAAATTATTCACTACTTGTTCCATAGTAAATACAGTTACATCCGAGTTGTACAACCTGACGAAAGCAACCAAAATGTTCATAAGAGTTTTGAGCGAAGTTCATTCCAGGCATAGAACGCAAATTGTTATGATGCCCATTAATCGTGTGCATGAAGTCTATGACACGTTTGGACGTAATGTCTATACTACTTATGTGAAGCGCTATGACGAGCAAGCCTTAGGGCACACCTAGTCACGTGAGTTTGATGGCCATGTCTGCTGGTGACAAAAATTCTGTACGATCTGTCTGAACATTCACGCCATAGATATTCCTACTCTCTGCTGCACTTGCAGAGTGAGTGTAGGTAGCGTTCGCTGGGTGCCGACGTCGCGCGCCGCGCAGCACTTGCTGCTGCTGCTGCCGGCGCCGGGAGGCAACGCCTGCGACTCGCGAAACTGGAGCAGCGGCCGCTGTTCGCAAATTGGGAGCAGCCGCCGCCGGCTGAGAGTGCGTTACGCAACGCGGGTTAATCTCCGGCGGCGAGGCGGCGGCGGGCGCGCACCACTGCCTCGATCCGACACTCGCTGCCAACGCACCGCGATTGTCGTTGCCTACAAACATGTTTTGCAGACCGTTGCAGAGTGCATGACACAGGGTGCTTAACATGCTGTTACGTGTCAGGATTTCTTCCCGTCTCAGTCACGCACAGGGCGCCAAAGAAGGACGGCTTAAACAGGTCGGCACATGTCGTAATTCGTGCGCTCTTGTCTTCGAGGATCCCAGGGATGGGATACGAAGGGTTTCGCGGTATAATTGGTATTTTTCTTCAAATCTCTACCAATTTAGGTTTCCCAGCGTTGGTGACGGTACGTCACATAAATGGACATTTGGAGAAAGGGAAAGGAAGTTTTTGTTATGAGACGTGTGAATTATAAATTATTTCAAGACTATGTACGTGTGCGCGATGTATAACAAATAGTAAAGAACGTAAGTTATTATTATCAAAACACAAATATCGATGTAATTAACAAAACATTGTTTTTTGGTATAATCTCTGTGGAACATAGGCCATGAAGATAAGAGACAATGCTTTGATTGAACGAGCTCTCCTGTTTTGTTTCGTCTAGCGGTGGGCCGCCATTGTAGTGCTATATGATAATTAACGTAAGTTTTATCTGTATTTTGAAAAATATAATAGAAATTGTTATTAGAAAGTGTGTATTATTGACTTAGTTGTCACCTCTCATGATCGCAACCATTAATTACATTTAACAAAGTTTTTACAGAACTTCGCAGTACAGGGAGCTCATCTCCCCTAGCAGGATTTAGTCGGTCATTACGCTGACTGTATTATTTAATTAAAATATCATGTCATAATGTTAAATGTAAATGCGAGAGACTTCTCAATTTTGATCTTTCATCAATTTCAAAGTTAAAGAGAGTCAAAACAGGTTTGGTTTATTAATATTTAGAATACTGAGTGAGTTCAGTATGTTTCATTTTGGCCGCCTAACGGCAGACGAGATTCTCTCCAGTTTTGCCTTGCAAATATTGAACAAGAGATATTGAACAGTATTACATTCCGCAATATCTCAGTTAATCTTTATGTAATTTGGTACATAAATAACCAGTAGCCCCTGAGACCCATTAGAGTTTGCGTAAGAATACGCATATTTTCTTTTCTAAATAGCAGCGCTCACGCAAACTATTTATTAGAAGGCGGTGAGTCGCACTCTGTGTTTAAAAAGTATTATATCGTACGTACTTTGGGGCAGCCGATGTCCGTACGAGTGTTGTCGCGGTATAAGTTAATTAAAAGTATCATGCTAGCCCACAATATTTAACGCCACCCCAACCAAAATCATAAAATATATAATAATAAAAATAAAAAAATATACACTTATAACGTGATACGTTTCAGTGGCTCTCTTTCACGAGTCAACCACATTTATAACCATTGTAGCCGCCCCCTTTTAGTTTTACCTGATGAGGGTCCCACATACTTGATAATATGGGACGCACAAGTGATTTGTGAGCAGTCTCTTTTTTAGATTCTCAGATTTTTCTTAGTATTTTGCGGATGAACTAACTACGGAAATGGTTACGTGATTACTCAGTTTCACATGCATACCGAAGGTGCCCGTACTTGGGTGCAAGGGCTGGCCCCTCCCCCACCTAGTCTCAGGGAAAGGAAAAAATATAGTGTAATCAGGTGTTTTTCTTTCAAGAATTAATTTAAGAGTCGTTATTATGAAGGTTTGTAACACTGTCAGAACTAGAACTTTTTTATGGCTACTTACAAGTCGCTATTCATATTCCAAAATATTAAACAACTCCATACTCCAGGGTCGTCCCCCCCCCCCCCCCCCTACATATTGTTTCACGCAAGTGACTGATTCCAACTGTGATCCATTGACGTTCTAATAATAGGCTCTAATTTTTCTATGTTTTGTGAAGTACAAGCATTTTACATTTCTGAACATTAATAAAAAGTTGCTAGTCATTGCACGACTTTCAACATTTATCAAGATCTGATTATACTGTGGCTTACTTTCAAATAGTTCAGTGAATATAAGTGCCCATTAGCAAAAATGCTAAGGTTGCTATTAACAGTGTCTGCCAGATCGTTAATATACAACATGAGCAACAAACGGTTCAACAGATTTTTGGAGCCACGCCTGGAGTTACTTCAACTTCTAAAAGGTAACATACGTTGTCCCTAACAAGAAATCCTCAATATAGTCACAAATTTTCATCCTCCATGTAATTGTATTCTAAAGATAACACTAAATCTATTTATTTACATATATATTTAATTCATATACTAATGTTTGTCTCTAATCACATCTAGCATATCTTCTGCGAATGCCAGAAACTGAATGGATTTTACTTCTTTTGTATTGATTTATTTACTGATTTTTATTTAATATTATCTGTTAATCCGGTCAAAGAACACCGTCATAACGACCGGGAGAGCGGTGTGCTGACCCCATGCCCCTCCTATCCGCATCCTCACCTGAGGATGATACGGCGGTCGGATGGTCCCGATGGGTCGCTTGCGGCCTGTAGACGGAGTTAGATTATCTGTTAATCGTAAAATAATTTTCACACTGGTGTGCAAAACTTAAGGACGAAAGTAACATTCGTGTGATGTGTCACTGCCGAATGAAACAGCTCGATGAAACTTGGACCATACATAGAAAGATCTGGTAAGTAATATATATATATATATATATATATATATATATATATATATATATATATATATATATATACGAGGGGCGCTCAGAAAGTAAGCTCCGATCGGTCGCGAAATGGAAACGACTATGAAAATCCGATAAAGCTTTGCACAGATGTGTTGGGTAGTGTCTCTAGTATAACCCCAGTTAGCATCACGTCGCTCTTCTCATTTCTGAGCTCGCAGTGAGTGCGTAAAGATGTCTAGAAAATAGTGTCTGCCGCCAAGTACGAGGGCCTGGTGAGAAATTTCGCCTGAAGCTATGCAGCTAACATTACATAACTGTCGTGTTGTTTCTTCTTCAAGACAATTCTCAGCCGCATTCTGCAGGGGCAATGAAAATGCTCCTGCATCGTTTTCAAATGGAAATGTGAGATTACCCACAATACAGTCCGCAATTGTCTCCCCCTGAGTTTCATCTCTGGTCACATGAACCGCTGTCTTTGAAGACAACATTGTGACACAGACAACGAGGTGTAGGCCAGCGTGGAGAATTGGCGGAAAGCACTGGCGGCTGCCTTCTATGATGAGGCTATTGAAAAGTTGGTACAACGCTATGACAAAAGTCTAAGTCAGAACGGCGACTACGTAGAGAAGTAGCTGAAAGGTGCAGCTAATTGTTACAAGTAAAACATTTCCGATGTTCACTGTGGTTTCAATTTGGCAATCAATCGGAGCTTACTTTCTGAACAGGCCTCGTATATATAAGGTAAATAAAAGAAATACGCAATAAGGCGAACAGAAAACATATTTTTATTCAAACGCAATGAGAGGTGGTATGCAACTCTCACTTTAAAAACATTGTCAGTCAGATAAATATTCATATTATGATTTCAGTGTTCCCGGTACTACATTTGCTATGTGAGGTTAATGACTTTTTCCACATCAGGAAAGCGTGAGCAGAATGTTCTTGCAACTGCATCTGTAACCTGTAGAGAGTTTGCAGCCAGGGAGCCATAGTTGAGGCAATCAAGAACAGGGAGTAAGACGAAGTGGGGGCAATAAATGCTGAACACAGTGACCTGACCACGTGAGTGATTCTGAGAAACAGTGTTGAGTGGTTCTTATCTGCACTCGGATTTTTGGCCGAATCCCTCCCTTCCTTCTGCTTAGGGTCAGACAGAAGGGGGCTCATTTGCAAAACATTTTACCTGTGGCAGGCACCAGTCCGTTACGGAAGACGGCCAGATGACTGAAAGTGAGAGGAGGAAGCCATTTTAGAGATACTGTTGTACACTGTGGGAAGGTCATTAAACTCCGTGCATTCTCATGTTAGAAGCTGAGACAATACGGAAGGAGTGTCTGGTGAACGTGTCTAGTGAAGGCAGGACTGTAACCTCCCTCCTGACGCCAGGAAGTCGCAAAATTCTTTTAGTGATGAGTAAAAACATGTATTTCATAGGCCTGATTGTCTGAGGAGCTTAACAGCCTTCTTTCAGAAACTGAAAATAGTCAGCCCGGAAAGATTAGAGCACTCTGTAAATGAGAGACTGTGGTCCCATCTAGGTAGACGTTTGTTGTAAAAACAAGGCTATGATTTCAGACAAGAGAGATTTGAAGTCGCTGACTGCCTCCTCTCAGGATATGCAAAGTAAAGGTTTTCGCCTACAGTGTGGAAACTCCAGTGCTGTGTCTGGATTGGCTACCAGGCCAACAGAAAAGTCAGTAGGAGAGATTCAAAGAGTAGAATACAGTTCGATTGCTTTGTGCAGTGGGGAGAGCGGAGACAGTTTACGTTTTTCTAATTTGGCTCCCATACTGAAGCTTGTTGGAAAATGGTGGTGATTCTTTGGGTTCTTTGTTTTCAAGTCATCCCATGGTAGAGAACTTCAGGTCTTTCCGTAGTGGGTGAGACTTGTGGTCTGTATCTTGTGGTGGACTAAGAGCCTATGGCAGTTTCCAACTGTACCGACAGTGGAACAGCATATCATCTCAGACATACTGTTTGTCACGAGGGTGAACTTATTCGTAATGAGTCGGCCGTCTGACGTTTAATGATTCCAACACGAATCGTCGTGCCTGTGAGTCAAACTGGTTTGACGAGACCAGAAAAAGGGTGCACCTCACACTGAAACCTGCCGGAACTTCAGGGCTCTTACTGGGGAGTTTCCCGCGTTCAGATAATCAGTGAGATAAACCACGTAGTTCGCATATTTTATTGGACGTATCGGAACATTACAGCTGCCTTAGGGACCGCTCCTCGCCCATACCGCGCTGTTTTCTGCTATCGCTTGAATCAAGGTGAAAGGCTAAAGGACTGCTGCACTGGCGTAGGCTGTTCAATGATACTCACAGCTCCCTGTTCTCAGGTGAATCATACTTTGTGCTATAGTTGATCGTTGTTGATTCCATTTGAACAGAGTTGGACCCCATAGTAGATTCATGTAAACAAAGTCAGATTGCGTTGTAAAAGGGATTAATTCAGAGGAGAATTTGTATAGCTTCCACACTAACGTTTGCGTTGCCTATCGAACACCATTCCTTATCTGATCTGTGTTAGTCATTTTTGTGTAAAATTTATCAGCTAGTTGTAGTTAATGAAGGTTTTGTAAGACCTGTCGTTATTTTGTACATTTAAATACACCACGGTTCTCATTCATAGTCCCTAAACTATCTTATTTTAATGTGGTGGTGCATGAGTAGCTTCTCTCAAACATAAGCGACCGCTTGCAACAATGATTATCCTAAACTCAACGTTGGACACAGCATAAGGCGGCACTTGGTTCTTCACAAGGCTTGTGATCAATACGGATGACAATGCATCCTCTACAAGGTGCTTACATGCTGTCCTCAAGATCGGTTCAGAAGTTGTAGGAGGGCGTTTCATTCCTCAAGCAGTGTTAACAGCTGCTAGATGGTCGTTGGTGCATGTGAACGTGCTACAATATATCTGCCCAACGCATCCGACACGTGCTAAATGGGATTTATGCTGCGGAAACGGACAGGCCAGTCCATTCGCCAAATATCCTCTCGTCCAAGAGCAGCTCCGCCTGCAATGTTCGGTGTGGTCCCTCGTTGTCATCCATAAAAATGAAATCTGGGCCCAATGCAGCCCTGAAAAGACACTCATGGGGTAGGAGTACAGTTTCGCAAATACTTTGACCGATGAGTGTACCGCATTGAAATACACTACTGGCCATTAAAATTGCTTCACCAAGAATAAATGCAGATGATAAACGAGTATTTATTGGACAAATATATTATACTAGAACTGACATGTGATTACATTTTCACGCAATTTGGGTGCATAGATCCTGAGAAATCAGTACCCTGAACAACGACCTCTGGCCGTAATAACGACCTTCATACGCCTGGGCATTTGGTCAAACAGAGCTTGGATGGAGTGTACAATTACAGCTGCCCATGCAGCTTCAACACGTTAACACAGTTCATCAAGAGTAGTGACTGGCGTATTGTGACGAGCCAGTTGCTCGGCCACTATTGACCAGTCGTTTTCAATTTGTGAGAGATATGGAGAATGTGCTGGCCAGGGCAGCAGTCGACCATTTTCTGTATCCAGAAATGCCCGTACAGGACCTGCAACATGCAGTCGTGCATTATCCTGCTGAAATGTAGGGTTTCGCAGGGATCGAATGAAGGGTAGAGCCACGGGTCGTAACACATCTGAAATGTATCGTCCACTGTTCAAAGTACCGTCAATGCGAACAAGAGGTGACCGAGACGTGTAACCAATGGCACCTCATACCATCACGCCAGGTATTACGCCACTATGGCGGTGACGAATACACGCTTCCAATGTGTGTTCACCGCGATGTCGCCAAACACGGATGCGACCATCATGATGCTGTAAACGGCCGCCCGCATCTCGTGGTCGTGCGGTAGCGTTCTCGCTTCCCACGCCCGGGTTCCCGGGTTCGATTCCCGGCGGGGTCAGTGATTTTCTCTGCCTCGTGATGGCTGGGTGTTGTGTGATGTCCTTAGGTTAGTTAGGTTTAAGTAGTTCTAGGTTCTACGGGACTGATGACCATAGCTGTTAAGTCCCATAGTGCTCAGAGCCATTTGAACCATTTTGTAAACGGCCGGCCGGGGTGGCCGAGCGGTTCTAGGCGCTACAGTCTGGAACCGCGCGATCGCTACGATCGCAGGTTGGAATCCTGCCGCGGGCATGGATGTGTGTGATGTCCTTAGATTAGTTAGGTTTAAGTAGTTCTAAGTTCTAGGGGACTGATGACCTCAGAAGTTAAGTCCCATAGTGCTCAGAGCCATTTGAACCATTTTGATGCTGTAAACGGAATTCATCCGAACATTCGTGCACCCAGATTCGTCGTTGAGCACACCATCGCAGGCGCTCGTGTCTGTGATGCAGCGTCGAGGGTAACCGCAGCCATGGTCTCCGAGGTGATAGTCCATGCTGCTGCAAAAGTCGTCGAACTGTTCGTGCAGATGGTTGTTGTGCTGCAAACGTCCCCATCTGTTGACTCAGGGATCGAGACGTGGCTGCACGATCCGTTACAGCCATGCGGATAAGATGCCTGTCATCTCGACTGCTAGTGATACGAGGCCGTTGGGATCCAGCACGGCGTTCCGTATTACCCTCCTGAACCCACCGATTCCATATTCCGCTAACAGTCATTGGATCTCGACCAACGCGAGCAGCAATGTCGTGATATGATAAAGGCCGGCCGTAATTACCGTGCGGTTCTAGGCGCTTCAGTTTGGAACCGCGTGACCGGTACGGTCGCGGGTTCGAATCCTGCCTCGGGAATGGATGTGTGTGATGCCCTTAAGTTAGTTAGGTTTAAGTAGTTCTAAGTTCTAGGGGACTGATGACCACAGATGTTAATTCTCATAGTGCTCAGAGCCATTTGAACCATTTGATACGATAAACCGCAATCGCGATAGGCTACAACCCGACCTTTATCAAAGTCGGAAACGTGATGGTACGCATTTCTACTCCTTACACGAGGCCTCACAACAACGTTGCACCAGAGAACGCCGGTCAACTGCTATTTGTGTATGAGAAATCGGTTGGAAACTTTCCTCATGTCAGCACGTTGTAGGTGTCGCCACCGACGCCAACCTTATGTGAATGTTCTGAAAAGCTAATCATTTATCATTTGCATAGCACAGCATCTTCTTCCTGTCGGTTAAATTTCGCGTCTGTAGCACGTCATCTTTGTGGTGTAGCAATTTTAATGAATAGTAGTGTATTTGGAGGTCAGTACGCCCATGCAGCATAATGCGTACCCACACCGTAGCAACTACCTGACAAAAACGATCATGTTTGGCAATGTTCCTCGGTGCATCATGTGTTCCCATCTCTCACCGTCACTACTCAAACTAAATCTGCTTTCATCGAAGAAGAGCACGCGATCCCACCTCTTGTTGGTCCAGTTTCGGTGCCCTTCGCGCCTTTGCAGACGATGCCGCTGATGTCTGATGTCAACGGAACACATGGTAGTGGTCCGTGACTATAGAGGCCATCCCCACGTAGTAGTCGTGCCTGTGTTCAGCGTGAGATTGCGTGGCTTTCGTACAGCAGCGGCTGTGGTTCTGAACGCTTCCCACGCACCTGGAACAATGCCTTGGGCAATACCAGTCTCCTGGGCTGCACTCGTCACACTTCGTCCTTTTTCCAGTTTCCTGACGAGTCTTCCTGATATATGGTCATCCTAGTGATGTTTCCGGTTCATGATGTAATATAGAACACCAGCACAGTGCACCTTGACTGCTTGCTGACTGACACATATTGTCTTTTGCCGTTCCTTCATTTTTCTCGTGTTGGGGGTCCACCCCCGTTTGGTGCCATAGCCACGTTCGACATCACGCCATGCGTTTTCTACTATCTAGGACAGATAGAGCTACGGTAACGTGCTCCCGTGCTTTCATTCGTTCATTCATTTCCACCGAGTAGTTAAAGAACTTATGTTGTGTATCTAGCTAGTCCATAAGTTTCGCAAAGCAGTGTTTATGTATAAATTGAAAACGCCTTATATTAAAGACCACAAGAACTCAAAAATCTTAGCAGTAGCCCAAACTCTTTTAAGTCTAAACTGAAGAGTTTCCTCATGGCTCACTCATTCTATTCTGTCGAGGAGCTCCTGGAAGAGCTAAAAAATTAAGCAAATTCCAGTGTTACATTGTTGATTTTCTTCATTTAAACTTACGACTTGTCCCCTGAATATGTTTTTTTTTATATTTCATTTTATCTGTTTCTAATATCGTGTTATAATTTCATGTATTGACTCGTTCCATGACCATGGAGACTTCTCCTTAATTTGGTCCCACGGAACAATAAATAAATAAATAAAATAAATAAATAAATAAATAAAGTTTTAATTGTAATAATATTCTGCTAGAGTTAGAGTGGAGAGTTTTGATATGTATCAATAAGTAGAGAGTCGATATAACAATGGGAACACGGCAGTTACGGAAGGTCATAGACGGGTATGGACGGCGAATTTGTGACTGCGGACCTTATGTAAAATGTTTTTCGGTGTATTATGGACTATGAAAATTGATAAATCACAATCGTAGGTGTGAAGATCATAAACTAAGAATATGGTAACGATAAAGTAAAGCATTACTCGTATGAAATGCTTGTTTGATCATCAGCTGCTTTTATTTTAAACCCAAATATCAGCCGGTTTCAGTCGCGGACCACCTTCACGGACAAGAGCTAAAATGATTTAAGCTATCACATTCATTTTTTGTCATTACTTAAATAATGTGTACATCATGTCATGAATATCAATACATGACACAGGACTTTGAGAAGCAAACATACTAACACTAAGTGTAACACTTACAAGGGGAGGCCGCCAATTGTGAAATTCAGATTCGATTCATACTGCGCATAATACAAGCTCATGGCCAGAGGTGTAATGTGGCAAAGCATCAAGATGCACTTCTCAGCCGTTGTCGAGAAAATCGACAGTTAAAAGAAACCGTTGCGGTGAAATACTCTCTACGATTATTGTTTTTCAACAGCGTCGTGGCGCAGCGGTAAGCGCTCGGGTTCGTAATCCGAAGGTCGCCGGATCGAATCTCGCGCCATGAAACATTTTTTTATTATTAGTATTTGTAATGAATTGCTTATGCATGTTGGTGAAGGAGGATCACTCTCCAATTGTACCGCCTCCATTTTTCCGTTTGTTTAACAGGGAGTACCAAAGCACTGATTTTCGACGATGTTATAAGTTGCGCTAGGGACCGCATCTACCTTCTTTCGAAGTGACAACTACGCAGTTATGCGGCGGCTCGTTTCGGCCCATTCGACATCTGTCCTTCAAGTGTAACGAGCGAGTAACGGAGTTTATATTTCATACCTGCCACAGCAAATTTGTGTTCGTGGGGTTTCTATTCTAATTCGAACGTTTGACTTACGCTATACATATTCGTTTCGGAATATCGTTTCTACGTCTTCCGTTTACTATACGTGGTTAACATTATGAAGACAATTAATAACATTTGTGAAATACAAATTTGTTTGCGGAAAACATAATGATGTTCGAAGTCGCCACTTTTTCCACGACAAACGACTTTCAACAACTTATTATATGCATAATTGTTACAACTGACTGCCGGGAATTATATATATATATATATATATATATATATATATATATATATATGTGTGTGTGTGTGTGTGTGTGTGTGTGTGTACACACATTTGAATTACAAGAAACAAATACTAAAAAAAAAATTTCATGACGCGAGATTCGATCCGGCGACCTTCGGATTACGAACCCGAGCGCTTACCGCTGCGCCACGACGCTGTTGAAAATTATTAATCGTAGAGAGTATTTCACCGCAACGTTTTCTTTTAACTGTCGATTTTCTCGACAACGGCTGAGAAGTGCATCTTGGTGCTTTGCCAAATTACACCTCTGGCCATGAGCTTTTATTATGCGCAGTATGAATCGAATCTGAATTTCACAATTGGCGGCCTCCCCTTGTTAGTGTGTTTGCTCCTACAAGCCCTGTGTCATGTACTGATATTCATGACGTGCTATACACATTATTTAAGTAATGACAAATGTAATGTGGTAGCTTAAATCATTTTAACCCTTATCCGTGGAGATGGTCTATGACTGAAACCGGTTGATATTGGGGTTGTTAAAACGGTTGTTAAAACAGGCATTTTATACATTACTTGACGGCTGTTGATAGTCGCCTTCCAAAAATATTTAAATCATTACAGTTCACGTTTCATAAAGGAAAAATTTCACAAGTACACTTGCAAAATATATTAACGTAAATTGTTGTAGTTGGAGATCTGCTTAATCTATGGGGTGTTTGTTTCCTTTTACATCTTAATGTCCAGATATCCTGCAGGAAAGTTGCTTAATAATGTAGGCAATCGTGAGCTACATTTCCATCGAGGCCGTCCTTAATGCCACTCCTAGACGACATCATAACTCATCGCGTAGTACACATCTATTTCTCTCACACTTGAGCTGCACTGCTGTGTCTAATGGTTTTGGGTGATATCTCCGATGTGATCTGATATATCTCTAAAAAAATTTCGTAGCTTGCGCTCCACAGCTCTGATATGACTAATGAACCTTATCTTGAAATGCTGCATTTCTGATGAGTTCCTTGTCTACGATTATCTACGATCGTTAACCATCATCAGATTTCATTCACATTATTAAAATTCGCAAATAAATTTCGACTATCCTGTTGCCAACAATTAACTCATCTTTTTAAATATAGTACCCAGTGCATCCACAGCATTTTGATATCAAAATCCTCGTTCATTGAGAATTTTTATTACACATCCTGATGAAAATATTCAACATAGCGTGACATTAACTCGGTTTCTGTGCTACACAACTTTCTTTACTTGAAAAGTGATCACGTAGTCGGCAAAGACAGGCTTTCATGGTGGATTGCAGTAGCACCCTCTGCGGTGCTTGATCAAGTCTGACTTTTATACATTGTGACCATATATACTCTGTGTTTATTTATTACAGTTTATTGCTTGTATGTATCGTAGAAAAACATTTCTGCATGGTCTTGTATGAATCCGTGACATGTTCCGTTCTTATTCCGACATATGGTGGTATTACCCCGTCCTCAATTATCTTGCTTTAGGTCGCACTCATGTATCACAGCGTATTAAAAGTAAATGAAGAAGAAAAATAAGATAAGCATAAATACAGATAACTTCAAAGTTAAGATGGCCCTAGGAAAATATTTGATATCTATTATAAAACATGAGGATGTTCCGGTTTATTGCAATAGACACACATACCAATAGCAAGGTTCCTTCTGCACATCTTGACAGCCAATCGCAAATTATATGTAGGTTCTTGGAAGTTTAGCACTTCATTCTCTGTACTTTGAAAATATTTGACGAATCGTATTAGTTACCTAGTGCTAATTAGAGACGGTTGGAAACCAAAATCACTGACGGATGGAGAAAGATCAAAACGCTTGAAACCTGGCTCTGCATCGTTGGGGAATGTTCTCGTGTACTGTATCTGAACCCATGGTAAGCTTTGTGGGTGCAAAACATCTACAGTACAGTCACAGTTATCATAGAAATGCTCGTCGTGCTGTCTCTCTGACTGTTGTACAGGGGAAGAGAGAGAGAGATTTGCGAGCATGATGCAAATACAGCAACAATGCTTACCAAAGGCAAAAATGTCAAGTTAGCTGGAGACTATAGTTTGTTCGAAATGGTAGAATGTTATTGTCAACTTATTTAAAAGACAAACTGAGAAAATCTAGTTCAAATCTGTCAAATGCAGAACGTTGCGGCTGTAGGTAAAATAATAAACCGCAGTCTGGATAAGTACGTTCCATCTAAAACAATAAAAGACTACAAAAACACACCCTGGATTAATGATCCTATCCTGACAATGTTGTAAAATAGGTGGTTTTGGCCTCTCGCTGCAAAAGAGATTGCGCTCTGAGTGAAAGAGAAAAGTTACTAGTAGCTCATTGTGCGGTATCGTTTGAGCAGTTTATCATATCCCTGATATGCTCCAGAATATAACCCCAGTGATCTACAGTGACAAATAGTTCCAATTAAACATTAAAATGTGGGTACATCACCTCACACCAATATACTGACAGGGGGATCCGTCAAACTATGAAAAGAAATTTAACGGCCACTACAACAATGTCTGATTTGCTACAAAAAAGTGTTAAAATATTTTATCCACTAGACCAAAAAGACAATCAGTTATTAACTGAACAGGGGCAAAACTTTGGCACAGATGGGTCGATACGTGATAGAAATGATATAAAACTACGTTAGCGAACATGACGAATGATCACGGAAAATGTTCACGAGTTAAAGAAAAGTCCGAGAAAACCATGTACAAACACCAGTAATCTCGGTTAAGCGCAAAGCACATGCTGCCTGTGAAAATGAGCAGAACGAAAACTTGATGAAAGATAAATAACTTCACACTCGCCTCATCTTGGAGATTGCAAATATGGCCCACACTTGCCACCTAAATGATATACGAGAGCAGGAGATGGCTGCAGTAATGGCTGAGAATTCTAAGTCGAACCCTGGTATCTGACTTATGGACGTCTCGCTCTGCGGCTCTAAGATGCCTCAAGAAGGAGTGCTCACTTCGCTGTCCCCGCAGCAAGTGCTTTCTTGCTCTCCTCTACAAAACTTACCTGGTTCTGCCAGCACTGGAATTTGGGTAACCAACTATAGCAGAACTTGTGAATTTTGAACAATGATAATTTAATAAACATGATGTCAAATTCTCTACGCTTATGGATTTTGCATGATTAACTAATGAGTACATTACTCTCTTGGAGTGAGATGGAAGTCAGAAAATATCCCCCACTATGTAACAGATTTCTAGTTGCGGCCAATGGAAAGGTGTCCGCAGACACACAAGCGCGGGAACTCTAACCCTCAGCAATTATTATAGGCCATTCAAATGGTTCAAATGGCTCTGAGCACTATGGGACTTAACTGATGAGGTCATCAGTCCCCTAGAACGTAGAACGACTCAAACCTAACTAACCTAAGGACATCACACGCACCCATGCCCGAGGCAGGATTCGAACCTGCGACCGTAGCAGTCGCGCGGTTCCAGACTGCTTCGCCTAGAACCGCTCGGCCATCGCGGCCGGCGCCATTCAAAGATCACCTTACTAAATTTTAAGCCTCCTTTATGTCTAATGGCTGATAGCGTGCTAGATGCGTCAGCTTTTCTACTGTCCTTCAGATCTTTACCTTTGTTAAAAGGGTTTGCTTTTGCTTCGCGCACAATGAGTCCTTATGACGGGCTGGCCACCCTTGCTAATCGCTCCTGCAGCATTCAAATAGTTCAAATGGCTCTGAGCACTATGGGACTTAACATCTGAGGTCATCAGTCCCCTAGACCTTAGAACTACTTAAACCTAACTAACCTAAGGACATCACACACATCCATGCCGAGGCAGGATTCGAACCTGCGACCGTAGCGGTCACGCGGTTCCAGAGTGAAGCGCTTAGAACCGCACGGCCACACCGGCTGGCCTGCAGCATTCAATCATCAGACTGCTCTTCCCTGTTTTAACCTGCATGAGACTTTGGCTTTCAGCAGAAACATCTTTACTACCCGCGCAGTTCCCCTTAATGACTCTCGTCTTTCGCCAGTGAGCTAAAAGCACCAGGCTGCAGTATGTTACAAGTATTGCTCTTCATACCAAAAGGAAATGAGATATAGCTAATTAGAATTGCAATCATTAGCATTTGTTATTACTACTTGCAGTTTTCATGCAGCATTAGTGATACGATTTGATTTAATATATATATATATATATATATATATATATATATATATATATATATATATATATAGTTGATTATTAAACAGATTACGGGATAATTTAAGAACAAATGACACATAAAAATGTGCATCTCCAAGTACGACTGTCCGTGAAGTGTACAGTGATTTACACAGGTCTGATTAAAGATGTCTAAGGTGTTAGAAAAACGAAAACGAAACAGACAGTGGCCAGTTGCTGGAAATCATTTCTAAACACGGAATTTAAAAGTTTCGCCTTCTGTATGCAATCATCAATTTCAACATTGGATGGATCCAAGAGAAATTCATTTGAAGGTTTGGACCCATTCATTGACAGCATACATCGCTACAACTATCTAGGATTTTCTGATGTAGGGGGCAGTCAAATAGAAACGAGTCGGATGGAAAAATATTCGCCAGGTGTGACTAGGACTCACACAAAGGGGGTCTCGTACAAACTTAGTTATGTACACTGAAGAGCCAAATAAATAGGTGCCTGCCGGATATCGAGTAGGGACCCCTCGAGCACGCAGAAATGCTGCAAAACGACTTGGCACAGACTCGACTAATGTCTGAAGTAGTGCTGGAGGGAATTGACACCATGAATCCTGCAAGGCTGTCCATAAATACGTAAGAGTACGAGGGGATGGAGATCTCTTTCGAACAGCCCGTTGCAAGGCTCCCCAATCATGCTCAATAATGTTCGATTCTGGGAAGTTTGGTGGCCAACGGAAGTATTTAAACTCAAAAAAGTGTTCCTGGCGCCACTGTATAGCAATTCTGGGCGTGTCGGGTGTCGATTTGTCCAGCTCGAACTACCCAAGTCCGTTGGATTGCACAATTTACATGAATGGATGCAGGTGATAAGACAGGATGCTTACGTACGCGTCACCTGTCAGAGTCGTATCTAGACGTATCAGGAGTCGCATATCACTCCAATTGCACACGCACCACACCATTACAGAACCTCCACTAACTTGAACAGCCCCCTGCTGACATGCATGGTCCATGGATTCATGAGGTTGTCTCCTTACCCGTACCCCACTTCGAGTCCACCCTCGGGCATGGGTGTTTGTGTTGTTCTTAGCGTAAATTAGTTTAAGTTAGGTTAAGTAGTATGTCAGCATAAGGAGCGACGACCTCAGCAGTTTGGTCCCATAGGAACTTACAACAAATTTAAAAAAATATATATAATTTGAAACGAGACTCGTCCGACCAGGCAACATGTTTCCAGTCATCAACAGTCCATTGTCGGTGTTGACAGTCCCAGGCGAGGTGTAAAGTTTTGTGTCGTGCAGTCATCAAGGTTACACGAGTGGGCCTTCGGTTCCGAAAGCCCATATCGATGATGTTTTGTTGAATGGTTCGCAGACTGATACTTGTTGATAGCGTGGCATTGAAATCTGCAGCAATTTTCGGAAGGGATTGCAGTTTCGTCAAGTTGAGCGATTCTCTTCAGTTATCGTTGGTCCCATTCTTGGAGGATCTTTTTCCGGCCGCAGCGATGTTGGAGATTTGATGTTTTACCGGATTCCTGATATTCACTGTACACTCGTGAAATGGTCGTACGGTAAAATCCCCACTTCATCGCTACCTCGGAGATGCTGTCTCCTATCGCTCATGCTACAGCTATAACACCACGTTCAAATTCAGTTAAATCTTGATAACCTGCCTGGTAGCAGCAGTAACCGATCTAACAACTGCGCGAGACACGTGTTGTCTTCTATAGGAGTTGCCGACCGCAGAGCCATATTGTGCCTCTTTACATATCACTGTATTGTAATATGAATGCCTATACTACTTTCTTTGGCGCTTCAGTGTATACAGACAGTTCATCCATTCCGGAAAGCGAGGATGTCGACGCCTTTTGCCTGTTATAGAAATTGATACTGGCAAGATATCGGTTGCAGCGATTCCAAGAGTTTCGAGAGGTTTTAATTTCAAGTTTGAAGTTAGATAACAAATCATATTAAGAGATAATTTTTCTCTGTGATATAATTACAAATTAACAATTGTTTGGTTTTTCCCTTCGTTTCTACTGTTAAACGTTTCTCATTACCAAATATCATGATTCTATGTCAAGAGCACGTAACCTATAGGTTGCAATTATTGAGTATCAATGAATCAAAATACGTGTCATAAATGACCCTATCTTGTGACTGAATTTACTTAGAAGCTTAAAATTTATACCATTAAAGGGCTATAAACCTCATGATGTGACCTAAATTTCAACCAGATACATCTGCTTCTTCCTGACAGAAAGAGTCTTAGGAGATGGGCGGGCAGGCAGACAGTCTGATAGCAAGTGAGAAAATTTTTGTGCGATACATATTAACGATTTCGGATTTTTTCATTAGTTGTACTATGAAAACGTTTTCCTTGAATAATTTCATGTTTCTAGAACAACAGTCAAATTGTATCACGTAACTGGGAGTAATTTTAGATTGCATTGACTTAGAAGCTAACGTTTATTATACTGCCAAGCGACCGTGCACAACACTATGTGACATAAGTTTCATCTTGATGTGTCTATCCAGTCCTGAGGAAAAGGGATCTTAACAAACGGACGGACAGGTAGAGAGTCTGAGGTTGTTCGCAGATGACGCTGTAATTTACCGTCTAGTAAGGTCATCCGAAGACCAGTATCAGTTGTAAAGCGATTTAGAAAAGATTGTTGTATGATGTGGCAAGTGGCAGTTGACGCTAAATAACGAAAAGTGTGAGGTGATCCACCTGAGTTCCAAAAGAAATCCGTTGGAATTCTCAAGGCTGTCAATTCAACTAAGTACCTGGGTGTTAAAATTACGAACAACTTCAGTTGGAAAGACCACATAGATAATATTGTGGGGAAGGCGAGCCAAAGGTTGCGTTTCATTGGCAGGACACTTAGAAGATGCAACAAGTCCACTAAAGAGACACCTTACAGTACACTCGTTCGTCCTCTGTTAGAATATTGCTGCTCGGTGTGGGATCCTTACCAGGTGGGATTGACGGAGGACATCGAAAGGGTGCAAAAAAGGGCAGCTCGTTTTGTATTATCACGTAATAGGGGAGAGAGTGTGGCAGATACGATACACGAGTTGGGATGGAAGTCATTAAAGCAAAGACGTTTTTCGTCGCGGCGAGATCTATTTACGAAATTTCAGTCACCAACTTTCTCTTCCGAATGCGAAAATATTTTGTTGAGCCCAACCTACATAGGTAGGAATGATCATCAAAATAAAATAAGAGAAATCAGAGCTCGAACAGAAGGGTTTAGGTGTTCGTTTTTCCCGCGCGCTGTTCGGGAGTGGAATGGTAGGGTGATAGTATGATTGTGGTTCGATGAACCGTCTGCCAAGCACTTAAATGTGAATTGCAGAGTAATCATGTAGATGTAGATGTAGATAACAAATGACAAAAGAAATATTTTTTCATGTGATATGATTACAAATTAACAATTTTCGGATTTTTTGCCATTTGGTTGTAGTGTGACACCTAGATTCATGGTAAATTTCATGATTGTAAGCCAGTGGCAAGTACACACGTTTTGATGACTGGGTTTGCATGTATCAAAATATGCGACATGCATGGCGGTATCTTTTGAGTGCATTGACTCATAAGATTCATTTTTTTACAACGGCAAGAGACAGTGGAGCTTAATATGCGGCATAAATTTCAACTTGTAACGTCTGTCTGTTCCTCAGGAACAGGAATTTAAACAGCTGGTGAGATACGCATAGTGAGCCTATAAGGGTTCCGCTTCTACCGGCTGAGGTAGACAATCCTAAAAAGTAAGTAAATTCTTTGATATTTCAAAAGTAATTGTCGCAACTGTTAATGCATTCATCCCACTTTCAGACAAGATGGTCAACGCCTTCATGGAAAAATGTTTGTGGTTGACAAGGAACCACGATTCCAACCAGGCTTGCACATCTCCGTCCACAGCAAAACATGAGGACATGCGACATGCGGATTCTCAGTCCCCCCCCCCCCCCCCCCAATGCGCCAATTTTTCTTATTGAAGAACCCACCCAAAAGAAAGTGGGCTTCACCGCTGAACCAAATCACACTAATTCCCGTTATGCCTCGCGGCCAACCGTGCAGATTGAACGTCCTAACGCAAATTATGACGATTTTATTTCATATAGTTCAATAACTGTCATCCTTATTTATCTACATGTATTGTTTGCAAAACGTCGTATACGAAAAAATGAAGCTATTTTTCAAATGAGTTGTTTCTTCCGAATCCGAACTGTTTATTTAACATAAGAACACAGCGTCGTGGAGCAGCGGTAAGCGCTCGGGTTCGTAATCCGAATATTGCCGGATCGAATCTCGCGCCATGAAACATTTTGCCGGCCAGTGTGGCCATGCGGTTAAAGACGCTTCAGTCTGGAACCGCGTGACCGCTACGGTCGCAGGTTCGAATCCTGCCTCGGGCATGGATGTGTGTGATGTCCTTAGGTTAGTTAGGTTTAATTAGTTCTGAGTTCTAGGCGACTGATGACCTCAGAAGTTAAGTCGCATAGTGCTCAGAGCCATTTGAACCATTTGAAGATAAGAACGTTTTTCCTCCAGGAATGTCAATGCCTGAGCTAAGAATATGCTCTCGGATACTGCAAATGATAGAGGTCTGCGAAACGGATTGCCAGTTTGTATTACCAGTTCTTACGAATTTGATGAAGCATTCCTGGTAGGCAGCAACGTTCAGGATCACTTCTTCCTCCATTCCAGTTCTGTTTAAATAAAACTAGTAAGTACTGTAAAGTGCATGAATGTATTAATTTTTCTTTTATCAGGTGTGCCTGATGTAAGGAAAATGTTTGTTTCCGTCGTCAAAGGGACATACCCATTTTTGTGACGCCTACAAGAAATAAAAAGGGAACTGTTCCACTGTTAGCGAAATACACATTATTTAAAAATTATCGTTAGTACTATGTTACAGGAGTCGTTATAAAATATTTCATGTCTACAAATTTAAGTCCCGATTAAAGGAAGTCGCTCGTAATGTAATATCACCCTATTGCCTTGATTTTCCTGCCGCTATTAATCACTTGTGTAACAATTATATCTGCAACAGTTTAGATGTCGATATTAAATGCAGGTAAGTAAAACAACTGAAAATCTGAAGCATTTATGTGCGGTTTACGTGCTTGATATTAGTATGTGTGCACTTAGGACTTGGCGTACGCGGCGCTACGTTCTCTTGTCACGGCTGCATGTCCTTATTTGCTGATTCGCGCGTTCAGCAGGCAGGACTGTAAAACCCGCTGTTATAAGCAGCTCTTCGTGCGAAAAACATGAGTAACTTTACTATTTTTTTAAAAAAAATATTCCAGTGCAACTAAGCAGCTAAAACTTCGACAGTGCATTTCTACCGGTAAATTTCAGGACAAGTTCTCGACATGTAGGATTGGACACGCTCGCAAATCGATTTCGAGGAAGGTTCTGTTTGTCGGTATCCGACAGCTACCCTCAAGTGCACAGTTACAATCAATGGCTCTGTGCTACATAACAGCATACTTTGCTGGAGAGTAAACGACTCTTTCCAGTATAGTTTTCATAATTGATAAATACTATTTACTGGCCGAACTGTCTAATGCTTCACATTTATCCTTATAAAAATTCTTTTCCTTCGAAGACATTGACTGCTTGGAACAAGTGACCTACTTCGACGTGGACACCTTTACATTAACGTCGACAACAGTTACGGGTGAAAGTGTACGGCAGAAGCAAAAACGTTCCAGTAATATAGGTCTGCAAAAGCTCCGTTTGCGAGGCGATGCGAATGTGTGATTACGACCCACCACCGATTTCAGTATGTATTGTACATTAGGGGGCAAATGTGTCTGAAATATAAACTTTTAAGTTAGCGTCTAATTGGGCTCAAATACTGGCCAAGGATCATGGTCAAGGATTGTGGTAAACGCATGATGGGGCACCAAAACGTTTTGGTGCTTATATTTGAACCTTTTTACCATGTGACGATATGATGTACATTCATTGAAATGTTTTAGTCATCTTCATGATATTCGAAGTGCCTAATTGTTACCAACAATTGACACCATTTCTTGGAACCGCGATTTCTTTCGTCATAGTAAGTTCATGTTCGTGAAAATGAATGTGTTTATCATGGTAGCTGGCAGTTTACGAAGATAGTCGGTGAAGACTAGGCGCTTAAGTCTGGAACCGCGCGACCGCTACGCTCGCAGGCTCGGATCCTGCCTCGGGCATGGATGTGTGTGATGTCCTTAGGTTAGTTAGGTTTAAGTAGTTCTAAGTTCTAGGGGACTGATGACCTCATCAGTTAAGTCCCATAGTGCTCAGAGCCATTTGAACCCATTTTTTTGTTATGGCGAAATCTTTTTTTACATTGTTTCAGTGTGCTCGTCTGTGACTTAAGTAGACGTCTCGTGACTAAAAGAATTTTTTTCGAGCACATCCTTGTATTTTACGCTAGTTTTATACCAGTGTTGACAAACTGCACTTTTCAAGGCGCTTTTGGATTCTTAATATTTTGTTGTTATGTGTACAATCTTTGAACGTAGCGTTCGTTTCATCACACTTTTGTAATTTTTGTTGCTGTCGCCTTTTTTCTTGTTCGACTTTAATTCTGAAGATGATCAGAGGCGGAGACTGAAACAGGTAATCAATAGCAAAAACTTGTGGTTCAGACTGTCTTTAGGTTTTCTAACTGTTTTTGTCAAATATCTGTACGAAGTACGATTTTGTCACGTCTGAAGATGGCAGATGTTTGTCGAAAGTGCTGTTATACATATTTAAGCGACCCCTGACATAATAAATTATTATACAAACAGTATTACATAGCATTCATTGTTCATTAGCCTTGTCAAACGGGAAACAAGGCGATCCGTTATGCTAAAATTTGTGTATAGAAATGCTAGGTAAAGATCACTAAAGCTTCTTCATTGATTACCGGTTTGAGCTCACCGACGAGCTGTCTTCGGATCCGTAAAAAATATTATTTAATTTAGTGTGTATAAGACACCGGGAAGTACACATTGTCATGATCTGTTGAGGTGAAACACTTGTTGTCATGTACACATTAAAGTAGGTTTACATAATTTACAATGTTAACTATACGTTGTAAATTATGTAACCATGACGACCTGTTTTGATGTGTACATGACAACAACAGCGTTTCAGCTGAATAAATTATGACGGTGTGTAATGTCTGGTGGCTGATACACACTGAATTAAGTAATATTTTTTACGGATCTGAAGAAGGCTCACCAATGAGCTCAAGCTAGGAATTTTAGTGACCTTGACCTAGGATTTATCCACCCATTATTACAATTATTATTAGGGTAGACTGTGGGTGAAACTTGAACTTCAGATGAGGACTTATTCGGAAGCTTTACATTTCAAGTGAATTTGTACTAATTACGACCGTATTTCGCACTGAAATCAGCTGTGACTCAGAGAGGCCGGTTCGCAAATATCTTGTTAAAGGCTCTTCTGCGGACACCTGTTTGCTGGAATGTTTTACCTTCCATTTTCATATACTTTCACCTGTGTCAGTTTTCGCTGTTTATTTGATACGCCTGTTTACTCTTGGAAAATGTGGTATGATGGCAAAGAGTTTCGGAAAAATAATATTGTGGATTTCACAGCATTAAAACGTCCACGAACGAATGTATGTCAGGGGTCGGTTTGTCCTTGCTCCCTGAAGAGGAGAATCCAGTTCCTCGCATACTGATTAGGAGGAACTCGCAAAACAGTTCTCCGTCGTACAAGAAAATCGGTGACTTTAAATTTGGTCACGTTTAACGCCGCTGGCCGCGCCGTTCGCAACACCCACTGACCTGCCCCACCGCGGCCGGCGTGACCAGTGGGAAAGTCGTAAACAGTGGCGTCGGCGGCGGCGCGGGGCCGGTGGTCGCAGATGCCGCGCCGGCATTCCGCGCTGATTGGCTGCAGGCGTCGGCGGCGGCGGCGCCGGCGGCCAGAAGCTCGGAAAACGAGCAGCACGCCGGGACGGCGGCGGCCTTCCGCAAGAAGCCCGGAGCCACTTAACACCCGCCGCCGCAGCCGCAGCGCCGGTGCGTCCTTCCGGCGTCTCGTCTGCGTCTGCATCTGCGCGTGTTTATAGCCGCACCCGTCCTTTGTTCGCTCAAGGGCTGCCAGCCGGCGAGCATGCAGAAACGGAGCAAAACGAGACACACGCATCGTCGCGGAGGTGCAAACATGGCGCGGCCTGCGCTCATTGGGACGAAGTACTTAAATATGCTGGCTGAGTGGAATGGCTCGGCGTTTTGCTGAAGGAAAGTTTATTGTCAGAGCCAAGGTTAATGACTTATAAAGAAGCGTATGCCGCAACTGGCGCTCCCTGCGGTTGCGTCTTTGCTGTGTTCGCGACAGATCGTTAATTCGTCCATGAAATCAGGCTCCGTTCCTTCTCCCGATAGATTAGTTTACGACGTTCTATGTAATTATCTCACTCTCACCATCATCGATGTGACAACGTGGAAGTTACACGTAAATAGCCACTTTCAATTTCAATTACACTACTGGCCATAAAAATTGCTACACCACGAAGATGACGTGCTACAGGTGCGAAATTTAACCGACGGGAAGAAGATGCTGTGATATGCAAATGATTAGCTTTTCAGAGCATTCACAGAAGGTTGGCGCCGGTGGCGACACCTACAACGTGTTGACATGAGGAAAGTTTCCAACCGATTTCTCATACACAAACAACAGTTGACCGGCGTTTCCTGGTGAAACGTTGTTGTGATGGCTCGTGTAAGGAGGGGAAATGTGTACCATCACGTTTCCGACTTTGATAAAGGTCGGATTGTAGCCCATCGCGATTGTGGTTTATCGTATCGCGACATTGCTGCTCGCGTTGGTCGAGATCCAATGACTGTTAGCAGAATATGGAATCGGTGCGTTCAGGAGGGTAATACGGAACGCCGTGCTGGATCCCAACGGCCTCGTATCACTAGCAGTCGAGATGACAGGTTTCTTATCCGTATGGCTGTAACGGATCGTGCAGCCATGTCTCGATCCCTGAGTCAACAGCTGGGGACGTTTGCAAGACAACAACCATCTGCACGAACAGTTCGACGACGTTTGCAGCAGCATGGACTACCAGCTCGGGGACCATGGCTGCTGTCACCCTTGACGCTGCATCACAGACAGGAGCGCCTGCGATGGTGACGAACCTGGGTGCACGAATGGCAAAAAGTCATTTTTTCGGATGAATCCAGGTTCTGTTTACGGCATCCGTGTTTGGCGACATTGCGGTGAACGCACTTTGGAAGCGTGTATTCGTCATCACCATACTGGCGTATCACACGGCGTGATGGTATAGGGTGCCATTGGTTACACGTCTCGGTCACCTCTTGTTCCCATTGACGGCACTTTGAACAGTGGACGTTACATTTTAGATATGTTACGACCCGTGGCTCTACCCTTCATTCGATCCCTGCGAAACCCTACATTTCAGCAGGATAATGCACGACCCTATGTTTCAGGTCCTGTACGGGCCATTATGGATACAGAAAATGTTCGACTGCTTCCATGACCAGCACATTCTCCAGATCTCTCACCAATTGAAAACGTCTGGTCAATGGTGGCCGAGCAACTGGCTCGTCACAATACGCCAGTCACTACTCTTGATGAACTGTCGTATCGTGTCGAAGCTGCATGGGCAGCAGTACCTGTACACGCCATACAAGCTCTGTTTGACTCAATGCCCAGGCCCATCAAGGCCGTTATTACGGCCAGAGGTGGTTGTTCTGGGTACTGATTTCTCAGGATTTATGCACCCAAATTGCGTGAAAATGTAATCATATGTCAGTTCTAGTATAATATATTTGTGCAATGAATACCCGTTTATCATCTGCATTTCTTCTTGGTGTAGCAATTTTAATGGGCAGTAGTGTACATTTTCACTTAATTCCCCGACTACTCACTGCTGAAGCTATGCAAAAGGTGTTTCTCTACCAGTATCGAATGCAGTCACGATCTTTGTGGGGTCTGGCACTGCACGGTCACGTGTTTCGGAAAGTTTTAATCGCTGAGCCTTTAGCTGATACAAGAGAATTTCAAAATATTCGTGTTCCTAGCTCTCGGAAGCGTGCGGCTGACTGATGCTGAATGCCGCTCCGCAAGCTGGCAATTTGGTAAGACGGGTCATGTTACTGGGCTTACGTGTAGGCATTACCTATTCGCTAAGAGATTTCGTTAGGTGTACGCTACGAATTTATATTACATGGTCAGATTTTCTCTGATTTAAGTAGCGAAATATCTTTGTTTGCAGAGGGCAGAAGCACGCTCGATGTGCGGTTACTAGTCCATCATTTTACGATATATGTAGCTACGACCCTTGACACATAATCTGAATTCAGTCATTCAGTCCGAAGAATAATTCAGCCGATTCAATAACTCTTTCATTTCATTTAATTTATTAAATTTTTTGTATCACGTGTAGACTTCCGTTCATTTGTTGTTTGCGCATCTGGCGTATTTGCCACGTGCCTCTGTGCTGCTAAGAGGCTATGTATTACGCTGTCAATTTGCTTTTGGCCGGCCAGTGTGGCCGAGCGGTTCTAGGCGCTACAGTCTGGAAGCGCGTGACCGCTACGGTCGCAGGTTCGAATACTGCTTCGGGCATGGGTGTTTGTGATGTCCTTAGGTTAGTTAGGTTTAAGTAGTTCTAAGTTCTAGGGGACTGATGTCCTTAGATGTTAAGTCCCATAGTGCTCAGAGGCATTTTGAACCATTCAATTTGCTTTTGAGTTAATTACATAACGTGAAAATCACATACTTTCATTCATTAAAACTTCCTTAGTTACTTCTTTGATATTTAGGTAAGGGGACCGAAGCAGTTGGTTCATGGTTGGCATTTAGGAGAACGACGGTTCAAACCCGCGTCCGGTCGTCCTGAGGTAGATTTCCCTAAATCGCTTCAGGCAAATGCCGCGATGGCTCCTTTGAAAGGCCACGGCCGACTTTCATCCCCATCCTTCTCCAATCATATGGGACCGATGACCTCGCTGTTTGGTACCTCCCCCAAATCAACCAACCAACCTAGGTAAGGCGCTAATTTTTGCTCCTACCTCCATTATCTGATCATAAACAGCAAACCACAACCTTATTGCCAATAATTTTCGTGTATCACACATCACAGATACCGTTCCCAATTCTAAACATTACGTAGCCCCATTCTTTGCACGAAGCTTACAGCCAATAACACAAGTTTGGAACCAGATGTTGCTCGGAGAGACGCTGGACGTTTATCTGCATAAGTGGATCTAAGCAGTGCTTCAAAACCAATCATCAAGAAAGTGTTTTTTGCACTCTTTTCTGGTATATCTTGATAAACCATCGATATTAAGTCTTGATAGGATCTCGTAAATAATTTTGCAGGTTTACTTAGTGAACGTGTGTGAAATCTTATGGGACTTAACTGCTAATGTTATCAGTGCCTAAGTTTACACACTACTTAACCTAAATTATCCCAAGGACAAACACACACACCCATGCCCGAGGGAGGACTCGAACCTCCGCCGGGACCAGCCGCACACTCCACGACTGCACCGCCATAGACCGCTCGCCTAATCCCGCGCGGCAGGTTTACTTATGATCAGTTACTGACATTATACCAGCAACATTTATGTTCAGCAGTTATTGTGTCGAAGTGGCCGTGCGGTTAAAGGCGCTGCAGTCTGGAACCGCAAGACCGCCACGGTCGCAGGTTCGAATCCTGCCTCGGGCATGGATGTTTGTGATGTCCTTAGGTTAGTTAGGTTTAACTAGTTCTAAGTTCTAGGGGACTAATGACCTCAGCAGTTGAGTCCCATAGTGCTCAGAGCCAGCCAAGTTATTGTGTGTTTTCCTCAATTAACATGAAGGGTAGCTAAGCGTTTGGGCACGCTTCCTTTCTTCTTTGTTGATTAAATAATCAGTACAGAAACATTACCGCCATCGAAGTTATGCAGTGACCCGTCAGGGCAATTAAATGAGTGTATGACATGAAATGACAGATTTAATTTGCCTTTAGGACTGATAGTTGGCGCAATTGGTAATTAGATTGTGAAACCTTATTTATATTGGCGAGTCTTCCTGGAGAACACTACTTGACACTTAGAAGATGCAACAAGCCCACTGAAGAGACAGCTTACACTACACTCGTTCGTCTGTTAGAATATTGCAGCGCGGTGTGGGATCCTTACCAGGTGGGATTGACGGAGGACATCGAAAGGGTGCAAAAAAGGGCAGCTCGTTTTGTATTATCACGTAGTAGGGGAGAGAGTGTGGCAGATATGATACGCGAATTGGGATGGAAGTCATTACAGCAAAGACGTTTTTCGTCGCGGCGAGATTTATTTACGAAATTTCAGTCACCAACTTTCTCTTCCGAATGCGAAAATATTTTGTTGAGCCCAACCTACATAGGTAGGAATGATCATCAAAATAAAATAAGAGAAATCAGAGCTCGGACAGAAAGGTTTAGGTGTTCGTTTTTCCCGCGCGCTATTCGGGAGTGGAATGGTAGGGTGATAGTATGATTTCGACGAACCGTCTGCCAAGCACTTAAATGTGAATTGCAGAGTAGTCATGTAGATGTAGACGTAGCTGTAGAAGCTTCTGTTTCACTGTGAAAATAAACGGACGGCCAGGGTGAAAACTGAGGGCGTCCGCAGTCAGCAGTTTCTCGGAAAGTACCGTCCGGCTCGCCAGGGCAATCATAAAAGTGGTGTTCGGCGCTTTTCGTGCTTGACACGAGCGATACTTTGGGATACCAGATGAACGACCGTCGTTGTGAGCCCTGCGTTGAAGAACGGGACGTACTCTACGGCTCGGGTAGCGCTGGCCATTTACGTGTTCAGGATGCTGCGTGCGACACTGGCGTCTTTTTAAAATATAGCTCTATGGAAAAGAGCGTTCTTTGCCGCGGGGTGAAGTTTTTATGCGACTCGCTGGCGCCCGGCTACCAGGGCACCCTACAGCCCGCCAGAACGTTTCAGACACAGTAGGAGAACCACCGTTGCCGCCAGAACACGTTGGGTACATATAGTTTTTGGCAGACAGCTTCCCCGTTGGGAGAATGTTCTATACCGCGTCTAGGATAGTGTTCCGACGCGGTGTGATAATTATACCATTGGAGTGACTTACGAGCGCCGCTCGACCATTGGAGACGATAATTTTTTGGTGACGCTCCTTGTGGAGCGATGGTGTCGAGAAGAGAAGCATGAAAGGATTTTTCTCGGCGTTCGGCGTAGGTCCGCCTTGAGAGTACTGTCTTGGCTGCTGGTGGGTGCCAGCTGGAATATCCACTCAGTTCGGTGCGAGGGGCCACTGATTGCGGTTTTAGCAGTTACGCAGCTACGATCAGACTTCGTGGCACACACCTGGCAGTGCACTGGTGAGCATGCGTATTAGGGATTTTTCTTTGAGCAGTTTAGCTGCAATGAGTCCATCCGACCTACGGCACTGGTATTAAGCCATTGTATGTCGTATTGGCGGGGGACGGGAGGGGGTTGGGGGGGGGGGGGTCACAGTTAGTGTTGTAAAGACCGGTGGTTCTCATACGAGGAGAACATTCCGAGACCCGTATTCCAGTAATGTAAATGAAACTTTACCTCTTACTGCTTACAAACCACATGCGGTTTTTATAAACTTTCAATTGCTTCGTTACAGTCAGATTGCACTTATTAACGAATTACTTCACATCAGAGAGAGTTACGTCGACTTCACACTAATAAAAGCATTTCTAAAATAAATAGACTACTTACAAACTTGGTGAAGATAAATAAAGCAGTGGAATAAGGAAATCACAAATATACATAACACCACTTACAGACACGTACAGTTACCTAATCAAGTTCTCTGACAGAAGTGGGAAGAACAAACGCTGCGTCTCTGCATATGCATCGTATTCATCGGGCATTCGATTTCTTCACGATTTTTCTCCTGTATGCCAGCTGAATTCGTGGCAGCCATTGTGACTAAACAAGTACTCGGCCTGTGCTTCTCTGGCTTAGATTCAGGGGAACGTGACGCGCCGGCCATTATTTAACAGGTAATGGCCTCTCCCAGACTCCCACATGCACTTCAGCCATGTGCGTCCAGGTCGTTCCTGCATTTTTCCTAATGTCGCTTACCCATCTCCCATTAGATGACTGACTTAATCGTGTCTTATCTCTTGAATTCCAGCACCCAGCAACTCGTTTGGCTATACGACTCGCCAACCTCCCACTACTATTAGGTACTTACAGCCGAATTATAAAACAAACTTCCCTTGATATAATAAAATTATAAACAGCCGACCAGTTGCAATGGATAAACAATTCTTTACCTAGGTCTCAACAAATTTAAATTTGTCTTCTTCAGAAGGTGGCCTAAGGACAATGAACATCATAGCTTACATTATAAAGGTATGAAACTTAAGTCAAGAATAGATTTTAACACAAATTAGAGAGCTCTTGCATTACAAAAATATGAGAACGACGACTGGTACTTAGCAGAGCATTTTGCTATGAGTTCCGCCTCTGCGAATTACCCCCAGGCCTTCCGCTCCATTAAAGAGCGGATGGAACGTCAGAGCCTTTCGTTTCGCACCAACCACCTAGAATCTTACAATGCTCCATTTAGTGAGTGGGAATTTCGCAGTGCCCTAGCTGCTTGCCCTGATACCGCTCCTGGGCCAGATGGCATCCACTGTCAGATGCTGAAACACCTTTCAGTGGACTGCCAGCGGCGCCTTCTCGATCTTTACAACCGTCTTTGGGTCGAGGGGGAGTTTCCGTCGCAATGGCGGGAAGGCGTTGTCATGCCCGTTTTGAAACCTGGAAAGAACCCTCTGGAGGTGGACAGCTACCGTCCCATTAGCCTCACCAACGTTCTTTGCAAGTTGCTTGAACGGATGGTGAGCCGGCGCTTGAATTGGGTACTGGAGTCTCGGGGCCTTCTTGCTCCGTCTCAGGGTGGGTTCCGTAAAGGCCGCTCCGCCACCGACAATCTGGTGAGCCTGGAGTCGGCCATCCGTACTGCCTTTGCCCGCCGTCAGCACCTGGTCGCTGTCTTTTTCGACATGCGGAAGGCGTACGATACGACATGGCGTCATCACATCCTTTCTACGCTTCATGGATGGGGTCTTCGGGGTCCTCTGCCGATTTTTATCCGCAATTTTCTGTCGTGTCGTACCTTCCGCGTGCAAGTCGCGGCCTCGTATAGTTCCTCCCACGTCCAGGAGAACGGTGTGCCACAGGGTTCTGTTTTAAGTGTCTGTCTGTTTTTAATAGCCATTAACGGGCTTGCTGCGGCCGTGGGAAATTCTGTCTCCGCTTCCCTGTATGCTGACGACTTCTGTCTTTATTACAGCTCTACCGGCATTGCAGCGGTTGAACGTCAGCTACAGGGCGCTATCCGCAAGGCGCAGTCTTGGGCTGTAGCGCATGGGTTTCAGTTTTCGGCAGCCAAGACCCGCGTTATGCATTTCTGCCGGCGCCGAACAGTCCATCCTGAGCCGCAGCTTTATCTTGCCGACGAACTGCTTGCTGTGGTGGAGACCCACAGGTTTTTGGGGGTGGTTTTCGATGCCCGGTTGACTTGGCTGCCTCATATCCGGCAGCTCAAACAGGCATGTTGGCGGCATCTCAATGCTCTGCGATGTTTGAGCCACACCCGCTGGGGCGCCGACCGCTCTACCCTGTTACGGCTCTACCAGGCGCTCATCCAGTCCCGCCTGGATTATGGGAGCCTGGCGTATGGCTCAGCATCCCCATCTGCGTTACGGGTGCTGGACCCAATTCTCCACAGCGGGATACGCCTTGCCACTGGTGCTTTCCGCACCAGCCCTGTGAACAGCGTACTAGTGGAGGCAGGTGTACCTCCACTGCGGTTCCGACGCCAACGTTTGCTGGCCGCTTATGCTGCCCATGTTCTAAGCTCGCCCGGGCATCCTAATTATCGTCTCCTGTTCCCACGATCGGTCGTCCATCTGCCAGAACGTCGGCCCCGCTCTGGTTGTACAATAGCGATCCGCGTCCAAGAGCTTCTCTCTGGGCTTCAGGTTTTCACTGTTCCACCTCCTTTCCGGGCTACTTTGCATACACCCCCATGGTGTGTTCGTCGCCCTTGCCTTCGGCTCGACTTGGCACAGTGCCCGAAGGACTCAGTCCCTCCAGAGGCCTTCCGCCGCCGCTTTCATTCCATCCTGGCCACGTATCAGGACTCTGGCATTGTTTACACCGACGGCTCGATGGTTGCTGGTCGAGTCGGTTATGCGCTCACTCTAGGGGACCATTCCGAACAACGTTCCTTGCCGGCTGGCTGCAGCGTTTACACTGCGGAGCTGGTCGCCATCTTTCGAGCCCTAGAGTATATCCGCTCCTGCTCAGGTGAGTCCTTCGTTATCTGTAGCGATTCCCTGAGCAGTTTACGAGCTCTCGACCAGTGTTTTCCTCGTTCCCGTCTGGTGATGGCTATCCATGAGTCCCTGCATACTCTTGCGCGTTGCGGCCGCTCTGCGGTCTTCGTGTGGACCCCAGGCCATGTTGGGATCCCTGGGAATGAGAATGTTGACCGTCTGGCGAAAGAGGCCACGAGGACGTCATCTCTTGATGTTGGCCTCCCAGAGACTGATTTGCGGGCAGTCTTCCGCCGCAAAATTTTGGCGCTATTGGCCGATGAATGGCGCGAACTGACGACGCGCAATAAACTCCGTGCTGTGAAGGAGACGACGGCTGTGTGGCGGTCATCCCTGCGAGCCACTCGCAGGGACTCAGTAGTTCTTTGCCGGCTCCGCATTGGCCACTCCCGGCTGACACACGGTTACTTACTGCGCCGGGAAGACCCTCCTCTATGTCGCTGTGGGGCGGCTTTGACGGTGGCCCACATTTTGATGGCCTGCCCCCTTTTAGCTGTGGTCAGGCATACATTTAGGCTGCCTGATACGCTCCCTGCCCTTTTAACAGACGACTCCGCAATGGCTGACTTAGTTTTACGTTTTATTCGGGCAGGGGGCTTTTATCATTTAATCTGAGTGTTTCTATTTTCTGTTCTTGTTTTGTGTTGACTCTGGCCTTTGGCCTATGCTTTTAAACTGATTTCTTGACGTGTTTCTAAGTGGTTGGCTTTTCCTTTTTTTGTTTCTATGGTCGGCCAACCACCGTCACACTCTGTGTGGTTTTAGTTCGTTTTGTCTTGTCTTTGTCTCCGTTTCTCTCGTTGTGTATCGTCTGTGTTCTATTCTGTTCCTCGTTTTTATTCTCTGTGGGTGTTCTTTGTCTTTGGAAAAAGGGACCGATGACCGTAGCAGTCCCTTTGATCCCCCAAACCAACCAACGACTGGTACTTAGAATTTTACATTAGTATGGACTAATGTACCATCGCCGTTTTTACAAATGTCGGCATAGATCCATTTGTCAAAATTAAAATATAGCCCTAGAAATAGGGTTTGTCACGTAAATATAAATTAGTACATGGATGTTGCAGAGCTCACAACCGACTGAGTGTAATCGGCCAGCGTAGTTACTCTGCGGCCAGGGCAGGTGGTGTTCGTGGCGCGAACCATGTGCCAATTGGCGTCCAAAGGCAACGTGTAAATTATCAGTATTAATAACGTCCTTAGATAAAGTAACAATAAAAAGAAGGAAAGCGTTTAACACTCCCGTTATAATAGTATGGGAGCCTTGGTACAATTAATGTAGTTATACATCAAAAAGGCTGGTGGCGCTTACGCCGAGAGAGTTACGCAGTGACATAAACAGCCAAAATATAAAAATTACATTACTATATTAGTGAAGCCCACAAACGGTATATATGTCAGAACTTTAAAATTGACAATAATGGCTCTTAAGACAGAATTACGCCCCTGGTCCACAATCAAGTTAATACACATTCGCAGGGAACCAACGTTTTAGAGCCAGACAAAATCACATAAGGGCCAATGTAGTGGCAGCCATACATCGTGAGAAAACCACATTACATAAAGGGTAGTGAGCTTAATGATTTGAAAGTGCATCATAGCTTCCTGAGAAAATAGACCACTGAGGTTACCAGCATTAATGTTATACCATAAACAGTACACGTTTAAAGCCTTCGAAAAACTGTCTACAAGCAAGGTTCAACTGGTCGTTCAGTATATTACCGTCTTTGAGCTCTAGATGTTTAAAAATTTGTAACTCTTCCCACAGATCTAGTCTACGCCCTGCGTGGCATATTTTACCTTCCTTTCCTCTTTATTCATCATAACCTTCCCCACATCTACGTCTTTTACCTCATACACATCATTAACAGTACAAATATTCCCCTTTTCACTCGCCTTTTCTGTCTCCCTTTCATTCTTTAATAAAGTCTTTTCGCACGATTCCGATACTGAGTTATCCTTATCATATGACATATTAACTTTATTTCCATTTTTACATTCATCTACTACTGAAACCGGCCAACGGAAGTGTCCGATCCCGCCTCTTCTGTTTCTCTCTACGGCAGCCATCTTGTTCTGACGTCTGCAATTTGTGTGTGCTGCCAAGTGCAATGTACGGTGCTCCAGGAAGCGCTGCCCCGAGCACAAACAGCCACGTGACTTCGCACTGGGCTCGCCACTACGTATCGCTCCGCGCATGTCTTCCATAGCCGCGTCCTTAACCTCCCTGCCCTGTAGTTTACATCTTTCCTTCTTGAATTTATGATTTGACATCTTTTCTTTGGGCCCAAAACCGTTTTCCACGTGAATCCGGCCCGTAACACACGCGGTTTTCAGTTTTCCATTTCGTCTCTAGTTTCAAAATTCCGCGCCATGTATCCTCTGCCGCGCGTCATATAATTTCCTCTACCTCTCGCCCGACCTCTTTGAATCGTGTTTACACGAAATCTATCGTTTTCAGGTCGTTCGTTTTGGTCATTGCTTTCTCGCGAATATTTATTGTTATTATGGGGACGAGACTCGCGATTTCTTCGCCAGTGATCTCCATCCTCTACCCTTTCCAAGAACGCAGAAAAAGTCTATGGGTACTCCCAACATATCGTTTAGAATCCTCAGGCAATTTCTGCCAAAGAACCCAAACGATATCGGCTTCAGTTCTTCTTGCTTTTAGGTGTATAAACTTTCTGTACCATGCTTCGCAAAACTCTTTCATGATTTGCCTGCCTCTTATGTCATACAACCTGGCCATTAGAAACTCACGCCACAACTGGTCTTGTTTTTGTTCTGACCAGTATTCGTCAATAAATTTTTGTTTAAAGTTTTCAAAAGACATCTGGTTTGTATCCAGATTCAACCCCCACCTTTTTGCTTCTCCCGCTAATGGACTGATTACAACATTAATTTTTTCCTGATCAGTCAAATATTCAGGAAAATTTCTTTCGCAATTCTTTACAAAATCAAGGGGGTGCCAACCGTTATGTCTCTTTGCAGGGTCGAATTTTTCCTCGCCCTCTAATATTTTACTGAAAGGCATTTTTTCAGTAAAATGTGTAGGTCCTGATTGTATTTTTCTTTCCAAGTCATACATTTTGCCTTGGATTTGTGAAGTGTTATGTTCACACTTCTTTTCGCAAGTAACAATCTGTTTGGTTAATTCTCTACTTGTTTCTGTCACAGATTGTTTAATCTGTGCCAATTCCACGTTACATTCAGTTTGTATTTCGGATTTAATACCGAATACCTTTTCATCCACTTCAGTACAGACTAAGGGTTCTATTTGATATTGAATTTTAATTACTTCAGTGTCAAATCTTTCGTTAATGTCATCAATGTGTCTCTGTATGTTGGCAATATTGCCATTGATGATGGTAATTTCGCTTTTGAGGTTTTTAATTTCATTACTCACACTGTCTACTTTTACATCAACCTTCTCAATCTGTTTACTAAGATTCTTTCCTTGCTCTTGCATTTGTTTACTAATATCACCACCCTGTGTTGTAATTAGCTACTTTTGTGCTGCATTTTGTTGCCCCAGTGCTGCTATCTGCGCCTTGATATTGCCATTTTCTGCTGCATTTTGCTGTCCCTGTGCTGCAATTTGTTGTCCCTGTGCTGCAATTTGTGCAGACAACATTTTTAACAAATCTATCATATCTGAATTCTTTTCACTTTTAGGTTCTGCTACATTTTCGTGGTCAAGTTCTACTATCCTTTCAGTTTTTGATGATTCAAACATATCCCGCGATTCATTAACATAACCACTGTCTTCCACAACATCACTCATACTGTCTTGCTTAGTACGCGCGACACACATAGCTTCGATCTGTTTATTGACGTCTGCGTGATAACGTACGTAATTTAACTCGCGCGTAATGCCATCTGTTGGTGTGCTGCCTGAACTGCTCTCGATTGCATTCTGTTCTCACGTGTCTAGTTTTATTTCTAGTTTCCTATCCATTTTAGCTATTATTAAGTACTGATACCTTTTATTTTCAATTTAAACTGAACTTTCACTATCCGTTCTGTCAAAATAAATCAGTAGAACATTAGAGCTATGGTGTTACAAGTGGTCAAGACAAAACAAAACAATCGTCCTGCCTGCTAAAGACAAAATCTTTTCCACCACTCACAACGTGGAAACACCAGTCCTTCACTTTCCACCTTATGGAGGCATACGAGCAGTCATATTGTTCCACAGTCCAGTACTAGTTAATAGGTGCTGTTACAAATTGCCCGCCAGACTCTGCTGCGCGTCGTTCATTCTGCCGTGGCGCCGCCGCGCGAGCCGGTGAGCAGAAGAAACCACCCGCTGTTGCCTCCGCAGGATACTTTCCCCAGTCGAAGGGTGGCGGAACTTATGAATGGCCAGTGGTACGTGCGTGTCGCCCCAGGCCGTTGACCTGCTGTAGCAGGCGCGTGGAGTGTACCCCGACTGGCAGTGGAGTGGGGAGCGCACCGGCTCTGTTGCCTCTCCCATGCCGACGTCTGCTTGGCTTATGTGGTATGGGAGCGTTCTGTGTAGCCCCTCAGCCCTACGACACCCAATCAGTCAGACCCTTCCGTGCATCTCGCAACATTACAGACAAAAGGATATTCTTACAGTATTTAAATGCTCATTGATTACATGTATGATCTATTAGATACATTGGCAATAAAAGAATCTTTGTTCTAAAAACATAAAATCATACACCCTAGTTTTCTACACATACAACATCAACCTTTATCCATTTTCTATATACGGCCCACACTTGTGCTATTGATTGTACCTGTCATCCCTCATACAAAACATGAAAGTGTAAAAAAAAAAAAAAAGGAATAAGAAACAATCTATACAGCTCATAATTACAATATCAAATAGTAGACTACTCAAACATCCTATCACAGTGAAAATATTAGAAACTGTTGATTCTAAAACTACAATATACCGTGAACCTTTCTGCTTGTGACAAACTGAAATTAATACCCCTTGAAAGTGTTCTAACAAAAAAATAAGAAATAATCTACACAGCTCACAATTACCTACTACATGTTATTAAATAGTAAACTACTTTAACATCCTAACACAATAAACATTTTAGAAACTGATGACTCTAAATCTACAACATACAATGCACCTTTGTGCTTGTGACAGACTGAAATTAGTATCTCTTTATATATTTTACCTTTTTATTATATATAACAACATTTCTAGGACATGTATGAAACATCCACATGATGTCAGATCCTGACCTGCCATCGAGGTTCATCCAAATCAAACAATAAAGCACAATAATGTTTTAGTTATGGATCGGTAGCATCCCCTTTACAGGAGTGTGCGCATTGATCACACTACTCTACGACTCTCACTCACCAGACATCACCTTTTCATTCTCATTCAATCCATTAATACACTAACAGAATAGGTCTAGAAGTCAGCTAACCTTAACACCACCACACTCACGACAACATACCATACGTTTGCTCCCTTATACTCAACCACATAACACATGAAGCTGTTTCGGAGATAGCATTCCAGTCTCCGAATTCGTCCTTTCACTCTGGCACCTCTCTCCATCGGCTTACCTCTGCATTCACTTTACCGATTATTCATCCTGCTAAATATCAACTTAGAATTACGACATTTCATCTAAGAACAAAAAATACACAAATTATTCATCCCGCAAAATAACTGTACACATTCTAGGTACCGTTTTGAATAGTTATACTGGCGCCAGGCTTCAACAACAACAACAAAAATTACTTTTTTTCATGTTGCAAATGTTATGGTAAGAATTAGATTTACACTTATATTACATCTAACGTCAGTATTCCACAACGTTCACCACCTGGATCTCATACTCCCTTTATGTCCCTTCACGTTGTGCAGTTGTCCTCATCTCTTGATTCGTATTTCGGCTCTCCGTCCGTCCATTACACCATCATTTCCTGGACTTCCTTCGCCATTCGCATCAATCTCGATTGCAGCATACACAGGCCTCTCTGTAACATACATCTAAGACATCTCCACATTATTAATTCTATATTTACCACTGTTTCATTACGAATCTCTCTTTATTAATCACACTGCTTCACGTCGCTTCTCTCCTGAAATGTCACCTTTATCAACTACTATTTATTACGTCGCTTCTCTCATTATCTACCTTCTTTATCCACTCATTAATCATCACGTCGTTTCTGCTTGATCCTTATTCATATGACAAAAAATACGTACATACACCACTCTGTCGACTCCTGTTCATAACTCATTCGACCAGTCTATTCCGTCATACTTCCTGACATCCCGCCTGAAAATTCTTATGTTCGATTTGACCCTGCACAACGTTACACACCACAAATAAATACACTGACTATTTACCATAAATTGCCTACTTTCGATCTATCCTTAACTTTTCCATAAGTTGATGTTAGAAATGTGATGAAGCCCACGAGATTGTTTTCCCTTGATCGTCTCAATCAGTACAGCATTTTCATGGACAATCCGCCTCACTCTAAATGGTTCACTGTACACAGTAAATAATTTGCTAGTTAGGAATCTGTGCTTACATGAAAATTAAATGTGTGCAGAGAATATACAAGCTGGGAGAAATGGGCAGCCCAAGTATTAGAAACTTAGGTGCTAGTGGCCTCTTTCCCTAACACCAGATTCCGAAAAACCACACGCAGCACCTCATTATAACTGTCACTATGACAATGACATACTATAGATCAGATGGCATCTAATTTAAAAACTTCGATCACAATGTTGACTTTTAACAGTACGTGTTAAGTACCTGCCATAGCCAAATCGCACTAATTAAACTGGACTCATTGGCACTATTACATAACATTTTTTTAGCAACTGGTTTGTTTTGAGGAAACAGTCCTTTTACTTTAGTGTTCGAAATAAAAATTTGCAAATTTTGCTCTGAGAGACCAGCCTAACAGATGCCATTACTGGTGTTTTATTCTCTGATCAGAAGTATGCTATTTGCATTCCTACATGTCAGTAGAGTATGTCTGCTACATAGACAATTTTCAGTGCCAGCAGCATGTGTTTTAAAGCAAGACGTTAAGGGCTGATATGTTGGATTAGTTTCTCCTATCCTTCAATCCATTATGACAAGAATGAAATGCCAGGATTCCATGCTCTCCTGTCATTCTGATAGTTTCTGCCGTTCCTAACCTCCACTCTGACCTATGAGTCGTGTCTCCGTTCACGATATTGCTCTCATTACCCAGTTCCTGTAACAAGTGCTGAAATGACGCGGAATTGTCTAAGCCTCTGCCTGCTATCACTATATCTCTGCGCAATCTCACTGGAAACTTCGTTATACAGATCCTAATGAGCTCCCCAGTTTCGTATGGCACATCCAAATACCTATTTCGTCTCAGCATTTCCTGATAGCACGACACTAGATCTCTTATACCACCTTCGTTACAATTTGGCATCATCAATACGCTTTGCTTAACCTGGTCCTGCTTACTTTTCGACCAGAATTCATTTAAAAACTTGTCACAAAATATCTTGTTGCTACTAAAGTCTTTAATAACTTCCTGCATTTTCGCTCTAGCCTCGTCCCTCAAATGGTTACACACAAACTTTATTTTGAGGAGCGGTCCCCACGATGATGGTAATGAATCTTGAAATTGAGACAGGCACAGGCATGGATGTTGGTAATTATCAGGATCCGGAAAACAAGTGTACGTTTGTACCGACACGAAGTGCCTCCTACATTCTTCTTCCGCACTTATGTTTTCTGACCTAGGATTATACCCAGTTGGGTTTGCCACCTGTTTTATCCGACACAACCGTTCTTCTAACTCTCTGAGTTCGTCTTCCTCTTTCTGCCTGTTTTCATTGTTTGAATTTATCTCACTCTCCCTCTGCAGTCTACCTGGTGGTGTTTCACCTTCACTTCTGCACGCTAATTGCAACTGTGCTAGTTCTTCCCTATGTTTCCTATTTGTTTCTAGTTGTGCCTCTTTAAACTGTAATAGTGATTGTATCTCCTCCTGGTCGGCATAAACCTCTCGCTGCGTACTGTCAGAGCCTGTTTCGCCTCTTATACTGATCTTTTCTACATCTGCGCTAATCGTATTCATTCTGACCACTACCTCCGCAACTTCATCCCTGTGTTTATTTAGCGCCACTTCCTGCCGGGTGACTTGAGCTTCCACGCTGTCTAATGCCCCTTGTTTATCTGCAAGTAAGTCCTCTACTATCTCTTTGATTCGCTCATCCGGCAACACGTCCCTATGTTCTGTAATATCACTCTCTATTGCACTTATTTGTACCTCCAAATTATTGGCTTTTTCTTTCACGGCATCACATACTTGCTTCAACGCATCCAGATTCTTCTCCCCCTCATCTAACCGATTATTAACTGCGGACAGACGCTCATCGATAACTGTGTGTAGCTTCCTCATTGCCTCTTTATTTCCCTTATCCATTGCCTCCAATCTTTCCTTATTTGCCTCCAATCTTTCCTTATTTGCCTCCAATCTTTCCTTATTTGCTTCCAATCTTTCCTTAGTCTCCCTATCCATTGCTTCCAATCTTTCCTTATTCTCCCTATCTCTCTCCTTATTATCTTTATCCATCGCTTCCAATCTTTCCTTATTATACCTATCTCTCTCCTTATTACCTTTATCCATTGCTTCCAATCTTTCATTATTATCTCTATCCATCCTCTGTAAAAACTGCAGTAGCACATTGTCATTTGCTACTCTCGGTGCGCTCACCTCGTTCGCCTGAGAAACCGTAGCATCGCCAAGGGTAGCTTCACTTTCACTGCATACCTGACCTAGTCCCGGCTCGCCCACGTTGTCGGGAAAAGCCCCCGTTTGTGGACAAAGCCCGCCACATAAAGGATCACCTAGCCGCGGTCCGCTGAACAATTCAGCCCCTTCCGAGTGTTGGCCGTTCTCGCTCATTAACCTAAGGTCGACACCTACTTCCTGCTGCACTGCTACGTTCACCCCAGAATCACTATTCTCCATGGTGACTACACTTTTCGATTGCGACCTAGTTACTATGGACATTATGCAAAAAAATTATACAACGATCTTCCAGCCTTGGGCGATATAGCAATTAATTACATAAAAAAATAAAAGATCCTCACCAATCCAGAAAGAAATTGCAAACAAAAAAAATTTTACTTCTTAGCGTTATCACAATATATTCCACCAAAATAAAAAAATCTTAACAGCAAACCCTAACAGCAAAATCCTGGCAGGGTCGAAATTATGAGAGGCAACCACATGCCTTGCTCATACTGTGGCATCAAGCAGTCAGGCCTGCAAGATGAGTGGTCTGCCAAGCGAGTGGATTCATTCTTATTTATCGAGTAACATGAACTCTCGTACTCACAATTAAGTTACAAATTATCCCCCTGTATGAATAATACGCAACGGAAACGCACATCTGACTATCAGTAATTTACAGAACTCTGACTGTTCACTACGCACTGAATATGAGTGGCGCACACATTATAAATTCTGGATATCATGACAACATACAATTCGAAGGAAAAGGCCACCAATCTTTTTCTTTTCACTATCTTATTTATTCCGATAAATTCTATAACCTAACCACACAAATTCTATAACCTACAACAATAACACATGAGAAATTCCGCCCAGTGGGTATGGCTTTCCATTGGTGATTCTCTACCTTATGGTCTGGCTGGCTCTGAGCACTATGGGACTCAACTGCTGTGGTCATAAGTCCCCTAGAACTTAGAACTACTTAAACCTAACTAACCTAAGGACAGCACACAACACCCAGCCATCACGAGGCAGAGAAAATCCCTGACCCCGCCAGGAATCGAACCCGGGAACCCGGGCGTGGGAAGCGAGAACGCTACCGCACGACCACGAGATGCGGTCTTATGGTCTCGTAATTATTTAAAGCTACAGTGCACTTTCTGGATAGGATGGTGGATCTTTTGCTATATCTCACACTTCGACTCTCACAACCATCATCACGAAACTTTCCTCCAGACCGAGCGGTACAAAAGGAACATGCATACCCACTACCTCTGAAACTACCTTGCTACTCTCCCATGCAAACCACACATACTTAAATTACATGACATACACCACACTACAACATGAAATACAACACAGGGAATAGTCACAACATTATCAGTTTCAGCTTTCCCACTTCAATTAATATTTATCCCAGTTTCTCATGACACTGCCCCACTTCGTAATTCTACTTTCCTACTATGAACTCTGGAGATATATGCACGTCTTCCTGTGCAATGCAAGCCAAGTGGCGTTGCTGGATAGACGGCTGACTCACCTTGTTCCTCTCTCAGAGTGTTGTAGTTTGAATCAAGCATCACACGGAAACATATCTCTCAAAGTAATATTAAGAACAAATTTATCACACACACGAGTCCTCAACGGATAGTATGGACGAGTACTTCTCTTTATCCTTTGTCTCATACACAGATTGAGACTCACACAGTACTCACCATGTGGAAGTACTCGCCTCTAATTTCAAGTCCTGCACACGCTATTTCTTAAATATTTCAACTTATAGTACACACGCTAGTAATTCAGCTTAACTTAAGCACACGGAAGTATTTCAACTTATTGCTACATGTGGTTTCGTTGTGACCGTTGGTCACTTCCAAAGATTACTACGATCCCATTAATATTACCTGCCTGACATTTAATTATCCCCACAAAAGTTCCTGAAATAGAGAAATTATTATTTCAAACTACTCTTAAATATTCCACATGCATACCATGTCTCCACTCTTTTGTCTTTACGGAGCACAACTAAGACACGTCTTAACAGCACAAGATCCAGCGGCAGAGTGCTGAAACATGGCCGTTCTTCAGGTCCTCTTGCACCTCTGTCGAAGTGGGGGAGCACCTTGCTACCATATTGGTCAGCCACATTTCAGGCGCTCAAAGCTCAGGTAAATTTCATCTCTTTGGTGCCACCAAAGGTGGCCAAAGGATCGTCTCAAAGATGATCATATATTCACATTCACTATCTGCGGTTAGCAGACGACCATACATTCATTCATTTCACAGATCTCACCAAACTGGATGTAGGGATTTATTTTGTGGGAGTGCACATGTGATCAATTAAATTCTTTTCCACACTGGTATCCGGCTTCGCTGTATTAATTGAAATTGAGTGATTTTACAAAAAAAATGTGTTGTTCTGACAAAAATAATGAAGTATGTTGTACCTATTTTCAATGTCGGGCGGTACTGTACCCTTTCAATCTAAATCAATCGATTTATTTGTCAAGGTTAGCCTCTCATGGTAAAACTTCCATCTAATTACATGCTTTCTGTTTACTGTGCTGCTCCTTTGGATAAGGACATATCACCTTACATTCAATAACTTTTACCGTTGTAAACCCTAAAGTTTCGGTGAAACTTTAACTCTCCACCTGTGCTCTTGCGGCCATCATTAAAGAGCTGGTCCAACCTGAGCTCTCTAAGTATTAATGGTACTGTTTATTTACGACTCGTGGTGCCAGCCTTTAAACCAATAATTTTCTACTTCTTGTAAATCAAGCAAAATTGGATAACTTGACTGCAGCTCTCTGTTATATCACCTGTTACCAGGAACATTTTTACTTGTCCTTACTTACATAGGGTAAGAGAGTGGTACTGAAAGAAGGTGCGGTGCTAATACCTAATTCTAATCGCTAGAGTGTGAAATATATATCGCGTGTTGTGTTTGTAAAATAATTTTGTGTATGTTTAGAACCAGTTAATTTGTGTTACTTGGCCGTGTTCTTGTGGAGTGTCATGGGTTCTGCCGCTCGCTGCAGCAGCTTTTAATACCTAAAGTTTCCTCAGAATATTTTATAAAAGTTTCCTCTTCAGATTTCTTATTACGGTTTTTGTATACGTTTTCTCTTGAAACATTCTTTAAATTGATTTAAGTGTCAATGGATGTGCCTAGTTAAGGTCCATTTGGGTGTTACTTTGAGTTTTTGTAGATTATTTCACGCACTGCACAAAGCTTTTAAGAGTTGTTTGATTTTATTTAAAATATATATCGTTAAGCTTATGTAATTTTACTCTCAAATGCTCACTGATGTAAAGAACGTTTGGTAAATTTTATCATACCTAAATCTTTGCCTTGGAGTGCTCTCAGTTTGCCAACTGGTAACTATATCCTTTGTTTTTGGGGGCCATCTTTTTAAGTTTGCTGATTTATATGGACTCTTGTAATCTTAATAAATTGTAATTCAAAGGTGCATCAACGAATGATGTTCAGTCCTAATTTTCCCAAGCCTTCCTTTTTCTTCCTAGTATAGGGGTTCTGAGCGGTCTAAGTATACGTATACCCATTGTATGTTTTGTGTTGTTATAAAAAGTTCCGTGAACAGAGAATCCTTGAACTTTTAAGCTATTCAGTAAGCCGGCAACTTCAAATGCCAGAATTAAATTGGAGACGCAGTCTGACTCGTAATGTTAAGTACGGTAGTCACTCACACTTAAATAAGTGTAACTGAAACTAGGTTAGGCACAGCTACGATCTGACCATTGAGTAATAAGTAATAATCCATTAAGAAACTGACCAAGAATTGAATAAGGGTTTCAATGAGGGTTTGCTTTATGCTTATAGAGCCGAGCAGTGCACATGAGGATGTCCCCTCAACAAGTTTTCCGTCTAACGTACGAGCAAGACGCCAGATCCCTCCCCCGCACATTTAGTAAGCAGTCGTCGGCCTGCATTTCTGCATCTGAAACCTAAATTTATCTAAGAAATCGAATAGTTATGTCGAACGATTTTCAGTTGCAAAGCAATTTACTCAGTGGCCTCTGATGTATCAGAAAATTCACTGATTGTGATTAGAATCAAAAACGTAAAGACATATGAGGGTCATGAAGTGTGCCACGGCATTACGCAGAATTACAAGAAAGTATTTTAGTTCAGACGGAAATGATTGGGAAATAATTTCAGTAATATATAGCTGCGATAGTTCATGCAGGTTTGGGTTTGTTCATGTGGGTATCATGCATCATTACCGTGGCAGGTGATGTGTCCCAGTTCGCTGCAGCCGCTGCATTCCTGGAACAATCAGGATCGTTATATATTAGTGGGGGATCGGCCATAGATCATCTCACTGTGTGTGTGTGGGGGGGGGGGGGGGGTGGTTGGGGGGTGGATTGGGTGGTGTATAGTTTGTCTGCATATACTGTACGGTACAGCTTCCCTGCGTGGTGCCAGTTTTTCGGCAAGTGTGTTCCAACTGGATATCCAGTAATGGTGGCTGATTAACAGGGGCTCATCTGTACCGTTGTGTTTGCGTGAACTTGGCCATAGATGTTAGGTCCTTGCAAGTATGTCTTTTTGTCTGCTATGTTTCCATCTATGGTTGTGGTCGTAGTTCCCCAGATTCAGAATAAACGGGTTCTGCGAATGTCTGGAGTTTCTGTATAGTCTTGTGGTGAGTTTGTGGATTACCTCCGTGAGAGTCTCAAGTCGGTATTCCCGGTGAAGATCCGCGATGCGTGTGCATCGTGGGGCATTGCTTATGATTTTGAGTACTTTGTTTTGTATGATCTGCAGACGGTGCAGGCGTGTGGGCGCAGCGTATCCCCAGACAGGAGCTGCGAACGTCATCAGGAGTCGGATAAGTGTCATGTACATGGAACTCGACACCCGTCTGTTCAGTGTGCTACGCCTGTTGAGCATAGGGTAGAGCTGTTTGAGCCTCACGCTTGCTCTGTTGGTCATATGTTGTATGTGGTCCCCCAAAGTAATTTCCGGTCCAGCCAGACACCCAGGTATTTTACTTTCACGCAGAAACGTATTGGGCATGCATGACTAGTTACTGGTCTGCAGTATCGATGTTTGCGCAATTGCTTCGGTCTTCTAGTGAACAGAATGGCTTCGCACTTGTCGACGTTTTCTCTAACACACCACTTCTCTAACCAAGGCTCAGTCACTCTGAGTGCGGTCTGAAGCAGTGTTCAAAAAAAAAAAAAAAAAAAAAAAAAAAAAAAAAAAAAAAAAAAAAGTTCAAATGTGTGTGAAATCTGATGGGACTCAACTGCTAAGGTCATCAGTCCCTAAGCTTACACACCACTTAACCCAAATTATCCTAAGGACAACACACACACCCATGCCCGAGGGAGGATTCGAACCTCCGCCAGGAACAGCAGCACAGTCCATGACTGTAGCGCCCCGACCGCTGGGCTAGTCCCGCGCGGCCTGTAGTCGTGACTTAATGTTTGATGGTTTCCAATCTTGCGCGAGGATGGCTGTGTCATCCGCGTAGATTGCTATCGTTGTGTTGTGTGTGGTTGGGAGAACGTTTATGTAAACAGTAGGGGCCCTATGATGCTTCCCTGGGGTACTCCCGCGTGTATACCGTGTCGTGTTGATTGTTTTCCGTGCACGTCAGTGTTGAAACTCTTGTCTGTGAGGTATGAGTGTATGAGACGCACCAGCCCGTCGGGGAAACCAGCGTCGCTGAGTCTGTGAATAAGGCCGTTGCGCCATAGACAGTCGAAAGCCTTTTCAATGTCCAGGAACACCGCCCCGGTTGCTTTGTTTGTGTTGAAGCCACGCGTTATATGTTCAACGACCCGTAAGAGTTGTGTTGTGGAGTGGTGATTCCTGAAGCCGAATTGCCCCTTTCTCAGGATGTCATTTGTTATGCAGTGCCTAGTGATGCTTTTGAGAATCACCTTCTCAACAATCTTGCTGAGCGAACTCAGAAGACTGATGGGTCGGTAATTTTGTGGGAGGCTGTGGTATTTCCCCTGCTTCCTGAATAACAGGACCTTGGCCGTCTTCCAAAAGGCCCGGAAGTGTTGGTGGTTTAGTATGGCATTCGTTATTTGTGTAAGGTATTCTGTGGCTTTATCCGTGTACTCCTGGAGGATACAGTTTTGAATGCCATCATGACCAGGAGCTTTCCTAGTAGCGGAATGCATTATAGCACAGGAGACTTCGGCTGTACTTGCATGTCGAATGGCGTCGCGCGATGGTTGGGCTAAAATACGTGTGAAGGACAATGCGAGTGTGCGGGCCATTAGTTCTGCTTTCTCCTCCGCTGAGTATGCAGGTCCGTCAGGCCCTTGGAGCGTTGGGATGTGCATTTTCTCCCTGGTGAAGTGTCGGGCTAGATGCCACACGCCAGGTCGCGCTGTGTCCAGCCCTTCAAGTTTTTGGTTCCACTGTTGTGTTCTATGTGTTTGTATTTTGTAGTGTATGATGCCCTGTAGCCTGTTACTGTGCCGTTTGAAGTACTGACGCCTGGTACGCTGTCATTGTCTCTTGAGGCGATTCCTCATTGAGATTAGGCCCAGGATTTCCTGGGGCAGGGCCGCATTGTTGTGAGGTACGATCAGGTATGGGGCCGCCATTGCGTCCTAGACGGCGTTAGTGAGGGTTTCTAGTGTCTCGTCGATTTGTGCTGTTTCATTAATTTCGTGTATGGGTAGGATGTGGCTATCGGGCGTTTGCTTGAACAATGTCCAATTCGCACGCCCGTAGTTCAACATCCTGCGTTGTTCCATGTGCTGCAGTGTTTCCTCAACGTGTAGTATTACAGGTTGGTGATTTGAGGGCAGATCGTTTTCAACGGCAACGTTGAGTGTCGATGTAATGCCCTTGATGAGGGCCATGTCTAACACGTCTGGCGTGTGTCCCCTTTGATAGGGAATGTGCGTCGGTTCAGTCGGCGCTAGTGTAATGTAGTTTCTGCCTAGTGAATGTTCGTATAGTTTTTGCCGTTGGGATTTCGTATGCGTTAATTCCATTCTGGGCGTTTTGCGTTCAAATCTTCAATGACTATTACTCGCGGTGAGATGTTGAGTAGTGTGCTGATATCGCGTGTTGAAATGCCTTCAGGACTGTTGTATACAGATATCAGTGTAGTGTACGCTCCGTTGAACTTGGCCCTTACGGCCGTGGCCTCGATTTTTTCCAGTTCAGGGAGCTCTATGTTTGTGAGCTCAATGTCTTTGTGTATGACGATTGCAGTTCCACCTGCCACGGTGTCGCCCGGTCGGTCGGTACGATAGACGCAGTAGCCAGGAAAGTTTAATTGTTTTTGCGGTTTAAGCTTAGTCTCGCTCAGTAGTGCGACAACGATTCCCTCGCGCTCTAAGAACGCGGCAAATTTTGCCCTTTTGTTATAGATCGAGTTTGCATTCCAGAACAGGATCTGTGATAGTGAGTGCGGGTTTGCGTTACGGGCCGGGTGTGGTATGTTATTCATGTAAGGGTGTGAAAAAGTGTCGTGATGGCAGTATGTATGACAGCCCAGTATTGCCCGGGTTCGGCACTCATGAGCTGGGTGACGAGTGTAGTGACGGCCGTCAGCACCTTGACAAGGATTTGAACGGTCGTGTGTCGAGGGAATAGTGTTTCCAATATTCCCCCAGGTGATGTGTTGGTGTAGGTGTGGCAGCCTGAGGTGCTGTTGTAGAGTTAGCGGCCGCTTGTGTGGGTATTGATGCGTTGTTAGGGGTCGGCGTTTGTGTTTATGTTTTGCTTCAGATGTTGTGGCGCCTGTGTTACTTCTGTGGTGAGGGGGATGGTGGTGTGGGTTACAGTCTCGGTGTCTTGTTGACTGTTCGCTTGTGTGTTACTGGTCTGTTGTTGCTGGGTGGCTTGTTGTGGTGTTCCCCGTTCTGTGCTTTCGTGTGCGTCTATTCTTCCTCTGTGCTTGGGGTTGTGGGGGTTCTTGTGTAGGTGCGCTTTCCTGTATAGTGTGCGTTTCTTCGCAGCACGTGACTTCCGGGAGTAGGGTCGTGTTGTTTGGGGGCATAGGTGTTCGCCCCGATGCTTGTTGGTTTCCTGGTGTTGTCAGTGGTTGTTGTGTAGCTGTTGCAGCAGTTGTTTCGCGTGCGTGTGAAGGGCGCTGAGGTTCCGCGGCCTGTGCGGTTCCGCCAGGGCGTACAACAGTGCAAACGTTACACCGTTTGGATTCGACGCTGGCCTTGGACGTGGGATGTCGTGCTGTGCCCTATGCTTCTCTTGTTTACGCTTCAGTGCCTGTTTGTATTTACTGCACTGCATAAATTGGCCGCATGGGGCCCATTGCAGTTGGCACAGCGTCGCTGGTTTGGCTGTGTTTGTGTACATGTGTTGGATTTGTGATTGCCAGCACATCCGCGACAACGAGTTGCTAGGCCACAACGTAGGAGCGAGTGGCCGAATCGCTGGCAGTTGTTACTTTGTTGGGGGGCCATGTTTGGTTCGTAGTGTTCTACACGTACGTCCATCTGCAGAAACCTCTTTATCTGCAAGATGGAGCCGAAATCAGGCGTGTCGGCCAACTCAACCATGTAGTGTGGTAGCGGTGCGTGTGTGCGGAACCCCGTCATCCGGGAGGTACTTTTGCAGTCGAACCCCAGATAACAGAGCGCCGCCTGTACTGTCTCGTTGGGGGTACTGGGATCCACTCCCTTGATCACGTACTGCTGGGTTCTCTCGTCCAGCGTTCTGTACGTGTAGTATTCGATCTTCCGATCTTTGTATTCATTGTCAGTGGCAACGCACAGTGAGTCCCTATCCCCAGAGTACTTTCCATGTAATGTGCAGTTAATGTGCCTTTCCGAGATTGCAGTGTTAAGGGCACTAAGGTTTCCGTAGTTTTATATAACGACCGAGGTGAAACCAGTCTTGTGTTGTGTGGGCACATCTGTGGCTTTATGTGCTTTGTTGTTACTCGCCACAGCCGTGTTTGTGTTTTGTCTTGTGTTGTGTAGGCACATCTGTGGCTTTGTGCCGGCCGCGGTGGTCTAGCGGTTCTAGGCGCTCAGTCCGGAACCGCGCGACTGCTACGGTCGCAGGTTCGAATCCTGCCTCGGGCATGGATGTGTGTGATGTCCTTAGGTTAGTTAGGTGTAAGTAGTTCTAAGTTCTAGGGGACTGAAGACCACAGATGTTAAGTCTCATAGTGCTCAGAGCCATTTGAACCATTTCTGGCTTTGTGTGCTTTGTTGTTACTCGCCACAGCCGTGTTTGTGTTGTTGTTGCTAGCCTGAGATGTGCTAGTTGGTGTAGGCAACAGCGCCTTTCGGTTGCACATCAGATTGGTAGCGCCCCTTCAGCCGAGACGCAGACAGGAGGTCGTGTAGGAAGCAGTTCTCGAAGGAGCGAACCGTCAGCTTGATGGATCGGCCACCACACTTCTGCGAGTCTGCTAACACCAGCAGGGCGCTCCCAAAAGACTGTACCGATCGAGCGCGTTTTTGAACTGGTCTAAATCACAAACTTAAAATTAAAAACACCTTCAGCCGCCTGTATTTTGAAAGCAGTTTATTTATGCGACCAGTTTCAGAATTTCACTACGCCATCTTCAGATCAATTGACCAATGTATAGGAGGAATCCAACCTCGTGTGCAAATGGCTCTGAGCACTATGGGACTCAACTGCTGAGGTCATTAGTCCCCTAGAACTTAGAACTAGTTAAACCTAACTAACCTAAGGACATCACAAACATCCATGCCCGAGGCAGGATTCGAACCTGCGACCGTAGCGGTCTTGCGGTTCCAGACTGCAGCGCCTTTAACCGCACGGCCACTTCGGCCGGCCCTCGTGTGCAACTGATGGACGAAGCCATTGTGTTGTTGAACCAGAAGGCTACAGATACCAGTTACTTCATGCTGGCTCCTATTTCGACTGCACATGAGATTGGATTCCTCCTGCACGTTGGTTAGGGGGCCTGAAGACGGCGTAGTGAAACGCCGAAAGTGGTCGCATAAATAAGGTACATTCAAAGCATGGACGGCAGTAGGTGTTTTTAACTTCTTATTTTGTATTGGCCAGCCCAAGTCCCTCATCCACCTTATACAAAGATGGATTTAGGGAGACTTGATTTCAATCACGCTCGGTCAGCTGTGCTATGTGAACAGGAATGAAGTTATTACGGATTGGTACCTAGTTCTGGTGGGCATGTTGTAAGACTGATATTTAGTAACTTTTCAGAATTGTATCCTTGTGTCAGCCACGTTAACCAGCGGCTCTATGTGCTGTTTGCCCAAACCAGTATTAATTCTAAATGATTCGAAGATTTAATATCTTGATCTATAGTACTGCTCAGTCTGTTGTGGTGCACATTTGTTAATGCGTTTTATTCTCGTTTTCAGTGTTTAATAATTGATTCTGATGGTTATTCAAACTGTCCTGTTGTTGTGGTAACTGTACTTTCTTATGTAACTTTATTTCCGGGTTGAGACTAGTTTGTGTGGCGTTAATAACTTGATCGGCTAATCATGTTCTGCTTGTTGGTCGGCAAATTGTGTTTCCATTAAGAAACCGTCGTTCACTTGCGAAATGTCTCAAACGTCATTGAATCGTTAGTTTCCGTTCAGGGAACTGCAGGGGCGGGACGTTACGTCGCAAACACGCACCTATTATTTGAATTTTATTGTATTGTGTTATTTCTAGCGAGGGGTTTAGTTTTACTCTCTGCCGTCATAATACTGAAAGAAAGGGGTGTTATTCAGTCTAGGGGAAACTCGTTTACATTTTTAAATTGGTCGCTATATTAACAATCTGAGTTGGCCGGTGTATTTGTCTTTTTTATAAGTTTTTCAAGATACGTTTGCATCTCTGTTTTAGAAATGACCGATGCTTGCGTTTCCTGACCACTGTGTGTTGTGGCGCGTCCATACTATTGGGCGACTTCGGGGTTGCATCCTGTATCCAAAGTGACGCCGGGGAGAGGACTTACTGTGTTGAAGCAGCTGATCTTTGCAATTATTTTGTCAAAACTGCTATCTTTTTATCTGTCTATCGTAGCACTAGGAAAGTTAATAAATTTTGTTATTGTTACAATTGATGTTCAGTTTGTCCATTGCCCGGTAGTTCCACTCTACAAGCAACCACTGATAGCTGGCCTGTAACATGTCCCTTTACAGCATTACCGGCTACTTAAAAAGGGAGTTTTACCACTCCATTATAGACAAATACGACTCATAACAGGCTCTTAATTTTGAGAAATTTCAAATCTGCGTTCTTCATCATACATTAAAATGTTAAAAGTTTTTATTACAGGAGTGACGGTTCACAGCAAGTCTATAATGTCATGTGAATACTTAAGAGTAGAAATTTGTTGGGATCAGAAGGTGAACGGTCACATAATTTCATTTTTGATTTAACAGTTTTCTTTCATAGTCGTTTTTCTACAGACGACGTTATTTAGGAAACACGTCCGCTGCCTCTACCAGAATGCCACTCATGGGTGCGCGATTAATAATACATCGGATTAATACGGGTCGTCAAAAATTCAGACAGAAATTTGCCAATATTCACAGTCTTGTGTGATTCATGAAATAAGTCATATAGGGTTTCTGAAAAATGTTTTCTGGCAGACAGTCGAAGAGAGGCGCTGCTTGGAAAATTCAGTGCCATGTTTTCCCGACAAACTTTACGAATATTTTTCAGCCCAAAACATCGGTGCCTTAGAGACTGTTAAGATAAAACTCAAATAGTAACAGATCATACGGAGACTACTCATAAAGGAATTGGAAGAATCTGTAATTTTGTTCTTGCAGTTTACAGTCCCAAGAACTGTTTGATGTCGCCCTCTATGCTGCTCTATCTTGTGAAAGTCTCTTCATATCTGCGTGATTGCTAAAACATACATTTGTATGAAGAGGCTTACTGCAATCAACAACAGGTATTCATACAGGAGAACCACTCCACTTCCCTTCGTTGCTCAAGTCACTTCTCCTTGATGCCTCTGACTTACCTATCTAACTTTTCTTTTAGACAAAGTGTGCAACATAACTCTTTCCCCTCAGATTTATTTCTTTGCCTCCTCATTGTTTATACTATCATCCCATCTGCTGTTCAGCATTGTTCTGGAGCACCACTTTTCCAAAGCTTGTTTTCTTATCCCTGTTATTTCTTGTCTATATTTCATTTCCACATAAAACTGTCCTCAAAATATCATCAGAACAGGCAATTTAACAGCTTGATACAGCATGTTAACACATGTTTCCCTTTCAGAAAGGATTTTCTTGCAATTCCCAGTCTTCATTTAGAGCCTCTTTACTTCGGTAAATATTAACTACTTTTCTACACAAACAGCAAATGGCAAATATTGCTTTCAGCACCTCAGTTGCTAGTCTGATTCTTGCAGCATCACTTGACTTAATTCGTGTGAATTTTATTCTTTTTTTTGCATTAATCTTATAATACCTTGTTAAGGCAGTGTCAATTCCATTCAACTAATCTTCCAAGTCCTTCGCCGTTTCTGGTAAAATGAAAACGTCATCGGCAAACCATTATTTGTTCTCCTTGAACTTAAATTCCCTTTCCACATATCTTTTTCATATACTGGTCGCTCCACGTACTGACATAATGACGTAGGGAATAGGCTTCAACATTGTCTCACTTCCAACTAACGTCTCCCTTCACGTCCTTCAGAATTTCGGAAAACGTATTCCAAACAACTCTGTCAAAAGCCTGTTCTAAATCTAATGTTTAACATGTTGTACTATAAACATTAGCCACCACAATGCACACTATCCATGGTGTGTGGATACAAAGCAACCATCAGCCTTAATCCCGTAGATATTCTTCGTACGTTCTCACTTTCATCAGCAATTCTTTCTACGTTTTCTGCGAGCGGGGAAGAGCAATAGCAAGATACTGACTTCTTATTCGTGAAGGCAGTGGTTCAAAACCCGTGACTTTCCAAACCGTGCTTTTCCCAAATTACTAAGTCGAATACTAGGTTAGTACTTTGAAAAGAACACGACGAGGTCCATTCCCTGATCCGAACTTAACATTCCACGTTTTATAATCTTGTCGTCGATGGAACGGTAAACTCTGATCCAACTTACGTTTTTATAAGTTTTCAATAGAAAGAAAAATCTGACCGTTCTTCCTTTTTTATACGTTTTCCCTGTCATCACTGGTTACTAGACAACTGTTCATCTAAACTAGCTTGACGAAGGAGATTGGCAATGACATTGTTAGGCGATCTCTCCTTCCTTTCACCTTTGAGAGACTAAGGAAAATTATAGTGGTGGATGAGCTTAGATTTGAACTCTACTTATCACGACACTGAATGTCTTACTCATTAGGCTGTCTTTCCCAGCTTGTTGTAAGGAAGCCTTTTCTTAATATGTTACACCTCCTCACAGAAGTCTCTAATTTGACAATAATTTGGTATTTATCACTATCCCTATAATAATCAGGTTGTCGTTCCGTATTATGACACTTTCATCGGTCGCGCTAAGTTGTGTAACCGTCGTCATTGAGATGATTTATCGTCAAAGACATTTCATCGATTCAGTAGGTTTTTATTTTCGTATGCGCATTACTTTGCATTTATTCATATTCGGGCCATCTACAAGGTGCTGAACTACAGCACTTTGTGAATGTCTCCTTGAATTTTACAACAGTTCACTCGGATGATCACAGACTTCTAAACGACGTCGCCGCGAACTGTCTAAGAAGTGTGAGCCTGTGAAAAGCAGTAGCCCTGTAACTGTTTCGCCAGGTGGCTATCTCTGGATATGAGTGTCTTTACTGCTGTAATCAGCCGCATATAACTTCGGCTTGGAAGTAAACGGATACGTTTTTGACATTACGGCAGTGTTGAACAGAACTGAAAGGCATAAGCTAAATTTTGCTCTATCTCTCTCTCTGTATGCATACGAATAATATTAATAATTTTGTCTGATAATGCAAATGCGGCAACTGCTACAAAGGCTTGAGGAACTAGCAGATTTCGACCAGGAAGAGAAGTTGGTTGGAGAAATATATTGAGTCCTTAAGTACGTAGTAAAGCAAGCTGTCATGGAAAATTCTACCATCACTCATTTGGCCATGGGTAACAATATCTACAAATAGCAAGTTGTAGTCACTGTCAGATAGACCTAATTGTATTATGCTGAAACTACTTTTGTAATTAAAAAGCTCTGGTCCACTATTGACACAAGTCTGTATTTTGACTTGTTTGTCATCCAAAGCCCCTAAACAATGTCGGAACTACCAAGTGTTTTGAAAGTAGCTATTCTTCACTACTTGCAGGCAACTGAAACAGAAATAAACAAAAACAAATTAGTGCTTTCATTATAATAGCATAAAATGTTGGTGGTTCACGCTATTAATTATAGGACACAGTTTCCAATAAGTAACACTATGTGTTTCTTTCAGACTTTATCCAGTGAAACATGTCGTAGACAGCCAGAAACAGAACATGCCAAAAAACAAACGGACCAGGCTGCCTCAGTTTTGAAAACATTATCAGGAAGAAAAGAACGAGAGAGTGAGGAGACAGATTTATATTGTCAACTGCTGGCAAAGGAAAATTAAAAAAAAACTAATGAACGAGAAGGGGAGGACTTTATGCATGGAATAGATAATTTCTCGTACGAAAAACAAGCAGTGAAAAAGCTGTACATACGAGATCACCATAGTTCAGGTGACCAACAATATGTGCACTATGTTCAACAGCCACAGAGCTCTGGGCAGGGGGAGAAACAGGTGGTGACTGCCCTCAAAGACAAAATAGAGAGAGCAATATTAATATGCAACACCAATCATATTTTTAGATTTTATTTTGTAATAAAGTGTTCTTTATCCAGTTAACAAACGTTTTTCCACATACAAACATTTTCCTTAAATTGTGTGGTGGAATTTTATGATGCCTCAGACAAACATTCAAACTTAATGGTGCCTTGACACACAGTATTACTGAATGAAATTTTAAAAGAAGTCATAACCTCGAAATTGTATTTCAAGGCTTCAGGTATTGCTTTGCGCACTTCAGGCACTATAAATTATATTGCTTGAGTGGATATTTTAAACAGGAAATGTAGTCTTTTGAAACTGTCTCCTGTAGCAATAAACCATAGTCACTGTCAAACAAACTTTAGCAGGTCTTTTTCATTATTTTGGGTTCAATTTTTTGAAGAAGCAGCTCAGAATCTGTCACTGACATACAACAAATGTTATCAAATTGCCTTGAGCGTCGATGCATCAAATGGCCTAATAACTGATGTCCATCAATCCTACCTGCAACAATAATTACAAAGAAAATTAAGTTGGTAGAGTTTTAATTATGATAACTGATAGCTTATACCTTATAAATCTTATTGATTTCGAGAGCTATAAAGTGATGCAGCCCTCCATCTTCTTCTACATGGCTTCCCTTTTTTTTTTTTAATGTCAAAATGTAATTATTTGTGTTTAGAACCGCAAACGCTGTGGCCGCGATCTATGCGTCAGACGTACTGACATTGATCCAGTATGAATTCACCTGAATGTCGATCCGACTGCTGGGAACCTCTCCGTGCGTGTCTTGATGTGTACTTGCACGCCTACAATCCAGTAATTAGGGGCTTCAGTTTCATCCCTCTTCCAGAAGACATTGCCACTAAACAGGCATGTATTAACATTCAAAATCTTGTCGATGTGTTTTGTGTTTCTTTGTGACTTCTGGCTTGCGATAGAAACCGCAAGAAAAATGCACATTGTACGAGTACATATGAAACTGAATGATCATGAGCATTATAACTTCAGTTCCCTGTTAAACTGTAGAACCTACCAACATTTGAGAGGCTGGATACAGACAATTCAGTTCATGTTCATGGCCTGGGTGTAGATGAAAAAGCAAGTCAGAAGAAGAAGAAAGTGATGGCAAAGGGCACACTGTGCAGAACACAAAAGATGTATGACATAAATTAGTCGGATCTCTTTAATTTTAAGAAGTAGACAGTCACCACCCCAGACACATAGATTTTTTGCTATTCTCATTAGGGCAAAAAGCGTGTCCCACCTACTTTCCGTTCAAATGAGTAAAGACGGTCATAAACGCCATTTTTGCCATGGATATCTAAACAAGTTTACTAAGAACCAGTATTTAGAGCAGCGTCTAATTCATAGCACTAGCCAGGAACCGGTAGATGTCGACATGCCCACTGAGGCAAACAAGTTCTTTAAGTTTAAGAATGTCCACCACCAGAAGCACTGCCCTTTGTCGTTTATGCCTAATTAAAGTACTTGCTAGCTCCTCATTATGAAGGCGACACGGAAGCCTCTCATACTACCTTCAGAGAACGACATGCACCTTATGCAGCTGAATGTCAAATTAATCCCGTCTTAATCAATTTGAATCATATGTTGAGGATAATCCCACGAGATGGTTGCTCACTGAGTTCAAGAAACTTGCAAAGAGTGTTGGTGACATTCACATCAGCAGTATTCCCACGAGCAAATCTTGGAAGAACGACTCCTTGTACAAGGAGGCAGTTGATGGCTATATTTCTGGGCTGCCATTGGACAGGAATGCAGAAATGCTGCCTAGATACCATTGTCATCTGATGGGAAGTTGTGTGTTGCAACACGCAATACATGCAACTTGAAATACCAACAGTTGTCACACATATCTGTCTTCTTTTACAGTTTGAGTGGGTTTGGTTCTTACTTTCTTCTTGAGAACTTGGGTGATTTCGGTTTGAAAGGAGATAAGGTTAGTGTCCTGATCGATAACTTTGAAAAATGCATCTACTTCATCTCCTTTACCAAATGACTGCTCTGCCTGCTCGCAGATATTTTAGAGACATTCTGGAGTGTGCGCATGGACACATACACTCTGGATCCTTACTTTTATTACGCTATTTCAGGGCTTTTATGGGACACAGTGTTAAGAAAGCCACTTATTGATATAGAACTGTTGGCTGATGTTGACAATCTGCTTTCTTTCTTTTTTTAATGTAGGATTCAGCGGAGGTTTGCCAGTGTATACATAGGTATACTTAGGTGAATAATCAGTGAATGAGCAGGTAGGAGTGCAAGCCTTTTCATCTACATCATACTCCGCAAGCCACCTAATGGTGTGTGGTGGAGGGTACTTTAGGTGCCACTATCTGATCCCTCCAAACCTGTTCCGCTTGCGACTGTCGGTAAGCCTCTGTATTGGCTATAATTTCTCGAATTTTCTCCTCGTGGTCAATATGCGAGACGTATATGGGGGGAAGTAATATGTTGTCCGACTCCTCCTGAAAAGTGCTGTCCCGAAATTTCAATAGCGAATCTCTCCGTGATGCACAATGCGTCTCTTGTAACGTCTGCCAGTGGAGTCTGTTTAGCATCTCCGTAACGCTCTCTCGCCAGCTAAACGATCCCGTGTCGAAACGCGCCGCTCTTCGCTGGCTCTTCTCTCCTCTATCAATGCTAACTGATAGGGATCCCAAGTAGACGAACAACACTCAGGAATCGGGTGAACTAGCGCCTTATAAGCCACTTCTTTCGCGGATGAGTTACATTTCCTTAAGATTCTTCCAATTTCATTTGAAGATTTGAGATACATACCCCTCCTGCTTGCATTACATGCACAACAACTTGCTGCTGTGATCAAATCAACCAGTCTTGCACAGTAGTTGTATGCGCAAGCTGATAATGATGCTGAGGAACAAACAGAGATACATCATGCACTATAGAAACCTCGATCAGTGCCTCAATTTTGGAATGGAACTTATCAAAAGTCAACCATGCCATTTTCTTCAGTCACTCATGATGGTTGAGGAGTACATAGATATCAATACAGAAAAGAGGGCTTTTGTTATTTATGATTTCAAAAAACACTTTTTTATGTTAATGAACAACTAAATTTTTGAGAAAGTATGGAATATTTGAGAAACCTTTCAGAAATTCGTTTAGTTTGCAGTTAGGATGGGCATTATGACAACAGAGAGTACGTCATTAGGCCTAATTTTAAGTGAGCTACTATCTACCAACAAGGATTATTTGCTGTGGAGATAGCTAAGATTCAGTAGGGTTCACAAGATCTGGGTTTGTATGTTGGCATGAGTGTACTGGAACTTTCTAAACTTCACATTTACCACTTACATTACGAGTTTGTGAAATCCAGTTTTGTCCATCAAAATATACTTTAAATCGGTACAAACATGGTTATCTAAAAGTTGGAAGGCTGTGACTCATATCATGCAATAAGATAATATCCTGAAGCATTCGACATGTCTAGATATGGGAATGATAATCCTTATGTCATTACTCCTCAAAACAAGAAGTTTTTCAGCCTGATGAAAGAGGTCGAGAATGGTTCACAGATTGTGGAGCTTTTAGGGTTCAGATTTAAAATACACACATAGCGTACAGATACAGGCACTACCCAAAACAGTCCAAGGGTGTTGATCATATGGTCTCAAAGACTCTTAACGATCGAGGATTACAAGAGGTGCTCGCTCAGAGGCATTGCGCTGCTCTACAATTTTTGCACCAAGTAGTCTTTAGATCGTTAGGGAATTAGGTCCCATATTGCATTGCAGTTAAAAGGTGTGCTGTCATGTCATAACAACAAATGGTTTTCTGGGAACAGGGTTGTCACCCTCCTGTACTCACACCATTCACTTGGATGATAATGAGATAGTGAGAGAGTTGATGTATTTATACCATATGTGTGCATGGAATACTAGTACAGACCATAAATATTGTGTACCATGTGTATGTCCATGTGATTGTGGCTTTTTTCTTCACCTGCTGCTAGTGTTACCAGTTAACCTCAGTTTTTCCCATGTACTGTTCATACTGTGTAAAAGAATGTGAAAACCCATTGAAAACGTAATATCTTTCTGCTCTGTCTCTGTTTGTAAATACGGTTTTCTACTAAAGTAAAAAGGATTTATATTGTAAAATAACCTTTAAAAATGGTCTGTAAAAACATTATTCTTAATAAGTCATAATTTTGTTACATGCCTGCTATTATTTACAAGGAGAAAGACACTGACACTTTTACTAGGAAATACAGACCTCAAATGAAAGACGAAACTCCCACAACGGGGATAATAAAAAAAAGGACAAGAGAAGAGGAGGAATTTGATACCTATCGTCCCAAATGAGAAAAATAACCCTTTCATTCCTATACCAGCCCTGTGGTTTGCTGACCTCGCTTTGTGTCCGTGGGAGGAGAGGAGAGATGTGTTATCTTATCAGTGATTTTGACGTATGAGAACAATGAACAACTTTGCTCTCGTACCGGTACTAATACACTACTCACTCCATTTGGCGCATTGACAAAAAATTAATTTGTATCTGGTTCTAAACACCACACTAACATGGATTAGTTTATTTGTATATAGTAATATGAGCTTCATAAAGCTTCTCTAAATCCACCCAACTATTCTTTACTAGAATCAACAAATATTTGTTTTAGATCATACTTTCCAAACGTGACGGTTCTCTCCATTAAATGTATGCCATGGTACAACAGTCAGTCCACATCTGTGCAAAGAAAATTTACCAAATTTATTAGAAAAGAATATTCTAGGCTTCGCAGTATGTCCCTGTTCTTTAAAAACTTCTTAGCGCCAAGGCCATTGTTAGTGGTCCTTTCTACATGTAAATGAGGAGAGGAAACTGTTGAGCGTTCTAGAATCGGTTTTTCTAGTAAGTTACGCAAATTCTCTTATAATCTATACTGCCTGATGTGTGGTGGTATAATGAGACCTTTAGGGATGAGGAGGTACGTAAGATGCAAATATTGGAAAGCCTTAGTTAATTGAGAAAGCTGCAGGACGGAAACGGTATATAAGCCATGCTGGTCCGAAATTTGATTTGACGGGTACCAAGGATTCATAAGAATTCGAAGAATTCGATTGGCTAAAGTGGTGTCCCTATTCTTATATTTTAAAACGTTTTCTTGAGGGAAGCCAATTATCGTTAATTCCAAGAGCAAGCAAAGTAGGATAATAATTCATCGTGGGCTTATAGTATGTGTTTCCAATGATATTAATATCGGAGACGAGGCTATGACTTCCCTTGTATATGACATAAAAGCCATGTTGTAAAACATTGCTCTTTCGTAAATGTTGAATATGATGCTGTATTGGAGGAAACCATTATACTCACTGTATCTTCGTCGTCGGATGTGGGAGCTTATTCGACACCGTCTTATGATTAGATCACTTCACCGTCGTATTTGACATAGGAATATAGTCTTTGAGGACGCATTATTTCGTGGGTGCCAGGATTTGGGCCGGCGGGAATGAGCGTTACCCGTTTCACTAGCACATTTTATGTAATATTTGAATATGCTCATAAAGAGAAATCCAATATAAGTCTAGCTTCACCGGCCTTGATGCGATTTCCATAAATTAATAAGCTTGTATCCTCCATACATCACTCATCTGGGGCCCTATCGTTCATATCGATCGGTGCAGTTGGTTCGTTTCGGTAGTGACGTCATTTTCGGTTCTTTATCGAAATATCCTATTCAGTAAGCTTCTGAGAGCCTCATTCTGCCAACGGCCTTGTCAAAGAGGGCGGAGGAGCGGATAGAGGTTCAGGGCACTCTCTTGTCCTAGGGGTGGGAAATTGCCTCTAAAGGCGGAAGAATCAGCGATGATCAACGACATGAGGATGCAGAAGGCAATGGAAACCATTGCATTAAAGACACGTAACGTGTATCCACAGGACATGTGGCCTGTAATTGAAGAAGTATCATGATGATCTCTCCATTGGCAAAAGATTCCGGAATAGTCCCCCATTCGGATCTCCGGGAGGGGACTGCCAAGGGGGAGGTTACCATGAGAAAAAGATTGAATAATCAACGAAAGGATAACGTTCTACGAGTCGGGGCGTGGAATGTCAGGAGCTTGAACGTGGTAGGGAAACTAGAAAATCTGAAAAGGGAAATGCAAAGGCTCTATCTAGATATAGTAGGGGTTAGTGAAGTGAAGTGGAAGGAAGACAAGGATTTCTGGTCAGATGAGTATCGGGTAATATCAACAGCAGCAGAAAATGGTATAACAGGTGTAGGATTCGTTATGAATAGGAAGGTAGGGCAGAGGGCGTGTTACTGTGAACAGTTCAGTGACCGGGTTGTTCTAAACAGAATCGACAGCAGACCAACACCGACAACGATAGTTCAGGTATACATGCCGACGTCGCGAGCTGAAGATGAACAGATAGAGAAAGTGTATGAGGATATTGAAAGGGTAATGCAGTATGTAAAAGGGGACGAAAATCTAATAGTCATGGGCGACTGGAATGCAGTTGTAGGGGAAGGAGTAGAAGAAAAGGTTACAGGAGAATATGGGCTTGGGACAAGGAATGAAAGAGGAGAAAGACTAATTGAGCTCTGTAACATGTTTCAGCTAGTAATAGGGAATACCCTGTTCAAGAATCACAAGAGGAGGAGGTATACTTGGAAAAGGCCGGGAGATACGGGAAGATTTCAATTAGATTACATCATGGTCAGACAGAGATTCCGAAATCAGATACTGGATTGTAAGGCGTACCCAGGAGCAGACATAGACTCAGATCACAATATAGTAGTGATGAAGAGTAGGCTGAAGTTCAAGACATTAGTCAGGAAGAATCAATACGCAAAGAAGTGGGATACGAAAGTACTAAGGAATGATGAGATACGTTTGAAGTTCTCTAACGCTATAGATACAGCAATACGGAATAGCGCAGTAGGCAGTACAGTTGAAGAGGAATGGACATCTCTAAAAAGGGCCATCACAGAAGTTGGGAAGGAAAACATAGGTACAAAGAAGGTAGCTGCGAAGAAACCATGGGTAACAGAAGAAATACTTCAGTTGATTGATGAAAGGAGGAAGTACAAACATGTTCCGGGAAAATCAGGAATACAGAAATACAAGTCGCTGAAGAATGAAATAAACAGGAAGTGCAGGGAAGCTAAGACGAAATGGCTGCAGGAAAAATGTGAAGACATCGAAAAAGATATGATTGTCGGAAGGACAGACACAGCATATAGGAAAGTCAAAACAATCTTTGGTGACATTAAAAGCAACGGTGGTAACATTAAGAGTGCAACGGGAATTCCACTGTTAAATGCATTGAATACATTGAAAACCTCTATGAGGGTGAAGATTTGTCTGATGTGATAGAAGAAGAAACAGGAGTCGATTTAGAAGAGATAGGGGATCCAGTATTAGAATCGGAATTTAAAAGAGCTTTGGAGGACTTACGGTCAAATAAGGCAGAAGGGATAGATAACATTCCATCAGAATTTCTAAAATCATTGGGGGAAGTGGCAACAAAACGACTATTCACGTTGGTGTGTTGAATATATGAGTCTGGCGACATACCATCTGACTTTCGGAAAAGTATCATCCACACAATTCCGAAGACGGCAATAGCTGCCAAGTGCGAGAATTATCGCACAATCAGCTTAACAGCTCATGCATCGAAGCTGCTTACAAAAATAATATACAGAAGAATGGAAAAGAAAATTGAGAATGCGCTAGGTGACGATCAGTTTGGCTTTAAGAAAAGTAAAGGGATGAGAGAGGCAATTCTGACGTTACGACTAATAATGGAAGCAAGGCTAAAGAAAAATCAAGACACTTTCATAGGATTTGTCGACCTGGAAAAAGCGTTCGACAATATAAAATGGTGCAAGCTGTTCGAGATTCTGAAAAAAGTAGGGGTAAGCTATAGGGAGAGACGGGTCATATACAATATGTACAACAACCAAGAGGGAATAATAAGAGTGGACGATCAAGAACGAAGTGCTCGTATTAAGAAGGGTGTAAGACAAGGCTGTAGCCTTTCGCCCCTACTCTTCAATCTGTACATCGAGGAAGCAATGATGGAAATGAAAGGTTCAGGAGTGGAATGAAAATACAAGGTGAAAGGATATCAATGATACGATTCGCTGATGACATTGCTATCCTGAGTGAAAGTAAAGAAGATTTAAATGATCTGCTGAACGGAATGAACAGTCTAATGAGTACACAGTATGGTTTGAGAGTAAATCGGAGAAAGACGAAGGTAATGAGAAGTAGTAGAAATGAGAACAGCGAGAATCTTAACATCAGGATTGATGGTCACGAAGTCAATGAAGTTAAGGAATTCTGCTACCTAGGCAGTAAAATAACCAATGACGGACGTAGAAAGGAGGACATCAAAATCAGACTTGCTATGGCAAAAAAGGCATTTCTGGCGAAGAGAAGTCTACTAATATCAAATACCGGCCTTAATTTGAGGAAGAAATTTCTGAGGATGTACGTCTGGAGTACAGCATTGTATGGTAGTGAAACATGGACTGTGGGAAAACCGGAACAGAAGAGAATCGAAGCATTTGAGATGTGGTGCTATAGACGAATGTTGAAAATTAGGTGGACTGATAAGGTAAGGAATGAGGAGGTTGTACGCAGAATCGGAGAGGATAGGAATATGTGGAAAACACTGATAAGGAGAAGGGACAGGATGATAGGACATCTGCTAAGACATGAGGGAATGACTTCCATGGTACTAGAGGGAGCTGTAGAGGGCAATAACTGTAGAGGAAGACAGAGATTGGAATACGTCAAGCAAATAATTGAGGACGTAGGTTGCAAGTGCTACTCTGAGATGAAGAGGTTAGCACAGGAAAGGAATTCGTGGCGGGCCGCATCAAACCAGTCAGTAGACTGATGACTAAAAAAAAAAAGCTTCTGAGACCTGTTACCGAACGGTCCTCCCACCGATTTTATGACAATTGTACTGAGAGGTTTTGGATTTCGGTGTGGCCCTGTCGATCGGTGAGCTGTGGTTTATGTACACCTATAATTTGTTATTTTAAACATATTTAGCTGTTTTAGCTTTGGATTTAATGATTGCGTTACTAAAGAATCACCAGAGGCCGCATACGGTTGGAAAGTGTGTTCATAATAGACTATTTTCCTTTGTTAGAAATATGGTTAGGTTAGGTTGTTACTGTGAATGATTACATCCAAAAAGAAAACGTTTTCGGTCAATATTATCTCAAAATACGTGTTATTTTAATGCAAATAAGAGTTTAAAGATCATTAAATAGCAAGACATCGGCTCTGCTTACGTATATTACATGAGTTCAAATGGTTCAAATGGCTCTGAGCACTATGGGACTTAACATCTATGGTCATCAGTCCCCTAGACCTTAGAACTAGTTAAACCCAACTAACCTAAGGACAGCACACAACACCCAGTCATCACGAGGCAGAGAAAATCCCTGACCCCGCCGGGAATCGGACCCGGGAACCCGGGCGTGTATTACATGAGTGTGAACTAACGTTACTAGTGACTTTGTGTGCTTTTTCCACAAATGGTTTAGTTAGTAATCATCGAAAAGTGTTTACAACTTTCAAGTAACAATGGAAAGTAATTATGTGAAGCCTGATATTAGAAAACTTCCAAACTATTACGCAGCATCGTTTGGCAAGTCAGCCTACGTTCCTCCGCAATAGTACAAGAATTCAGCCACACGTGGCTGTTGAGCAGCGTAGCCATGTGGTTAGCGCTCGGGAATACTGCACGTAAGGACACAGGTTCGCGCACGGATAGGTTCTGTAAATATTTTTTTCCCGTTCTTATATGCAACACGTTGTGAGACATTGTTATTCGTGTAAGTTAAGATTTTTCTGCAATATTACTTACATGTAAGAGCGCACTTCCTCAGTAATGATTTCGTGATTTCTGTATGTTTAAAATACGAAATATGAAATTGTTGGAGATGAAATTGCTGTGAGTGAAACAACCGACAGTGACCTTTATATTTTTTCTTGTCAGAAATTATTCACCATTTTTTCTGAATATGTAGCGATTTCCGAGTAGGCGTTTAGACAGAGAACTTAAATTACTGGGACTGTAACTAGCAGCAGTCATCTTCATAAACTTGCTTGTCACAAGTCGTTATCTGCGATCGAACCCTCAACAACAGTAGACAGAGATGAAAGATCTCCACTGCGATATTTTTAGACTGTTCAATAATAAGTGCCTCTCCATACCCAGGGTTGCTGTGTTTGTTTCAAATAGAATACCTACAAACGACAATCACAATAGCAATCCTTAACGCTCTTTCAGTGTCACTGAACTGTGAACCTACTAACCTCATTTGTGTCCTACATTTATGCTGGTATTTTAGTAGCACTTCGTACTGCGAAAACGCAAGTTCGGTACTGCAAAGAATAGTGCGCCTGTGTCGTCTGCTACCCGCTTTGTGTTGGTGGCGCTGTGCGCGCTGCAGTGCGCATGCGCGGATGTGCAGGCGCTTGCTTTTGATTGGCTTGCGCTACGCGAACTGACAACAGCGCTTCGGTTCTCTAGACCCTAACGGTATCACTACCGAAATGCATACTGAATAAAGATGGGACTCTAATTCGAGAACTAGACCGTTCGGTGCTCTTGAGTACCGAAACGATCGGCACAATGTCGGAAAGATACAGAATAGGCACCCTGGGGACAGGAATGCAACCCGGATTCGGTTGAGGAAGAAGCGAATGCCGTCTTATTTCAAGAAAAAGCTATGCAAAGCCGCCATTCACTGGAATACGAAACGTTTACTCACAAAGTAAGACTCGGTTTCTTCTTAAGAAATGTCACACAAAATTTAGTTTTCCCATAATTTGTTACAAATTTAGAGAAATTTAGTGAAGCTCAGAATGCTGTATCCCAATAACCCAATCCCTTTTATTTTAGTGTTCAAGTTTAGAACCCAAAAGATGATGATCTAAGGCCTGAAGTTAAAAATTCGTATTTTATGGTAAAAATAAAGTTTATGGACAATTATAAGAAGAAACCGAATGTTACGTTGAGAATGAAGGTATTGTACTGCACTGAATGGCGCCTATGCATTTCTTTTTTCCGGATTGGGACGACCTTCACTTCTTATCTGACCACATTCGTGTGGCTCTTCTGTGGCCAAACTATTACTCAAATTATCATCGCTTTATGTTTGCGAACGGAACGTAGCTTAACTGCGACCATATTTTACTTCAAAATTGGAGCAAATTCACGAAACTATGCAGTGAATTCTTATTTCAGGATAAAATTGTGACTCGTCATATGTGCTCGTTATTGACACAGTGTAAGAAATCAGCTTGGAGAAATTCATTCAATGTATTTCAGGAATCCATCAAGAGCTCTGTTGGAGTAGGGAAATACAACGCATGTCCCAAGAACTGCAAGTTCAGTGTACATTAGGACTCTTTGTACGGTACTGCATGTCTACAAATGTCTCAGAGATAACACGATACAACCGGCCAGAGTGGCTGAGCGGTTCTAGGCACTATAGTCTGGAACCGCGCGACCGCTACGGTCGCTGGTTCTTATCCTGCCTCGGGCATGGATGTGTGTGATGTCCTTAGGTTAGTTAGGTTTAATTAGTTCTAAGTTCTAGGGGACTGATGACCTCAGAAGTTAAGTCCCATAGTGCTCAGAGCCATTTTTTAACACGATACATGATTCAACAGTTTACGGTAATCAGGAACTCATACGGAAGTGTCATTTTGCCTTCTCGCTGTTGGGAGAATATCCGATGGCAAGTACTGTTGTAAAGTTTCTCATTTTTTGACTATGCGGGAAGGACGTGGATTAATACTTAAACGCGTTTAACAAGCTAAATGCTCAGAATCAGTTCTTTTTAAGGCTGACATTCATCTGTGAGTACTTGCAGAGATAAGCTAGGATTAAGATAAAGTGGAAAACGTATTGTTTAAGTCTTGGAAACAAAAGAATCTTATAGAGTATAACATGCCTAATGATAAGATAATAAACTATTAAACTTATTTGATGAATGCGTAATATGCTTATTTTACCGGTGGCGACTCTACAACATTCGCAGCGTACTACTGTACTGATTGTTCGTTACAAAATATGGTTCAAATGGCTCTAAGCACCATGGTAGTTAACATCTGAGGTCATCAGTCCCACACTGGACTCACATTCGGGAGGACGACGGTTCAATCCCGCGTCCGGCCATCCTGATTTAAGTTTTACGTGATTTCCCTAAATCGCTCCAGTCAAATGCTGGGATGGTTCCTTTGAACGGGCAGGGCCGACTTCCTTCCCCGTCTTCCCTAATTCGATGAGACCGATGACCTCGCTGTCTAGTCTCCTTCCACAAACAACCCAACCCAATTCATCAGTCCCCTAGAACTTAGAACTACTTAAACCTAACCTAAGGACATCACACACATCCATGCCCGAGACAGGATTCGAACCTGCGACCGCAGCAGCAGCTCGGTTCCGGACTGTAACCGCTCGGCCACAGCGGCCGTCTGTTCGTTAGAGATCTCAATGTATTGGCCACTGTCCATAGCAAAACAGAGCTAAATCAGAAGCGACGACGAAAGGATAACCTCCTGCAGATTCATAAAGTCTCGCTATTCACTGACTGAACTACTTATATGTTCTGCACCTTCTACAGTAGCGTTTCGTTTAAAGTATTTCACCTTTCATAAACTTCTAAATGTCCATTTTGTTTCCTGTAGGCGCAGAGAATGAATCGCGAGGTACTGCGGTCTCGGTAAGCACGTCAGAGGCGCAGCTCACGGTAGAAGCGGTGCGTTATCGGCGCCCGCCCGGCGCCCCGGCAGCTGGTAAACACGCCCTCGCTCCCTCACTTGTTGACACGGACGTGCCGGCTGCCGCCCACGGAAATGTTCGTCCCTCAAAGGACCTTGATCGTCCCCTAAGGTCGGGAGGGTTCCTTAACAGACGTACTACGGCGCCGTACTTGCGGTCCCGCGGCCCCTGTTCCCAGAATACAGGCAAGTAGCTGTTGCCATTGTGTTGCAGTTCAGCATTTTTCGTAAGCAAATCCTAGCTGAAGACATATTACAAGTTATTTTCGTAAGCTGATAATACGTCCGTCTATATCTGCACCACAGTCTAATTTCGCACTGTCAACTAATTACCAAAATACAGGCGTGCGGGAAAATGCGGGCATGCAGAATACCAGGCAAACTTTGTGATGGGATTGAAGAGTTCCTAGCAAATAGAAGACATTTAAAACAGAAAAATCTTGTCGTAAAATTAATTTTTGGCGTACTTCTAATGATTTTTACAGGACCATTATTGTTCACATTATACACTGTTTGGCAATTGCTAAGGAACAACTATGGTTCAAAATGGTTCAAATGGCTCTGAGAACTATGGGACTCAACTGCTGTGGTCATTAGTCCCCTAGAACTTAGAACTACTTAAACCTAACTAACCTAAGGACATCACAAACATCCATGCCCGAGGCAGGATTCGAACCTGCGACCGTAGCAGTCGCACGGTTCCGGACTGCGCGCCTAGAACCGCGAGACCACCGCGGCCGGCAGAAACAACTGATACTAGCTAAGAAACAACTGCCAGTTGCTATTGAACAACCGACAATTGCTACGGAACACCAGACCGACGACAATAAAAGAAAAATGTGGGGGTCAGGAAGGGTTAACTGAAGCGAAAACAGAATGCCAAATTTAAAAGAACTCAATAGTTTTATAGAAGCTCGAAATTTAGCGGGAACTTAAATGTGAGATACTTTTAACAGTTTCCCCAATGAAACTCTGTCTTTTGTAAACCCAAAAAGATTCTGGTCATTTGTAAAGCACGCCAGTGTCAATACTCAGTCTTCATTGTGCGATAACAATGGCGATGTTATTGATAACGGTGCCACTACAGTAGAGTTAATAAACACGGTTTTCGGAAATTCCTCCAAAAGAAGACGAAATAAATATTCCAGGTTTCGAATCAAGCATAATTGGCAACATGAGCAACTTAGCTGCAGATACCCTTGGTGTAGCGAAACGGCTTCAAACAATTAAGAAAGGGTTATTGTATGCCACTCAGGTTCCTTTCATAGTACGCTGATACAGTAGCTCTGTACTTAACAACCATATACAACCACTCGCTTGTAGAAAGATCGGTACTCAGAGGCTTCGAGGTTGTACAAGTCACACCAATACCCAATAAAAGGAGTAATCCGCTGAATTACAGACTCATATCACTAACTTCGATTTGCAATGGGATTTTGGAACATATACTCTGCTCGACCATTATGAATCAAGTCGAAGAAAACGATTTATTGACAAATAGCCAACACGGATTCAGGAGGTATCGTTCTTGTGAAACACAACTAGGTCTTTATACTCACGAAATAATAACTGCTATGGATAAGGGGCGTCAAATTGATTCCATACCTTTAGATGTCCAGGAAGGCTTTTGACACCGTTCCTCACAAGTCACTTCTAACTAAATTGCGTGTCTCTGGAATGTCGTCTCAGTTGCATGACTGGATTCATAATTAAGTATCAGAAAGGTCACAGTTCGTAATAACTGACCGTAAGTCATCGAGTAAAACAGGAGTCTGGATTCCAAGGGAGTGTTACAAGCCCTCTGTTGTTCCTGATCTGCATAAACGATTTAGGAGACAATCTGAGATGCCCTCTCAGATTTTTTGCAGATAATGCTGTCATTTTCCATCATGTAATGTCATCAGATGATAAAAACGAATTGCAAAATGATTTAAACAAGATATTTGTATAGGGAAGGAAGTGTCAATTGACTCTAAATCATAAAAAACTGTGAATTCATCCACATCAGCACTAAAAAGAATCTGCTAAATTTGTTACAACATAAATCACACAAATCTAAAGGCTGTAAACTCAACTAAATACTTAGGAATTACAGTAACTTGAATTGGAACCGTCGCATAGATAACGTTGCGGGGAAAGCAAACAAAATGTTGCGATTTATTGACAGAACACTTAGAAAATGTAACAGGTTTACTAAAGAGACTGCTTACACTACGCTTGTCCGCTATCTTCTGGATTAATGCTATGCGGTGTGGGATCCGCATCAGGTAGGATTGACGGAGGACATCGAAAAAGTTCAAAGAGCAGTTCGCTTTGTATTATCGCAAAAGAGGGGAGAGAGTGCCACGGACGTGAATTGGTGTGGCAGTTATTAAAAAAAAAAAAGGAGTTTTTCGCTGCGGCAGGATCTTCTCCTGAAATTTCAATCTCCTACTGTCTCCTCAGAGTATGGAAATATTTTGTTGATGCCCACCTCTCCAAAGGGAGAAGTGATCTCCTAATAAAGTAAGAGAAATCAGAGCTCGCAAGGAAAGATTTAAGTGTTCGTTTTTTCCCGCATGCTGTTTGAGAATGGAATGATAGAAAGAAACTCCAAGCTGGTTCGATGTACCCTCTGCCGGGCACTTAATTGCGAACTGCAGAGTAATCATGTAGATGTAGATATTGATGTAGATAAAGCCTGAACAAAGATACTCTGTATGCGTTCGACAGTTCATGCAGTGTGGTGTTTGACAAATGGTGTTGTGTAACCGATTAGTGCGACATTCCATGTGGTACGGCAACATGTCTGGAAGACATCATTTGAGTGCTTATGCTCGTGGACGAGCAGGTTGACGGCTCGAAGCCAGTCGGAGTGCCACTACTGTGGCCAATTTAGTGGGTGCGTCCAAAAGTGTCGTCTCGAGATTAGAAAAGGCCGCTGAAGGTGGAAATGCTATGCAAAAACATGCTGGCTGTCGTAGACGGACCATCACACAGCAAGAGGATCAATACGTAGCTCTAGTGGCGAAAAGGAGGACATCTCGCTCCCAGGAAGATCGCTGCCGACCTTGCAACCGCTCTTTGTACACGTGTGTCTGTCACAACCATTTCGCGGCGGTTAAATTAGGCCGGTTTGTATGCTCGGAAGCCTGGTAAACGCATCCTACTTCAAATACACTCCTACATGGAGAAAGAGTTCGCTGAAGTAGGGAGCATGTTGTTTGGCATCAGTAACAGTGGTCCAGATTGATGTCCTCCGACGAATGCCGCCTTACTGTAGCAAGTGATTCTGGCCACCAGTTAGAGGGAGAGAAGGAACACATTACACACTACGGAATGTTCATAAACGTCATCGGCATGGTCTGGGCGCTATGATGTGGGCAGGCATTATTCACAATGGCCGAACACCGCTGTATATCTTTGTTCGTGGAACCGTTACTGCACAGCGGTATTGCAGAGAGAGTATTGTGGAACATGTCCTTCTGTTTAGGGAAGCGGTAGCTCCCTGTTTCCTGTTTATGAACAATGACCGCCCACACCGTACCAGTGAGGTGTTGGACGCACTTGAAAGTGAAGATATTGAACGTGAGGAATGGCAAGCTTACTCACCGGATCTAAACTCTATAGAACATGCCTGAGATGCTCTTGGTGGACGTGTTTCTCAACGAGCACAGCCTTCTGTGAACTGTCAAGAACTGAAAACCGCCTTGAGGGAAGAGTGGGACAATACACGCCAAGGACTCCCCAAAAGTTTGGTATGCAGCATGAATAACAGGTGCAAAATGTGCATTAGTGCCCGAGAGGAACAAATTCCTTACTGAGAGGTCGATATCGACCTCTACGTTGAGAGCCTGAACTGCATCAATCATTATGTCTGTTATCCTGCTTTCTCATATGGTGAAATCTGTACAATTTTTCGTTATAAGAATGTCACTCCACCTCTATTATGTATGTACTGTGTCTCATGTCGTCCATCTTTGCCTTCGGTTATTCCTGTCTAACAATATCTCTGATCCTTAGTAATCGTCAAGCAGTGATCTACTGGGCAATGTCAGAAGCTCCAGACGACCATTTGGTGATGATGCTACTATACACAGACAAATGGTAACTTTAAAAAATTGTAGCGAAACTTTGGGAGACATACCGAGGCTCGGCAGTCGTTACAGAGATTGGCAGTTGATCTTCAACATAAAGAACTGTAGCGTATGACGCATAAATAGGCGGTAGGCCAAGCTTGATTGCAGGATTTCCCGATAATTGCAGGAAACAGCACATTAGTTACATATCCGGGACTATGATTATGAGTATGTAACGATTTAAAGTGGAACAACCACCACATAAACCTGACTGCAAACACACAACAGCTTCAGATCCATTGGAAGCTTCGTCAGTAAATGTAGGCCACACACGAAGCAGACAGCATACAAAATCCTCGCTACCAACACTTGGATATTACTCTGCTGTCTGGGACTCTTAGTGCCGGTTTCCACATAGGCCATTGTGTTCAGACCGTGTTTCGACTGTGCTCCGAAATGTCACAAAACCACACCACCAGGGGTCGCGACTAAACTCGTCCTACTCACTTTCCACTGTGTCGCTGCAGTGTGTATGTCGTGCGCCTGTCGTGCTGCAGGCTATCTGTTGGGAGAGCGATTCCATGACAGATGACAGGTGCGCAGTGGGAACAGAGTACGTCATGTGGAAACTACATCAAGACACCATTACGTTACCTGTTTTACCTGTTGGCGGTCGTTCTGTGTTCGGCTCTTTCCGGTTGCGCCCGAAATGCTACCAGTCTCCCTCGAACGCACATGTCCTATCTGACCTCATATTAGGCTCTGCATGTTTTTCATAAACAAGTACAAGGAGCTTGTAATACTTGTTCAGCAGCATCCAGAACTATACGGTTTGTCCGACAAAGGTTATGACAATACTTTTGTCAAAGACATAATAATAATGAAGGTACATCTGTAAAAAGCTGAATGAATACAGTAAGTATAGATTTTGTATTCACGTTCATGTTACCTTTTGTTGTAGTTGCTGAAAGTAACAGAGATAAGATTTTTCACATTCGTCTGTAGTTTAGCTTTGTTGTAGGTGATAAATGCAGAAGCAAATGGGCGCTACTGAGATCGTATTTTACTCGAGCTCGTGTTGATACAACCACATCTGGCCAGTCTGCAAAGTAGATAAACAAAATGGAGACTGGAATACGCAATGCAGTTTTTAATTCCTTTTCTTCAAAGCCGTGAGACTCTCACCAACGTTCAAAATTGCCTGGTTGATGATGTAAATGGAAAACAAAACGAGGATGCTGAGCTAGATTCACCCTCAATGCATCGCAGTACTCCCTCTCCTGCAAGATCCACTTCATTAAGGCGTGCTGGCCATATAAAATTAGTCCGTGGTCTTCGATCGCCGGAAGAAGGAGTGCAATAAATTCTTGTAGTTAGCCAGTTCCATTCCTATATACTTTGCCGAGTGATTCTAGGCGCTTCAGTCTAGAACCGCGCGACCGCTACGGCCGCAGGTTCGAATCCTGCCTCGGGCATGGATGTGTGTGATGTCCTTAGGTTAGTTAGGATTAAGTAGTTCTAAGTTCTAGAGGACTGATGACCTCAGATGTTAAGTCCCATAGAGCTCAGAGCCATTTGAACCATTTTACTATATACACTACTGGCCATTAAAATAGCTACACCACGAAGATGACGTGCTACAGACGCGAAATTTAACCGACAGGAAGAAGATTCTTAGATACGCAAATGATTAGCTTTTCAGAGCATTCACACAAGGTTCCGCCGGTGGCGACACCTATAACCTGCTGACATGAGGAAAGTTTCCTACCGATTCCTCATACACAAACAGTAGTTGACCGGCGTTGCCTGGTGAAACGTCGTTGTGATGCCTCGTGTAAGGAGGTGAAATGCGTACCATCACGTTTCCGACTTTGATAAAGGTCGGATTGTAGCCTATCGCGATTGCGGTTTATCGTATCGCGACATTGCTGCTCGCGTTGGTCGAGATCCAATGACTGTTAGCGGAATATGGAATCGGTGGGTTCATGAGGGTAATACGGAACGCCGTGCTGGATCCCAAGGGCCTCGTATCACTAGCAGTCGAGATGACAGGCATCTTATCCGCATAGCTGTAACGGATCGTGCAGCCACGTCTCGATACCTGAGTAAACAGATGGGGACGTTTGCAAGACAACAACCATCTGCACGAACAGTTCGACGACGTTTGCAGCATGGACTATCAGCTCGGAGACCATGGCTGCGGTTACCCTTGACGCTGCATCACAGACAGGAGAGCCTGCGATGGTGTACTCAACGACGAACCTGGGTTCACGAATGGCAAAACGTCATTTTTTCGGATGAATCCAGGTTTTGTTTACAGCATCATGATGGTCGCATCCATGTTTGGCGACATCGCGGTGAACGCACATTGGAAGCGTGTATTCGTCATCGCCATACTGGCGTATCACACGGCGTGATGGTACGGGGTGCCATTGGTTACACGTCGCGGTCACTCTCGGTCTTCTCTTGTTTGCATTGGCGGCACTTTGAACAGAGGACGATACATTTCAGATGTGTTACGACCCGTGGCTCTACCCTTCATTCGATCCAAATTGGTTCAAATGGCTCTGAGCACTATGGGACTTAACTTCTGAGGTCATCAGTCTCCTAGAACTTAGAACTATTTAAATCTAACTAACCTAAGGACATCACATACATCCATGCCCGAGGCAGGATTCGAACCTGCGAACGTAGCGGTCGCCTGGTTCCAGACTGTATAATTAGATCCCTGCGAAACCTTCATTTCAGCAGGATAATGAACGAGCGCATGTTGCAGGTCTTGTACGGGCATTTCTGGATACAGAAAATGTTCGACTGCTGCCCTGGCCAGCACATTCTCCTGATCTCTCACCAATTCAAAACGTCTGGTCAATGGTGGCCGAGCAACTGGCTCGTCACAATACGCCAGTCACTAATCTTGATGAACTGTGGTATCGTGTTGAAGCTGCATGAGCAGCTGTACCTGTACACGCTATCCAAGCTCTGTTTGACTCAATGCCCAGGCGTATCAAGGCCGTTATTAAGTCCAGAGGTGGTTGTTCTGGGTACTGATTTCTCAGGATCTATGCACCCAAATTGCGTGAAAATGTAATCACATGTCAGTTCTAGTATAATGTATTTGTCCAATGAATACCCGTTTATCATCTGCATTTCTTCTTGGTGTAGCAATTTTAATTGCCAGTAGTGTACTTTACCGATTTCACAGGAAACTATGATATATGGTATGGATTTCTCCCTCTTCTTCTCTAGCTCTGAATAGAAAGTGAACCCAGTAACGACTTTTTTTTATTTCCCGCTCTTGTTTTCCCCTCAACAAAACTTAATAAGTGCCGAGAGCCAAAATAATGTCCTCGTCTATTTGCTCCATATGTGGCTAACGCAGCTCGCACACGGTGTGTTATGTGAAAATGCATGCAACGTGACACGGCAGGAACACATTCGAAGTACAGTCGGAACATAGTGCCCCTCGTGGAAATCGCTCCTTACCAGGTAGCCTTGATCAGCGATATGGAGAAGATCCAAAGAAGAGTAGCATATTTCGTCACAGGTTTGTTTAGCAAGTGCGAAAGTGTCACGGAGATGCTCATTAGCAGACACTACAAGGCTTTGTGTTTCACTGTGTGGTTTACTGTGAAAATTCCGAGATCTTACACTCGTAGAAAAATCAGCCAACATATTACTTTTTCCTACAAATATTTCAAAGTAGTACAGCGAAGATTGATTCAAACTCATACTGAATGCTTAGCAACACTGGTTCCCACGCACAGCATTTACTACCAGTAAAGAAGAGAAATAACACTGGCATACGAGATACCTTCCGGCACACACCTTCCCGCTTGCGCCAAATAGACGTAGAAACTTAATCACATCATGTAAACCTTTTGAGGGATTCTGCTCGTTGGGGTACTTTAGGTTGGACAACGACTTGAGGAAAGCTTCACATGTAAACTCGCTATCAGGTCAAAGGTTAAGTAAGGGTTAGTGACGATGTGGTGTCACAGTAAATTTATATCTTTAATCATCTTGATAGTAAAATGGACTTGAAATCCGAGCAGGTGTAGCTTTGTTTACAGAACGAGGAAGAGCTTGCATACTATTTGCAATAAGTCTCTGGTGTTTAATCTTGGCGTCTCGCCTTGACAATGTAGAATAATACAAACAACAACAGCCGGCCGAAGTGGCCGTGCGGTTAAAGGCGCTGCAGTCTGGAACCGCAAGACCGCTACGGTCGCAGGTTCGAATCCTGCCTCGGGCATGGATGTTTGTGATGTCCTTAGGTTAGTTCGGTTTAACTAGTTCTAAGTTCTAGGGGACTAATGACCTCAGCAGTTGAGTCCCATAGTGCTCAGAGCCATTTGAACCATTTGAACAAACAACAACAGCATTGTTTTGTTGAGAAAAAACTGAAATTCATTTGCAAAACTCGTGCAGTATAGAAATAGCATTTTTTCAAAATCTTGGTATGTTTCGGTTATATCTATTATAATAAATAAAATGGAAAGGGTAGGTTCCTACTCGCCATGCGGAGGAGATGTTGAGTCGCAGACAGGCACAACAGAACGACTGCTAAACATGTGAGCTTTCGGCCAAAAGGCCTTCTTCTGACGTATAAAACACATCTACATTCATGTAACCACAACTCACACGCTTATGACCACCATCTCTGGCCACCGAAGCTGGACAGTTAGCAACTGCACCCCATTGGAGAAGCATTCTCGGAGCTGGGGTAAGAAGGAGGCTGCGGTGGGGAAGTGGGGATATAATGGTAGTGGTGGGGGAGATTTTAACTTGGTGAAAACAGGGTAAGGCTGCTAGTTGCAGTCGGGAGGTTTGGGGCGTGTGGGGCGGGGGATGGGTAGCAGGTAATGAGAGAAGGAGAGAAAAAAGAGAGAAATAAAATAGGGACAGAGGGAGAGAGAGAGAGAGACTAGTGGGTGTGTTGATGGAACACAAGGCTATGTAGTGCTAGAATAGGAGCAGGGAAGGGGATAGGTGGATGAAGGACAGGGACTAGCGAAGGTTGAGGCCAGGAGGGTTATGGGAACGTAAGATATATTGCAGAGAGAGTTCCAACATGCACAGTTTAGAATACCTGGTGTTGGTAGGAAGGATCCAGATGGCACAGGCTGTGAAGCAGTCATTGAAGTCAAGTGTTGTGTTAGACATCATGGTTCAGCAACTGGGTGGTCCAGATGTCTCTTGGCCACAGTTTGTTGGAGGCCATTCTTGCAGACAGACAGTTTGTTGGTTGTCATGCCCACATAAAACGCAGCACAGTGGTTGAAACTTAAGTTGAAGAGTCTCCATGTCTGAAGAGCATAGCCCGGCCGAGCCAGGCTGAGTGGTGTGCGCGCCGCGGGTCGCAGCGTGACTGCCGTGGCGTGCCGTACCGTGCCGTGCCCTGGTGTCGACCGTGGAGTGGCCAGAGTTACGGCCTCCAGCCTCCAGGCTCCAGGCGCTCCAGTCCACACAGCCGCCAATCGTGCGCCACGCCGCGCCATGCCGCGCTGCGCTCGCCGCCAGGCACACAACATCCGTCTCAGCAGCTGCCGGCCACTCTAGCTTAACGCTTACTGAAGCACTCAGCATGCTGTGCTCTATAATCTATCTTATTATTGTTACCTTCACTGCTGTATTGGTACAGAATACGGTTGTCACCGCGATGGCAGTGGAAACCTGAGTGTCAAAAAAATAATTTTTGCAACAAAATTAAAGGATCACTTTTTCGAAACCCCGTTATTGTCTCCCATTCCGAAGCATAAGTTTGAAATGCGAAAACAAGGCCACATCTTGGAAATTCATGGGAACATTAATGTAGGTTAACAATGTCGCAGTGAAACGCGTACGTTTCATATGTATTCATTACCAGCGATGGCGAGGCATGACAGACTCTCTGACCAGAGAATTATTTATCGTTGCTAGTCTGCGCTTGACCGCGCGAGTGTTCAGTTGCGAGTTGTACTCTGTCTGTAGTAGAAGTCGGATACAGTAGTGTGTAGCGAGTCGGCATGCGTCCGCGGTGTCCTCCGCCCACGAGTCTGGTCAGGAATGTGGTGGACGATATTTATATTATTGTAGAAGGTAATGAAGCAGCATTGCGCTCAGCTAATAACGTATGTTAATTGTAATTAATTTGTTCAAAAAAATGCCCCAATAATAATTTTTTATAAAGTAAATCTTTTAAAGAAAAGTAATCATTTCAATTTAAAGAATTTTTCCACTCTTTTGAAGAAAAAGCATTCATTTCAATTTAAAGAATATTTCCTATGCATTCCCTCCAAGAATCAGAATTAAATATACGCCAGCATTGCACAGAGCTGTGCCGAAAAATAAGAGCAGATGTAGATGCAGTTTTACTGAGGTAAGAATTTGTCAGGTTTAATTATTTCACAGGGCCGAAGGTCAGCGCAGCTGCCCTTATAAAATCTATCAGGTTTAATTATTTGTGTTGAGATGTTACATTCAGTTCACGGTTCATTATTTAATTAATATTATTGTCGGTTTAATGAGCAATCATCTTAACGTTAATTTTGTGGGGACTGTACATTTGGGCCATTATTATTCTTTAATTTTGCAAGGAGGTTACGCTTGGCTCATTTTATTATTCACTTTTGTGGGAAGACAACATTTCACTTAACATTGACTTTCATATTCTTGCTGGGAGGTTACAATTTCACTGATATTGACTTTTAAAATTATTGCGGGGAAGTTACACTTGGCGACATCCATTACAATTAACATACGTTATTAGCTGAGCGCAATGCTGCTTCATTACCTTCTACAATAATATAAATATCGTCCACCACATTCCTGACCAGACTCGTGGGCGGAGCACACCGCGGACGCATGCCGACTCGCTACACACTACTGTATCCGACTTCTACTACAGACAGAGTACAACTCGCAACTGAACACTCGCGCGGTCAAGCGCAGACTAGCAACGATAAATAACTCTCTGGTCAGAGATTCTGTCACGCCTCGCCATCGCTGGTAATGAATACATATGAAACGTACGCGTTTCAGCAGTGTCACCAAATTTCCTCACAGTCGTGCCCTACCCCACCGTGGACGTGTCACACAATGAGTACATCGTCACACCATCTCTTACCCCCATTTCACCTCTTCCTTCGCCGCCTCTGTGAGAGAGGTCAGAATAGCGACACCTAGCGTTTAAATCATGCGATTTTCTTATCGGTGGCCAAGGGAAACATTTTACACGCACCGCCACTCAGAATTGACAGCAAAAAGCATCTTGAGCTGGCATAAAGGGCGTCAATGAAGCCACTCACTCCCATAGGGCGGTGATTGCTACACTTTTCTCACTCGGGAACGACAGTTTCCAGTGAGATAAGCGACAGGATAACGTTCTGGACAACGTTCGACGCTACAGCCATAAAGCGAACGTGATCGGAGGGCGACCGCAATTTTTGCTCTGGTATACGGGATAGAAACCACATAGTGGCTTTCAAAACCACTCGAAAAAATCTGAACGTAATCCGAAGCAACGAAGGGGGTTTGTGTTTTTCAGCGCTTCTAGTTGGTGCCCTCCTGTGGCGTGTGATGACGGGAAGGGGAAGGGGTACTACATTAACGTATGCGTGAATAAAATGGCAAAGGGTCTCTCTAATGTCCAGTTCGGCAACACCTCGGGTACCTCCAACGCTCCGTTGTTGGCCGTGTTAAAAATGCACCTGTCAGAAACTTCCACACTGATTCAAACTCGTGCATGTTCCAACGCCTGAGAGTTAGGTAACCCCTTCGAAACCCTTAGCCACAGTTGTCTACCTTCAGGCGGTAGAGCAGCTGTGGTACTAAATTGGTGCCTAAGTTCCCGGCAGGTACCTTTTTACAAAGTGTTCAACAAAGATGTGTGGGTAGCACTGAGGGTGATGCCGAACTGGATGATCTTAGAGGGACTTTTTACCATCTTATACGTACATGTGTCAATATCGAACCCTTCGTCATCACGCCATAGCAGAGCGCGAAAAATGAGCAATGGAAAGCATAAAAATATTTTACTGAGTCGGATCACGTTCAGATTTCGTCGAATGGTTTCGAAAGGTCCATATTGGTTCCATCCTATGTGGCACAGCAAGAATTGCTGTCACCCAACACTGCAAAGTCTAACCGTGACAGTGAAACGCAGTTCGTAGTAACGATTTGGCGGAGGCTATGGCAACGTTTGGCAGGAGGGCCCATTTGGCGCCTCTTCAGAACGACCAGCGTGAAAGCTCCACGGATTGCCCGCGCTACTCATCTGTCCGCCGCTAGAGGGACAGCACTGCATCCCTACTCAGGGTGGCAGTGTACAACTACTTTTCTCCACTCTAATGACACTAGTGTGTCGTCCGTGTGGTGAAAAAATCAGGAGGCACACGCTGTGGAGTTCACTCTGAAGCAGCTCCTGGCCGTGGTCGGCTTTATAGGAACACTGGCTTGCAGGTCAGCAGCTATGTCAGTCACAAGACGATCTGGACATCACTAGCTGGAAACCAGATGTGTTCAGTAAACAACCTAGGAGAATTCTATTGTATTTTTCGATAATACAGGCCAGAATCGCGGTCGCGGAGGCAGCGCGCCAGTTTCGGAAACTGCAGGTGGCCCGCTGGTGCCTACCATACAATGCACCGGCGGCAAACGACGCGATGACGCACTCGTGATCTCGTTTCCTCGTCTAAATCTCGTGGCTATTCATATGTGTATGTGTCCTCCCTTGATTGCTAATCTCTGATCACTACGAGGGGCGTTCAGCAACTAGTGTAACACGTTGTTTTTCGCAGACCATTTCTTGCGGAACGTAGTAGAATATTCCCACTTCAGCCCCTATAGATTCATGAAGTGACCGCGCTGTATGTAGCCTTGAAAATAGTGTCTCTAACGGAAGTGTTTCAAGTGCAGACCTGTCATTGGGTTTCTTTTGACTGAAAACCAGGGCATCGCAGATAGTCATAGGTGCTTGCAGAACGTCTACGGAGAACTGGCAGTGAACAAAAGCACGGAGAGTCGTTAGGCGAGGCATCTGTCACCGGAACATGGTCGCGCAAACCTGTTCGAGTTCTCGCGTACCGCCAGGCTGCACGCAGCTGTGACGCCTGCGATTTGGAACGTGCGAATGTCTCTGAGCACTATGGGACTTAACTTCTGAGGTCATCAGTCCCATAGAACTTAGAACTACTTAAACCTAACTAACCAAAGGACATCACACATATCCATGCCCGAGGCAGGATTCGAACCTGTGACCGTAGCAGTCGCGCGGTTCCAGACTGTAGCGCCTAGAACCGCTCGACCACTCCGGCCGGCGGAACGTGCGAATCCTCTCATTCGAGGTGACCGACGGATCACAATGAAACACCTCGCTGCTCAAGTCGACGTCTTTGTTAGTAGTGCTGACAGACTCGTCCATCACTTGGGATACTCAAAGATGTGTCCTCGCTGGGTTCCTCGCCACCTTTCGACAATTTGATGTGGAGGTTATTGGTGCAGCAATACGTTGGCTCCGACGTCGACCAGTAAAGTGGTACAATGCAGGCATACAGAGGCTCCCAGTAAAGTAAGAAAAATGGGGTTTTATAGTCAAAATAGTGGAGAATAATATCGTGTACTTGAATTCCGAATAAAACTAACCTGTTTTTAGGTAGCATTACTTCTTGAACGCTCTTTGTATGTGCATTTTCCGCCAAAACCTGGACGAAATCACCCTATTATTTACTTATGTAGCTGATGTATCAATTTTCCGCGAATAGGGCATTTGCAGTCCGGATTTGTGAATTCTTGGCTACTCCCTTATTATACAGGCTGTCACATATTTTTTCTTCTTTTTTCTTTTTACATTGCTCTTGGAGCAATATACTGATATTAATTCAACTGGCAATAACATAGTTACTTCTGTAGCCCTTCCGCTGTCCCTAAATAATCTTCAACACGTTGAAACACACCTATTTTCGTCTGCGACGTGTGAAGCTAATGGTCATATTGATATGTACTTTCACATGTAAGGTCTGATTTATCAGTGAAACCTAGGCGCTCAGTCCGGAACCGCGCGACTGCTACGGTCGCAGGTTCGAATCCTGCCTTGGGCATGGATGTGTGTGATGTCCTTAGGTTAGTTAGGTTTAAGTAGTTCTAAGTTCTAGGGGACTGATGACCACAGATGTTAAGTCCCATAGTGCTCAGAGCCATTTTTTTTATCAGTGAAATACTGGAGGGAGTAGCCAAGCCGCAAGTACATTTTGAATCAACGCACTCCATCTTTTCCCTTAATTAATCTCGTCACGAAAGTTACAATATCCTCCAAGGCTTCACAAGTCTGTACCTTTTCCGCAACGGCGCAGGTCCTAAGAATTAAGTCTTTTGCAGACGGAAGTGATAATCAGAATAGACACCGCAACTTGAAACAGCTTGTTCCTTCGTCTCGTCCTCGGAGAGGTCGTGACGTCGAGCTAAGTCTCATTCGCCCCCACACTCGGAGACGGCGCCCTCACTCCGGCTGGTTGTAAGTACAGTGCAGCAGCTCACGGAGATCCAGTGCGGATTGTGGTAATCGTACGGCAGCGAAACTTGGCACATATGCTAATGCGGCAATGCGGAATCGATATATGTTGGAAAAAAATCTTTACCAAAAAAGAGCCAAATACTTAAAACCAGTGACCAGTAATATACAGCAGCGCCACATAAGACGCGTATTACAAAGTTGTATGTCATGTTGGCACGTAAAAATCGTTAAACGTGAGCTGCAACATGAGTGTTAAAAGAAAACAAAACAATAGAAGACTTTTTGAATTCTTTACCAGATAGTCAAATTCATAAAGCCACTAAACTAGTAACACGCAGCAGCGCCACGTACAAGCTCTCCTATTGTTTTCTGCATGTTTTCACATTTAATGATTTTTACGTGCCAACATGGCATACAATGTTGTAATAAGCCCCACATGTGGCACTGCTGTGTATTGCTGGTTAGTGATTTTAAGTATTTGACTCTTTTTGGCAAATATTTAAAAAGTTCTCCTATTATTATTATTATTATTATTATTATTATACAAATTTGGCCGTTAAAGACCGTGAAAACAGTTATTTCTTGCGCTTCTGGGAAGTCTTCTTTCTCTCAGTCCACACTTCTTTCATTCTTGCGCTGAAGGCGGCTTTTCTCCCTTCAGACCATTTAGTTCCACAAGTCTTCTTAATTTTCACACCGAAACCCGTGAATGAATTCAGTTTTTTTTCTAAAAAGGTTTCTATTAAATATTGTTTCCTGATCTATGTCCATTTCTTTTAGATCTCTTTCTGTGTTGATAAACCATAAATTTTTATTTTTTAGATTTGCGATGTACGAAAATATTTGTTTTGTAAGCCTATTCGGGTTTCTCCTATTGTTTTGTTCTTTAATCCTATTGTTGCTGTTCACATTTAATGATTTTTACGAGCGTACGTGGCATACAACTTAGTAATAAGCGTCATATGTGGTGCTGTTCTGTTTCACTGTTCAGTGGTTTTAAATAGTTGACTGTTTCTGGTATAGAATTTTAAAAGGTAATAATTTTATTGTTGGCTTGCACGATTTCACATTAAATGATTTTTACGCGCCAACCTGCAGACAATTTTGTAATATGCGCCGTATGTGCCACTGCGGTGTACTACTGGACAGTAATTTTAAGTATTTCACTCTTTTTTATAAAGATTTTAAATAGAATTAATTTTACTGTGGACTTGTAAGGTTGTTGTATTTTTAATGGCTATAGAACATTTTAATAAATAAAAATTGGTTTCCTATATCTTGATAGGGTGCCCTTTTCCCGAGGTTCCCTTACGACAGAGGGACCGAGGGACGATCACATACCGCTATTTCTAATTTTTGTGTGTAAATTATACACTTTTTGATATCTTTGGAAATGCCATTTACGACATTGTTATGTAACTTTAAAACGATATGTACTGTATCTTTGGCATATGCCTAAGAATTTCTACCCTGTAGGTTGATTTGAAAATGGGTCTCGGCCTTAACTAGTTAGCGAATAAAAAATAAAATATTCGCAACTTGGACTGGTTTTTCATTCTGTTGATATATTCGTAATGTTTTTGTATTCCCTTCTAGTGCTTGTCTCATTTTCCTTCCTAGAAATCAGTGTAAAGTCGTTAGTGTAACTAAGAGCTTCAATTACTGGAAGACATCACTGATATAAACGTTAAATAGGGTATAAGATAAAGTACATCCTTGTCTGAGTCCTTTCTTGGTTGGGATGTAGTCAGTCAGTATTTCACGAAATGACAGTGACTGCAAGACCACAGATATTCAATCTTATACCGCTGGTCGTTCTTCCAAGAGACCATTTGTCAAATAAACAGGATGTAAAAGGTATAGGGGTAAGAAGGGCAAGAAGATGACACAGCCGCAAGATTTTCGGTACAAAGCTAGCACCAAGTATTAATGTTCATGCTTGGTCACTTTTCAAGTTCTGATCGGCCTGGTTATTAATCAACTTACCCAGCAAGTTGTGGGACATTTTTGCCGAAATAGCTTACTGTCGCACTAGGGACGATCACACACCGCTATTTCTAATTTCTGTTGTTCCGCCCACAGCTTCCTACAGGACTGCAGGTTTTTGGTCAAATTACGATAGAAGACATATGTGATTTTGTATTGAAATGCAAGGGTTATTCGGGTTATCGTTCCTTACTTTCCGAATAGCCCCTGTATTTCTTTATTGAGTTTTACGAATACGATTCGCAATTAACATCCGGTAGAGGATGGACCCAGGACCGAAGCCTGGTGCACTCTTCCTCCTATAGACCTCATTTTACTCTTCTGACTACGTAAAGAAATCCGTAATAAAATTTTTCTTTGCTTACATCCAAGTCCAATAGTTAAATGTCCACTCGCTTTCGGAAGAGTGGTCCTGGGCTATTGTCAAGAAGTGACGTCACCACTCAGGAATGCCCTGGAACACTCGTTCGAAAACTCGTGGATATTCAATTACTTGACACGGATGGAAACTCAGAAATTTTTTTAGTTTACATCTATTGCGACAATGCATTCCTGCAAAGAAATTGCTGTTACTTAAAAATGAGGCAGCTATGTTAATGACACATTTAGGACAGTCATATTCGTGGAATATGTAAGGTCCGCGTTTGCTGTCAAAAAATATACAGCTTTTTTCCAAGTATCACTTCACGTAACTGAGGAGACAAAATTCGGGGAATATCTCGTAATACCGTGTCGGACCTTCTCTTGGCTGGCATAGGGCAGCGACTATTCACGTTGGGGTGTAGAATGTATGAGTCTGGCGACGTACCATCTGACTTTCGGAAAAATACTATCCACACAATTACGAAGACTGCAAGAGCTTACAGGTGCGAGAACTATCGCAGAATCAGCTTAACAGATCATGCATCCAAGTTGCTGACAAGAATAATAAACAGGAGAAGGGAAAAGGAAATTGAGGGTGTATTAGATTACGATCAGTTTGTCTTTAGGAAAGGTAAAGGCTCCAGAGAGTCAACTCTGGCGTTGCGGTTAGTAATGGAAGCAAGACTAAAGAAAAATCAAGACACATTCATAGGATTTGTCTACCTTGAAAAAGCGTTAAACAATATAAAATAGTGTTCGACAATGTAAAATGGTGCAAGATGTTTGAAATTCTTAGAAAAATAGGGGTAAGCTGTAGGGAGAGAAGGGTAACATACAAGAGGCAAGAGAGAATAACAAGAATGGACGACCAAGAACGAAGTGCACGGATTAGAAAGGGTGTAAGACAAAGACGTAGTGTTTCGCCCTTACTGTTCTATCTGTATATGGAAGAAGCTATGATGCAAATATAAAAAGGTTCAGGAGTGGAATTAAATTCGAGGTGAAAGGGTATCAGTGATATGATTCGCTGATGACATTGCTATATTGAGTGAAAGTGAAGAATTACGTGATCTGGTAAACTGAATGAACTGTCTAATGAATACGGAACATGGATTGAGAGTAAATCGAAGAAAGACGGCCGGCCAGAGTGGCCGAGCGGTTCTAGGCGCTCCAGCCTAAAACCACGAGGCCGCTACGGTCGCAGGTTCGAATCCTGCCTCGGGCATGGATGTGTGTGTTGTCCTTAGGTTAGTTAGGTTTAAGTAGTTCTTAGGGGACTGATGACCTCAGATGTTAAGTCCCATAGTGCTCAGAGCCATTTGAACAATTTTTTGAAGAAAGACAAAAGTAATGAGAAATAGCAGAAATAAGAACAGCGAAAAACTTTACATCAGAATTGATTGTCACGAAGTAGATGAAGTTAAGGAATTCTGCTACCGAGGCAGCAAAATAACCAATGACGGAACGAGCAAGGAGGACATCAGAAGCAAAACTAGCACTGGCAGAATGGGTATTCCTGGCCAAGAGAAGTTTACTAGTATCAAACATTTCCTTAATTTCAGGAAGAAATTTCTGAGAATTTACGTTTGGAGCACAGCATTGTGTGATAGTGAAACATGGGCAGTAAGAAAACCAGAACAGAAGAGAATCGAAGCGTTTAAGTTGTGGTGCAACAAACGAATGTTGAAAATTAAGTGTACTGATAGGGTAAGGAATGAGGAGGTTCTGCACAGAATCGGAGAGGAAAGGAGCATGTGCAAAACACTGACAAGGAGAAGGGACAGGATGATTGAACATCCGTTAAGACGTTAAGGAACCACTTTCTTGGTATTGGAAGGAGCTGTAGAGAGCAAAACCTATAGAGGAATTCGTGGTAGGCCGCATCAAACCAGTCAGCAGACTGACGACTCAAAGGTAGAAAAAGAAAGGCAGCAACTAGACTTGCCGTGGACTCAACAAAGCCAAGGAACTTCCCTGCAGAAATATTGAGCCATGCTGCCTCTACAGCTGTCCACGATTACTAAAGTGTTACCAGTGCAGGATTTTGTGCGCGAACTGACCTCTCGATTATGTCCCTGAAATGTTCGATGGCATTCGTAAGTAGTGGGGTAATCTTCGTCCTATGCCGCTGTTGAATATGAAATTAATATGAAAAATAATTAATTTGTTGCAGCTGATGGATTTATGAGCTTTAACTATTGTTCTGCTAAGTGGAATGACCCCCTGGGGATAATCCATCCTTCCGAGAATGCTCCCCACCCCTCCCCCTCCACGTCCCACCCCTCTTGAAATGTCAACCCGCTCCCCTCCCCCTCACCAATACAGGCACACTTTCAGGCCTGGGTGGTTTGTATAGCCCCTTCCCACTGTATCAATTTGATAACTAATTAATAAAATCGATAAATTAATTCCTCCTCTAGGAAACCCCCCAGTCCTCATTCTCTCCTTGATCTGGAAATTGTCGTAGAAAAGACTCAATTGATTGGCTGTTTGGCAGGTAATCGATTGCAATGTATGGAATATGGTTTAAAACCATTTCTGACAGACAAGGCAGTGTGAGGAATATTGATTTTTTAAACAATTTATGGGAAACAAGGCAGTGTTTGGAATATAGCTTATTTATTTATTTAAAGAATTTGTTGGGAAATTGACTGCCATGTATGGGTGATAAGGCAGTATGGAATATTTAAACAAGTGCAGTGCTTTATTTACAATTGTGCAAGGAAAACCATCAACAAAACTCACCACATGTAATTAAATGGTTAAAAATCTTTGAATCATGAAGCACCCACCATCTGCCAGACCACACCACGCACCAACAGCTCATGTATTCGTGTTGGCACAAGCTGAGAGACAAGCCTGCATACAATGCATTTAATGAAATTAAATTTTAAAAAAAAATGAAATGTGAATTGATTTTGCAAAATGTACGGGGGGGGGGGGGGGGTTGTAAATGTTACTTTTTAATTTTTTTTCTGTTATTTGCTCTTTCTTTCAGTCAGTACGAACTTTGTTGTAGAACCCCTTATTTACGTGTAGTAATAAAAATTCATTTAGACAGAATTAAGTACATTTAAAATTACTTGAGCTTAGTCAACCCTCTCATGCTGATAAATTCACATTAACTGATTAAGAATATTTAGTTGAGAATTAAATCTTTTACATATTTCGGCCTTGGCACACATTTTCTAAATGCAGTGTTTTTTTTTTTAAAATATTTACTGAATTCTTTCCCGGCGTTAGCTATGGAACACAAGACTGTCTCTGTTAGCAGAAAATGATTAAATGTTGCCAAGCCGACGTTTAATTATCATTGATAAAACACACTTCACTACACATTTAAGTTATTTGAAAGAACCAACAAATTGTTAAATTTCAACGTTAACTATCCGCCTATGAATGCACAAATGAGAACTAGTGATAAATTCCGTCAGTCTCAGGATCGCTGTAAAAGAAAAACATTTTCTTATCTCACTGCTAATTTTTATCTGCTCCCGATTTACAGGTTTGGTTAAATTTTTCTTAGCGGAACAATTTTTTTAAATGTGCCGCCGCTGCAAATCGTTCGGTCGCGGCACAGACCGGCAACACCAGCGATAATTGCTAAAAATGCTGAAAATTCTTTAAAGAAATATTATAGATGACATGGGCAAGCTAATTTACATTAGTAATACACACTTCTGATAAATTATAATGTATTTAGACCACAACAATAATTCAACTTACATTAGTTTGTAATTTCTCCTCTAATGGCGGCTAAATCTAGATACAGACAAATGAAGTCTACCCATTCATAAAATGCTATATCACAGATTCTTCTCTCTCTCAGCTCTCGAGGAAGACGACAAAGAATGCACACAATGTATTCCTATTTATACGACTCTCAACCGTTATTGTCTCTTTGCAATCTGCGGCTGTATTTTACTTTTTTCTTATCGCAGATATTGACACATTTCGTAATTACATTACGAGTATAGAAATATTACAATCATAAATACATCGAGAATATAATTACAGAAAATATTACAATAATAACGAATGTCCTTTATACAAACTTAAATAATATTTTTTGTTAAATAATTACAGTATATACAAATTGCTTCATAGCGGCGGATTAGTACAATTAAATTTTAGTTTATTAATAGTGTGTGTGTCGCCAGGGAACGTTACATTGCCCCCTGACAGCATTTGGCAAAGAGTTTCTTTACTTTGACACAATGGTGCCAGTAACGTTCTTTACAATTCTGTATTTCTTTTATGGAATGGCTCTTTTAATTAGTCCCAGGGTTATATATGTTCATGGCTCCCCCATTTGGGCGAAGGCAGACAGGAAACCTGGGCAAAACTGTGCCGGAGCCCAGCCATCCCAGTTGGTTCATGATTAATCTTGTCTCTTTAACAGTCATTCTTTTGAATTGATTTAGCAGTTTGTCATCTACGGGTACATAATATCACAGTCACATACAGTTCAACGATAGTTTGTTGTGTGTGATTAACAACTCGTAATTATCATTTTTGTGATATACTGCAAGGTCACTTGTCCTAGGATATATCACTTAGTTTTTTGAAATCATTTAGCACAACGTCACTTTTCATAATGTTCCCACTACCTACGTGTTACAAATCTTGTTAGTGTTCATTTTCTTTTGTCAATTTACATGTATACATAATAAATGTTCACTGTTTATCAAAAATCGAGTTCATTGACATGTTATGCAGTTTGTGTAAATATTTTGGAATATGTCAATAATGCTGTAGTTGGTGAGCGGTGCGGAGTGATTGTTGAGCGGCGCTCGGCGCGGCGCGTCGGCTCCGTGTAGGTCACCGCCCCCGGTGTTGACAGCTACGGCGCGGAGAGGCGTGTGGCTGTCTGGTCTGCTACGGGCTGCTGCGGCCGCTGCATGGCTGAGGTAGCCGGATGCGCTTTGTATATCAGGTCGCTCGTGAGACATCTTCTTGCAGTGCTCCAGCAAACATGCAACAAGTTCACAAACAGTGTACTATCCTTATGGGCATTTTTCCTGCTGTGGGAAAGAACGCACACAGTTATTGGCAGTTATTATTCAGTAGGCCTTCACTAGTCTGGTTTGCACAATGTTTCGTTGTCACAGTAACACGTTTTATGGGCACACAATATTTTTTCACCATGTCATGACTTATCATTAGTCACACGCAAGTTTTCACCTTAGGACAAAATGTATCTCTGTAGTCATTGCGCTTTTCTGGCGTCCCTTGACACACAAAGAGTTATAGTTTGACACTAACTTGGTCCACCGTCTGTTATCGGCTCACTGTTCGTGTCGTGCTAGTTCCTTGTCCACTTGCACACACGGCGATGATACAGTTTCTTATTGCTTGTTCAAAACAACCTCGTGACGTATTGCTGCAGGTTTAACAGTCACTGTCTGTCTCTGCCACACAATACTGCACTTTTGTTTAAGTTTTTTCAGTTACAATGTCCGTTGTGCAATTTTTTTGTAACAGCACATTCGTAACTTCTTTGTTCGATCTTTACCAAGGTGTGTGATAATTGCGTACATGGTAACAAATATTAAAATTTCGTATTAGTTTGCCGAAAAACCATCTATATTTATGTTCGAGTTGATTTTATTTGTGCATTCCAGCCGGATTCAGGCATATTGTTCAATAACTCCTTTGAAATCATGTCTCACTTTACTTGCAAGGTCCTACGTAACTACAGTGTAGTCTCTGTAGGTAGAAAATTGACTTGGACTTGGACTGGGGTGTAAAGCTAGCTCGCCTCCACGTGGTGCACCCCGGGTAACGTTAAATGAGCTAGCACATAATGGCAGTCAGACGCAAGAAGACACAAAAAACGTCCTCCTAAGGATATGCCAACAAGGAAACTTGGACCTACGGTCCGAATTTGCCATCTCAACATAGAGAGCATAAGCTATTCTAAGTGCCAATACTTATCAAAACTACTGAAGAAAGACAACATTGATCTGATCGCCATTCAGGAAACACATTGTAGTACTGAAGTACAACTGCGGAAAAGGGGCAAAATACCCGGATTTGAATTACTTGGTGCCACTTACCACCATACCCATGGTGTTGCAACCTACATCAGACATGATATAGAAAATGCCTCCCTTATCTCCACGTCGTCAGGTGATAGAATCCATAATGTCACAGTAAAAATTGGGAGCGTAACCGTTACAAATATTTATAATCCTCCAACCACTCCATGGCCAAGATCAGTAATTCAGGCTCAACCTCACCCAGCAATCTATCTGGGAGACTTCAATAGCCACCACGAACAGTGGAAATATAAGGAGTGTGATGCTAATGGTGAAACCTTGGTGAAATGGGCTGAAAATGAAAATCTTAACCTTATCTTTGATGCGAAAGACCGTTACACATTCAGATCAGCTGCCTGGGAGCAGGAATACAACCCGGATCTATGTTTCACCTCAACTGACGGAAATAACCAACCACTACCAGCTACCCGTAAAGTCCTGTGCGACTTTCCTCATAGCCAGCACCGACCAGTCATTATTGAAATTGGCAGCCAAATCCCACTGGTGACTTCCATGCCTTGCCCCAGATGGAATTTCAAGAACGCAAATTGGGAAAAGTACTCTCGAGACCTTGATAAATGTCTAGGATGGATACCACCTACCCATAAAAACTATAGAAGATTCATCGGAGCAGTAATAAGCACTGCCAAGAAGCACATCCCTAGGGGATACCGACGAGAATATGTCCCAGGGTGGTCCAAAAACAGTGACGAGCTCTACCAGCGCTTCCTCAAGACGGGCGACAAAGAAGTGGCCGATGGCCTTCTCCACAGTCTTGATACTGCAAGACAACGTAAATGGACAGAAGCAATGGAGAGCCTGAATTTCCAGACTTTAAGCCGACAAGCATGGACCCTGTTAAGGAAATTAGGAAGTGGAGCACCTATTCAAAGACAGACAGCAAACGTCTCCCCAAACACCATGGCATCTCATATAGTGGCCACGTCCAGAGCCCCTAGTGACAGAGCACACACGATCAAGATAAAACGAGAACTCAGGAATCTGAGGAATAAGGCGACAGAAACTGAATACGCTCTCCCTTTCTCACTCGAAGAAATAGAAACAGCATTCAAAGAGGTCAAGCCAGGGAAAGCACCAGGACTCGACAGCATTAACCCAGAACTCCTGATACACTGCGGTAAATACACAAAACTCTGGCTGGCGAGATTCTTCACCGACATCATCCAAACCGGTAATGTGCCTAGTGACCTCAAAAGATCGAAAATAATAGCCATCTTAAAACCAGGGAAACCAACAAACTCACCGAAGAGCTACAGGCCCATAGCACTACTGCCAGTAATATATAAATTGTTAGAAAGGCTCATCTACAATAGAATCTGCCAGAAAATACTCAATGCTATACCAATCGAACAAGCAGGTTTCAGACCAAACCGCAGCTGTGTCGATCAAGTTCTCTCACTCACGACGTACATTGAAGCTGGGTTCCAAAGAAAGCTTAAAACCTCTGCAGCATTCATAGACCTGTCAGCTGCCTACGACACAGTCTGGAGAGAAGGCATGATTTATAAGTTCCTCCGCATAATCCCATGTAAACTAACAGCTCGCCTACTAAACAACATGCTGAATGACAGAACGATCCAAGTCACCATGGGTTCAGATATTAGTTCACCCAGGAAATTAAAAAATGGCCTACCTCAAGGATCGGTGCTTGCACCACTCCTCTTCAATCTCTACATTGCAGACATACCGGAAACAAGATCAAAGAAGTTTGGCTACGCCGATGACTGGGTCCTTGCAACGAGAAGTCAGTCATTTGAAGGGGCAGAGGAGACCCTAACAGCTGACTTGGAGAAGATGGGAGAATATTTCCGAAAATGGCACCTGCAACCTAACGCCAACAAAACAGAAGTATCATGTTTTCACCTAAACAATAAAGCGGCTAAGAGGGAGCTCAGAATAAAATTCGAGACTACATGGCTTACCCACAATAAAACTCCAAAGTACCTAGGTGTGACCCTCGATAGAACACTCTCTTTCAAAGATCACCTAATGAAAACAGCAGAGAAACTAAAAACAAGGAATAACATTATACAGAAGCTCTGTGGAACGACATGGGGAGCGGCAGCTACTACGTTACGGACATCAGCCTTAAGTCTCGTCTTCTCAGCTGCCGAATATTGTGCGCCGGTATGGCTTAACAGCCCCCACACCCATAGAATCGATGCACAGCTCAATAACACAATGAGAATGATCGCTGGTGTAATAAAGACTACACCCGTGGAATGGCTCCCAGTACTAAGCCACATACCACCCCCTAACCTACGCCGCACAAACGCTCTTATAAGAGAGTACAAAAAGATAATGAGCAATCGGAATCTACCCATCCATGAGAATATTGAAGATGCCACCCAAAGCCGCCTCCGCTCCAGAAGGTCACCCATCAGAACCGCAATAGCCACATCTGCAACAGAGGAAGAATTCAACATAACCAGCGCCTGGCACCAAGAATGGTCCTTAAAGAACATCAGCAAACTTCCATGTATCTCCCAGAAGCCTTCAGGTTTTGACTTACCACGCAAAACCTGGGCAACTTTAAACAGAATTAGAACTAAACATGGCAGATGCGCCTATTCCCTCTACCAGTGGGGCATGACAGAATCGCCGCTATGTAAATGTGGAGAAAATCAAACTATCCAGCACATAATAGAAGACTGCCCCAGGACAGCCTATGATGGGACCCCAGAAGATTTCCTGATGGCGACTCCAGAATCAATAGCATATATTAACTCATTACATGTTTGTTTGTAATTACTTCCAAACTACTATAACTTTGTATAACTACTGTAACATGTGTATTATGTGTAATTTTGTATAATTTTGTATAATTCTGTATAACTATTGTAATAACTGTAAGAATATCTAATGCCAAATTATTACAATTTTGCATATTGATTGTAATAACAATTGTGTCTAAATGCCATACGCTAAATAAATGACTTGGACTCTATCGCGCTAGCTCTTTTTTTTACTGATTGGATCTGCACATGCTTCAATTGAAGCTTCTTTGTGCGTAACTTTGCGCTACTTAAATTTGCAATAAGTTTGCCTCCCATGGTGCCCTCGGGTCACTACTGGGTGCATTATTCTCTTTGATAACACTTGTTTGAAAATAAAGTTCTCAGGGTGTCATATTATTGATATTATTCTGGGTTCGAATCTGTCAATCTGACAGCTACACACACACACACACACACACACACACACACATATATATATATATATATATATATATAAATAATAGAAAAGATTGTGCCAAGAAATATTTCAAGTTTGATACACATATAGAATATTATGCAGTACACAAACTAATCACTACTAAAATGTTCCTCCTGACTGATCTCTGTCACAATTTAACACTACAAATAATTGCACTAATCAGGTTATCTGTGCAGACATTTAGAGCATGTTTAAGCTAACACTAATTAAAAAGAAGACATAACACAAATAATCATAAACAAAAGAGAAAGTCAATCATATTCTTATAACTAAATACTTCTACACTAGTACATTATCTCTACAGATCACACATCAATAATGTTCATTCATTTTCAAAAGAATGGCGTCCTTTTTTTTTACACATAACACATAGGACTATTAGTCATTTACTGTAGGAATATTTTCACATCCTTACGTGGATACAGTCCCCGTACTCTTCCTGAGTGGGGATCTGCTAAGAGATAGCTACTATTTCCTTCTTGGACTAAGGAATGGAGTATGAGGCTCGACAGTAGGTTTTGTGAGGCTTCACCTCGATATTGTATTGATATCCCTTAACAATTTCTGGTCGTTCTGAAAATACAACTGCATAGTTAGATAATAACTGTACCAAATCCTGCTGTTGCATTGAGTTCAAATTTTCGGACTGTGATACTTTGTTCACAAGTGCGTCCACATCTGCTTTTAATTGATCACTTTGTACGTCTGGATAATAGAGATTTTGTCCTAGAGAATGATTGTCTAAATGTAGTATCCACTGATTCCTACATTTTCCTTTTTTTTTCCTTTATTGAATTTCAATTCCCCCCAAAGGGGGCGGGCTGGCAGCAGCTTAGTATGCCGCTCTTCAGCCTACAGACTTTGTTAGAAAGATGAAGAGAATAAATAATAAAAACAGGCGATAAAATCGGAGACTTAAAGAGTAACATGGTGAAAAGAAATCGTGGAACTTAAAACAAAGAACAGAGGGATGATGACGCTAAGAAAATACATACAAAGCAGACAGGTAAAACAATAGACAGACAATTAAAAAAACACGGCGACAGCCTGGTTTCTGTTCGCAAAAGACATAAAATTCACACCCAGCGACAGCATGGTTTCTGTTTGCAACACGAGAAAGACGAACAACACTGAACAGTCACTGGAACACTGCACTAAAAAGTTGTCAAATGTGACAGACCACAGCCGAGAGCAGGTGGGGGGAAACTGGACAGATGATGGGAGAATAAAAAAGGGGGGGAGCCGGGAAAGGAGCTGATGGAGGATGAGGACCCATAAGAGGGGTGGGGGGCGCTGGGCAGACGTGACAGGGAGTGGGGTAGGCAGAGGAGGGGAATACAAAAGGACTCGGGGAGGGGGGGGGCAAGGGAGGTAGGGAGAGGTGTAGTGGGGAGAAAACAGGGCGGAAGGGGGGGAAGAGGGAGCCCAGGGAAAGGACAGAGGAAAGGAGGGGGAGTGAGGATCAGAGTTGATAGGAGGGATAAATGGAGGGAGAGAGGGCATCATCCGGGAGGGGGAGTTGATGGAAGCCACCTTGGGAAAGGAGATGTAGGGTGTAGAGATGGAGGGTAGGGGGGACACAATGGTGAAGACGTGGCAAGGGGCAGGGATCAGAGAGGAGAGGAGCAACCAGAGGGTGAGGGGGTTCAAGATGGCGGGAGGTGTAGAGGATGCGGATATGTTCGAGGAATAGGAGCAGACGGGGGAAAGGAATGAGATCATAGAGGATCCACGTAGGGGACGGGAGGCGTATACGGAAGGCGAGGCGGAGTGCATGACGCTCAAGGATCTGGAGGGACTTATAGAATTTGGGGGGGGGGGGCAGGTATCCAGGCAGGACTGGCATAACAGAGGATGGGACGGATTAAGGATTTGTAAGTGTGGAGGATGGTAGAGGGGTGCAACCCCCAAGTCCGGCCGGAGAGGAGTTTGAGAAGTCGGAGGCGGTTGTGGGCTTTGGATTGGATGGAGCGGAGATGAGGGATCCAGGTGAGGTGACGGTCAATGGTGAGGCCAAGGTAGGTGAGGATGGGGGTGAGGCGGACAGGACGGGCGCAGACAGTAAGGGAGAAATCCAGGAGCCGGAAGGAGCGAGTGGTACGACCTACGATGATTGCCTGGGTCTTGGAAGGGTTGAGTTTCAGGAGCCACTGGTTACACCATGCAGCAAAAAGGTCAAGGTGATCCTACATTTTATGTTAATAGCATTACAATTAGGCACAGGTACCTCTTCAGATCTGAGCATGGACAATTCTATCCTCCTACCCGCATTCATCAAACTTAATTTTCCCCGAGAAAGGTCGATTACGGCGTCCCTTTCTCTCAAAAAATCTACCCCCAAAATGCAGGCTACCTTTAAACCCTTTACTACCAGGAACGAGCACGCTATGGCTTCTCCCCATATATACATCTCTACCCGCACTGGGAGTTTAATTATTTGTCGCTGTGCACTGATGGCTCCAGTGACTTTGCAATTGTTCACAGGAAAAGTCAGCATACGCTTTTCTTTCCCCAGTACTCTGAATAAGTCCATACTCATGACACTGACAGTAGCACCTGTATCTACGATTGCTTGCACATGAATATTGTTAATTTTGATCTCTGTTATCGCTTGTACTTTGTCTTTGTGCTCCTTTATGCACGTGGGTGGTTCAGTTATTAATTCATGTCCCATCTGTACCCCGTCATTATACCTGAGGATACAGATTCCCGATGTTTTGTTCTGTGTCGCGCTGCTCTCACTCCAAACCTCAGCCGACGATGGAGAGCGTATCTCGGCTGAATCTAGTTTGTTGGATTATTACAGGTGGATGGGTGTGGATGCTCTGTGTCGCTGACCTCCACTATGTGTAAGTTGTGTTGCGTCGGCCGCCACGGTTGTGCAATTGGCGCATTTTGTGGTGGCGGTCGGTTATTGTCATATCTTTCACTGTTTTGCCGGTCCGGACTGGGCCTCTGGTTCTGTGGCCAAGTTCGGTTTGGATCGTTATAGGTATTAGTGTTCCACGGCCCCCTGGCATTTTTCCATCTACTATTGCTTGGTGGGCCTGTTTCATATCGGTCATCAGACCTCCTTTTCCGGTCATTATTCACCGGCGGACTATTGCCGTTCCGGTCTCTACCTCTATTCCCGTTTTGTACATAATCTTGTCTCCTATTGTTACCTCCGCCGTTTCCATTACTTGGTGGAGGCGTGTTATTTCGACCATTTTTGTAACCGTTTCCGTTACTTCTAGCCTGTTCAGAGGCTACTTTAACATCCTCCTGAATCAGGTCAATTGAGTCCAGAACAGACAAGAAATGTTCCATGTCGTTCTCCGGTACGTGTATAAGTTTTTCCTTTACGTGTATCGGCAAGTGTGATTTCAAAAGTCTGATCAAATCCCGGGATGAAATCTGCTCGTCCCAGTAACGGGTCTTATTAATGTATTTCTCAAAATATTTTCGCAAATTGCCTAATCGTGGAGAATACGGCTCTGGATTATATACGTCTTTCCGTAATCTCTCCTGAATACATGTTGACCAATATTTGGCCAAGAATGCCTTTTCAAATTGCTCATATGTGTCGCAACTGTCAGCTGCTTCGGTTGCCCATAATGCAGCTTCTCCTTGTATGTAAGACATAACGAACTGTATTTTCTGTGTATGACTCCAAACGCTAGGCAAAATGTTTCTAAATCCCTTGATAAATACTACAGGGTGAACAGATTTCTTCTCCGTTGTAAAGATCTGAAACTGTCGGTTTTTAATCAGGCTTTCTTCAATCACTATTTTGGAATGACATTTGTTTGTTTCGCTAACATTGGTTGCTTGTTCTGTCTCGCAGTCGCAATTTTTCACTGCTGTACTTATATGCCTATCATTGTTGGACCTGGCTGGCGTGACACACCCATGTGCGTCGCCGTGCAACAAGCTGTTTTCCAGCTCCGCAAGACGACTTTCGCATTGGAGCCCAAGTCTTTGGCCTCAATCGTGGCGTGCACCTTCTCGTCTATTTATTTTATAAATTGGTTTTCAATTTTGTGCACTTGTTCGGACATTTTCTGCTCAATTACTTGCCGTGCAACAAGCTGTTTTCCAGCTCCGCAAGACGACTTCCGCATTGGAGCGCAAGTCTTTGGCCTCAATCGCGGCGTGCACCTTCTCGTCTATTTTTTTTATAAATTGGTTTTCAATTTTGTGCACTTGTTCGGACATTTTCTGCTCAATTACTTGACTTGTGTCAACTTCTAATTGTTCCATCCTGTTAGCCAGTACACTGATTTCACCCACGATACTGGCGTTAGCCACTTGGATATTATCTACTCTTTCGCTCAGTTCTTGCACCGCTTTTGGTATGGTTTCATAGTTCTGTGTCAAACTAACAATCTCACTTTGCATAGCTTCCAAAGATTGCATTAACTGCAAGTCTCTCTCATGCTGGCGTGATCACGCTCTGCTTGTTTAGCATCACGTTCTCTATCGCGTTCTGCTTGCATACGTGCAAATTCAGCTTGGAAATTGAGCATGCGCTCGAACATAACCCTTAATGACTGCACTTCTGACACCTCACCACTCTCTGGTCCGTGTCTAGTGCTTGTGGGTGGTACAGTATTTCTACTCTCAACTGAATCACTGGCGGGCAGTGGCAACATTTCTTGCCCTTCTGCCCCCAGATTCTCACATTGTACTTCCTGAACTACGCCACTAACATTACTTCGTGCCTCACTTTCTAACTCGGTATCACTGCTTGCTAACTGTTGTTCATTATCCATGTTTATATCTTTCTGACTACGCAATCTAACCATAGTCAACAAAAGAAACAAAATCTGAACTAAATATCCTAACACTCAGGTTTCACTGACATAGTCACACAAGAAATGATCGTTTGTTGAAACACACTTATTATATACTACGATGACTAACTACTCAAATGTCCTGTTATTTTTTTAAAAAAAGAACACTAACAACAAGCACACCACTAATGATCCGAGAACACTGCACTGAGGCTACTTTACTACCCACAGGACAACTACACTGTAGCTTTTCCTTTTGGTGATCTATCTTGGGTGCAGCTGCCCCCTGGTATTGTCGTAGGTAATTAATTTATTGATATAATGAGCTCTCTTCTTCAACTTGCCTCTGGGTATATAGTGTTCTCATGCAAAAAATCATATACAGGTATTACCACACAATATTGGTTAGGCAATACATACAATACATGAAAAAATTATTAATTGATCTCCAACAAAGTTCGACTCAATAATTCCCTAGTTATCTCATGGGTATTTTGTGGCCACTGCATATTCGAGCCCCACGTTGTTGGGCGCCAATTTAATTAAATTAAATTTAAAAAAAATGGAATGTGAATTGATTTTGCAAAATGTACGGGGGGAGGGGGTTGTAAATGTTACTTTTTAAATTGTTTTTTTTATTTGCTCTTTCTTTCAGTCAGTACGAACTTTGTTGTAGAACCCCTTATTTACGTGTAGTAATAAAAATTCATTTAGACAGAATTAAGTACATTTAAAATTACTTGAGCTTAGTCAACCCTCTCATGCTGATAAATTCACATTAACTGATTAAGAATATTTAGTTGAGAATTAAATCTTTTACATATTTCGGCCTTGGCACACATTTTCTAAATGCAGTGATTTTTTTAAATATTTACTGAATTCTTTCCCGGCGTTAGCTATAGAACACAAGACTGTCTCTGTTAGCAGAAAATGGTTAAATATTGCCAAGCTGACGTTTAATTATCATTGATAAAACACACTTCACTATACATTTAAGTTATTTGAAAGAACCAACAAATTGTTAAATTGCAACGTTAACTGTCCGCCTATGAATGCACAAATGTGAAACTAGTAATAAATTCCGTCAGTCTCAGGATAGCTGTAAAAGAAAAAACATTTTCTTAATTCACTGCTAATTTTTATCTGCTCCCGATTTACAGGTTTGGTTAAATTTTTCTTAGCGGAACAATTTTTTTAAATGTGCCGCCGCTGCAAATCGTTCGGTCGCGGCACAGCCCAGCAACACCAGCGATAATTGCTAAAAATGCTGAAAATTCTTTAAAGAAATATTATAGATGACATGGGCAAGCTAATTTACATTAGTAATACACACTTTCGATAAATTATAATGTATTTAGACCACAACAATAATTCAACTTACATTAGTTTGTAATTTCTCCTCTAATGGCGGCTAAATCTAGATACAGACAAATGAAGTCTACCCATTCATAAAATGCTATATCACAGGTTCCTCTCTCTCTCAGCTCTCGAGGAAGACGACAAAGAATGCACACAATGTATTCCTATTTATACGACTCTCAACCGTTATTGTCTCTTTGCAATCTGCGGCTGTATTTTACTTTTTTCTTATCGCAGATATTGACACATTTCGTAATTACATTATGAGTATAGAAATATTACAATCATAAATACATCGAGAATATAATTACAGAAAATATTACAATAATAACGAATGTCCTTTATACAAACTTAAATAATATTTTTTGTTAAATAATTACAGTATATACAAATTGCTTCATAGCGGCGTATTAGTACAATTAAATTTTAGTTTATTAATAGTGTGTGTGTCGCCAGGGAACGTTACATGCAGGCTCATGCAGTGTGCATACCGGAAGTCACCCTAATCCCCTGAATAAAAGCTTTGGGTTGTGTGCAATCCTTTGATATTCATACCTGAGAAAGTCCTATTGAAGCACACATGCTTTCCCTCTCTCTCTCTTCCCCCTTCCCTCCGCCCCCCCCCCCCCCCCGGTTCTCTCTCTCTCTCTCCCTCTCTCTCTCCCTCTCTCTCTCTCTCTCTCTTAGGTGGATGCTTGTTGTGAGCCAACGTACGTATGCAGGCACATACACAGACCAAGATAGCCCCCCAGTCCATCTTTCCTTCTACCAACCTCTGCTGCCCTCTCACACTCATGTAGGCCTGGCGTTGGTAGTCGGTATATCCCTTTGGTCTCACACTTCCACTGCTATGAAAACCTGAAAAGAAGAAACAAAGCACTTGAGAAGTGGGTATGCCACATCCAGGATAGTGTTTGAAGATGGATCTGCCGTGTGCTGCATCTGGAGCCACAATGTGCTATGTCTGGGATACAGTTTGAAGGTTGATCCACAACGCTCTACATCCAGAGATGTGTTCTATATCAGAAGGTGGATCCACCAGTAGGACAACTGGGTCATGGGAGCCATCTGCGACGCACACATAGACACAGATATACAGAAAACAGAGCAAATGCACTGCAAGTGTAGAACTTGTGATTGGAAGTGACTAGATGCATTCAAATACTGTGCTTTACTATACCGTCTGGCCAGAATAATAGTGCACTGTTCCGTAGGTGTTAATAAATGTACTACATTTACAAGCAATTATATACAGAATACGTGGCGAGAGGTGATACCATGATCATCTGGGCAGAAGTGACGTAAAATCGATAAAATTACGAAAATTGATGGAAAATAAGTATAAACTTAGGAAAAATACTCCAAATTGCGAGGAAATTGAGTACTTGCATGTCTTCTGCTTGATGCAGGAAAATTCTTGTATATGCGAACGAGTTAGTGATAGCAAAAGGGATGTGACAAAAGGTTGACATGGAAGCACCAGGAACAAGAGAAACAGTTATTTTTCGTCGACAGTAATAAGATAGCTGGAATATAATGTTTGACTGACCACCAAATGGGGAGTAATAAATTTATATATGCTGGATCACCAGCCCAGGTGTGACCCTAAAGTTATCGGCAACCACCTTATAGATTTTTATAAATTGTTCTTAACTCAAGAGCACTGTATTATTAGCTTGGGGACTGAAATAAACAACAACAGAATGTGTTTGAACTTGTGCAAGACTGTTTAGGTGTTTTAAACCCTAACAAACAATATTTACAATGACTTCCCTGCACTCTCCGCCAACCACAACCATGCGGGCATGGTGTCAGCTAACAAATACCTTACATGACAGTTGCTGCGTGGTCTTTAACAACATTCTACTCCATGTCTATTGATGTAGTACATTAAGCTGACTTCTGTCTTTGATGCTATCCTGCAAAAGAGAACCATCTGCCTCTACATTGATATGGGTCTGTGTTAAAGGATGACAGAAAGTAGATGGAGTGAACGGTTGAGAAGTGTAACGAGGTTACATTTAATGGTAAACTGATGAATTCTAGAGAGAGGGACATGTTGCTGCAGGTCATTTATCACGTATTTAACCATTTTCTCTTGGGGTGCATCCGTTGTGTCTTATAATTGGGGATCGACTCTTATACAGTTACTTGTTCTGTGTGTGACTTAGAGCGCTATCTAATTGCAATCGTTAACATCTGACGTCTCCGTAGCACAATCAGCAGAGGACTTCCAATTCATGTGTGATGAATCATTTCCATTGACAGAAAACATACTTAAGCGTATAAGAATGAAGATGTATGCGAAGTACCCCATTTCTCTGTCACACCTTGGACATCAGCTGAGTCTTCAGTTTCATAGCTGGAGTGATTCTAAGTTAATGACAAATGTTTGCCCTGTTTACAGAGTTAGTGCAGGATGACAAGTAATTTCACATGTGACACACCGCTGCTATATGATTGTCTGTTTCCTTGCAAGAAGCATTTTCTCTAGCTGACGATAATTTTATAGAACTGATGCGAGCATAGTATAATTTCTGAACCTTAATCATATGTAAAGCGTGGGCGCTATACACCTCCAGAAATCTATATTGTGCTTGTATCACAAAGAAACGACATTTTTCTTAGGTGTAGAAGGAAGTAGTTTTATCATCTTAGTTTTGTAATCACAGTGAGTGGAATAGGAAACTTGCAGGGTGGATATCTATCAGATGTTGGATATACAGTTTCATCAGTCTGAAGTTTCGGATGAGATTATCTCGAAAACTATACATAGGGTAAAAATAGTGGGTAAGACAAGTTCGTAAGCTCAAAGGGGGACATCAAATGACACTACATGTGCCCCCAGCCCCCTCCTCCTTGAGTGGGGCGGGGGGCAATTTTTAAATCTTAAATGGAAACCCCCATTTTTTATTACAGATTCGGATTCTCCATATAAAAGTAATCAAATTTTGTCTGAAACATTTTTTAAACCATTGACAGTTGCCGCTGAAATCGAGAAAAATTAAAATTTGGGAAGAACTCCGATTTATTTAGAATGATCCGAGAAGGACGCATCAAATCGATACAAAATGTGCACCAATACTTTCATTACGCCAAATTAAGATTTTTTTTACAAAATGTATCCTACCCGCCACAGTTTTTGATGGAGGGAGGCGGAATGGTATTAAACTCTCGCTAGGGTACTCTTCACAATTGCATTACTCACTCGACTGTGGAGCTGCTGTGGCCAAAATGAGAACTATGGCTCAGTTCAAATGGTTCAAATGGCTCTGAGCACTATGGGACTTAACATGTGAGGTCAGCAGACCCCTAGAACTTAGAACTACTTATACCTAACTAAACTAAGGACATCACACATATCCATGCCCGAGGCAGGATTCGAACCTCGCATCCACATAGAGAAAGATGGGCAATCATATGATCTAAATGCTAGAAATATGTAGATGATCTGACTGCATCGATATAGGACACTGTCTGGTATACTTTTGTATATTCAGGGTGATTCAAAAAGAATACCACAACTTTAAAAATGTGTATTTAATGAAAGAAACATAATATAACCTTCTGTTATACATCATTACAAAGAGTATTTAAAAAGGTTTTTTTCACTCAAAAACAAGTTCAGAGATGTTCAATATGGGTCCCTCCAGACACTCGAGCAATATCAACCCGATACTCCAACTCGTTCCACACTCTCTGTAGCATATCAGGCGTAACAGTTTGGATAGCTGCTGTTATTTCTCGTTTCAAATCATCAATGGTGGCTGGGAGAGGTGGCCGAAACACCATGTCCTTAACATACCCCCATAAGAAAAAATCGCAGGGGGTGAGATCAGGGCTTCTTGGAGGCCAGTGATGAAGTGCTCTGTCACGGGTTGCCAATTTCAGACGATAAGGTTTCATAACTAACCTTTTTCGTAGGACTCTCCATACAGTTGATTGTGGAATTTGCAGCTCTCTCCTAGCTCTGCGAGTTGATTTTCCTGGGCTGCGAACACATGCTTGCTGGATGCGTGCTACATTTTCATCACTCGTTCTCGGCCGTCCAGAACTTTTCCCTTTGCACAAACACCCATTCTCTGTAAACTGTTTATACCAACGTTTAATACACCACCTATCAGGAGGTTTAACACCATACTTCGTTCGAAATGCACGCTGAACAACTGTCGTCGATTCACTTCTGCCGTACTCAATAACACCAAAAGCTTTCTGTTGAGCGGTCGCCATCTTAGCATCAACTGACGCTGACGCCTAGTCAACAGCGCCTCAAGCGAACAAATGTACAACTAAATGAAACTTTATAGCTCCCTTAATTCGCCGACAGATAGTGCTTAGCTCTGCCTTTTGTCGTTGCAGAGTTTTAAATTCCTAAAGTTGTGGTATTCTTTTTGAATCACCCTGTATGTTCGAGCATTAACTGTGAATGAACATACTGCACAGTCATCTATCTATTTGCAACCTAGTGTATAGCACATGCAAAGTAGTGGAGGGATGGTGTAGTGATGATGCAGAAACTGGGAAGCATGCTGCCATGTCACTGGTTGGCGTTTAATTTACGGAAAAACTGGTAAAATTGCTAAAATTGAACACACTACCAACAGTGGTCCTTATTGTAGTAGATTGTCCTCCAACTAACCAGTGTTATTTACCTTCGGTCACGATGGCCTTACTCACTGTAAAATTTTATTAGGAATATGCTATGTCAGTCAGTTATATCGCAATCTAGTGGGCCGATAGGAAGGGGGAGGTTACAGGATATTCTCTTGTTTTTGCGTGGATATTTAAGAAAATTCAGTATGGTGAATGTTGGCATTGGATATATTGATAACATCTGAATTCCAACCACTTCAGTCATCCTGGACACCCTACAGTTATTGGGATTTATAAGTTCAGTTCTGATTTGAGCCTTACTAGCGAAGCCTGCGCTAGAGGTGGTAGGTGCAAGCTGTCATTAACTATTATGTCTAACAGTAACCGAGAAAGACAACAGATTGCAGATCTATGTGTTATCGCGACTAATAAATTGTATGAGAACATCAAGAGGTTTTATTGAATTATTGAGGTAGTATTCGGTCGGTGTTGTCGATTAGAACTTCGTCTGACCGAGTTGTTAAACGCGTTTAGCTGTATATCTGCTTCAGTTTATATTGTACCGCGAGAGAAAGTAGGACACGTTAAATTAATCGATTTGAATTTATTTTTGGGCGTAGGGCTGGATCGTATATGTGGAGGAATTGGTTAACTGAAGCTGCAGTAAGTTGATAAAGTTTATTAGTATTCACGTTGTGTAGGAAGAAACGGACTAAAGTGCTGTGATAAAGTTACGCTCTAATTTCGGTGAAATTGTGGTCCATATCTGGAGAAGTTGATGTTTGAAGGTGTTTTCAGTCATTGGATTGGACTTGGAGTGTGATTCGTGGTATTCCTGGTGCGCACAAGACTCTGGTTTAAGTTGGGTGGTGATGTATCCGCGAACGCTCTAAGGTAACTGAGCGGTTGCGGTATTTGTGTGATTCTGGACGCCCGCTCTGAGGTAATTGAGGGTTGAGCAGTTGATGTTGGTGCTAACGTTAGTGGCGCAACAACTGATTTTGTGTACCATTGACTTTAAGTCTTAATTGGTATTTTATAAAGCCAGGAACCAGGATCGGCACGACGTACGGTATGTAAAAGAGGACACTATCACTGTTGCTCGTAAATTTTGTGACACTAATCTTTAGAGACATACTTAGCGCCCCAGCGGAACCAATTAATGTTATTCGACGACATTCAGTTGCATTGGTTGGTGGGGTGACCTGTGGCAAATACAATTTAGGGACAGTTAGAGGGAACGCGGCTTCCAACACCTGAAGTGGATGAGCTTTGATTGTTACATTAAAAATAGTACAAAAGTGGTGGTGGCGCATAGGATTTTTGTTTTTTCTTTTCTATGCCGATTTGTGTGGGGTTTACATTTTTTGAATGTCACTCGTTCACATGAAAGATGTATGTGAGATTATAATTTGATCCTAATAAAGAAAAGTATACCAGAATTCTGATTTCTGAGTCTTATTTTACAGGGGAAAGGATTGAATCCCCACAGAAATATACGCAAATGGCGTAAATAATAAAGAGCTACATTTATGCAAAGTAGTTTAGTTACATGCCAGTGTTGCAAAGATAAATCAGTTATTCCAGGTCAAAGGGTTAGACTCAAAGAATCAATATCCTATTGAGATTTTATTACGATTTAAAAATCAATAATTAGAGGAAAAAGATTTAATTAGATTTCAAAAAGAAAAGGCAGGGGAACTTATTTATTCACTTAATGGTTATTTCAAGGATTTAAAGAGAAATAAATAACGAAAAGGGAGAACAAGAAATAAAGTGTACAGATCATAAGAGAATTAACACTATCGAGATAGCTATCGCTATATCGCTGGTTTGCAATGGAATTATAACTTTGTTTGCTACGTTCGGAATTATCGTAATAAGATGCGGTTTATTAAATTTAACTGTCCAAGGGTGTGCGAAATTGAGATTTGCCGTAAGTAAGTGAAACGTTGGTCAAGGGAAGTATTTATTACTTCTCTTTAGCTGATTTCGTTTTATAGTAGTGAGTGAAAGATCTTCGCATAGTAAAGCATAACAATCGTTAACGCGAATAACGTAAATAACCAGCGTTAGCTATAGTTATTTCAGGTCATAAAGTTGTCGTCATTAAGAGGTCTTAATCATTTAAGCTATTAAGAATAACGGCAAAGTCGGCGCAAGTTACGAGTTGTAAATTACGCAGTTTTACTGAGTGTTGAACTATCTTCCATGGCAACCCATGTTACGGCTCACTGAACGAGCGTATTTATGTTTCAGATATCGTGCAGTGAGAACAAGATTCAGTCAAATCCTAATTACTATAACGAGACGTACCAATACTAAAGTGTGTTGACCGTTCACAACTTCAACGCATTGCAGTACTATTGGCGAGTTTAGTATTGGTATAGTGTGTACGATGTAATAGAGACATGCAACCTGTGTACTCCTGATTTAGTCGCATGCGTAATTTGTGCACAGTTCCTATTACATTCACACGTTTAAACATCTTGGATTAAAATTTAACGATTTATATTTGTACTGGGACGAGGTGTGTCTAGTCGTGAAGGCAAGCTGTTGTCAGTATACAGAGCAGAGTCACGTCTCGCCACGTCACTTTGCACAGATCAAAGTGACATAACACAGTACACCTCCAATCGCACCTCAGTTTTCAAATCGTTATAATTAAATACCTTTAAAACCTTCCACCTGTCATGTTGCAGTACTTGAGGGCTTATTCATTCACAGGTGGTAACCTTACGTTTGCTAAAGAATCAAGCAGCTAGTGTCCATATCATTTCATGTGACTTGCTAGACTTAACGTGAAAAGAGGTGCGCCGTCAGCGCTATGTGCTGTGTCGATAGAGGCCTATGTGTGAGGATGTCCTGTTAGACGATTAACTTCATTAGTGCTTTGAATTGAAACTTCTGAGCACCTGTTTAGTTTTGTGACGGCTAGAGCCGTGTAGTCATTTTAAACATTTCTGTTTTTTGACATTATGTGTAGCGAAGTGCCAGATTTAATTTAAAAAAATAAACTGGCGTTTTCCTGAAGTTATAACGGCTAGAGTCGATTCGAATTGGTAAATTCATTGGAGAATTCACCGAGTTAAATTTAAAATTTTATCTGTTTGAGTAAGAAGCTCGGTTAGTTTGTAAATTTAAACGGCTAGTGCCGATTCAGACTGTGAATTCAAAGACGTTTAGCGCCTACTTAAACTCTATGTTTTGTCTGTTTGTGCGATTTTTAGACCATTGTTAAAGTTATTTTATATTGTATGTAGTCTGCAATTGAAGTCACTAGTCCCACGTCAAGTAGGGAAGTCAAGCCAACTGATTTAAGGCGGCTACACACAGATTAAACGTTTAGTATTTTGAGTAATTAGACCCGTTGCTGATTTGATACATTCTATAGCTTACGGAGGCATTCCCGTAGAGCAGCTAATGCCAATTGGAACCGAGAATAAAGTATGAGCCTTTTAGGTGACACTGCTGAGAACTGTGAGGAATACTGAGGCCTTATTGTTTTGTAACTATTTTGTAACGGAACGCGAGTTGAATTCGGATTATGTATTAGCTGTGTCATTAGTTTTTAAGGCGGCTTGCTCCGGTTGAAACTTTAGAACTCTGATTGGTCGGGCCTTTTTTAATTAAACTGAAAACTGAAACGTGTTATGTAATGCGGCTAATTCCAATTGTATCTTATTTTCTTAATAACTGTATTCATTGTTCAAGTGCCGAAGTAAAATTTTGTCAATAAAATAAATTTCATTTTTTGTGCCTAGTACCGTTCATTCCAGAACCCTTCCTTCCGACCCATCCCTGATCCAAAGGCTATTCCCATTCCTTGTTTCCACCATAGGACAAAGGGAGAGGGAGGGATGTTTCAACATGAATCGCCAAGGCACTGCCCTTCCATACCTTCTGTACGCGATACTACCGCCATTTCTATATGGCTACATGTTCATATCGGTATCCCATGACTCTCGTTACCTCAGTATATGACTCTCATCTCTATTGGCACTGTTTGTCTGTCATCAGGAACATGTGGTACTGTATCACTTAGATATACTGACCTCCAAACACGGATCGTACGCCAATGCAAAGCTTTACAGAATAATGACTTTGTTGCGTAGTAAAAGACACGGTTTTCCCAATTGTAAATTAATTTTTACTAGGTTTAGGTTTTCGAGGTATGGTCCTCTCTTTATGAGTTTTCTGCAAACTGCGGCTTCTTTATGATCTGCATCCACGTTCTCGAGGACGTTTTATGCCAACTGCAGCTTCAAGCAATTCGTCATGGCTTCAGGTTTGTCAGGGGCGACGCAAAACAAGGTCATATCCTCAAGGATTTCTGAGGACTGTGCTGCATTTCCGTACTCGGACAGGTGCTATAAAGCTGTCGGTATAATGAAGAGGGAGCAGTGAATTTGGTGCAGGTAAGTAGCCTTTCTCAGAAGACCTCCACAAGTGCCATACAGTGCGGCTACCAATCGGTTTCCCGTATAGTATCACAGTGCTGCGTGCTTTGGTTTATGATGATTCTGCTCGTGTTCGCTTCTTCCCATAGTTATACGACTTATTAATTTCTGTTTTCCATATAGTGTTACCGCATTTTGTTGAAAATAGACTCTCTTCGGTCACGCCTACGCACTGCGTCGCTATTGGTTCAAAAGGCCCACTGTGGAAGTGTCGATCTCAACTTGTGAAAAAACCTGTAGGAGTCCCTTGTATGGAGTAGAGAGGATGCACAGTCGCGTAATCGCTCTTCAATTTACAGATAGACGTATACTCACTACCTCCAGCCTCACTCGCTTGCTGGCCATCGTACGGAGAGCGGCTACATTCCACTTTTTCGCGACATGAGCCGTGATTAATCACCAGTAAATGTTGTTGTTGTTGTGGTCTTCAGTCCTGAGACTGGTTTGATGCAAATCTCCATGCTACCCTATCCTGTGCAAGCTTCTTCATTTCCCAGTACCTACTGCAACCTACATCCTTCTGAATCTGCTTAGTTTATTCATCTCTTGGTCTCCCTCTACGATTTTTACCCTCCACGCTGCCCTCCAATACTAAACTGGTGATCCCTTGATGCCTCAGAACATGTCCTACCAACCGATCCCTTCTTCTAGTCAAGTTGTGCCACAAACTTCTCCCCAATCCTATTCAATACCTCCTCATTAGTTATGTGATCTACCCATCTAATCTTCAGCATTCTTCTGTAGCACCACATTTCGAAAGCTTCTATTCTCTTCTTGTCCAGACTATTTATCGCCCATGTTTCACTTCCATACATGGCTACACTCCATACCAATACTTTCATAAACGACGTCCTGACACTTAAACCTATACTCGATGTTAACAAATTTGTCTTCTTCAGAAATGCTTTCCTTGCCATTGACAGTCTACATTTTATATCCTCTCTACTTCGACCATCATCAGTTATTTTGCTCCCCAAATAGCAGAACTCCTTTAGTACTTTAAGTGTCTCATTTCCTAATCTAATTCCCTCAGCATCACCCGACTAAATTCGACCACATTCCATTATCCTTGTTTTGCTTTTGTTGATGTTCATCTTATATCCTCCTCAAGACACTATCCATTCCGTTCAACTGCTCTTCCAAGTCCTTTGCTGTCTCTGACAGAATTACAATATCATCGGCGAACCTTAAAGTTTTTATATCTTCTCCATGGATTTTAATACCTACTCCGAATTATTATTTTGTTTCCTTTACTGCTTGCTCAATATACAGATCGAACAACATCGGGGAGAGGCTACAACCCTGTCTCACTCCCTTCCCAACCACTGCTTCCCTTTGATGTCCCTCGACTCTTATAATTGCCATCTGGTTTCTGTACAAATTGTAAATAGCTTTTCGCTCCCTGTATTTTACCCCTGCCACCTTCAGAATTTGAAAGAGAGTATTCCAGTCAACATTGTCAAAAACTTTCTCTAAGTTTACAAATGCTAGGAACTAGGTTTGCCTTTCCTTAATCTAGCTTCTAAGATAAGTCGTAGGGTCAGTATTGCCTCACGTGTTCCAATATGTCTACGGAATCCAAACTGATCTTCCCCGAGGTCGGCTTCTACCAGTTTTTCCATTCGTCTGTAAAGAATTCGTGTTAGTATTTTGCAGCCGTGACTTATTAAACTGATAGTTCGGTAATTTTCACATCTGTCAACACCCGCTTTCTTTGGGATTGGAATTATTATATTCTTCTGGAAGTCTGAGGGTATTTCGCCTGTCTCATACATCTTGCTCACCAGATGATAGAGTTTTGTCAGGACTGGCTCTCCCAAGGCTGTCAGTAGTTCTAATGGAATGTTGTCTACTCCGGGAGCTTTGTTGCGACTCAGGTCTCTCAGTGCTCTGTCAAACTCTTCACGCAGTATCATATCTCCCATTTCATCTTTATCTACATCCTCTTCCATTTCCATAATATTGTCCTCAAGAACATCGCTTTTGTGTATACCCTCTATATACTCCTTCCACCTTTCTGCTTTCCCTTCTTTGCTTAGAACTGGGTATCCATCTGAGCTCTTGATATTCATACAAGTGGCTCTCTTTTCTCCAAAGGTCTCTTTAATTTTCCTGTAGGCAGTATCTATCTTACCCCTAGTGAGATAAGCATCTACATCCTTACATTCGTCCTCTAGCCATCCCTGCTTAGCCATTTTGCACATCCTGTCGATATCATTTTTGAGACGTTTGTATTCCTTTATGCCTGCTTCATTTACTGCATTTTTATGTTTCCTCCTTTCATCAATTAAATTCAATATTTCTTCTGTTACGCAAGGACTTCTACTAACCCTCGTCTTTTTACCTACGTGATCCTCTGCTGCCTTCACCACTTCATCCCTCAAAGCTACGCATTCTTCTTCTAGTGTATTTCTTTCCCCCATTCTTGTCAGTTGTTCCCTTATGCTCTCCCTGAAACTCTGTACAACCTCTGGTTTAGTCGGTATATCCAGGTCCCATCTCCATAAATTCCCACCTTTTTGCAGTTTCTTCAGTTTTAATCTACAGTTCATAACCAATAGATTGTAGTCAGAGTCCACATCTGCCCCTGGAAATGTCTTACAATTTAAAACCTGGTTCCTAAATCTCTGTCTTACCATTATATAATCTATTTGAAACCTGTCAGTATCTCCAGGCTTCTTCCATGTATACAATCTTCTTTTATGATTCTTGAACCAAGTGTTAGCTATGTGCAAAATTCTACCAGGCGGCTTCCTCTTTCGTTTCTTACCCCCAATCCATATTCATCTACTACGTTTCCTTCTCTCCCTTTTCCTATTGACGAATTCCAGTCACCCATGACTATTAAATTTTCATCTCCCTTCACTATCCGAATAATTTCTTTTATTTCATCATACATTTCTTCAATTTCTTCGTCATCTGCAGAGCTAGTTGGCATATAAACTTGTACTACTGTGGTAGGCGTGGGATTCGTATTTATCTTGGCCACAATAGTGCGTTCACTATGCTGTTTGTAGTAGCTTACCCGCATTCCTATTTCCCTATTCATTATTAAACCTACTCCTGCATTACCCCTATTTGATTTTGTATTTGTAACCCTGTAATCACCTGACCAAAAGTCTTGTTCCTCCTGCCACCGAACTTTACTGATTCCCACTATATTAAAATTTAACCTATCCATTTCCCTTTTTAATTTTTCTAACCTACCTGCTCGATTAAAGGATCTGACATCCCACGCTCCGATCCATAGAACGCCAGTTTTCTTTCTCCTGATAATGACATCCTCTCGAGTAGTCCCCGCCCAGAGATCCGAATGGGGGACTATTTTACCTCCTGAATATTTTACCCAAGAGGACGCCATCATCATTTAACCATACAGTAATGTTGCATGCCACCGGAAAAAATTACGGCCGTAGTTTCCTCTTGCTTTCAGCCGTTCGCAGTACCAGCACAGCAAGGGCGTTTTGGTTAGTGTTACAAGGCCAGATCAGTCAATCATCGAGACTGTTGCACCTGCAACTACTGAAAAGGCTGCTGCCCCTCTTCAGGAACCACACGTTTGTCTGGCCTCTCAACAGATACCCCTCCGTTGTGGTTGCACCTACGGTGCGGCTATGTGTATCGCTGAGGCACGCAAGCCTCCCCACCAACGGCAAGGTCCATGGTTCATGGGGGGCACCAGTAAATACAAAATGCGTAAAAGGTACCGTTTTCTGGCTACAGCCGTCGTCAATAACTCATAACGACCGCCACTCTGCGTCCTTTACTATAACTTTGAATCTAACTCTTATGATTATTTACACTGACGATATGGTTGAGCAATTGAATCCGTTTGAGATACTTTCAAATTATATAGTAGTACATACCCTAATTTAGTTTGTCCTAACCTAGTGTATACCGCGGCATGTTACGATGCTTCTGCTCCTTCCTGAGGTTTTAAAAATAAAATAATGTTAATTAATTTCGACGATTTTACCCCAGCAGCGAACGCAATGCACAAATAACTGTGTAATGTTTATGGCTCACCTGTTGGAAAGTTTTCCGAGCACTATCGCATTCTGTTCCAGGAAACATTGTTCATGTAAAACAATTGCAAATATACTTAACTAAAAATGATTTAGGACAGATGTCAAGTCATGGTGGTCCATATTCTTACAATCGGACAACTCTGAAGAATGTGGTGAATCGTAGGATCAGTCAGGGTTTTTTCCCCTTTATTGGATTTCGATCCCCCCCCCCCCCCCCCACAAAGGGGGCGGGCTGGCAGCAGCTTAGTACGCCGCTCTTCACCCTACAGAATTTTTTGAACATAAGAAGATAAGAAAACAATAAAAACAGGCGATAAAACGGTGATGTAAAATGTAAATCGGCGGAAAATTGTGCAAAATTAAAACATAAAACTGATGGTGGGCGACGATAATGAAATACAAAGGAAGCAGGCAGGGAAAAAGTAGACAGACAATTAAAAAACACGGCGACAGTCTGGATTCTGTTCGCAAGAGACATATATAAAAAAAGAAAATCACACCCTGTGACAGCATGATGTCCGTTTGCAACACTTCGGAAAGACGCACAACACTTAACAATCACTAGGAACACTGCACTAAAAGTTTGGCACGAAGATGACACTCCACATGTAAGGGCAGATGGGAGGGGGGACCTGGACAGAGGAGGGGGAAGAAAAAAGGGGTGAGGACAGGAGAAAACGGAAGGCCGTGGGGGGGGGGGGGCGACGAAGGGAGAGGACTCAGAAGCGGGGAGCAGGGTAGACATGAGAGGGAATGGGGAAAGGCAGAGGAAGGAAAATGCAAAAGGACTCGGAGAGAAGGGAGGCAGAGAGAGGGTAGGCGGGGAAAAACAGGATGGAGTGGGGGAGGGGAGGGGAAGAGGGAGCCTGGTAAAAGGACAAGGTGAGGTGACGGTCTATGGTGAGGCCAAGGTAGGTGAGAGTGGAGGAGAGGCGGACAGGATGGGCACAGATGGTAAGGGAGAAATCCAGGAGCCAGAAGGAGTGAGTGGTACAACCTACAATGATTGCCTGGGTCTTGGAAGTATTGATTTTCAGGAGCCACTGGTTACACCAGGCAGCAAAATGGTCAAGGTGATTCTGGAGAAGGCGTTAGTACCACTGGAGGGTAGGAGCGAGGGCAAGGAATGCGGTATCATCAGCATACTGCAAGAGGTGTATTGGAGAGGGGGGTGGTTTGGGCATATCTGCTGTGTACAGGAGGTCGAGGAGAGGGGAGAGGACAGAGCCCTGGGGCACACATGCAGAGAGGTATAAGGAGCGGGAATTGGCATTATGGATGGTAACATAGGAGGGCGACGGGAGAAGAAGGAGGCCTTCAGATGGATGTAGTTGACAGGAAGGGCATAGGTTTGGAGTTTAAACAGGAGTCCGGGATGCCACACACGGTCGTAGGCCTTTTCGAGGTCTATGGAGACAAAAATGGTGGAGTGACGGGAGTTAAGCTGGAGGGAGAGGAGATGAGTGAGGTGTGGAAGTTGGCCATCAGCAGAGAAGGAAGGTCGAAAGCCACATTGGGTGTTGGGTTCAAATGGCTCTGAGCACTATGGGACTTAACTTCTGAGGTCATCAGTCCCCTAGAACTTAGAACTACTTAAACCTAAATAACCTAGGGACACCACACAGCCGGCCATGTGGCCGTGCGGTTCTAAGCACGTCAGTTTGGAACCGCGTGACCGCTACGGTCGCAGGTTCGAATCCTGCCTCGGGCATGGATGTGTGTGATGTCCTTAGGTTAGTTAGGTTTAAGTAGTTCTAAGTTCTAGGGGACTGATGACCTCAGTAGTTAAGTCCCTTAGTGCTCAGAGCCATTTGAATTTGACACCACACACATCCATGCCCGAGGCAGGATTCGAACCTGCAACCGTAGCAGTCGCGCGGTTCTGGACTGCGCGCCTAGAACCGCTAGACCACCGCGGCCGGCTGGGTGTTGGGAAGGAGGTGGTTTCGGTGGAGGTGGATGCGCCAGATAAGAATGGATTCCAAGCGCTTGCTGAACACCAAGGTGAGAGATTTAGGACGATAGAAAGAGGCATCTGGTGGAGGCTTGTTGGGTTTGGAGAACATCAGGATACGGGATGTTTTCCACAGGTCGGGGTAGAAGCTGGTGGCAAGGATGACGTTGTAGAGGGTGACAAGGACTGCAAGGAAGGAGGGAGGGCAGTGTTTGAGGTGGCGGTAGGTAACGCGGTCGTGGCCGGGAGCAGTGTTGCGTTTATTGCGGAGTTTGAGGCTGATGTCCTGTGTAGTGATGGGAGTGTTAAGTTGAGATGGTGGTGTGTGGTCCAGTGGTGATGTGGACTGTGGTAGTCGTCATGGAGTTGTGGACCGCTGCGGCGTGGACGGAGCTTCTCCGTTGTTTCTAGGCCTCCAGTTAACATGCAATACAATATGATTGTACCATAGCATACAAACTTAGTTTGTGAACAAACTGACACTAAAGACTGTATTTATATTTCAAATGTTCTACGAGTTACCGACATTTATAGCATTTGCCTGAAGTACGAATTTTTGAACAGTTTTATTTATTGTTAAGATATATAATTTTATGCTGATACAAGTAAGGCACATTTTTATGGTAAGATATCAATTCTTTCCAATTATGGACTATGAACTGACGCAACACATGTGGTTCTCACATAATTTACTATGTTAATAACATACAGCAACTGTCATTTGATTTTGATTTTAAATTAAATGAAGCATACATGTTAATATTTATTCTGTTGGCTAGGTCTTGATACTCGTGCATGCTACTGTGTTTAATATTTTCTTAATTAAGTGGCCTCTCAAAAGTTATTAATCAGATATGGTCATCGGTGACGGTCTTCCGCCAGATAAACAAATGCTGCATTAATACCGTGACAATGTCTGTATGTAACTCTAGCTGGAACCTGTCTTTTGACACTTCATTGAGTGTCATATCGATCTGATCAACAGGGTTAATTAATTTCAAAGTATGGTGATTAGTGGCGGCCTCTCTCTGCTAAACAAACATGGAATAATGCAGACGAATACATCCGCAGACATCACTCAACGAGACGTATATGTTGACATGTCACTGCCCACTATATCAGTTTTACAAACAGTGTTAATTACCTTCAAATTATAGTGCTGAAATATTATTTTCTAAACTTTAGCTTTGGAACCGCTACTAGTGATAGAGAACTTCGACGTCCATTAATTTCATTTCAACTTTATCTTGAATTTGTATTTTTGCCTACTCAATATCTTTATTCTTTCATGAAATATCACAACTAATGTAAACAGCATAAAGTGCCACCATACCATTTTTACAGAGTGTCTGAGGGCCTCCACCTCTCTGTGCTTGGACAGCTCAAATTGTTCACAACAACTGGATTTTCCCAACCCCCCCCCCTCCTCCCCCCACCAGTGACAGCATAGCTCCTAGGATGAGGTAAGGCACCCCACCCCCAGTTCGTGTACCTGTCTGCGGTGCGCGCCTAGTAATATGTACAAATCACCACACACTACTAGCTGTCATACTGCTCGCACATAGTGACACGCCGCCTAGCCTCGTTACGTCACAGCGTTGTGTGTGTTTCATCGTAGTATGTGCCTAATGTGGCCACTAAATTAACTGGCGGTTTATGGGATCTGCTGTCTAACTGAATAAGTCTTTGGAAAGACCCCCACATAGTTCCATATTGCTTGTCAAACACCAACCATTAACACCTTTCAAAGTTCCGTAAAAATTATTAAATAGCTGGTGTTAATGTTCGTAGAATTACCGTATTTTATCATTACCTTAATTTTTAAAGTATTCAACTTATTGACGTGACATTTTAACCATTAATTGCGGTGTGAACTTTTTATCTCCTATTGGATATTGGAGTTTTATGTGACTTTACTGTTTCCATCAGCTTTCTTTCACACCAGCACTTCTTGACAGCGATATTTAACAATCTTTGGCCATTCAACCAAAGTGGCCATTACCGAAGTGTAGGCTTACTATGACAGTTACACGAGTTTTTCAAGCGCTTAGCGTACAAATCGCGACGGCTTCTGGCCTTATATTTGGACAGCTCTGTTGTCATCCTCGCTGGCAATTCAGTCGCTGGCTAGTTCAGGTAATCACGTCTCTAGACATGCTCCATTAATAGTGGTTGTTCTCCAGACACACGAACACCAAAATGGCAGACACTGAGATAAGTGATTCAAAATCAACTACAATCTCTTAATAGTAGAAAGTCATTTGGACGAGAGGGCATTATATATGACATTCTATAGAAATAATGCGAAAGAACCTGATCCCCTTCTAGCTGTAGTTTATCTTAGGTCGCTGGAACAAGGGAAGATGTATACCGACTGGAAAAGAGCGCGGGTAGTAGAGTCTAGGGCAAATGCAAATAACTATAGGCCAATGTTGTTGACTGGAACAAGTTTTATGCTCACGTATTTTGACCTAATGGGAGAACGAAAATTTCCTCCACAAAAGTCAAGATGGATTCCGCAAACAGAGACCTTGCGAAACGCCCTGTTCGTTCATGAGATTCGAACTACGCTCAGGTTGATACCGTGTTCTTGAACTTCAGAAAGACGTTTCGTGCAGTTCCGCCACTGTCGTTTAGTGAACAAAAAATGAGATTACCGAACAGCGGACCACATTTGTGACTGGATTCAGGCCTTCCTTGCGGATTCAACTAAACATGCATCTCTTAACGGAATAAAATCGATAGACGTAAGGCTAATATCATGAGTTCATCTGCAGTCAGGTTCCTTAAACCGTCATATGGGACACGGCGGAGGGTACCTCCAGCCATTGGCAGACAATCCCTTTTCTATTACACTCACAGACGGAACGACAGAGAAAAAGCTATCTACATGTTTCCGTAAGAACCCTGATTTCTCCTATCTTTGCGGCGTTTACTCGAGAAGTATGTGGCCGGCCGTAGTATGGGAGGCTGTCCCAAATGCTGGTTTTCTAAATTTTCTCAATAGTATTTGGCGAAAATAAAGTCTTCTTCTTTCCAAGAATACCCATTTGAATTCACGGAGCATTTGCACAACATTTCGCGTGTCGATCGAACCTACTGGTATCAAATACAGCAGCACCTCTCTCAGTTGCTTCGATGATATCGTCTGACCCGACCTCGAGCAGTCCTCGAGATGTGGCCACACAGGTGCTGCGTGTGCTGTATCCTTTATCGATGAGCTACACTTTCCAAGGATTCCTCAATAAGCCAAAGTCGACCATTCGCGTTCCCTGCAATCGATCTTACGCTCTCGTTCGATTTCATGTCGCTTTGCAGCATACACCTAGACATTTAACTGACGTGGCTGTGCCAAGCAGCACACCATTAACACTGTATTCGAAGACTGTCAGAGTGTTTCTCCTACTGATCTGCGTGAACTGAAAAATTTTCACGTTTAGAGCGAGGTGCCTTTCAACACTCCAAATAGAAATTCTGCCGAAGCGATCTTGTATTCTCTTACAGTCAGCCAGTAATGGCACTTTTCTGTACAATACAGCGTCATCAGCTTAGAGCCGGAATATTTCTGCTCATCCTATTCGGCAGGTAGTTATATATATAATAGGGTGCCCACTTCATTTTTATTAAACAACGGGACATTTTAAAAACTTTATGAAAAAGCCTGTGTCAGTTAAGGGAAAAAGTGGATAAATTTAAAAATTTAATGAACATGTAAGTTTACGTTTGCATCATGAACTTAGGTGAGCCAAAATGACTTTTTACAATTATCCTGCCACACCATCACCATACTTTTCACTTTCATGTATTTCATAATACGTAATTTTTCGTTTGAATGCTCATGCGATGTTTCTTCGTCTTAACGTGATTCACAATGTCAGGTCATGTCAATAGCGAAGTTTGAGTTGCACAAGGTACATACTACAGTTTCTCCACTACTGTTGTACAAGTGGCGCTTCCTAGTGTATATACTTGTGCAAAGCGCACTAATTAACTGTATATGACACATCTGGTAGCATAAAATACTTTATCCAAGAGGAATAAAAAAAAAACAGGACATTTGAGAGTCCCCGAAAAAACTTTCGGGACAGTGGGGCAGTTTGTAAAAAAAACGGGACTGTCCGGGGAAAAAAAAGGCACGCACGGATAGTTAGTATGTAGAGAACAAGATTGGCCCTATCAAACTTCCCTGGGATTCTCCCTTGTCTCTGATGAATACTCGCCGTCCTTGAGAACGCCCTAGAAGTGTTCGACCCACTCCCATATCTGAGAACCTATTCTGTATGTTCGTAGACCTTCGTTAACAGTCTGCAATGGGCACAGTATGGAATGGCTTCCGCAAATCTATGTACACGGAATCTGCCTGTTGTCCTTCATCCATCTTTCGCGATAAAAGGGCATGCTGAGTTTCGGACAGTCGTTGCTTTCTAAATTCGTGTTGATTTCCAGATAAAAACTTTTTTATCTCAAGGAAAATTATTGTATTCGAATTTAAAATATGCTCTAGAATTTTGCAGCAAACCGACGAATAGGATACTGTTGTGTAATTTTGGAGATTTGCTCCTTAATTTGTAATTTCTGTCAAAGCACCTGAAATACTCTAAAGCAGTCTACGCCGCGAGTTTGTGTGTGGGCTAGCAGTACGTATTACTTTGGCTCGCTTACAAACAGGGCCGATTACAAGAGGGACAGCGACAAGTTTTCTAGTAAACAGCGCCAGGTATATCATTTGGCTCCGGGTGCAGGGTGGCCAACTAATACGGCCCGTAACTCTTCAAAGCGTATAAACGGAGCGCCGTCCATCGCGCCGCGGCCCCACCCGCTGCGCCGCCTCGTATTTAATTGCGGCCGCTGCAGTTCCATTAAGGAGGGCCGCCCCCGCCCCCGCCCCCGCCACCGACACTATATTTGCGACCGGCGGCTGGCGGTTCAGAGCGACCAGATTATTCCGAGTGCTCTGGCGGGATATATCGTTCCGCCAGCTAACGAGCCCCCACTGCCGCCCCCGGAGCCGAGTGTTCGTGACTCGCGAGGTCCCTGACCTCGTGTAGCTGCCCTTGGTGCGCACAGGCGCTGGGGCCACCCTCGGCTATCACTCACTCCTACACTTGTGTCCGTGATGTATCCAAAAATGGGGATGGGCCTCGCCATTTTGTATTTTGGTTCCTATACTGGCGTGCTAAGGCACTGTGGCGCGGGCACTGCGATGACAACCGGGACCGCACGCTTGTGCTTGCAAAATAAATACGTTGAGGAGACGTAAGCCATGGGATAGCAAGAGGTACACATACAGATGGCGGTAGTGTCGCGTAACAAGGTCACAAGTGCAGAGAATTTGCGGAGCTGTCATTCGTACTCAGGTGATTCATGTGAAAAGCTTTCCGACGCAATTATAGCCGCACGATGGGAATTGACAGACTCTGAATGTAGAGTGGTAGTTTTAGTTACGCACATGGGACATAGCATTTCGGAAATCGATAAGAAATTCAATATTTCGTTATCAACGGTGTCAAGAGTGTGCCGAGAATATCAAATTTCAGGTATTACCTCTCACCACGGAAAACGAAGTGGCCGACGGCCGTCACCTATCGGTCGGCTGCGTTTGAGTAGAGTTGACAGTGCCAACAGACAAGCAATATTGCGTCAGATAACGGCAGAAATCAACGTAGGACGTAGCACGAACGTATCCGTTAGAACAGTGCGGCGAAATTTGGAGTCAATGGGCTACGGCAGCGGACGACCACTTCGAGTGCTTTGCTAACAGCACGAGATCGCCTGCAGCGCCTCACCTGGGCTTAAGACGTATCGTTTGTATCCTAAACCATTGGAAAACCGTGGGCTGGTCATCTGAGTCCGTGTTTCAGTTGGTAGGCTAATATGGTGTTAGAGCATGGCACAGACTCCACGAAACCATTGACCCAAGTTATCAGCAAGACACTGTGCAAGCTGGTGATGGCGACATAATGGTGTGGGCTGTGTTTACATAGAATGGACTGGGTCCTCCGGTCAAACAGAACAAATGATTGATTGGAAATGTTTATATTCGTTGCTTGGAGACCATTTGCAGCCATTTGCGATGGAATTTTTGTGGATGACAATGTGCCATGTGACTGGGCCACAATTGTTCACCACTTGTTTGAAAAACGTTCTGTTCAGTTCGAGCGAATGGTCTGGCTACCCGTATCGCTCGACATGAATCCTGACATAATCGAGAGGTCAGTTCGAACATAAAATCCAGCACTGGCCACACTTCCGCAGTTATGGATGGCTATAGGGACAGCATGGCTCGGTATTTCTGCAGGCGACTTGTTCAATCCACGACACGTCAATCTGCTGCACCACACCGGGCTAAAGGAGGTCCGACACGACATTAGGAGCCATCCCGTGACTCTTGTCGCCTCAGTGTAAAATTACGTAACTTGATTTTTTAAAATTTTTTCGAGATGTTAATTAAATCTTTTTGATTACCCCTCATACCTAATTGTTTCCTTTCCTATTATAAGAGTTCAAGTTCTTTCCCATAAGTTCTGAATGTGTTCATGTTCCACTGACAGATTCGTGATACAATGAAGGACTGAGCCATGACCTTATGTTTATAGCTCGGGCACGACCAGGAAACGCGGTTTACAGTTTATGTGTTGCATATGTATCGAAATATGTGACGCCTGTGGAACTACGCAGGTTGGAGTCTTATATCCATCGGGTATGGAGTTTAATTTCCGTGAAGTTTGTAAATCAATGACGTTTGTAAATCAACCCCAAAAGCGTCCACTCTTCTACGTCTGTTGTGTTAATAATGGAATAAGCCCGAAACATGTTCACTGATACAAAAACACGAGCTGAAGTGCAGCTGTTGCTATTTACAATACGACTTCTTAAAATTTTATATTCGTTATAAGGTAAGACCCTCGGTGGGAAAAAAAACGTTGGAAAGCTTCGGGACAACATACAGCGTTATTACAAATGATTGAAGCGATTTCACAGCTCTACAATAACTTTATTATTTGAGATATTTTCACAATGCTTTGCACACACATACAAAAACTCAAAAAGTTTTTTTAGGCATTCACAAATGTTCGATATGTGCCCCTTTAGTGATTCGGCAGACATCAAGCCGATAATCAAGTTCCTCCCACACTCGGCGCAGCATGTCCCCATCAATGAGTTCGAAAGCATCTTTGATGCGAGCTCGCAGTTCTGGCACGTTTCTTGGTAGAGGAGGTTTAAACACTGAATCTTTCACATAACCCCACAGAAAGAAATCGCATGGGGTTAAGTCGGGAGAGCGTGGAGGCCATGACATGAATTGCTGATGATGATCTCCACCATTACCGACCCATCGGTTTTCCAATCTCCTGTTTAAGAAATGCCGAACATCATGATGGAAGTGCGGTGGAGCACCATCCTGTTGAAAGATGTAGTCGGAGCTGTCGGTCTCCAGTTGTGGCATGAGCCAATTTTCCAGCATGTCCGCGGGCTACGCGTGAAACTTGCACGCACGCGTTCAACCGTTTCTTCGGTCACTGCAGACCGACCCGTTGATTTCCCCTTACAGAGGCATCCAGAAGCTTTAAACTGCGCATACCATCGCCGAATGGAGTTAGCAGTTGGTGGATCTTTGTTGAACTTCGTCCTGAAGTGTCGTTGCACTGTTATGACTGACTGATGTGAGTGCATTTCAAGCACGACATACGCTTTCTCGGCTCCTGTCGCCATTTTGTCTCACTGCGCTCTCGAGCGGTCTGGCGGTAGAAACCTGAAGTGCGGCTTCAGCCGAACAAAACTTTATGAGTTTTTCTACGTATCTGTAGTGTGTCGTGACCATATGTCAATGAATGGAGCTACAGTGAATTTATGAAATCGCTTCAATCATTTGTAATAGCCCTGTACAGCTTAACGCTAGTGTTACCACATAATACGAGATTTTTCTGGCTGCTTTACTGTTCTAACTTCGCTCCTTGACGCAAGATACGTCAGATACATCAAAGCACGTGACGGTGAGTCAAAATGTTAAAGCACTTAAGTGAGGCTGGAGACGACACGTGTTTCATATTTCGCGAACCCACATATGCCGCAAGTATGCCTGACATTAGATAGTTCATTTGTGTGCCCAGACATATGGCATCTATTAAGATCTGCTGCGGAAATGCGAGTCTGTTAATAATTAAGATGAGCGTTGAGGTTTTCTGCGGTACACTATTCGTTTTCATCGTCGTATTTTTTCCTCAAACACTTTCACTTCTATAGCAGTGGTATCAAGGGATGTCATAGTATTCTCGCAAAAGTTAAGTGCGCTTGGGGGTTGGAAACAGTTCGGATCTTACCGAGTTAGGTAGCGCAGTGATTAGGAACTGGACCCGCATTTGGGAGGACGGTTGTTCTACTCCCCGCCTGGCCCTCCCGATTTAGTTCGTACAATTTTATTCTACGTATGTCAGAAGGGACAGGCATTGTAAAATACGAGGCCGTGCTGAAAAAAATGCCGGATCGGCACAGATTTTCAGATGTCACTAAAAGGCAGCATACCTAAACCTAATACAGCTGGTCTCAATAAATAAAATAAACGTTATTAACATTCTGTATCTTTATTCTTCCTGTCTGCATAATTATTTCTCAACTTTTTCATCCTGGCGACGAATATATTACACCCAACGTGAGACCATTTTGTTGCTAGCGTCACCGTAGAATATTTGGCTCCGTTGACGGAGCCACAATGTCGCCTCTGCTTGCACAGTTTCATCACTATTACAGTGAAGTCATTGAAGGAGTTCTGTAAGTTTTGAAAACAGATCAAAATCGGATTTGGGCAAGTCGGCACTGAGGTGTCGGATTGTTGCAGACGTCGCAGCGTTCGTGTGTTCGTCTGGCTTCGCCGTGCTCAAGGAAAGGGTGCTCCATGTGTGGTCAAACTCTTCGAATTCGTAACTCGATTACAGCACGCTGTTTCCCATGCACCGACATTGTAGCGTTACACACCACCGTGTCACACGGTAAAAATCATATGCCGTTTCGTGGCAGTGTGGCAGTCGACAGCAAACATGTAGACATGAAGAATAAAGATGTAGAATGTTAACACTGTTTCATTAAAAAAAACTTTAAGGTTTTAACATAAAAATTCAGAGAAAATACTTTTCAGCACGCTATCATAAATATGAAAACCCTAGGCTGTCAACAAGACGACAATAAAGGTGAATACGTAGTCCCTTTCTCTGAAGCGGGAATCCAAGTAATGTTGCGAGCATTAGTGGCTGTAGCCAGTGTGACATATGGAGGTTTGCATTGGTCAGTGAAGTGTGCACTGATAGCCGAAGTGGATAAGGCTACCTTTCCCTGGAAATCCTGGTTCGCGGCCCGGACCGGCATAGATTTTCAGGTCTCACTACCAGGCAGTATACCTCTTCCTAACACAGCTAATATCAAAGAATTCGCAATCAGCGAATTAAATTCGTAACTGTTAGTTTACGCATGTTTTTCTACATCGCTGCAGGCAAATGTGGTTTCTTGGAAAAGGACACAGCCGATTTGCATCACCATCCTTCCTGGATCCGCGCTTTTGCTCCGTCTCGAATGACACCGTCTTCGATGGGACGTTAAGGCTTTCTTCACAACTTACGTAGTCAGTAATTTTTATACTGTTTGAGAAGATGTCGTCTGTGTCAGAATAGAGCCCTTACGCACCACTTACACAGCTCTCAGGGTAGCTAGTAGTCCTTTTAAAGCAAAAAGGAGATATATTCTCAAAAGTCTACCTTCGTCTATCTTGATGACAGTTTCTATCATTTGGTTTTATTTCATTTGCCATGCCATGCTCGCTTCATGAGTTCCCTTAAGTGGCTGAGTACCAATAACTGCGTAAAAGCTAGCGGTATACGCACCCAGGTATAGCCCCATGTACGAGTCTTGTACGCGTAGGATGCTGCAGGTGACCCTTATACTTAGCCACTGACGACTCTAGCTATTTAACCGTAACAGCAGTCCACCACATCGGCACGTAATGGACCCAACACATTGAGGTTGTCATATCTTTACACAGGGACATGTGTTGGAACATTTGCTGTTTGTGTTATGTATTAATGATCTGACAGACAAGATGAGTAATAACCTTAGGCTGTTCATAGCTGAATCAATTATCTACAATGAAGTATTGTCTTATACTGCACAAAATAATATTCTATGAGATCAGAATAAGATTTCAAATTGACGCAAAGATTCCTACCTTGCTTTAAGTGTTCAGAAATGAAAAAAACTGTTCTGTTCACAAAACGAAAAGCCGTTATATCCTTTCACTACCATATCAATGAGTTACAGCTGAATTCAAATGAGTCGTAAAAATATTAGGGTGTAACAGTTTGCAGGGATCCGAAGTGGAATATTCACTCAGGTTCAGTCAAAGGAAAAGCTGCTGGCAAACATCGGTTCATTCATCCTCGAATATTTCTGAAATGTGTACAAGACTGTAACACTGTTAGGAGGTACGAGGGCTATTCCGAAAGTAAGGTCCGATCGGTCACGAAATGGAAACGACTATGAAAATCCGATAAAGCTTTGCACAGATGTGTTGGGTAGTGTCTCTAGTATAACCCCAGTTAGCATCACGTCGCTCTTCTCATTTCTGAGCTCGCAGTGAGTGCGTAAAGATGTCTAGAAAATAGTGTCTGCCGCCAAGTACGGGGGCCTGGTGAGAAATTTCACCTGAAGCTATGCAGCTAACATTACATAACTGTCGTGCTGTTTCGTCTTCAAGACAATTCTCAGCCGCATTCTGCAGGGGCAATGAAGATGCTCCTGCATCGTTTTCAAATGGAAATGTGAGAGTACCCACAATACAGCCCGTAATTGTCTCCCTCTGAGTTTCAGCTCTGGTCACATGAACCGCTGGTTATGAAGACAACATTTCGGCACAAGACAACGAGCCGTAGGCCAGCGTAGAGAATTGGCGGAGAGCACTGGCGGCTGCCTTCTATAGCGAGGGTATGGGAAAGTTGGTACAACGCTACGATACACGTCTAAGTCGGGTCGGCGACTATGGAGATAAGTAGCTGCAAGGTGTATCTAACTGTTGCAAATAAAACATTTTTGATTTTTACCGTGGTTTCCATTTCGCGACCTATCGGACCTTACTTTCGGAATAGCCCTCGTATTTCGCACATACAAAGAAGGTCAACACCAACAGGAATAGTCACAGCTTGTTTGGTCCAAGGGAGAGCGGAACTAAAACGCTGAGAAAACCTGACCTGATGTATGCTTAACAACTGTTTCTACTGAAACTTCCTGCCAGATTAAAACTGTGTGCCGGACCGAGACTCTAACTCGGGACCTTTGCCTTTCGAGGGCATGTGCTCGGTCCGGCACACAGTTTTAATCTGCCAGGAAGTTTCATATCAGCGCACACGCCACTGCAGAGTGAAAATCTCATTCTGGAAACTGATTGTACTATTCCGTGAAAGTCAAATTTAAAGTTTCAAGAACTAAGATGTAGTGAGGTGTCTAGGAATATCCCACAAGCCCCTACGTATTGCTTACGTAGCTCTTTTGTACCTCACTGGAAGCTTCAGGCGCTCGATAAGGCGATTCCTGCTGCTTGGTGCTGACCGGGAAACTCCCGATCGCACCCCTCTTGGATTTAATGGTAAGGAAACGCAGTGGACAGCCCGTCAAAAACTGAACACCGATCAAGCATAAAACAGATGAAGGTGTAATGAACTGAGAAAAAAGAAGTAAAATAGAAACAGTGGACGATCCAAACTCAAGATGTACTACATCGAGCGATTCGGAATGGGCCGTGACGTTGTGGGTATGTGATGGCAGTGTTGGGCTGCAAATCGGGCGATCCGTGTTTAAACCCCCTCATGTTATTTTTGTCTTACGAAATTTATGAATTGTCCGTCGGGTCTATCCGCTGTATTCAAATTTGTGTCTGTGTCGTGGTGTAACGTCCGTCTCCAATAACGAGGTGCAAGGAGGGAATCTGTAATGAAACTTTATCCCGAAATCTTGAGTGTTTTCACCGGAACTCAACAATGGGATCCCGTGATTACAAGACCATTAGCCCCCAGACGTACGTATCTTCTGTTTGTTCTATACATATACTTTATGCTATGGCTCCTGCGTTCTGTTTCGGAAGTTTTGACTCCTGAATTCATTTGTTGCAGCATTGTGCACACTCGATTATTTGTTGTTTTCATTTCTGTGAACTGTCTATGCGGCATCTCCTTTGCTCTCTCTATTCTTCATATTTACTTGCGGCAGTAATGTTAATGTATTTTTACCACGTGACTCCTATTCTATAATCGGTGTATAGTATGGCAACTGCCAAGACTACAGAAAGGGTACAGGCGCGTCAGTGACCGGACGGATTCATAATTTTGTGAAAAAAACTGGGCAGGAGGGAGATTTGAGCAGGGGCCTCCCGCTTTGTAGTCCAACACCGAGACGACACAACCACGACGCAGTGGCCCCTGTCGAATCGCTCGATGCAGTACACCTTGAGCTTGGACCGTTCTCTGGTTCTGTTTTTTGTTTTTTTTTGTTTTTTTTGTTTTTACAGTTCAGTACATCTTCTTCCTGTTTTCATACTCGATCTGTGTTCAGTTTTTGACGGGCTAACCACTGGGCCATATTACCGTTAAATATGGGGTGGGGGTGGGGGGTAGCAATGGGAAGTATCCCGCGTGAGAGTGAAGTTCAAACTGGTACGGGAAACGTTCATAAGTGGTACAACACAAGCCTTGCGACGGCGATGCACATCTTCACCCAGGAAATTCCAAGACGATAAGTTTTAGAACGGGTGCCAAGTCGTGGTAAGTAGTATGCCAATAATAATAGTGTGTCCAAATCGAAATCCAAATCAAATGCAGAGTGTGGCAAAGACACAATACTACAATAGTGCATAAAGGAGTGTTTACAGAATGTGAACTGGCTTCCCGGCCGCGATACGCACTTATTTCAAGCGGGCGAGAAACCAAAAAAATGTTCAAATTTGTGTGAAATCTTATGGGACAACTGCTAAGGTCATCAGCCCCTAAGCTTACACACTACTTAACCTAAATTATCCTAAGGACAAACACACACACCCATGCCCGAGGGAGGACTCGAACCTCCACCGGGACCAGGCGAGAAACCGATGGATTTGCCCATCTAACGGGGGAATGGTCAAGTCCGAAATGTCGAAATCTACCTTGCAATTTTTCACACGGGAAGAATTCACCGAGATAAATGTACTGCCAGACTTTTAGTTGCTTAGGAGAACTCTGTATTTAAAACAAGTTAAGTTACTCAGTTTCACCTTACGAAGAACCGATTATAACTGCTCTTTGTATAGCCATTCCTGTCTAGCACCCCAATGGGCCAATAAGCAGATGTAGTCGTGACAAGAGGACGCAGCGCTAAGTCCACAGTGCACACACGCTAATTTTAAGCACTTAAACCATACAAAAATGTCTCACTGAACAACTTCCATTTCATATCCACAGCTAAACTGTTGCAGATGTAATTACTGCACAAGTGACTGGCAGAGGAAACGAAATCAAGGCACTGTATGATATCACATTACAGACGACTTCCATCAATAGGGACTTTGATTTGTTGACATTAAATCTATGTTAAAGTAACGTATAGTTTGCTAACAACGAAACTGTTCCTTCTTCATTCCATGTAGCCGTCAAAAAAATACGCAGTGTGTATTGGCTGACGAAAACAAAAACATTTTATTTACACCAGGCACACCTGATAAACGAAAAATTAATGCGTTCAGGCACTTCACAATAATCAACAATTTTATTTAGACATAACTGGGATGGAGGAAGAAATGGTCGTTGTCGTAGTTCCGCATATTGTACTGCTACTAGGAATACTCGGTCAAATTCGTAAAATGTGGTCGCGCAAACTGACAATGTAGAAATGACTGAAGTTTAGCGATACTGTTCCGCTGATAAACGTGAAATGACAAGGAGCTATCGGAAACTACATTTTCTGACAGTTATCTGAAAAATGCTTTACACTGTTGAAAATGTTTTTTATTTAGAGGCTGAATCACACTACTTGTTCAGGGTAGAACCTGAATTATATTAACAATCTTCTCGTGGTCCTCCTAGGGACAGGGGTGTGCCATGTGCAGGCCAATAGTCCAACGAAAGCAATGAATTATTCTCTGCAAATGGTAAGAAGACGTTTCGGATGTAATATTGAAAATTATTCTCTCTAATTTCTCCAGATTTTGCTACGTCGATTACCAAACTTTTGTTACTAAACAGACTTTTTTTTAAATTTTTGGTCCTAATTTGCCTCGATATTTCCGAAGGTAGAGATAAAGCATCAGAAACTGTAATCCACTGATACTTACCACTCATTCTTGTATACGAATATGTCATGAAATTCAGCGACTGCACAAGTAACATTTGATTTTCACTCGACACGATAAAGTCCGATTTGCACGAAACCTGACTAATTCGCTATATATGAAACTTTTAGGGCATAACGGGAAGCTTTTCATGTCAGTTACAAGTTTCTCTAAAATTTTACCTATTAAAGACATCTCATCTATGTGTTTACTTGAGGCAATGTTCGTAATTTTCCGACTCCATTTTCCACATAATATCCGGAATCAGTTTAACCAGGTCGAAGCAGTCTGGAAATCAATAGTTTTCATCTCGGTTGCGGCTCAGAGCGCCCAGTCTGGTTGATCTCCTCGATAATGGTGGATTGACTCTCACGAGCAGTTCTAAATCTTTCGAATAATTTTCCTGTCACACTTTTGCGAGTTTCATATTGGTACATATTTCGTACTTTGTGTAACCCTTTATTCCATTTATACAATTCATGTTCATATTTTACAAAACGATGCCGGCTTTACGCACTACTTAAGTTTTTGCTTTCTCTCCCTCCTTCGTTTAACCAAAAGAATCTACATCCTTTCCTTTGTCACTTAAAGATATTACAGTACATGTTTTCCTTAGGCTTGAGAGGTACTGTATTTCTGTTATGAACTTTAATTAGGACAGCCATCATCATTAGAACCACAATTCACGGAATTGTCAGCCTTATTTGCTGTTCCTTCTAATATTTCCAAAATTTGTAGTAAAATATCAACATGATGAATGTCCAAGAAATAAACTACACTCCTGGAAATTGAAATAAGAACACCGTGAATTCATTGTCCCAGGAAGGGGAAACTTTATTGACACATTCCTGGGGTCAGATACATCACATGATCACACTGACAGAACCACAGGCACATAGACACAGGCAACAGAGCATGCACAATGTCGGCACTAGTACAGTGTATATCCACCTTTCGCAGCAATGCAGGCTGCTATTCTCCCATGGAGACGATCGTAGAGATGCTGGATGTAGTCCTGTGGAACGGCTTGCCATGCCATTTCCACCTGGCGCCTCAGTTGGACGAGCGTTCGTGCTGGACGTGCAGACCGCGTGAGACGACGCTTCATCCAGTCCCAAACATGCTCAATGGGGGACAGATCCGGAGATCTTGCTGGCCAGGGTAGTTGACTTACACCTTCTAGAGCACGTTGGGTGGCACGGGATACATGCGGACGTGCATTGTCCTGTTGGAACAGCAAGTTCCCTTGCCGGTCTAGGAATGGTAGAACGATGGGTTCGATGACGGTTTGGATGTACCGTGCACTATTCAGTGTCCCCTCGACGATCACCAGTGGTGTACGGCCAGTGTAGGAGATCGTTCCCCACACCATGATGCCGGGTGTTGGCCCTGTGTGCCTTGGTCGTATACAGTCCTGATTGTGGCGCTCACCTGCACGGCGCCAAACACGCATACGACCATCATTGGCACCAAGGCAGAAGCGACTCTCATCGCTGAAGACGAAACGTCTCCATTCGTCCCTCCATTCACGCCTGTCGCGACACCACTGGAGGCGGGCTGTACGATGTTGGGGCGTGAGCGGAAGACGGCCTAACGGTGTGCGGGACCGTAGCACAGCTTCATGGAGACGGTTGCGAATGGTCCTCGCCGATACCCCAGGAGCAACAGTGTCCCTAATTTGCTGGGAAGTGGCGGTGCGGTCCCCTACGGCACTGCGTAGGATCCTACGGTCTTGGCGTGCATCCGTGCGTCGCTGCGGTCCGGTCCCAGGTCGACGGGCACGTGCACCTTCCGCCGACCACTGGCGACAACATCGATGTACTGTGGAGACCTCACGCCCCACGTGTTGAGCAATTCGGCGGTACGTTCAACCCGGCCTCCCGCATGCCCACTATACGCCCTCGCTCAAAGTCCGTCAACTGCACATACGGTTCACGTCCACGCTGTCGCGGCATGCTACCAGTGTTAAAGACTGCGATGGAGCTCCGTATGCCACGGCAAACTGGCTGACACTGACGGCGGCGGTGCACAAATGCTGCGCAGCTAGCGCCATTCGACGGCCAACACCGCGGTTCCTGGTGTGTCCGCTGTGCCGTGCGTGTGATCATTGCTTGTACAGCCCTCTCGCAGTGTCCGGAGCAAGTATGGTGGGTCTGACACACCGGTGTCAATGTGTTCTTTTTTCCATTTCCAGTAGTGTATTATGGATATTAAATGACTTTCAAATCCGAGCGAATAGTAACTATGAACAGTTGTGTTAGAGAAATTATGAAGAGAAACTGAAATCCGCTTTAAAAATTACGATCGCGTTGTGCCGTGTCATCTGTCTACCGATGTGCTGTCAATCAACGATATGTGCCGGCCTCGTTGTGCTTGCACCGTCTGTTACAGCTATGGCAGGTGTGTACAATTCTCCAGCCTCCTGGCGAGCTAGGAATTTGGCAAACTTTAATACCTGCAGCGTTTCTTAGCAGCTAAAATTTTGACATTTGACAGTTCTCTTGTACGTCCCACCTCCTGGCCGTCCAGCAGTTGTGTGGTGCTGTGTCCATGTTGGTCCTATGAAGTGCCCATGCTGGGACACCTTCGTCGCTGCTTCATGAAGATACGATAGGGGCCATACAGACAAGATCAGAGTAATTACAGTTCACACAAACGTTTCCAGCATTCCAACGAGAAGCCTAATAAGTGGTACAATGCGACGTACCTTCCGCCATGAATTTCTCAGTGATTTGGAGAGTGTAGCTGTAGATGTAAATGTACGAAGTTCCACTGTCGCGCCAGTTTTTAACTGATTGCTCCTGGTTTCTCCAATCACAACTCAGCCACCGAAGACTAGCTGAGACACTCAGTTCCACTAGTAAGTGACAATGAGGGTAGCGCCACAAATGTTAACTCACTGGATTCGTCTTTGGGAAGCAGCAAATTCACATCCCCCACCTGACCTTACTGGTCAGGGTTTTCCATGAGTTCCATGCGTAGTTCACCACAAATGCCGTGATTGTTCCATTGAATAGAAGGTTGATTTTCTTCATCCAATGCATGCCTGTTCTCCATCTCTAATGGCCTCATTCCTATGGGACATTCAAACTTAATTGTCTTGTCTATTCTCTCCTCCTTTTTGTGTTTCCAAGCTCTGTCTCTTATTCTACTGACGGAATTATTTCGGCATGGCGCCATCATTTTACCATTTCTCTAACGAGTTTCGGTGCACATCTTTTCTTTACAAATAACTTCATTGTGTAGTCGAGCTAAACTAGTCCATCCTCTTACATCCCTCAAGAATCGCATAAATTTGACTCTCATATTACCTTTTGTTTCCTTTGATTTCTTCTGAAAAATAATGTAAACAAAATAACACTTTTGAAGAATGTTAGCTCCTTTTGAGCTGTATGGTTACACAAATATTCACATATTTGATGTATAATTCTAACATGGAGACTTTTCGAAGGCATCCAACGCACATGGCGCGGCCACAACGTCTATCCAGATCGATCCCTATCACTAAGAAAAAGAACCGAATAAAAGTAATTTTGTGGTGTCAATCACAGATTCATGTGGCTGCAGAATTTTGAGGTCATTAACAGTAATCTCAGACTGGACGGATCATTAATTAAAAAGTCATACAACTAAATCAACCAGTTTATGTAAGTTGTTCAGATTTCCTCGGCCATTGGGTAACACCGATGGCTCTTCTGCGTGGAGGATCAACGAGTGGAAGCTCCGTAGTAATTTATGCATTCACTATTTAATTAATTTACACGCAGGGTGACGAAGTTCTGTAAAGTCCTAGGTCTGTTACGATTAAAATTTAAGTTGAAGCCATACTGTGGCGGAGGTACATTGAATCCTCCCTCGTTTGGAGATCTGGCGGTCAGAGACGCGTCCCGAGTGATAGAAGGCTCTGCCGTCCCACTGGACCGAAGCTGCGGCAATGGTTCCGCCTCCATCCCCTGCCGTGTTCGCTTGGGGAACCTATGTGATAGCTGCAGATACACCCTATATGCTAACAGCGAACGCGGACTATTTGTAAGAGTACGGAGAGTAGCTCTTCTTCGATAGCTTCACTTCACCTTGGACGCGGCCTTGTACTGACACCGTCCAGTGTAGCCATTATGATTCGCGATACGAAGTTTACAGCGACCATATTGGTTGCCGCAATGCAACACACCGTTGCACAGCGATTATCTGGCATCGCGATTGCACCGTATTCGCGATACGGAACTCCTTTGATCCCTTCTTGATCTGCGAGTGAACATTCCTCGCTTTCTTTAGGGTCTGGGCGTATTCTCGTTTAGTGTTCGTTGCGTTTTCTTGTACTTCATATTCCATCCTTGTCTTACAGCAAGGTGGCTGCTAGCCAAGTCCCTCAGAATTGTGAGTGTACGCTATAAAATGTTCTGACAGAACTACCTCGCGTTGGTCTTTTTTTGCGGTATATTCAAAGTTAACGTATTCCATTTTTCTTCAGTTAAACTGCCAATTAGGCGACGTAACACCTGTAAAGAGAAGAAGGCCGACACCTTCACGGTCCAGATACGGAAGATTAACAGTTGAGTATAATTCCTGTTTGATAGTAAACAGCGATAGGCAGTACATTCCTCCATTCCAGCCACAGGCAGCTACACAACGAAATGTGGATACTTGTTGAAGAATGAAGTCAGTCACACAAATTTTGATCTCCCGTGGAATTCCCTACGAAGGCCGTGCTATATATTAAACACAGAACCGGTTCGAGGACCATATTACACACAAGCGAATGTTAGTTATTTGGCGTCCCTTCCCCTCGTACTTTTTCTTCTTACACTTTCATTTGCGTCAGTGTTTGCTACTAATTTGGATACCCACAGCATGCAAATTTTGTACTTATGTGCTAATGGCATCCGGCTAGCTTCGTGCCCCAAGCGGCTTAAACGAGCCCTTGTTAAACACAGTAGTTTCTGCTAATGGACGTCAAAAAAATTACTGTGTTTGTAATTTCGAATGTTTCTCATTTTCAAGGAAAATATACGTGTAATGAAATCGTAATTTATATTAATAAACGGTAACTGCTATGTTTGATGATTACGTGAAGCCTGTGGACCCATCTTACGCCAAACAATGAGAGCTAGTGTTCTCTCGTAACGGTGGTGCAGTACTTTGCTGACAGTAGCTCAGGATAAGAGCAGACGCTTATGCCACAGCCTGTAGGTGAGGCTAAAAGCCGAACAAGTACGGTCTTCACATCGGTCGGAGAGTATTGTCCCGTTTAGTGTGACGGACATGAAGAGAGACGCAGCCAAGTCGCAAACACCCGGAGACACTTGAGAAAAATTTGTTTTCAGTGTGAGCTTATTCTTCACTTCTCAGTACAATTCTATACATTCTGCGTCATATTGTCAGTCGACCCCATATCAAACCAGTTTCTCAATCCAATTGAATTCACTAAATTTTATCGCCAAGCTTGGGGTGATTTGCATCTTAATTTGCATAGAGCTTTTAATTCATTTCCTCCCGACGTCCAGCGTGGAGCGACCCCACCTCATTTGCAATTATTCAGAACAATTTCAGTTTACTTCATTTTGCCTCCCAGCGTGTAGGCATTAGCAATTCAGTTAATTAATTTGTTTCACTGCAATCTTATTCAACACATATCGTATGCAATAAAATGTTCATTTTAGGGTAAAGTAGTTTGATAGTCCAGAAAAAAAAACTTTTGTCGTTAAACAGTTTTATGCGAAGTCAAAGCCATTGTCTATAAACATTTTGGAGAAGATTGAGAAGGTCTTTGTTAACTGAGACCTCATTTTAAATACTGTGGTATTGAAAGCAACTAAGAACGACTGTGCCAAAACACATGTTTCTCACTGTCAACAGTCAGCTTCAGCAGGATTTACTAAGTCCGGGATAGAAGAATGAAATACACAGTACGCAACTTTTGGAACAGTAAGCACATTTGTCAAACAGGAAATTAAAGCTGCCGTGCAAAGTAGCCGCGCGGTCTAAAGGGCGTCTTGTCACGGTCCGAGCGGATCCTCCCGTCGGAGGTTCGAGTCCTCCCTCGGGAATGGTTGTGTGTGTCGTCCTTAGCGTAAGTTAGTTTATGTTAGATTAAGTAGTGTGTAAGCTTGGGGTCCGATGACCTCAGCAGTTTGGTCCCATAAGACCTTAGCAAAAAAAAAAACAATTAAGCTTACTTGCATCTACATCCGTATTCACATGCAGCAAACCAGTGTGAAGTGCATGGCAGGGGGTAGTTCCCATTACCATGTACTGAGCTTCCCTGCCATTTCCATTCATATATGGAACTTGAGAAGAATGATTGCTAAGACGTTTTTGTGCACAGCGTAATTCCACGGGTATTCCTAGATTCGTTACTCAATACCATTTCTTAAAACTTGGGATGTGGGTTTTAGGGTGTTTGTGCATCTTTATCAGATAATCACACAGAGTAGTTTCAGGGCCGGTTTTTACTTCAATTACCGTTTCACCTCCCAAGATACCTCCCACAGTCGGAAACGAAACGTCGACTAGATGTTACTGCAGCTCTGTTCGGGTAGGTATAGGCTGGAGGCACGCACAGCTGGTGTTAATTTCGGTACTATTCCCCTTACCGAAATTGTTTGCCGGCAACTCAACGGCAGGGAATAATTTTAAATATTGACCTCGGAAACTTAAACTAGAGTTAACTAGATAGGTATATCATAATTAAACTCCACGGTTAACAACCGTTCTTGTAACTCGGAGCTTGCTCCATACGAGGTTGACTACCTTCGAATGTCAGATGTGGAAGTCAATCTATTCAGGAAAAATCCACGCTTGGCAATGTTAAGGAAGACTGCACTCGAATACGATGGGCAGTCGCTTGAAAGATAATGTAGGAGAGTCGGAGCATCTGAAAATAGCCCAAGGCCGACAAAAGTTCAAAATTTAGGCTCAAGACAGGGCAGACGAATTACGATACACAGCAACACACAACAAAAATTCCATCATACAACTAGGAAAACTCAAAATATTGACAGACGAAAAGGTTCGCAAAAGAATTCTATAATTGGACTTCAAGAAATGAGAAGCACTGATCAGGAACCAATAGAATAGCAAAGTTGTAGAATTTGTAAGGGAATACGAGGAATAAGAGTAAAGAAACAACGTCCACAGTTCGGAAAAGGGATTTATGGTCATTTTCAAAATAATACATCGCCCTTGTATAGACCCTCTATATACTCCTTCTACCTTTCTGCTTTCCCTTCTTTGCTTAGAACTGGGTTTCCATCTGAGCTCTTGATATTCATACAAGTGGTTCTCTTTCCTCCAAAGGTTTCTTTAATTTTCCTGTGGGCAGTATCTATCTTACCCCTAGTGAGATAAGCCTCTACATCCTTACATTTGTCCTCTAGCCATCCCTGCTTGGCCATATTGCACTTCCTGTCGATCTCATTTTTTAACGTTTGTATTCCTTTTTGCCTACTTCATTTCCTGCATTTTTATATTTTCTCCTTTCAGCAATTAAATTCAATATTTCTTCTGTTACCCAAGGATTTCTACTAGCCCTCGACTTTTTACCTACTTGATCCTCTGCTTCCTTCACTACTTCATCCCTCAAAGCTAACCATTCTTCTTCTACTGTATTTCTTTCCCCCGTTCTTGTCAATTGTTCCCTTATGCTCTCCCTGAATCTCTGTACAACCTCTGGTTTAGTCAGTTTATCCAGGTCCCATCTCCTTAAATTACCACCTTTTTGTAGTTTCTTCAATTTTAATCTACAGTTCATAACCAATAGATTGTGGTCAGAGTCCACATCTGCCCCTGGAAATGTCTTACAATTTAAAACCGGGTTCCTAAATCTCTGTCTTACCATTATATAATCTATCTGAAACCTGTCAGTATCTCCAGGATTCCTCCATGTATACAACCTTCTTTTATGATTCTTGAACTAAGTGTTAGCTATGACTAAGTTGTGCTCTGTGCAAAATTCTACCTGGCGGCTTCCTCTTTCATTTCTTACCCCCAGTCCATATTCACCTACTACGTTTCCTTCCCTCCCTTTTCCTACTGACGAATTCCATTCACCCATGACTATTAAATTTTCGTCTCCCTTCACTATCTGAATAATTTCTTTTATTTCATCATAAATTTCTTCAATTTCTTCGTCATCTGCAGAGCTAGTTGGCATATAAACTTGTACTACTGTGGTGGGCGTGGGCTTCGTATCTATCTTGACCACAATAATGCGTTCACTATGCTGTTTGTAGTAGCTTACCCGCATTTCTATTTTCGTATTCATTATTAAACCTACTCCTGCATTACCCCTATTTGATAACTCTGTAGTCACCTGACCAGAAGTCTTGTTCCTCCTGCCACCGAACTTCACTAATTCCCACTATATCTAACTTTAACCTATCCATTTCCCTTTTTAAATTTTCTAACCTACCTGCCCGATTAAGGGACCTGACATTCCACGCTCCGATCCGTAGAACGCCAGTTTTCTTTCTCCTGATAACGACGTCCTCTTGAGTAGTCCCCGCCCGGAGATCCGAATGGGGGACTATTTTACCTCCGGAATATTTTACCCAAGAGGACGCCATCATCATTTAACCATACAGTAAAGCTGCATGCCCTCTGGAAAAATTACGGCTGTAGTTTCCTCTTGCTTTCAGCCGTTCGCAGTACCAGCACAGCAAGGCCGTTTTGGTTAATGTTACAAGGCCAGATCAGTCAATCATCGAGACTGTTGCCCCTGCAACTACTGAAAAGGCTGCTGCCCCTCTTCAGGAACCACACGTTAGTCTGGCCTCTCAACAGATACCCCTCCGTTGTGGTTGCACCTACGGTGCGGCTATCTGTATCGCTGAGGCACGCAAGCCTCCCCACCAATGGCAAGGTCCATGGTCGATGGGGGGGGGGGGGGAGGCGGAAACATTTAAGAATTACTAAATTGAGAAGATCCCCCAGAACTACTTCAAATAAACACAGACACCCCTATTAAAACACAAGAAGAAAATATAAATCCGACTGTAGTTCATAAAGTCTAAAACGATCTGAAAAAAAAGAAAAAATAACTGCAAAGAAAGTGGAGAAAATCAAACATTTGCAAAACTCTGGAAATATTCAGCAGAACAACTCAAGGTATCATTACACCAATGCCTAGTGAAAATCTGGAACAAAGAAGATCTACCAGAACGTTGGACTACACCTATAATGCATCCCTTACACAAACAAGGAGATAAATAAAATCCAGACAACTATATAGGAATTTCTCTATTGGATGTTACACTTAAAGTCATCCCAAGAATTGTAATCAGTCTAGGTAAAGACCAACTTGAATTGTGAGAATATCAAGAAGGCTTTAGACGTGGAGAAGCTGCCCAGAACTTATAATCACTATGAAATAGGAAATCGATCGTTTCAAAATGAGATAAAAATGAAAGGAAGTAAAGAAGGAGGACTGGCTTTAACGTCCCGTCGACATCGAGGTCACTACATAGGATTTTTTATAACGACCTGAGGGTTGAACGGGGTCTCCCACAGGGTCTTCCCTCTATTGTAACTGATAACGAGGGGAGTGTTGCTCGTGTCTTAAGATTTTGTGTAGTGCCTGAAATTCTTCCCAAAGTACTGGGTGTGAGATCCTAATGTGTCACAAGGTGGCTGGGCCACGCATTATTTCTAAGTTGTCATCCAGCCACAGTTATCTGTATCCTTTTTAACAGCATCTTTAAAGGTATTTTATCCAAGATTTTATTTAGTTATTCTGCTGGGTGTCGCTGGGGTTTTATTACGCGCTTTTCTGAAGTTCACCTTCTTGGGGTTCACGCAGTGGTATCAAACGTAGTTTTCCAGTTTATTGATCTTCTTCCATAGATTTTCACAATCTTCTTCGGTATAACATTAATGCAAGGGCGCTGATGACCTTGCTGTTTAGCGCCCTCCGCCATAAATCATCACCATCATCATCGTCATCGGATTGCGTCGAGGATGGGGAAGGATATCGGTCGTGCCCTTTCAAAGGAACCATCCCGGCATTTGCCTGGAGCGATTTAGGGGTATCACGGAGAACTTAAATCTCGATGGCTGGGTGCGGGTCTGGAACCGTCGTCCTCATGACTGCGCCACTGCGTCCACTGCGCCACCTCGCTCAGTAAGACAAAGAAAAAAAAACAAAAAACAAAAAACAAAAAAACAACTCATAACCATTGTGGACTTCGAATGCTTAGGAGTACCTCCATAGACCTTCAGTGATGAAGATACTTAGGAATTAATGAAAATGATAAAGCCGGCCGCGGTGGTCTAGCGGTTCTGGCGCTGCAGTCCGGAACCGCGGGACTGCTACGGTCGCAGGTTCGAATCCTGCCTCGGGCATGGGTGTGTGTGATGTCCTTAGGTTAGTTAAGTTTAAGTAGTTCTAAGTTCTAGGGGACTTATGACCTAAGATGTTGAGTCCCATAGTGCTCAGAGCCATTTGAACCAAAATGATAAACTTAACTCAAACAAACACCAAATCTAAAGTAAAGATCAGAGGAGAGTATCTGAACCATTTACGATCCAAATAAGGTTAAGACAGGGAGAGGTAATACCGTCATTACTTTCCAACCGTGCTGTGGAGTAAGTGATGAGAGAATGGCACAAGGAAAATAATATAAAAGTGAGACTGAAACAAAGAAAAATCAAAGAAACTAATGATACTTGGGATTCGCAAAATGACTCAGTATTACTTGCTAAAAGCATACAAGAAGCCAGAACTCAAATAACAAGCCGTCAAAATATAGTACAAAAAATAGGACTCCTGATATCATTGCAAAAGACTGAGATAAAGGTAGCAGATCCACTACTAATGAACCACAAAACAGTAAATAACAGGAAAGTAAACATAGTGGAACAGTTTAAAAACCTAGGCTAGATGATAAAGTACGAAGGTCGTTCAATAAGTAATGCCCCACATTTTTTTGTCGGAACATATTCATTGTTAAGAGTCAGAATTTGGTGACAATATAACCGGCCGCGATGGCCGAGCGGTTCTAGGCGCTTTAGTCGGGAACCGCACTGCTGCTACGGTCGCAGGTTCGAATCCTGCTTCGGGCATGGATGTGTGTGATGTCCTTAGGTTAGTTAGGTTTAAGTAGTTCTAAGTCTAGGTTACTGATGACATCAGATGTTAAGTCCCATAGTGCTTAGAGCCATTTGAACCATTCTTTTTGGCGACAATATACATCAACAGGTCTTGTCCATGTCCTATTTTCCAAGTAGTTTCCATCACGTTCGTACGCCAACGTTGTGGAAAAGCACGTACTCCCCGCTGGTAATAGCTCTTGTCCTGCAGGCGTAGCCATGTTTTCACTACATGACTGGCACTCTCGTCATCTTCAAAGTGTATTCCCCGTAGAGAATCTTTAAGCTGCCCAAAGAGATGGAAGTCCGAGAATGCCAGGTCTGGACTGTAGGGTGGATGAGGCAATGATGTCCAACCCAATTTGGCGATGTGTTACCGGGTTTTCAGACTTGTGTGCGGGCGTGTATTATCGTGTTGAAGCATGACTTTTGCTGGATTCTTGTCCGTTCGAACACATCGGAAACGGTTCTTGAATTTATTCAGAGTCTTCACGTATGGCTCTAAAATGATGGTTGATGCTATTGGCATCACATCCACGAGAATGACGGCATCACAATCCCAGAAAACTGTTACCCTGACTTTTCCGGCAGACGGGGTTGTCTTGAATTTCTTCTTTTGTAGTGAATGAGGATTATGCCACTCAATAGGCTGCCTTTGTATTTCCGGCGCAAAGTGGTGCACCCAGATTTCGTTCCCCGTAACGATCCATGACAGAAAGGCCTCTCTGTCGGTCTCAAAACGCTCCGACAATTCAGATGAAATAGCCTTTCTCTGAGCATTCTTGGAATCTATCGTGAGCACCTCTTCGAACATCCGAGAGTCTCGATCATTGCAGACACACTTCCAATGCTGACCGACAAGTGTAGAGCCAATTGTCGAGTTGTGATGCACCGGTCGGCACGAATAATGGCATCCTCACGATTCAGCATGTCTGAAGCAGTGGCGATGACAGGACGTCCCGAGCGTGGCTGATCATGAGACTCTGTTTCTGCATTTCCTGAGACTTTAACTTTCTTTGCTCATCGCCCAGCTGTACTCCTATCAATTGTAGCATCGCCATACACTGCACACAAACGTTTATGGATGTTCACCATGGTTTCCTTTCTGCACACAAGAATTCAGTAACAGCATGCTGCTTGTCACGTGAGCCGTATGTAGACGGTATTTTGACTCTGTACTACGTCTCTGCCGTCTTCCAGAACGGTTCGGAACTTCCCCGGCGCACAGAACAAACATCATATGTGAGTCACCAGTAAGGATGTCTATCTAGGTATATTAATGGCTTTTTAAAAAATGTGGCACATCACTTATTGAACGACCCTCGTACAAACTTGACGAGAACCCTGCATGGCAATAAAGAACTAACAAAATGATAAAAGCTCAGAAATTAACATGGTCCACATAGAATAAAAATGTCTATCAATCAAAACTAAATTAAAACATTACAAGACGATGGTCCACCCTGAGGTGGCATGCGGAAGTGAAACTCTTTTCAAAGCCACTAAAAAAAAAAAAAAAAAAAAAACGGAATTGATAAAATCCTAAAAGTAGAGAGAATAGCTAGAACATGCATAAATAAGAAATATCAAAAAGATGGAAAATAGTGGATAGTGCCAAATGAAGTGGTGTGCACTGAACAGTAGCCCATTACGGGTACTACATGGAAAAAAGGACGTCGTCGTTTGGTCACGTGAATACACCAGAAACAAGATTACCAAGAAAAATTATAAAGAAACTTTGGAACATAGAACAATAAGTAGCGTGGATAAAGGAAATCAGGGATGATATGAAACAGCTAGAACTAACTGAACGATTTGCAAAACAACACAGAAAATTTAAAGAAACTGAAAACATAAAAATAAGATTTAAACCAAAAATAGACAAACAATAACAAGGGTATTTGCCGATGAAGAACGACAAAAAAAAGATCAGAACGAATGAAAAGGATATTGGACATTTCGGAAAGAAACTCTATTGAAGCAGATGTCTAACAAGCTATTAATTGAAGTGATTCAGTGAAGCCGTAAAAGCAGAAGAAGAAGAAGAAGATATCCGCATGATCTGTCAGATGTTGGAAAACATGAGCATTTTCTGCCAAGTCATTAATAAGCGACATGAATAGCATTTCTCTTGGGCACAGTTGAAAGTAACTCCTACGTCTGTTGACGACGCTCCATGCAAGACAACATGCTCCATTATCCTCACAAAGAAATTCTCAATTCACTCAGAAATTTCGTTAGTACATTTTGCTGTGATAGGACTCAAATGCTTTTCGGAACCAGTGTACAACAAATTTTGCACCTACGTGATTGCCTTGTTCCATGGCTTCCTTGACGTCACGTGATAAAAGTGTGAGTTGTGTTTTGCACTACAAATGCTTGCGGAATGCATGTTGCATGGCATGGAATAGGTCATTCTGTTCAAGATACCTCGTTAAGTCAGGAAGGACAAAGGATTAAAATGGCTCTGAGCACTATGGGACTCAACTGTTGTGGTCATAAGTCCCCTAGAACTTAGAACTAGTTAAACCTAACTAACCTAAGGACAACACACAACACCCAGCCATCACGAGGCAGAGAAAATCCCTGACCCCGCCGGGAATCGAACCCGGGAACCCGGGCGTGGGAAGCGAGAACGCTACCGCACGACCACGAGATGCGGGCGACAAAGGATTAATCAAATGTTTTTTTATTCCAGTCTTTGACCACAATATCAATTCTTTAGACGATGACCGGTTTCAGTCCGTAATGACCATCCTCAGTTGCAATAATGACTGTGTGGACGATGTGGCCTGTTCTACACCTTATTTTAGATCTATGTGACGATGCTGAGCAGATTATATTTATATGTTTTGACGATGCCGTTATGGCCTTATCACTTTAGGACATGGTGTAAGAAAGATCTGAGGATGGTCATTACGGACTGAAACCGGTCAACGTCTAAAGAATTGATATTGTGATCAAAGACTGGAATAAGAAGTATTGGCAGTATTGGATCACTGTTTGTGTACGCGACCACGTCGCAGTTGGTGAAACAAAGAGTCAGATAGTAATGACGATGTATTACTGTGAGTATTGCCGTTGATATTTCTAACCTTGCTGACTTGATTATTTTGCAAGAAAGTATTTTAAGAAGAAAAATCTACACTAAAATAAATTAGGGAAGTAGTTACCTTATGCTACTCTCATGTGTCATACATTCGCTGGCAGTGTTAAATAAGTGTTTGCGCAGATACGTGCTTCTCAGTCCTCCTGGCTCTGGCGACAGAAATGGGATGTTGGCAAACCTGTGCGGGCACGAAGGTCAACCGGCGGGCGGCGCGTCGCAGCAAGAGGCTCAGATTCTGGTGCACTGGGTCACAGGCGGCAGGCCGCTTTAAAGGCGCACGCAGGACCAGACCACAAAAGCAACGAAAATGAAAGCGACGAGCGGAGCAGCGAGGCTGCAGGCCGCGTCGCGCCACGGCCGTTCTGCGAACACCCTCGCCACCAGGCGCTTCCCGCTTCTTTGTGTTCGCAGGATGCGCGGCATTTCCGGGCAGCTGAAGACCCACACAAAATCACCGTCACCTTGGCGTCAACTGGTTTTGAAAGTGATAGTGAGAATTCACAACTCCATTTCCTGGTGGCAGACGCATGTGGCATCGAGTGCATCATCTAGTGTTTGGATATGATAAACCAAATGATTATGACCACTGCTCATCGCGAGCCTGAATGCCCCCTGGTGCTGTTGCGGACAAGTGACATAGTCGGGAAACTAAATATAAACATAAGAGAGACGATTGTGACATAATTATAGTGACGATACGAGTCTCAGATGAGGAAATTCATGGACCAAATTGAGTTTAACAAAGAGTAGTTTGTCATTTATTATTTAATTATTGCCTGGTGTCTGGGAACGAGCATCTCGGAAACAGTGACGCTGGTCGTCTGTTCGCGTGCCTCTGTCATGAGCATCTACGTAAAATGGTTGCAAGACTGTGAAATCACGAATATGTGTCAAGGTGTTCGACGTCCGCTACTCATGGCAGGACGGGGAGGTCGGAGAACTGTCCGGGATAGACGGGACAGGATAGACGGCAATCTGTGGCAGATCTGACGACAGATACAGGCGCAGGCGTTTCGAAGTACACCGCTCAGTGCATATTGTTGAACTTGGTTGTCCCAAAGTCTTCCCATGTTGAGTCAAAGGCATCGTCGTTTCCGATTGCAGTAGTCATGGGATCATCGAGGCTGGACTGTGTTCAGTAGAAACGTGTCACCTTCTGGATGAATCAGATTTTTGTCACGCAAAGTTGAGGGTCGTGTCCAGGCAAAGGGCTGTTCAAAACAAGTACTACAGTACTGACGCAGGGAGGTGGGAACAATATTATGCTTCAGGGGACATTCACCTGGGCTTCCATGGGACCTATGGTACCAATCAAACGTACCATGGCAGGTGTTAACTATATGAACATTATTGCAGACCACCTACATCCTTTAATGCTTCATGTCTTCCCAAACGACGATGAGCATAAGTGTCTGTGTCAAATGGTTCAAATGGCTCTGAGCACTATGGGACTTAACTGCTGGGGTCATCAGTCCCCTAGAACTTAGAACTACTTAAACCTAACTAACCTAAGGACATCACACAACACCCAGTCATCACGTGTCTGTGTCTCAAGGACAAAATCGTACTAAAGTGACCCGAGGATCGTAACAGTGAACTCACGTCCAATTCGGCCGATCTAAACGCAGCAGGAGAAATGTGGGACACAATCGGATGTTAGCTGCGCGCCCACAAACCAGCAGCTCGTAACTGAGGGAACAGTGTGACCTGTGGATGGACGTCTGGTGCCACATACCTCCGGAGAACTACTAAGGACTTGTCGGATCCATGCCATCCAGAACTCGTCCTGTATTGCGTTTCACATATGGAACAGCGCTCTATTAAGCAGGTCATAATATTTTGGCCCATCAGTGTGAATAAGTTTCACCGAAATGGCGAAGAGAGTCTTCTCGTCTACATCTACACTCCATAAACCACTTTTTGGTCGGTGTTAAAGATATTTCTAGTACCAGACTATTCTCTGCTCTTCCCCGGTCTATTCGCGAATGGCGCATGGGAAGAATGATTGTCGGTAGTCAGTCTCTGTACGTGAGTGGTCACAGTGGCTGAATCGCATTGGAGGGGTGTGGGTTCGATTCTTGACCCGGTCGGAGATTTTCTCCCCTTGAGGACTGGGAGTTGTTGTCCTCATCATCATTCCATCTTCTTGCAACGTACACTCCACTAATTACTGCAGTAAACCGCTCCATCATGCACGGTGCCTCAATTGTAGCGTTTGTCACTGGACTTTGCTGACCGCCTCCGTGCAAGTCTCTCGCCGACTAAGCGATCCCGTGACGAAACTCGCCGACCTTCGTTGAGTCTTGCTCGACTTTTCTATCAGTCCGTTCGGGTAGAGCCCAAGACTGATGAGAAATGTACAAGAATTAGTCATCAATGACGAGTCCTGCTTCAGACTGACCAGCACCGAGTATAGGAACCAATCCTAGTTAAATAAGAAAAGGAAGATTCAGTTAATAAATGTTTAATTTTGAAAACGTAAAGTGCAAAAAGCGCAACATGGAATCCTAACAAATATACAGGTATAAATCCTACTATTTACTATTAAAAACCATTCAAAAACCAGTATTGCACAAAATATTTTTTATTCAAGACAATAAGTTTCAAAAGTCTTAGCTATAATCTTCTGGTATTAAACATTTTTTTGCAGTGAAACATGTTCATTTTACACTGAACCTCATGAATGCACCTGACATCTTGTGTATTTGGTTGCGGGGACCGCTCTCACAGTCAGCCGCTTCGTTGCTACGGCCAGCGAAAACTTTAATTTTCCCAGCGCATGCAATTTTATTGTTAGGGAGAAACCCTTTCCATTAATCCTAACCATCGTTCTCTCTTGATATAAAATATCTGTATTAATAAATATAATTTATAACTTTCAATTGATAATTCCAACATATAAGGTGACCAAAATACCGGCGCCTTGCAGGCCAAACCTTTTCCTATCACAGACGCACGACGGTCGTCCCGAGAAAGTGGCATACACTCATTGTGTTGAGTTCTGCAACTCGCTTGCCACTCCAAGTGCCATCTAGCAGCATTTTGCGAAGTGGACAGGTCGGTCTATCCAGTATAGTATGCTCCTTGTCGGGAAATTCTGTAGCTTTGTGTGTGCGGAACTGGACTTTCTACGCCCTTTGTTCACGCATTAGCGCCGAGCATCCGTTGAGAGGGGATGCCTCAGGTAGCCTGGAGACACTGCGGCGAGCAGACGTGCGTCTCGACCAGGCAACGGCCGCAGTCTGCGGGCAACTTTCAATGTGCTTTTGAATATCAATTTGTGCATTTTTAAGGTAGTACAGAACAAAGTATTTTCACGTAAAAATTTTGTTACGTCTCGCCACTGGGGAATGGAAATGAGGGGAGGTCAGTGAGTCCTCTCGTACTACACACTCCTAAGTTAAATACAGGGCTATTACAAATGATTGAAGCGATTTCATAAATTCACTGTAGCTCCATTCATTGACATATGGTCACGACACACTACAGATGCGTAGAAAAACTCATAAAGTTTTGTTCGGCTGAAGCCGCACTTCAGGTTTCTGCCGCCAGAGCGCTCGAGAGCGCAGTGAGACAAAATGGCGACAGGAGCCGAGAAAGCGTATGTCGTGCTTGAAATGCACTCACATCAGTGAATCATAACAGTGCAACGACACTTCAGGACGAAGTTCAACAAAGATCCACCAACTGCTAACTCCATTCGGCGATGGTATGCGCAGTTTAAAGCTTCTGGGGAAATCAATGGGTCGGCCTGCAGTGAGCGAAGAAACGGTTGAACGCGCGCGGGCAAGTTTCACGCATAGTGATGTGAAAGATTCAGTGTTTAAACCTCCTCTACCAAGAAACATGCCAGAACTGCGAGCTCGCATCAACAATGCTTTCGAACTCATTGATGGGGACATGCTGCGCCGAGTGTGGGAGGAACTTGATTATCGGCTTGATGTCTGCCGAATCACTAAAGGGGCACATATCGAACGTTTGTGAATGCCTAAAAAACTTTTTGAGTTTTTGTATGTGTGTGCAAAGCATTGTGAAAATATCTCAAATAATAATGTTATCGTAGAGCTGTGAAATTGCTTCAATCATTTGTAATAACCCTGTATATCAGTGCAGGACCAGAGACCTGCAAGCACACTTTGCAAGGCTAGCCACTGGATTCGAAAGTGTGGGAGATTTCATCGTAGCTTCAAGGCTACTGTTTGACAAGATACATGATAAAGCAATGAGGAATGATAGATGTTATCTTCACAGAACGTATAATAAGTAATTATTGTATCATGGATGAGACGTGCGCTCCGAGTGCATAGCTCCTGTATCGTTTGCCAGAGGGTTTGTGTGCATTGTGTATTGAACTGGGGAGCTAGAAACGATGGAGAGGCTTCGTTTCGCCGTAGCCTTCAGTGGTTCACAACCTCACAACAAGCCACAGCACTCCACCCACCCCACTGCCGCCATACACTGAACCCAGGGTTATTGTGCGGTTCAGCCCTCAGTGGACACTCCGGGAACGTCTCACCCCAAATGTTTGCGTGGCAGAGTAATTGTAGTGTACACGTACGTGGAGACAGTGTTTGCGCAGCAATCTCTGACAACTGTGGCGGAATAAGGAGAACCAGCCCGCATTCGCATAGGCAGATTGAAAACCACCTTAAAAACCATCCACAGGCTGGCCAGCACACTGGACCTCGACACGAAGCCGCCGGGTGGATTCGTGCCGGGGACCGGCACGTCTTCCCGCTCGGGAAACAGCGCGTTAGACCCCGCGGCTAGCCGGGCGGGCTGCCAGAGGGTTCACTTTGCAGGTATACTTCTGGCAGAAGCTGCTTTGCTTTGGCTGGGGTCGCATGCGTGAACCACCAGGAAGCTGGAAGAGAGTCTGCAGAGGGAGTTAGTGGACAGCCAGATTGCGAGCGACACAGGGCAATGCTTGCTGTCAGTGGAATGGCCGTGTGTGCGAAGGAGCAGTGAGCCTTGGCGGCGCGTCGTGGGGAAGGATGCGCTCAGGCACGAGGGATGACTTTGGAACAGCTGGTGGCTGTTGCAACAGCTCACAGGAGCTACACGTTGTATGGAAAAACTGGATTTCCGCGGGGCAGTGTGTGTCGTCTCACTGAGCTGCTTGCAGAACTAATTCTGTGCGACTGCCCTGCTGGCCACTACTCTTCTTGCTGATCCACTTTATTTGAATGTTATTTTTGGAAGTTGTTCTTCTGTCTTCACAAATAGTGGCTGCTGTTAAGTTCCCCGACCCACAGTATACTGTGATTCTACACCATATCGGCGTAGTTGTTATTTGATTTGGCTTGGCTATGCCCAACTTCATAGCCTCCTCCAGCGTCTCACGTTCTACAGGAATTCCAACTTGCTAATTCGTTGTTGGAATAGTAATTCTGGAACTCCTGTCCCTGACCTGAGGAGGCGATCTGGAAAATGAAATGCTCGCCGTTTCAGAGTGGGCCAGTGTAATCTTACTATTTGCGTAATGTGTGAAAAACTGTTGTCTCCCTTTAAAGACTGCTCTGTATAACCGCACTATTTTCAAGTGCATCAATTTCTTAAAGAAGTAAGTCTGCCTTGAAAGTTGCTTAAGCTTAAGAAGTTGTTTTTAAATGCACCTTTAGAGGTGCATTTTCTCTACTTTAATCCAGACTTTAAAGGTAGTTGAAAGCAATTTTCACCCTGATTTTGGAAAAGATTTTTATATCCCATTTAAAAGGTGATCAGTCTGAATTGTGCCCTTTTTAATCATTAGTTTAAATCAAACCTTAATGTTCCTCTTGTGCTCTTGTTATTGGTTATGTTAAGGTTAAGTATAATCTCGATCAGGAACTATAATCTAACTTGTTGATTAGTAGAATAGGCTGTATTAACTGCTGTTTAGTCTGTTTATATCGACTCAATCTATTTGCGTAATATTGCTGAAGTTACTCCATGCACAGCCCGGCGCCTACTTTACTTAAAGCGACCGGCAGATAGTCAAAGTATCATATATTGTCCTTAACATGATGAGGAAGTTGCATTTCAGAGTTCCATTTAAATTTTGTGTAAAGTGCAGAACGATATTTTTTCCTATTTTTATTACACTGTAAATTTTTTGTTACATTTTGTTTAAGTTTAAGCTCTGGTTAGACTTTGCATTGTTATTCGAACTGCAGAGCATGCCTGGAAAATCATATTTTGCTTAAATGTTTTAAGTTAAATTCTGCTTTAATTAAGCCTCTGTGTATTACACACTGGATTTGAACCGGTTTACTGTTTAAATTGCCGAAACTGCCTGTAAAATCAATTTTTGTTTGATTATTTTAAGTAAATTTCCTTTTAATTAACGTCTGTAGACATACTGGTTCTGATCGTTCAGATTGCTGAGTTTGTCTGTAAAACAACAAGTTGCTTAATTTTTCTGTGCGTATTACCAGTGTAAACTCCCTCAAGTGTCTCAATAAATGAAGAAAAAATTATACTTCTGGTGTGTTCTCGACTTAGGCTTAGTTTTTCTACTCCAGCAGCCCACGTCCGGCTATCCTACCATATCAGTGGCAAAAGAGTGATTTAGTAGATTAGAGAATCACGCTTTCTTATTTCTGATTCCAACGTTAATTTCGTTAAACAGCGTCTACTGGTTCGTGCAATATCTGTACTGAATTTCGGAACTGGGAACACCAGAACAATCCTCCTTTTTTGTGCAGTCCTCAAAAGCACTCTTATTCGTGCAAGCTTGTACTGTGCTTGAAGAAGCTGAACTTCAGCGTAAAAAGATGTTTAGAAGTTAGCTTGATGTTTATTAATAAGACAGTGGAAGAGACTGCACCCCATTGCCTGTCGAGGAGGGGCTTCAGTCCAAAACCTCAGTGCCAATGAGCAGCCCTGTTAAGGTCTCTATCTACACCCATCTTCAGGTAAACAACATACACTCCTGGAAATGGAAAAAAGAACACATTGACACCGGTGTGTCAGACCCACCATACTTGCTCCGGACACTGCGAGAGGGCTGTACAAGCAATGATCACACGCACGGCACAGCGGACACACCAGGAACCGCGGTGTAGGCCGTCGAATGGCGCTAGCTGCGCAGCATTTGTGCATCGCCGCCGTCAGTGTCAGCCAGTTTGCCGTGGCATACGGAGCTCCATCGCAGTCTTTAACACTGGTAGCATGCCGCGACAGCGTGGACGTGAACCGTATGTGCAGTTGACTGACTTTGAGCGAGGGCGTATAGTGGGCATGCGGGAGGCCGGGTGGACGTATCGCCGAATTGCTCAACACGTGGGGCGTGAGGCCTCCACAGTACATCGATGTTGTCGCCAGTGGTCGGCGGAAGGTGCACGTGCCCGTCGACCTGGGACCGGACCGCAGCGACGCACGGATGCACGCCAAGACCGTAGGATCCTACGCAGTGCCGTAGGGGACCGCACCGCCACTTCCCAGCAAATTAGGGACACTGTTGCTCCTGGGGTATCGGCGAGGACCATTCGCAACCGTCTCCATGAAGCTGGGCTACGGTCCCGCACACCGTTAGGCCGTCTTCCGCTCACGCCCCAACATCGTGCAGCCCGCCTCCAGTGGTGTCGCGACAGGCGTGAATGGAGGGACGAATGGAGACGTGTCGTCTTCAGCGATGAGAGTCGCTTCTGCCTTGGTGCCAATGATGGTCGTATGCGTGTTTGGCGCCGTGCAGGTGAGCGCCACAATCAGGACTGCATACGACCGAGGCACACAGGGCCAACACCCGGCATCATGGTGTGGGGAGCGATCTCCTACACTGGCCGTACACCACTGGTGATCGTCGAGGGGACACTGAATAGTGCACGGTACATCCAAACCGTCATCGAACCCATCGTTCTACCATTCCTAGACCGGCAAGGGAACTTGCTGTTCCAACAGGACAATGCACGTCCGCATGTATCCCGTGCCACCCAACGTGCTCTAGAAGGTGTAAGTCAACTACCCTGGCCAGCAAGATCTCCGGATCTGTCCCCCATTGAGCATGTTTGGGACTGGATGAAGCGTCGTCTCACGCGGTCTGCACGTCCAGCACGAACGCTGGTCCAACCGAGGCGCCAGGTGGAAATGGCATGGCAAGCCGTTCCACAAGACTACATCCAGCATCTCTACGATCGTCTCCATGGGAGAATAGCAGCCTGCATTGCTGCGAAAGGTGGATATACACTGTACTAGTGCCGACATTGTGCATGCTCTGTTGCCTGTGTCTATGTGCCTGTGGTTCTGTCAGTGTGATCATGTGATGTATCTGACCCCAGGAATGTGTCAATAAAGTTTCCCCTTCCTAGGACAATGAATTCACGGTGTTCTTATTTCAATTTCCAGGAGTGTATTTAATGTCTTGAAGACTGCCCCGTTAGTGGGCCATTTGGCATGGATTGATGCCAGAGAGAGAAGAGACTAAATGAAATGCAAAACATTGAAGAGTCGTGCTTCAAATCTGAAACATTGGGGTACTTCATTACCTTAGGTAGTAAAGAAACGATGACTTGCGCTGAAGGTTAATGTTTTATTTTGTAGTAGTTTTAAATAATATTAACAACAACAGTACTCTTCCGAAATATAAGTACTGTGTTGAAGCACGCTTTTATACGTAGGCCTAGTAACATTTGCGAGTTGATACTGACGGTTTTTGTATTGTGGCTTGAGCTCCACGAAACACTGGAAGCATTTCGGAGCAGTAGAGACCCATGTCTTATGAACCACACTCACAAATCAAGGACACTGGATGGAGCCGTGTCCAGGGCTCACACATGTCATTTGACGGAGTCCAAGATGTGTTCAATAAGGCAGAGGTGGGGGACGAAGGGGACACAAGTACGTTTGTGACTGGAGCATTCCTCAAACCATTTTGGCGCAACTGGAACCGACAGGATGATGTAGTGTTCTACTAAAGGTACGTGTCGCCTGTATGATGCTGGAAGCCAGCAGAAGAATGCACATGATAGGACAGTAGTTTAATTTACGTTCACTGGTGAAAAACAACAAAAATTAGCCACTAAGTTTCAATTTAGTGCTAGTAGGCAGCATACAGTTTAAATCAGTCCATTCTAGTTTGAATAATTATCTCATGCAGTAACTTTTTCGGTAAAAAGGGTTTCTAATAACAGGTATCTGTAAATACATCAACTTCAGTAGACAAATTTATTTCTATTTAATAGCTTGCGATCTCAGAATACAGTGAGAAATCTGTACAGCAATTTTCAGTGTTACTTTATTCTCCTTTGGTATACTTTATGCACATTTAAGACATTACATCTGTTTTATACACGGTACGATGGGCTAGGTACTGTGCTTGTTGTGAGCAGACACAACGAGAGTTGGCTGCTGTCCATAAAAATCTGGAAGCTGCGTTGGCTACCGTCGACAAGCCTCTAGCTAATGCTCAAAGTTGCGGTGACGTCGGAGCGCCAGTGACGAGACCTGCGACACCTTTGGTACCACTGGAATACTCTAATGACCCGGACGTCGCTGCGGCTTCTGATACGCAACATCTGACTGGTCCGTGCTCACTCCAGAGTGGGTGGCAGACAGTGGTGGGTTCGCTTGTCACTGGGCGGAAGGCGAAAGAGGCTCCCTGCGTCTTAGCAACAAGTACGAGGTGCTACCCAGTGTTGATGATAACTCTGAGCCAGCACGTGAGGTCTCTCCTGTTGGGCCAGACGTCGGTTTTCCTGCCAGTCCGTACAAGTACAGAGGCAGGTGATGGAGCACTTAGGTAGACAGCAGACAAGGCAGGAAAGAATTCAGTGCGCATTCGGAATATTTGCCAGGAGGTCTCATCTGTGATGTGGAGGAGGCCCTGCCGGCGGCTGTCGAGCTCACTAGGTGCAACCGGCTGCATGTAGTGGCACATGTTGGCACTAATGACGCCTGTCGCTTGGGTTCTAAGGCCATCCTCGGCTCCTTTCGCAGGCTGGCTTATTTGGTGAACGCAAGTAGTATCGCACGCGGGGTGCAGGCTAAGCTGCCTGTTTGTAGCATCGTACCCAGGGTTGATCACGTCCTCTGGTTTGGAACAGAGTGGAGGGTCTAAATCAGAGGCTCAGACGACTCTGCGACAGTATCGGACGCGAATTTCTTGACCTCCGCTATAGAGTGCAGAATTGTAGGGATCCCTTTAATAGGTCAGGCGTGCAATACACGCAGCAAGTGGCTACTAGGCTAGCGGAGTGTGTGTGGCGTACATATGGAGTTTTTTTTTAGGTTAGAAAACCCCTCTCTTGGGATCAAAGACGATTTACCTGTTAACTCAGCCTCAGTGACCTCAGAGAATCTTGGTCCTCGAAGATCACAGATAGAAAAGATTAATATGATTTTAGTAAACAGCAGGAGCATCCAATGAAAGGTCCCAGAATTAGAATGGCTTATTGGAGGTTATAATGAAATATTGGAAACAGTAAGCTGGTTGAAACGCCAATGACAACGAGATCCTAAGTTCAGATTGGAATGTTTATCGTAAGGGTAGGTTAGTCGCCAATGGTGGTGGCGTGTTTATTGCAGTAAAAAAAATCATTAAAATCTAGCGAGGTTATCACGGATTCCGAATGTGAATTATTCTGGTTGAAACTGAATATCAAAGAACGGTCAAAAATCGTGATCGGATGGTTTTATAGACCACCTGGGTTCGAATCTGTACTTGTAGAGCGCCTCACACAGAACTTTCAGAATATCATTAGTTATTTTCCTGATCATGCCGTTGTAATGGGGGGGGGGGGGGGGGGTGACTTCAACTTGCCAGGTACGGATTGGGAGTGTTATGCCATCAAATCTGGTACCAGAGACAGGGATTCGTGTGGCATTGTTCTATATGCCTTGTCCGAAAATTTCCTTGAGCAGATAGTTAGAGAACCAAATCGTGAGGGTAATGTCTTAGACCTCCTGGCAACAAACAGACCTGAACATATCGAATCAGTTAACGTAGAGGAGGGTATCAGTGATCATAACGCTGTGACAGCGTTTATGATAACGGGTCCTATAAGGAATGTTAAGAAAGGTAGGCAAGGGTGACAGGATACAAATTTCAGATTATGTCAGCTGAGATAAGACGAAGATGTGGAGAACAAAGGGAAAAAATTCAGAAGCATCGTTCAATATGCCGTAAACAGATGGTTCAAATGGCTCTGAGCACTATGGGACTTAGCCGGCCGGGGTGGTCGAACGGTTCTAGGCGCTACAGTCTGGAACCACGCGACCACTACGGTCGCAGGTTCGAATCCTGGCTCGGGCATGGATGTGTGTGATGTCCTTAGGTTAGTTAGGTTTAAGTAGTTCTAAGTTCTAGGGGACTGATGACCTCAAAAGTTAAGTCCCATAGCGCTCAGAGCCATTTGAACCATTTGAACTATGGGACTTAACATCTGAGGTCACCAGTCCCCTAGAACTTAGAAGTACTTAAACGTAACTAACCTAAGGACATCACACACATCCATGCCCGAGGCAGGATTCGAACCTGCGACCCTAGCAGTCGCGCGGTTCCAGACTGTAGCGCCTAGAACCGCTCGGCCACTTCGGCCGGCTATGCCGTAAACAAGTAAGGTTTTAAGGGATGGAAAGATCCACTATGGTTTAATAGCCAAGATAGAAAAGCGCTACGTAAAGAAAGAGCACTTCATCTCAGGTTCAAGAAAAGTACAAACCTAGCTGACAAACAAAAGCTGAACTAAGCGAAAATGAGCGTAAGGAGATCAAAGAGAGACGCGTTCAATTAGTTTCAAAGTAAAATGTTTTCAACTGATTTGAGTAAAGACCATAAGAGATTTTGGTCCTATGTAAAATCAGTAAGTGGGTCAATATCATCTATTCATTCTCTCAGCGACCACACCGGCACCGAAACGGAAGATAACAGAAAGACGGCTGAACTACTGAATTCAGTCTTCCGAAGTTGTTTCACCGCGGAAGATCGTAACACTGTTCCTCCTTTCAATCGTCGTGCGAACGTCGAAATTGCAGATATTGAGATAACCGATCGCGGAACTGAAAAGCAGCTACAGTCGCTTAGTAGTGGAAGCGCGTCAGGACCAGATGAGATACCTATAAGATTCTATAAAGATTATGCGAAAGAACTTGCTGCTCTTCTAGCAGTAATTTATCGTAGATCGCTTGAGTAACTAAAGGTACTTAACGACTGGACAAAAGGGCAGGTCATTCCCGTTTTTAAGAAAGGCCGCAAGATAGATTCACAAAATTATAGACCTACAGCGTTGACGTCAATCTGTTGTAGAATTATGGAACTTGTTTTATGCTCAAGAATTATGATGTTTTTGGAAAATGAACATATCCTTTATAAAAATCGACGTAGACTCCGCAAACAGAGTTTCTGGGAAACTCAGCTCGTTCTGTTCCTCCATGAGATCCACAGCGCAGTGGACAACGGCACTCAGGTTGATGCCGTGCTCCTTGATTTCAGTAAGGCATTTGACACCGTCCGCATTGCTGTTTAATGAAAAAAATACGAGCTTAAGGAGTATCGGAGCAGACTTGCGATTGGATTCAAGAGTTTCTTGCAAAAAGAACTCAACGCGTCGCTTTTAACAGAACAATATCGATAGATGTGAAGGTAATATCCGGAGTACCACAGGGAAGTGTGATAGGACCGTTGCTGTTTACAATTATGTATAAATGATCTAGTAGAAAGCGTCGGATGCTCTTTAAGGCTATTCGCAGATGACGCAGTTGTCTATACCAAAGTAGCAACGCCAGAAGATAGTAAGAATTTGCAGAACGACCTGCAGAGTATTGATGAATGGTGCAGGATCTGACAGTTGACCCTAAATGTAAATAAATGTAAGATATTGCGACATACATAGGAAAAGAAATCCACTACTGTACATTATTGATAACAAACAGCTGGAGGCAGCGTCTGCCGTAAAATATCTAGGCGTAACTATCGATAGCGTCCGTAAGTGGAATGACCACATAAATCAGATGGTGAGAAAAGCAGATACCAGACTCAGATTCATCGGAATAATCTTAAAGAAATGTAACGAAATATGAGGCTCATAAGGCGCTTGTTCGCCCGATTCTTGAGTATTGTTCACCTGTCTGGAATCCCTGTCAGGTAGGACTGATAGAGGAGATAGAGAAGGTCCAACGAAGAGCAGCACGTTTCGTCACGGGATCGTTTAGCTGGCGAGACAGCGTTACGGAGATGCTAAACAAACTCCACTGGCAGACTTTACAAGAGAGGCGTTGTGGATCACGGAGATATTTACTATTAAAATTTCGGGAGAGCACTTTTCAAGAGGAGTCGGACAATATATCACTCCCCCTCCCCCCATCCCCCCCCAATACATCTCGCGTATTTACGACGAGGAGAAAATTCGAGAAATTAGAACCAATACAGAGGCTTATCGACAATCATTCTTGGGGTTGACAGTTTTACCGAAAATACTATTATGTGACTTGCGGAGTATGATGAAGATGTAGATGAATTTATCTTCCTCTCCTTTCTACTGGAATCGAAACCTGGTCCTTTCGCACCGAACGCAGCGATGTTAACCATTGAGTTAGGGAGGTGGTACGTACTCAGATTTTTCTGAGTAGTGAGGTCTGGAATGGGGTCCACTTAGCCTCGGGAGGCCAAATGAGGAGCTGGTTTAATAAAGAAGTACCGGTGTGCCATTTCTCTGGCGCGTTTCGTATCCGGCACTATCGATAGCGCCTTGTATTTCTGTTTCCGTCTGGTTCGGCCTGCGCAGGCGCCGAGGCGGCTGCTGCCCTCTGGAGCGTTTCCGCGGGGGGCCGCGCGCGCTCGGCTCGGCAGTTGGATTCACACCGAGCTGGCGGTATTTTGCCTTCTGCCCCGGCACGGAGGTGTGGTCTCGTTGTTGGCGGGCCTCGTTGATTTGGGCATTGGGCAGTGTGGCGTGTTGGTGATGTGTTGTAGTGGACAACTGATGGATTCCCGCACGAGATCGCTCGACGTTCTCAGCCTCTGAAAAGGGTGCCACGATATCGCTTGGGTTTCCGCACCCAGGAGTTGTTAAGGACTGCAGGGCAGGCTTTCTGTGTGTTTGCTCTGTCCGGTCTGCGTGGCGGGGTTCATTTCACCTTACTTCAGCTGTTGTTTATATTTTCTGCGTGATTCCGTTTTACCCGGAGTCTGGGTGTCGAGTTTTCTGCTGGTGTGTACCCGGTCGTCGCCCCTGTTTTCCCGCCCGGAGGGCAGCCGTATCTGTTGGTGGGAATTATTTAGCAGTGTGTGTTTTGCGTGGACCTGGTGTGCTCACGCGCCCTGATTCTGAGTTGAAATTACTGTGGTCAGGCTGGCTCGGTTGCTGGAATGTGTGTTATTGGTTTTCTGGCTTGCTGGGGACTGCGCGCGCGCCTGTTCCGTTTGTGATGTGGCAGCAGTCTGATATTTTTATGTGTGCTTAAGTTGCTAGCAATTGCTTTTAGCCTTGTGCTTACTTATTTTATTTAAATTGATGGGCATTGTCATTTGTCTCTTTTACCTTTATTTATTCGTAGTGTCAATTAAGCCTAAGACGATGTCCAAGGTGCTAGCAATTGATTTTAGCCCCGTGTGTACTCAATCCTATTTAAGTTCTTGGGCACTGGCATTTGCTTGTTCTTTTACTCTTATTTATTTGTTGTACCAATTAGCCCTAAGATGATGTCAGACCTTGGTATCTGTCAACCTTATTTTGGCTACTAGCGCTCAGGTGCAATATTGCCGGGCCTATCCCGGATTTGTCATTAATTGAAAGCTTTTTATATTGTATTTTTAGTAGTAGGTTTGGCAAGCGCACTTGCGTATGGTATTTATTGTGTTTACCCCTCCCCGCCCCCCTTCTTCCTCCTTCGCGTCAACTGATTTGGCAAGATTGCTAGGTGGCCTGTGTTATTACCTATGTAAGTTTGCCCGCTGCTGTAGTCGTAACATGTTTTGACCGGCAAGCGGCCCATGTTGGCGAAAGTTTGAATGCGCTGTTGATGTTGGGCCTTGCCGTACATATATTTAGTCATGTACGTGTTGTTGTGTTAAGGATTTTAGGGCATTTTTAACTGAGATACCTGTTGAAAATTTTATCACTCTTTTAAAGAAGGTATAGGAAGGAGTAACTTCAACTGAAAATTTAATTGTAAATTATACATTTGTGCTTCACATTTAAAAATTTAACTGTATTAGGTAAAAAGTATGTAGTTTAATGCACAACGATTATTTGTTAATGTATCAAATTGTCAACAGTTCTGAAGTTTCTCTGGTTACCTGTGGTATATAACACGTTTATTACCTCATATTGTAATCAGCTTGATTTGTTTGCGGCACTGTAATTTGTAAGCCACACTGTAATTTATTGCAATTAATTAATTGTTTTGGAGAAATAAACCTTGAATCGTATGTCCCCTTTTCATTAACCGAATCCCATTCAAATCGTCCGCTCAACCGGTATCATCGCAGTTCTTCTACTGGCAATAACGGCTGGAGGAATTGGTGACATTTTGATCACATGTCCCACGATCATGGCTGCTCATATCGCCTTGTAGGGAGCACTAGGAACAGACCTACGGCCTAATCTATGAGAGCTGTTTACATCTACGATTCCATCCTATGCTGCACTGATTTTCTGGACTCCTATACCTGTTACACCCAATGTCCTCAAGAAACTATCTTACAATTTGAACTTTTTCGTTTAATAAAAATATTTTCATGTTCTCGTATCATAGTTCCATTTGCCTGGACATGAAAGTCTTAATAAATCTTAAGGACACTTTTTAGCACTGTTCTAAACTAACGATTTTTAAAATTTCCACATTAAGAATGATAAATGTGACGCTAATCAATATTAGACCACAGACGGTAAATGTGGTAATATACAGAAGATTAGGATTAAAGAAATGAACCAGACCTCTGATTTGGATAATTCAGTGCGGTGTAAAGCACCCTCTGATGAAATCAGAGCATTTAAACGTCGTGGCTGGAAATAAACGAGGGTCTGGTTAAGAGCCTGAGGAATCTTCATTCACACAATTTGTGTGAGCTTACTCGTTCATTTTGGCTTCGGAGGGTTCGAAATAAATAAATAGGCCTAAATAAATTTTGTCTCTCACCATACTCTCTAATATCAGGTTAAAAGAACCTCACCTGATAATTTGCTGCTCTCCAAGTCGGACTCTTCGAGAGCTGACTGAAATTAATTGGATGATGAAGAGGACTGGGGGAGATTACAGCCCAGTAACGGATAAAAGAAATGTCGATATATTCTAGTAAACACATTAAAATGCGAGGCATTCTCGATACACGTAGGTGGTACTAGCCAGTCCACAACTTCGGACTAGGCTGGCAATCCGCAGGTTTGCTGTGGGCCAAGCCACAATTACTTGGAAATGCAAAAAATATGAAGGAAGACAACGAGAACCATTCCAGTAGCTAGAGAGAGTTTTGATGAAACTTAACAAAAATGAACTTCAGGACTCGAATTAGAATTTATGGTAATGAGCATTGACTGGAAACACGTTCCAAGCACATAGACGGGTGCAGAACGACAAACACTGCCGAATTAACGTTGATCAAATCTGAAGGCTGATCTCTGGCGTTTCAAACCGAATATTTACTTAAACACAGTCGGATTTGTTATGGTCATTCTACCATGAATGACCCAACCAAAACTGAACGTAATGGTACTTGGTTGTTCCCATGGCGGTGCAAACGGACACATGCAGCTCAAAGTGGCTTCTACTGCTGGTCACGAAATAAAGCCTACATTTTACTGCCACGAACTGACCCTACCAAGGTCTGCCACAAACTGAGGGCGACGGGGTGTCTCTCAGCAGTTTTGTAATGTCGGGTCCTCGCACGATGTGTGCTTCCTCCGACAGCAACATGGGCGGGGACGGAAATTCCGACGATCGCTTAGATTTTCAACCGAGGGGTTGTACTGCCCACCCACACACGGGTTGCCTTTGCTGGGGTGGCGCCTGGTGTCTGGCCGTCCGAGAAGCCCTTGTCCCGCAGCGCAACAGTCGCCTTGGCGAGGATTTTTTAAACCAACAGCAACTGGATGTTCTGTAGTTATGCGCCACTTTGACAAATTTATGAATTAAGTGATTCGTGAACTCAGAAATTTCTCCGTCCTGTACTCAGGTTACCTATCTGGGCTTACAGATGGCTTGAGAAAATTACTTCTAATGCATAATTTAACGAATTAAATTCATCGTCTTTTTAATTATGGGTGAGCTGCCCCGTGCCTGCTACCATTAAACTCGTAATTTTCCTTTGTATAGGGACTGGGCTGCACCGTTAGAGAGACTTCGACACGTGCTTCAAACGTCTCTGGGTCACAAACGCATCAGAGATAGCTGTTGGAGATCTGTGATGAACTTGTTGCCGTCTATATATATATATATATATATATATATATATATATATATATATATATATATATATATTCAGATTTGTTCGGTGGATAATTTGTAATGTGAACGTAGAGTATAAGGCAAGAGTGTCACACATCGGTCTTCTACGAAAAATTGCTGTATGCATTTCTTCGCACATGTATGCAAGCATTATCTTTATACAGTAAGGAACATGCAGTAGCCTCAGGGAGCGGAGCAGTCTTCATCTAAATTTCAGTGATGTGACGGTTGCTGTACATGTTTGCAGGTCTTGAGATCGAATTTTGTATTCAATGAAGGCCTAAATAATCCAGCCTAGTTCCTTACCGCTTCTTGGCTCTACAATGCAAATATCAAGATCGCAGTCGTTACGCCAGTGACTAACGTGTAAGTTGCCATCACTGTAAGAAACATCGAAGTTGGACTGAGGCATCTGTAGTTTTTGTACAATGGAAGCCGACAAAATCTATGTGCATCACCAACAGTGTGCAAGGACGTGTAGCACAGGTCCTTCCAGAAGGTCGTATGATTGTTTGACAGGCTCTAACGAATAGAGGGGATGACAACAGGTAAAATACTGGTAGAGGTTACATCGAGAACCGTCGGATACAGAATACAGGAAGTTCAGTTGAGATTTCGAGTTGCTAAGCGTTGTTTACCATTGACAGAGCGCCACAAGTAACAGAGACTTGCGTGGTGTAGAAACAGAGGCAATTGGAGCACTGAGTGGCATTCTGTGGAGTTCAGTGAAGAGTCTGTCACCCTCCATAGTTGAATAGTCAGCGCGCGTTTTCTCCCACTGCCATGTGAGGCGCCGAGTTTTGAGTCTCGGTCGCGTCGGAGGTTTTCCCCGACGGGGGATTCGGTGTTATGTGGTCCTCACCATCATTTCATCGCCATCGACACGTAAGTCACCGAAGTGGCGTCAACTAAAAAGCCTTGCATCGAGCAACCAGTCTATCCCATGAGAGGCCCTGTCTATACACATACACTGCTGGCCACCGTAAATGCAACACCAAGAAAGACAAGAGGTAGCACAACAAGATTTATTTTGTGGATAACACGTTGACCAAGTATCAAATGATTACGTTTACAGACGTCTATGACATGTGGTTCCTGCCAGAATCAGTAGCCAGAGTAGCCGCCATTGTTGGAGATCACCGCTGCCACAGGTCTCGGCATTGAGTTAAAGAGACGTTGGATGTGTTCCTGGGGTACAGCAGCCCAAGCAGCTTCCGCACGTTGCCAAAGATCATCTGGTGTGGCAGCTGGGGATGTAATCTAGGTCACTCGTTGAGCAACCATGGACCACGTGTTTTCTATCGGCGAAAGATCCGGAGAGCGAGCCGGCCAGGGAAGCAATTCAATCTGGTTATTGACGAAGAACCTTTGGACAATGCGTGAAACGTGTGGTCGCGCATTATCCTGTTGAAATATGGCTGTGGCTGAGCCCTGAAGGTAAGGAAGGACAACTGGCTCCAGCACCTCGGATATGTAGCGCCGGCTATTTAAAGTACCGGCAATGCGTACTAGAGGCGTGCGAGAGTAATATCCAATACCGCCCCATACCATAATACCCGGTGCAAGACCAGTGTGGCGGTGCATAATGCAGCTGTCCAGCATCCTCTCTCCACGGTGTCTCCACACCTGAATCCGACCATCGTGGTGCTGCAGACAGAAGCGTGCCTCGTCAGTAAAGACAACGTCATTCCATTCTGCCGTCCACATTCGTCTGTCATCACACCATTGGCGACGGAGACGTCTGTGGTTCTGCGTCAATGGTAGACGAAGCAATGGACGTCTTGCGGACAGACCACTCTGCTGTAAACGGCGTCGAATGGTACGCGCAGACACTGGATGATGCATTACAGACGCAATGTGCTGTGCTATGGTTCGGGATGTCACTGAGCGATCCGTCACTGCCATGCGCACAATTTGCCTCTCAGCACGTGCAGTGGTGCACCGAGGTGAATGCGATCGACCACGTCGGTCCGTCGTACCCTCCTGCATCCAACGGTCACATATCCGCATTACAGTTGTTTGGTTTCGTCCAACACGACTAGCGATTTCTCTGTATGATAATCCACAATCTCGGTAAGCCACTATCCTTCCTCTGTCGAACTCGGATACTTGATCAAAAGATGTTCGCTGTTGTCTACGAGGCATAACTGATCGTCTTGTGAAACAACCACAAGGTAAACACACGTGCCGAACGTACACTCGTCGAAATCGCCAAGCCTTAAATGGCGCTATGGGGTGGCGGCACAGGCACGCGTGATGTGCGTCTGTGCTGAAATTCTAATCAGTTGCATATCTCATCGCTGCAAACCCATGGTGTAAATTTCACTTGATTTGGACGCTTCCTTCAGGGTGTTGCATTTACGGTGGCCAGCAGTGTATTTAATTTCAGTGATGAGTCTCGTTTAACTTTGTGGCAGTGCAGATAGGCGCTACTTTGTCCCTAGAAAACCTGGTGTAATATCAGGGGATGCAGCAATTCCCGAGACGCATAAAACTGTAAAACTTCTGGTGTGGGAGTCGCTGGATATGATACCACAACTGGTTTGGTAATGTGTGAAGCAATGAGTAACACCGTGAGCTGGGTGTGTTTATTCTATGTTTAGTTGCGATAGGTCTCGTCACCACGCACCTAGACATAGAACATATCACATTAGCATCACTTATCTAAAAAGCACATCATAACGTCAATATAACATATTATGAAATAACATTATATCAGCCAATTTTATATTTGAACCAAATGAAGTTACATCTGTTTGTGTTATTAGCAACTTCTAAAACCAGTAAAGAACTATAATTACAATCAATTTACTGTTGAAAATCAAACGTTACATTAAATACCTTGTAATTATGGTTCTTTTCTGGTTAGGTTGTTGATCACACAGACGGAAGTAACTTCGTCTGATTCGCTGTAATATTGGCTAACATAGGTTTAATTGGTAATAGGTACTACTGACATTATGATATTGCATTTTTGAATAAGTAATGCTAATGTGATATTTGTTAATCTAGGGGCCTTGGCGGTGGAGTGGACAACCGAAATTGTTCACAGTTACATAAGGAATAAATACGCATAGCTGACGGTGTTTCTCATTGCTTCAGTATATTCATCATCATCTGCTCTCCCACGATCCCTCTGATGGATGTACGAAAACTGATTTGGTGTCTGGTGAAGCGAGGCTCATTGCTCATTAGCTTAAGATGCGAGATAAAGCCGCCCAGCAGGCCTAGATCACAGCGAAAATCCTGAGCCGTTTTTATATCACTGCAGTAATGGATCGCTTAAGACCGACAGATCACCTATTTTATTTAGCACATTTCGAATGTAACCTATCATCAGAGCATTATACAAAATGTATAGCGTCACATAACTACATTCTCAAGATCGGTGCTCAATTGATGGCGGCTGAAGAGCGTAAAATATTAGTGTTATCAACTGGTCTGTTGATTTTAAACTATTCATCACATCAGTGACAAAGGAAGTGCTTTGGATGTTTCCTGGTATGTGGCAAGACTCTTATACCCTATTGCCATAATCTTCATGATCAGGGAAACCAAATGGCATACTCCAGCTGAATAATGCAAAACCGCACAGTGTTCAAATGGTTCAAATGGCTCTGAGCACTATGCGGCTTAACTTCTGAGGTCATCAGTCGCCTAGAATTTAGAACTAATTAAACCTAACTAACCTAAGGACATCACACACATCCATGCCCGAGACAGGATTCGAACCTGCGACCGTAGCGGTCGCTCGGTTCCAGACTGTAGCGCCCAGAACCGCACGGCCACTCCGGCCGGTTCGCACAGTGTAGTTTAATTTAAAGACGCATTGAGGAATGTACAAATTCTTGATTGGCCCACCTGGTCCCCTAATTTGCCAGTCATAGAGTATGTCTGGAATGGGATGGGAAGACACGTTTTCATTCCAGCCAGTAATCTTCATGAACTGACACTGAATGTGTTTCAGGCTTGTAAGAAATTTCTCGCTATATTTGGAGGCTTTTTGCTTCCATTCCGAAACTAATACCTTCGGGTGGTCGTAGATTTGGGCTCAGATCTTACACTAATATTGATTTTGGATATCACTTCCGAAGGGAATAAAGGTTTAGTTTAATAGTCTTTATGTGATGAACATCCACACAAAGATCGATAAATCTAGGGCTGGGTTATCGTGCTCCAACACTTTCAAATGGTTCAAATGGCTCTGAGCACTATGGGCCTTAGCATCTGAGGTCATCAGTCTCCTAGAACTTAGGAAAAAACAGGTACCCGTGGTCTAGGGATAGCGTCTTTGATTCATAATCAAAACGTCTTCGGTCCCGGGTTCGAACCCCGCCACTGCCTAAATTTTGATAAATAATCAGCATTGGCGGCCGAAGACTTCAGGCATAAGAAGTCAGCCTCATTCTGCCAACGGCCTTGTCAAAGAGGGCGGAGGAGCGGATAGAGGTTCAGGGCACTCTCTTGTCCTAGGGGTGGGAAATTGCCCCTAAAGGCGGAAGAATCAGCAATGATCAACGACATGAGGATGCAGAAGGCAATGGAAACCACTGCATTAAAGACACGTAACGTGTATCCACAGGACATGTGGCCTGTATTTGAAGAAGTGTCATGATGATCTATCCATTGGCAAAAGATTCCGGAATAGTCCCCCATTAGGATCTCCGGGAGGGGACTGCCAAGGGGGAGGTTACCATGAGAAAAAGATTGAATAATCAACGAAAGGATAACGTTCTACGAGTCGGGGCGTGGAATGTCAGAAGCTTGAACGTGGTAGGGAAACTAGAAAATCTGAAAAGGGAAATGCAAAGGCTCAATCTAGATATAGTAGGGGTCAGTGAAGTGAAGTGGAAGGAAGACAAGGATTTCTGGACAGATGAGTATCGGGTAATATCAACAGCAGCAGAAAATGGTATAACAGGTGTAGGATTCGTTATGAATAGGAAGGTAGGGCAGAGGGTGTGTTACTATGAATAGTACAGTGACCGGGTTGTTCTAATCAGAATCGACAGCAGACCAACACCGACAACGATAGTTCAGGTATACATGCCGACGTCGCAAGCTGAAGATGAACAGATAGAGAAAGGGTATGAGGATATAAAGGATAATGCAGTATGTAAAGGGGGACGAAAACCTAATAGTCATGGGCGACTGGAATGCAGTTGTAGGGGAAGGAGTAGAAGAAAAGGTTACAGGAGAATATGGGCTTGGGACAAGGAATGAAAGAGGAGAAAGACTAATTGAGTTATGTAACAAGTTTCAGCTAGTAATAGCGAATACCCTGTTCAAGAATCACAAGAGGAGGAGGTATACTTGGAAAAGGCCGGGAGATACGGGAAGATTTCAATTAGATTACATCATGGTCAGACAGAGATTCCGAAATCAGATACTGGATTGTAAGGCGTACCCAGGAGCAGATATAGACTGAGATCACAATATAGTAGTGATGAAGAGTAGGCTGAAGTTCAAGACATTAGTCAGGAAGAATCAATACGCAAAGAAGTGGGATACGGAAGTACTAAGGAATGACGAGATACGTTTGAAGTTCTCTAACGCTATAGATACAGCAATAAGGAATAGCGCAGTAGGCAGTACAGTTGAAGAGGAATGGACATCTCTAAAAAGGGCCATCACAGAAGTTGGGAAGGAAAACATAGGTACAAAGAAGGTAGCTGCGAAGAAACCATGGGTAACAGAAGAAATACTTCAGTTGATTGATGAAAGGAGGAAGTACAAACATGTTCCGGGAAAATCAGGAATACAGAAATACAAGTCGCTGAGGAATGAAATAAATAGGAAGTGCAGGGATGCTAAGACGAAATGGCTGCAGGAAAAATATGAAGACATCGAAGAAGATATGATTGTCGGAAGGACAGACTCAGCATACAGGAAAGTCAAAACAACCTTTGGTGACATTAAAAGCAACGTTGGTAACATTAAGAGTGCAACGGGAATTCCACTGTTAAATGCAGAGGAGAGAGCAGATAGGTGGAAAGAATACATTGAAAGGTGAAGATTTGTCTGATGTGATAGAAGAAGAAACAGGAGTCGATTTAGAAGAGATAGGGGATCCAGTATTAGAATCGGAATTTAAAAGAGCTTTGGAGGACTTACGGTCAAATAAGGCAGAAGGGATAGATAATATTCCATCAGAATTTCTAAAATCATTGGGGGAAGTGGCAACAAAACGACTATTCATGTTGGTGTGTAGAATATATGAGTCTGGCGATATACCATCTGACTTTCGGAAAAGCATCATCCACACAATTCCGAAGACGGCAAGAGCTGACAAGTGCGAGAATTATCGCACAATCAGCTTAACAGCTCGTGCATCGAAGCTGCTTACAAGAATAATATACAGAAGAATGGAAAAGAAAATTGAGAATGCGCTAGGTGACGATCAGTTTGGCTTTAGGAAAAGTATAGGGACGAGAGGGGCAATTCTGACGTTACGGCTAATAATGGAAGCAAGACTAAAGAAAAATCAAGACACTTTCATAGGATTTGTCGACCTGGATAAGGCGTTCGACAATATAAAATGGTGCAAGCTGTTCGAGATTCTGAAAAAAGTAGGGGTAAGCTATAGGGAGAGACGGGTCATATACAATATGTACAACAACCAAGAGGGAATAATAAGAGTGGATTATCAGAACGAAGTGCTCGTATTAAGAAGGGTGTAAGACAAGACTGTAGCCTTTCGCCCCTACTCTTCAATCTGTACATCGAGGAAGCAATGATGGAAATAAAAGAAAGGTTCCGGAGTGGAATTAAAATACAAGGTAAAAGGATATCAATGATACGATTCGCTGATGACATTGCTATCCTGAGTGAAAGTGAAGAAGAATTAAATGATCTGCTGAACGGAATGAGCAGTCTAATGAGTACACAGTATAGTTTGAGAGTAAATCGGAGAAAGACGAAGGTAATGAGAAGTAGTAGAAATGAGAACAGCGAGAAACTTAACATCAGGACTGATGGTCACGAAGTCAATGAAGTTAAGGAATTCTGCTACCTAGGCAGTAAAATAAACAATGACGGGCAGAGCAAGGAGGACATCAAAAGCAGACTCGCTATGGAAAAAAAGGCATTTCTGGCCAAGAGAAGTCTACTAATAGCAAATACCGGCCTTAATTTGAGGAAGAAATTTCTGAGGATGTACGTCTGGAGTACAGCATTGTATGGTAGTGAAACATGGACTGGGAAAGCCGGAACAGAAGAGAATCGAAGCATTTGAGATGTGGTGCTACAAACTAATGTTGAAAATTAGGTGGACTGATAAGGTAAGGAATGAGGAGGTTCTACGCAGAATCGGAGAGGAAAGGAATATGTGGAAAACACTGATAAGAAGAAGGGACAGAATGATAGGACATCTGCTAAGACATGATGGAATGACTTCCATGGTACTAGAGGGAGCTGTAGAGGGCAAAAACTGTAGAGGAAGACAGAGATTGGAATACGTCAAGTAAATGGTTCAAATGGCTCTGAGCACTATGGGATTAACAGCTGTGGTCATCAGTCCCCTAGAACTTAGAACTACTTAAACCTAACTAACCTAAGGACGTCACACACATCCATGACCGAGGAAGGATTCGAACCTGCGACCGTAGCAGTTGCGCGGTTCTGGACTGAAGCGCCTACAGCCGCTCGGCCACAGCGGCCGGCTAACGCTTTCGAATCTTTCGTTGTAATAACAGACGAAATCAAGTTATTTAATGAATGGATTTTGTTTCACCCAAATTTAAGAACTATGCAGTGGCAGAAAAGTTATTAATTATTTTAAAAGGTTTGATATACCTTACTTATAGGAATGTGTAGTTGCTGTTAACCTACAGCAACCTCCTGTGAGAGGCATTGGCGTAGTGTCGGGTATGCTTGAACAGCCCGCAGGTGTGCGACGGTGGGATGCACAGGCGGCGGCGGCGGCAGACAGAAAAAAGGCCAGCCTTTAACAGCCCACTGCTCCGCGTTAATTAGACATCCGCGGTGCCGGACAGCGGGGGATACCGCACATAAACGAGCGCCCCTTCTAATGGGACTCGCCTCGCAAACAAGAAGACGCGGGCCCTGATTCACCGGCCCAAGGCCGCAGGCGCTGCCGCAGCCGCCGCCGCTGCCAGCGTGGTTCCGCCGCGCGCTTTGTTCTATTATTACCCTACTTAATGCAACGGAACGTCGCCCGCCAGACACCAAAAAACGACGCTGCAGCGCCGCGACGCCGACCTTTCCCTACTGCCGGAGCCCATTGTGCTGTCTGCCTAGTCTGCACCAGCCGACGTGTGTGTGTGTGTGTGTGTGTGTGTGTGTGTGTACTTTGTTGGGGGGGGGGGGCTCCCGCGACTGCTTCAGCTGCTGCCCGAACCGTTCGCCACGTTGCGTAAGGTCGCGAAACGAATTCGCGAGCGAGCGAGGACAATAGAGCGACAATATTGTGACCGTCAGCTTACGGCTGCTGCTGCCGCTGCTGCCGTACTGTCAAGGCCCGCTTTGCAAAACCAGTGCAACAGGTGAGACGAAAGAAACTGGAACAGAATTATTTACATGTTGGACCATGGACAGCGGGAACTTAATGGGGGAACTAGAAATATAAGCAAGTAGATAAAAGACGGAAGCAAGGTGCTGGATAAAGTAACAGATTATGACCCTATCTTGCTTACAATTTATTTCATATACGTCTGAAAACAAAAGGCCACGTAGTGCCTCACATTACGATCAATAATACACTTCCATTTAAAAAATAATTTAATTGGATAGCTTTTGAAAAACGGTGAATCATGTGTCCCACGAACCTAACTAGATCCATTTCAAAAAGAAAAGTCTTGGATGCAAAATAATATAACTCAATAATGCGTTTCACCCTTTTGGGGCATCATCAGATTATGCAGTATTCGACAAATAAGCGTCCGTCAAAAAGCGTGCCAGAGTGAGTATGGACCTTCACCAAGACAGCATCCGCAGACGTAGAACTACAGAAATAGGACCGCGCACAAATCTGCACAAAAGTTGCATCATCAATACACACAGCAGTAGTTTCATCTCTTGAGGAAAGGGTTAAGAATAAACGGCTCCTCAGCAATTTCACCAACCTGATCACATAAGAAATGCCCAGTATACCAACACATTTTTGCATATGCTAGAATTTAATGACACTTAGTAAAAACGAGTACATAATTCACTTGTTGTAAACAATTAATTTAAAAGAAGTACAAAACATTGCTAGACAACTGCAGTAGCTTTGTTTGTACAAAACATCAAAAGAATACCTATTTTACCTCACATGCAATCATTTGCTGATTATTTTGTGTGAAATGATATCGACACGTCATCGATGTCCCTTATTTTAAACCGCAGCACTGTATATATGCATAATATAATAGTCAATTATACAATATGCTAAATATTATCGCTATCTATTTCGTATGTCACGTAGGTGGTAACTGGTTGAAGTTTCCCTGTCAGTGTTAACACATTCGATTGCCAAAACCTTTTTAAGATTGCAAGTGTTTGTATGGTAGCCATCTTGTCTTCACATCGTTATCATTTGTGCAGTTATAACGTGCTAACTTCTCATAAGGAGCAAATATATATCGCTTTATTATTTATTGATACGTCATGCTGTATTAGCATCAACTTAGAATCTTAATGGGAAGTGGAACTGGAGTCAAAATACCGCACAAAAGTCCTACAAAAATGAGGACAGATGCTCGACCATCGCAGCAGTGGGCATATCTTCTGAACTTAACAAACTGCTCGGTATCATAACAAATTATCGATAGTTTATTTAATAATGTGAGTGTCGTAAATAATATTTAAGGATTTGTATGTCATGACACTTGACACTTGATGGTGATTCAAAACGTGTCAGTATTAAAGTAGTGTCATAAGATTAATACACGTTGTACACTTGACAGGATGCTATACGAGTCCAAGTGAGTTCAAAATACAGTAGTACACAGTAATATATATGCTGTGAATGAGTCCATGAACAACGAGGCAGTCGGTGTTGCGAATACTGTACATATAGTTGTTCACAACAGGGAAACCACTACTACAAAGAACAAAATTAAGCTAAGCAAATTCCAAACGCTTCCTCACATTCAAAAATATTAAAATGTTCCTCGCAAGAAATATGTTTACTCAACCAACAAGCAGGCACATTTTTTTTGCAACCACTCACAAAAACCAAGAAGACAAATGAGGAACGTAATTACTATAAGAGTGTTGACAGTTAAAGAAACAGTTAAATGTCAGTAATTAGTTAAATAACAGTAAAAAGTGAAAAAGATAACAAAAACATCAGTCGTTTCATTTTAGAAATAGATTTTCACTTCATAAATGAAATCCTTGGTGGTTAAAGATAGAAAACTGTGTGAAAATATCAGCTGTACTGTGAAAGATAGATCAAAACAAGAGATAAAACAAGAAACTGAATTTTGATCAAGGTGAAATCTTCAAAATACACCCATCAAAAAAGCTTTGCATAACCCCCTTTCCCAAAACTCCTGAAGATAGACGTTGACTCTGGGTATTGTATCACAGACACAGTCCCTTTGATGTCATTAAGCCCGACCAAAAATGTAAACAACCATACATGAGCAGCGTCTATTAGGTGGAGGGAGTCCGACAGCCGATCATTTCCAATCATTCCACCAACAAGGAGGTACACGGCTCATGTTGTCTACAGTTCAACCATGCTTACATGGTCAATACCGCGGTTCGATTGCATCTGCATTGTTACTTCATGCCAGGAAGGGCTCTCAACAAGGGAAGTGTCCAGGTGTCTCGGAATGAACCAAAGTGGTGATGTTCAGAAATGGAGGAGATACAGAGAGATAGGATCTGTCAATGACATGCCTCGATCAGAGTTCCCAGACTGCTGTAGTGGATGATCGCTGCCTACGGATTATGAATCGGAGTAACCCCAACAGCAATGCCACCATGTTGAATGATGTTTTTCGTGTCGCCACAGGACGTCGTGTTACGACTCAAACTGTGCAATAGGTTGCATGACGTGCAACTTCACTCCCAACATCCATGGCGAGGTCCATCTTTGCAACCACGACACCATGCAGCACGGTACAGATGGGCCCAACAACATGCTGAATGGACTGCTCAGGATTAGCATCATGTGTCGCTTATCTCTTCAACTAGACAATCGTCAGATACATGTTTGGTGGCAACCCGGCCAGGCTGAACGCCTTAGACACAATGTCCAGCGAGTGCAGCAAGGTGGAGGCTCCCTGATGTTTTGGGGGTGGCATTATGTGGGGCTGACGTACGCTGCTGGTGGTCATGGAAGGCACCGTAATGGCTGTACGATACGTGAATGCCATCCTCTGACCGATAGTGCAAGCATATCGGCAATATATTGCCAAGGCATTCAGCATCATGGACGACAATTCACGCCCCCATCATGCACATCTTGTGAATGACTTCCTTCAGGATAACAACATCGCTCGACTAAGTGACCAGCATGTTCTCGAGACATGAACCCCTCGAACATGCCTGGGATAGATTGAAAAGGGATGTTTATGGACGATGTAGCCCACCAACCACTCTGAGGGATCTATGCCGAATCGCCGTTAAGCAGTGGTACAATCCGGACCAACAGTGCCTTGATGAACTTGTGGATAGTATGCTACGACGAATACAGGCATGCATCAATATAAAAAGACGTGCTACTGGGTATTAGAGTATCGGTGTGTACAGCAATCTGGACGACCACCTCTGAAGGTCTTGCTGTATGGTGGTACAACAAGCAATGTGTGGTTTTCATGAGCAATAAAGAGGGCAGAAATGATGTTTATGTTGATGGTTCAAATGGCTCTGAGCACTATGGGACTTAACATCTATTGTCATCAGTCCCCTAGAACTTAGAACTACTTAAACCTAACTAACCTAAGGACATCACACAACACCCAGTCATCACGAGGCAGAGAAAATCCCTGACCCCGCTGGGAATCGAACCTGGGAACCCAGGCACGGGAAGCGAGAACGCTACCGCACGACCACGAGCTGTGGACAAACCATGATCTTCCCTGAAGAAAATCATCTCAAGATGAACACTCAATGTATATGAACGCATTTTTCCTATAAACGAGTTTTAGGCGAAACACTAAGAACAGTTTGAATGACGAACCAGCAATTGCATACACTCAGCTAAAAACGGACACATCCTAGTCCTTTTCAAAATTAGTGTGGTACAACATTAAAGTATCTTGATAGTGCTCTGAAAACTGAACAGTGTTTCTCTGTAATCACTCTTTGTCTGGAGTCATCTTCCTAGAAAAACTTGGCTTACAGCAATTGTGAAATTATGCAGAAGTACTTCACATTAATAAATGCACTTAAACGTTCTTTTTCACTTTATTTTTGGGATTTGTTTCCAGCTTTCTGCTATCCCTTACAAATCTTGGAAATTATTTACATCTTGTTCTACTCACTTTTGTGTGCCATCTTCATACTGTAGAGGGTATGTTGGATGAGGATGGAAACTGACAGGATGCGCCATATTAAAACTCGTCCGAGTTTCCAAAGTAATTTATTATTTCCAGCTACAATTCCCCCATTCCTCTTGGTCTGCATCACCGGGTCCTGCAATGCTGAGGACACCACTTCGCTGTCTGCAAAACGGCCTGGCATGGAATCGCTGACTCAGCGACCCATGCAACACACTGTTGTGTCTTGGCGACAACAAGCACCTGTGATCCAGTGTCTAAATCTGCGGCCCTCGCCTCGGGATGTCTCCGACGTTTGTTGGAAGCCATCAAGACTACCTGCAGTAGTGAGCTGTGGCATGGCCCGCTGCTGGCTGGCTGCGGACCCCATGTTAGCCTCAGAGGGTCGAACCAGCGACCTGCCGTGGACTGGAATGCTGGCGCCCCATCTGCTGCTGTGTGTAGCCGTTGGTGTGACACGCCCCGTCGTCCAGGAGAGCTGTCACACTTCAATGCGTTGTTAGTGAAACGGCGCCTATTTATACGCGGCTGTGCGCCTCTGTTTTGCTAATGTGCCGCTCTGAGTCATGTACTCATAACACCTAGGTTGGGCAAATGGGCCACTTCTGCCTGTAACTTGCACCATGCAAACCGCTACGTTTACTCTTTTCAGCGGGTCTATGACTCTGTGGCCTCCATTCTACTTCGTAACCGCTGGTAGCGTTAACTTACTGTCACCAGGCCTGCACCTGGCTGTAACTTGCGCACTCCGAAATATTGCATCGAAGATAACCTTTTCCCATCTTAAACAGTGGTGCCATTACAATACATTTAGAGCACCCAGAAACACCTCACAAACAACAAAGACTGTGATGTTTCTTAAATTTCGTCTGTCATTTCATCAATGACTGTACAGCACAGTGCTTTGATGTGTTCAAAAAATGGTTCAAATGGCTCTGAGCACTATGGGACGTAACTTCTGAGGTCATCAGTCCCCTAGAACTTAGAACTACTTAAACCTAACTAACCTAAGGACATCACACACATCCATGCCAAGAGCAGGATTCGAACCTGCGACCGTAGCGCTTTGATGTGTCCCCACAAAAATTATCAAGAGATTTTATGTCTGGTGTACTTTATCTAATCTATTTAAGTGGAATAATTTTCTTTAAAGTGTACCTAACCGTCAGGGAAAAGGGCTAAATGTATTTATTTGAAATATTTTTTAAACAGAAAATTAGAAACAAACTTAGAAATTAATTTTTACAATTTAATTCATGGAAAATAGTTTATCTGAAATGAGCGATCTACCAAAAAGATTTTTCTAAAGTTATAAACAAAGAAATATTCATTACATACATCACTCCATAAAATTTTTGTTTACTGCCTTCAGCATTGTTCAACCCATATGTGGCAGTATGCTTACTTTTCTGACATCACCAATTTGCTGCAACACAATGGAGAAGCATCCAGATAAACAAAGTAGCTTTTCTGGGTCATCTAACAAACACTAATACATATTATCATTATCTCCTTTGAGATTCAGAACTGATGTTATTTTCATGAGTTTCCAATAAGTGGCAACAACAAGAATGTGAGATTTATCTTTCATTTTAAATGTGCATGGGAGATTGTGAGACCTCTCTCTTTTATTGTTCTCCCACTCTCTGATCTGATCGTTCTAATCCCAGTAATAGATCTCTCATCAGAGTCCAGTGAAGTTACATAAAGAGGTTTGGATAATACTTTCTGGTATTAGGGACCCTAAGCACTTTATCCCGAGTGGGGTCTCTTTGAATTTCTACAACTCTTTACTGTGGCATGGGATCTAGTAGCCATGAAAGCAAAATCTTAGGATACAATATGCAGAATTTATTTAAAACCAAATTTAATGTTTTCAGGGAATGGACATTTATTATTCAGAATCTCATTTCGAATAATACGGGGTGTGCCACTCGAAAGAGGCCTAACAAACACGTGTAGTAATGCCGCTGAAATTGCACCGTGTGATTTGTGACGTTTGACGTGGCATCACTGCGCTCTGCAACATCGTTTGACGCAACAGTGTGTTTCCACACATTGCTGTATCTGGAGCACAGTGTTCATTGTTTAGTGTTTAGTGACAGTATATCGCTATTCCGTCGAAGAGTTCGTGTTTCTTATGAAACAATATTGAATTAGTGGTTCCGTTAAGAGATGTCTGCGAATGTTTGTTGAATGGTTTGTTGACCAGTTCATACCGTCTAAATGCTGCACGCAAAAGTTAGTGAAGAAGATGGAGAGCAGTGGAACGGTGTTGGGTCTTCACGGCGGGGGAGGGTGGTTTTTATTGGAAGAAAAAGTGACAGACATGAAACAACTATTGTTGACCTCTCCTGCAAAGAATGTTCATTTATCTCAGAAATGTGGAATGTCACGGAAATACGCCACAAAGCTGCGAAGAAAGCCGCCATGTATCCGCACAGGTTAACAGTTGTTCAAGAGCTGAATGCCAATGACAAAAGCATTACATCTTGCCGTTGGTCTCAGGGGTTTATTGCTCGGAGACCAAGAATATTGCAGCATACATGGTTTAGTGATGGTTCCACCTCTCTGGCTATGTAAACTTCTAGAATACACGTTTATGGTGTAATGAAAATCCACGTTCACTGGTCGAGCAACCCCTGCAGTAACAAAAGATTGGCCGGCCTGGGTGGACGAGCGGTTCTAGGCGCTACAGTCTGGAACCGCGAGATCGCTACGGTTGCAGGTTCGAATCCTGCCTCGGGCATGGGTGTGTGTGATATCCTTAGGTTAGTTAGGTTTAAGTAGTTCTAAGTTCTAGGGGACTGATGACCTCAGAAGTTAAGTCCCATAGTGCTCAGAGCCATTTGAACCATTTGAACAAAAGATTGGCTTGTTCTGTGCAATATCACAGCGTCATATCATCGGACCACTTTTTTTCGAGTCTTCTGTGACAAGTGCAGTTTACATCGAAACCTTTTTGGAATTTGTGAATCAGTTGGGTGATGAAGAACTTACCCTCGGCTGGTACCAACAGGCTGGCGCCACATGCCATACGTCTCGAATGACGATGGCTTAGGTCGAATCATTTTTCCCCGGCAGAGTGATTTCGACAGGACTGTGGCTCCCGAGGTCAACTGATTTAACACCACCTGACTTTTTCCTCTGGTGGCCTAAAAGACAAGGTCTACAGCAACAAAAGACTCAACTTGGAAGATTTACGAGAGAACGTCATCCGTGAAGTTCAGGCAGTGACACCAGACGTTCAGGCAGCAACTTTCGAGAATGTGGAGCGTCGTGTTCAGCCGTGTTTAGGAGTCGAGGGCGCCCACTTCCCGCACCTTTTGTGATTCACCTTTATTTCCCCATGAATAAGATATGACATATTCATTTCATTTCATTTCTTTATTTTTATGCAAAGGCTTTAACTATAATTTAAGTAAATGTTTGTCTGTGGGGCCCCTTTGGAGTGGAACACCCAGTATATTTCAGTATATATTAACTATCGTCATTATTGGTTGGCAAGGTCGGAGATGAGTAAGGATATCATTCCGGTTATGACACGATCCTGTTATACTTACACAAGCACGAAGTCGTATGATAGGCATGCAGTGATTGCGTGGTAAGGAACAGACAGCGAATGAAGATAAGTTTTCCAGAGGGACACATCGGCCATTCTGGAGGCCGCCATTTCCATGCGAATGAACAAATTGTTGTACTTATGTGTCCCTGGCACGCTGCTGCAGAAATGCAGTCATACCGTGAGCTGTGATGGTGGGCTTCGAACTGCAGTAACTCAGGGCGGCCGTCTGTCACTGCCACTCGTGCTTCCGAATCCTGAATCTGATTGTCTCTCCTGCTCGATTCCAAATCCCTATTCCGACTCTCTCTAAACAGCACACTCCTCCATGCTGGACTACAGATTTTTCGCCTGTCTCAAATTTTCTGGTCAGTCTCTCGTTTTGCCGCCAACATTAATTGCTCCTTCCATCGGCTCTATGAAAACTCCTCTCCAATCGACATCTTTAGTATTCATAGCTGCTCAAAAAATGGAATTCAGGATGGACAACTCATCTGCCAATGGCAAGGCATGTTCTTCCTGCCAGCAAGATCTCACCACCATGGGAAAAGAAAGAGGAAAAATAGGTTCCGGTCTTTCAGCGTTGGCTGGCAGAATTACCCACCCCGCAATACGACACCGACCGTAGTGCTTCTTGTCAGATTTCTAACGGTGTTATCTACATCCAGAGTCTGTGCTCCCGTATGCCGAGAACAGCGTTTCTCCGAATTCCCTGATGCACCAGCGTCTATTTCTCGTTCGCCTGCAGACGATCGATGATATCCGCATGTTGGGCTAACAGAACCAGTGATTGGCGCGCATTTTTACCACCATAACAGTTGTAATTAGCCTGTTTATATGTTGGCAGCGCTATAGACTGTAATTAGTATCTCTGGCAGCGCTCTGCACCCTCGGTAAGAGACTCTGTGGTTGGACGGACTAGTAGTTACCAGGTTACCAGTTAGCGAGCGGACGGCTTGGACATGTGTCCTTCATGGAGACTCAGTGTTGGTAGGACATGCATTGTAAAATGAAGATGGATGTAGTTGGTGATATTTAGGTGGTGGAATTACTGACGACTACATAATTTTGGGAACTGAATGTCACATGAATAAGGTAAAATCTGCTAAATACATTGTTTGCTCTTCAACAAAATCTTTCTTTTGCTAACCATATGCCTCCTAGTAGATAGAGCCTATACTAGTTAGAATCCTTTTATTTAGCTGGCTGTAGTTGCTGCCTCCTGTAATTGCTGTAGTGCGTGTTATGAAGATTTTCTGTGAGGTAAGTGACTTATGAAAAAGTATGGGTTATTGTTGGGATTTCTTCCAATTCAGGGCCATTCTTTTGAGTTAATTATTTATTTGAATTCATGTTGTCATTGTAGAGCAGTCAGATTGGGTTGGACTTGTATATTGTGGATAATAAATGAATAGGTTATGTTTGCGTTGGCTTTCTCTGGGAAAATTCCATAGGCCAGTGTTGAAATGATTAAAATAAGTAAATAAATTAAATAAGTTTCATCTCCTCCGCCATGAACCATGTACCTTGCCATTGGTGGGGAGGCTTGCGTGCCTCAGCGATACAGATAGCCGTACCATAGATGCAACCACAACGGAGGGGTATCTGTTGAGAGGCCAGACAAACATGTGGTTCCTGAAGAGGGGCAGCAGCCTTTTCAGTAGTTGCAGGGGCAACAGTCTGGATGATTGACTGATCTGGCCTTGTAACATTAACCAAAACGGCCTTGCTGTGCTGGTACTGCGAACGGCTGAAAGCAAGGGGAAACTACAGCCGTAAATTTTCCCGAGGACATGCAGCTTTACTGTATGATTAAATGATGATGGCGTCCTCTCGGGTAAAATATTCCGGAGGTAAAATAGTCCCCCATTCGGATCTCCGGGCGGGGACTACTCAAGAGGACGTCGTTATCAGGAGAAAGAAAACTGGCATTCTACGGATCGGAGCGTGGAATGTCAGATCCCTTAATCGGGCAGGTAGGTTAGAAAATTTAAAAAGGGAAATGGATAGGTTAAAGTTAGATATAGTGGGAATTAGTGAAGTTCGGTGGCAGGAGGAACAAGACTTTTGGTCAGGTGATTACAGGGTTATAAATACAAAATCAAATAGGGGAAATGCAGGAGTAGGTTTAATAACGAATAAAAAAGTAGGAGTGCGGGTTAGCTACTGCAAACAGCATAGTGAATGCATTATTGTGGCCAAGATAGACACAAAGCCCATGTCTACTACAGCAGTACAAGTTTATATGCCAACTAGCTCTGCACATGATGAAGAAATAGATGAAATGTATGACGAGATAAAAGAAATTATTCAGGTAGTGAAGGGAGACGAAAATTTAATAGTCATAGGTGACTGGAATTCGAGAGTAGGAAAATGGAGAGAAGGAAACACAGTAGGTGAATATGGACTGGGAGTAAGAAATGAGAGAGGAAGCCGTCTGGTAGAATTTTGCACAGAGCGTAACTTAATCATAGTTAACACTTAGTTCAAGGAGCATAAAAGAAGGTTGTAGACATGGAAGAGACCTGGAGATACTAGAAGGTATCGGATAGATTATATAATGGTAAGACAGAGATTTAGGAACGAGGTATTAAATTGTAAGACATTCCAGGGGCAGATATGGACAATGACCACAATCTATTGGTTATGAACTGTAGATTAAAACTTAAGAAAATGCAAAAAGGTGGGAATTTAAGGAGATGGGACCTGTATAAAGTGACTAAACCAGAGGTTATACAGAGTTTCAGGGAGAGCATAAGGGAACAATTGTCACGAATAGGGAGAGAAATAGAGTAGAAGAAGTATGGGTAGCTCTGAGGGATGAAATAGTGAAGGCAGCAGAGGGTCAAATAGGTAAAAAGACGAGGGCTCATAGAAATCCTTGGGTAACAGAAGAAATATTGAATTTAATTGATGAAAGGAGAAAATATAAAAATGCAGTAAATGAAGCCGGCAAAAAGGAATACAAACGTCTCAAAAATCAGATCGACAGGAAGTGCAAAATGGCTTAGCAGGGATGGCTAGAGGACAAATGTAAGGATGTACAGACTTATCTCACTAGGGCTAAGATAGATACTGCCGACAGGAAAATTAAAGAGACCTTTGGAGAAAAGAGAACCACGTGTATGAATATCAAGAGCTCAGATGGAGACCCAGTTGTCTGCAAAGAAGGGAAAGCAGAAAGGTGGAAGGAAGAGGGTCTATACAAGGGCGATGTACTTGAGGACAATATTATGGAAATGGAAGAGGATGTAGATGATGATGAAATGGGAGATACGATACTCCGTGAAGAGTTTGACAGAGCACTGAAAGACCTGAGTCGAAACAAGGCCGCGGGAGTAGGCAACATTCCATTATAACTACTGACGGCCTCAGGAGAGCCAATCCTGACAAAACTCTACCATCTGGTGAGGAAGATGTATGAGTTTGCCTTTCCTTAATCTTTCAAAATGGCTCGGAGCACTATGGGACTTAACATCCATGGTCATCAGTCTCCTAGAACTTAGAGCTACTTAAACCTAACTAACCTAAGGTCATCACACGCATCCATACCCTCAGACTTCAAGAAGAATATAATAATTCCAATCCCAAAGAAAGCAGGTGTTGACAGATGTGAAAATTACCGAACTATCAGTTTAATAAGTCACAGATGCAAAATACTAACGCGAATTCTTTACAGACGAATGGAAAAACTGGTAGAAACCGACCTCGGAGAAAATCAGTTTGGATTCCGTAGGTAATACTGACTCTACAACTTATCTTAGGAGAAAGATTAAGGAGCCGGCCTGTGTGGCCGTGCGGTTCTAGGCGCTTCAGTCTGGAACCGCGTGACCGCTACGGTCGCAGGTTCGAATCCTGCCTCGGGCATGAATGTGTGTGATGTCCTTAGGTTAGTTAGGTTTAAGTAGTTCTAAGTTCTAGGGGACTGATGACCTCGGATGTTATGCCCCATGGTGCTCAGAGCCATTTGAATTTTTTTTAGAAGTCGCACGATTGACAACTGCCATGCCAAGCATTACTAGACGTCTACTGACAAAAGCTCTGACTCATTGTTTACGCTGGTGTCTCGAACGAGCTTTCAACGGAAGTTTAAGGGTCTCACATCAGTGTTCCACAACTGGACTACCTTTGTGTTTTGGTATCTTCCGGAAAACTGCAAATTTGCCGCTTTTTATGCTTAATTGTCTAGCCTTAAATGTATTTACCATCAGTTTGAATTAGTTATTAGGAATTTCCATCGTTTTTCAGTAATGCTCATCCCTCTCATGCAAAAAAATTGTTGTAGAACATTTTTGCTTCCATTAAAATTCCATAATAGCGTTGTATTTGTTGATATATCTGAACAGAGATAGCATCGCAATTTGGGTTCCAAAGTTGTACGGAATCATTCGTTACAGAATTTACACTAGCGGTTCTTGATGTTCTTTTTAAGGAAGAATGTGCCAAAGCTATAGTCTTAGTTCTGCATAAGGTTTTTGATGCTGCTAACCCTAAGATTCTACTAAATAAGTTAGAACCATTAGAAATAACAGGTGTAGCTAATGACTGCTTCCAGTTTCATGTAGCAAATAATATACACATTCATGATAACACAAGCCTCGAATAAGGCTAAACTTGCGATGAAACATTTGTCATGACCAGGTGCAGTCATATAGGTGGAAAAATACTGTTCTTAATATGTCACTGACTTCCACAACAGTGTCTTTCGTGGAGGAAAAATCCTCTTTGTTTAAAATAGTAACATTATAGTCCCTGAGAAAACAAGAGCAACTTCGGTCCCAGTTGAGAGTTTGTTTTATAAGACTGGGCGCACCCTAACTGAAAAAAGACATAGACAGTGTGGCAAGATCTTACTGAAACTTCACTTTTTCATGGACTGCATCAAAAATATTGAATTAACCATACTAGTGTACATCACATGTGCAGAAAAATGGACCCTGATCTTCTTCACTTTTAAAAGTGTGGCATGATTTTTTGAGAGCGAGCATGTTTTTGGATTGATAATTTTAGTTAGTGATTATGTTTAGATCAGCTTTGAAACCTATTCCTTGCAGCTGACAGAGAACTAAGATGCTAAGTAGAACTTCAAAAAATATTAAAGTTACAAATTTACGAACACTGTTTTCAGAGTAGAGGGAGCATTTTTTCTTGTGAATTCAGCACATTGTTATTAAGCAGTTCTATGAATTTTCATTAATTTAAAAGTAATTAAAATGTTAAAATGCTTTTTTGTATAAAAAATTTAACAAATGTCTTGACAAAATTTTGTGTTTGTCAGCAATGACAAAAAAATGTAAATATTAAGTTTGCTGTTACAGCGCGTGAGTGGATTGTATGATAGGCAGCAACAGATTTTGATGTTGCAGATGTACGAAGACGAACACTTGCGTAGAGACAACTTTTATTTTCATTATTGTTTTGTTTCCAGTGTGATAGCAATTGTAACGTTACCGATGAGAGCTCCACTGAAGCAGAGTTAATAAACACTGTGCTGCGCGGGGTAGCCACACGGTTTGGGGCGCATTGCCAAGGTTCGCGCGGCTTCCCCCATCGGAGGCTCGAGTCCTCCCTCGGGCATGGGTGTGTGTGTCGTTCTTAGCGTAAGTTAGTTTAAGTTAGATTTAATAGTATGTAAGTTTAGGGACCGATGACCTCAGCAGTTTGGTCCTATACGTACTTCCCGCAAATTTCCAATTTCCAATAAACACGTTTTTTTTAAGTTCCTTCAACAATGAAGATGTAGCAAATATTCTAAAGTTCGAATCAGTAACAGCCGCCAACATGAGTAGTGTAGAAGTAGATACTACGGTGTACCAATGCCACTTGAGTCACTTGATAAAGGCAAGCCTTCTGGTCCAGATAGTATATTAATTTAGGTTCCTTTGGCAGTACGCTGTTGGAAAACCTCTATTTTTCATCTGTAAAGGAGACCGCTTATAAAACACTAATACGACCTATTCTTGAGTACTGCTCGAGCGTTTGGGATCCCTATCAGGTCGGATTGAGGGAGGACATAGAAGCAATTCAGAGGCGGACTGCTAGATTTGTTACTGGTAGGTTTGATCATCACGCGAGTGTTACGAAAATGCTTCAGGAACTCGGTTGGGAGTCTCTGGAGGAAAGTAGGCGTTCTTTTCGTGAATCGCTACTGAGGAAATTTAGAGATCCAGCATTTGAGGCTGACTGCAGTACAATTTTACTGCCGCCAACTTATATTTCGCGGAAAGACCACAAAGATAAGATAAGAGAGATTAGGGCTCGTGCAGAGGCATATAGGCAGTAATTTTTCCCTCGTTCTGTTTGGGAGTGGAGCAGGGAGAGAAGATGCTAGTTGTGGTACGAGGTACCCTCCGCCACACACTGTATGGTGGATTGCGGAGTATGTATGTAGAGGTAGATGTAGACGTAGATGAAGTTTCACAAACGCGGCTTATCTGCGAGATAAGTTTGAGCAAGAAGAAACTGACCATTCCGGGAGACCACGATCATCCTCCGGCCCCACAAGAGGGAGAGAAATCACTGAAGGGTTTCAGCAGTCTCCTAGAAAGTCTGTGCGGCACTCTTGAGAAAGGAGTGTCCTTCGCGTTTTGAAGAGTGTCCAACGCAAAAGTTTTATTCCTAGATTACACTGTGCTCTGAATGAAAATGATCATGGCTGGAGAATTGAATTCTGTGTGTGGTACCAAGCAAGATGCGCACGCCGGACGTATAATTCCCAAAAGGGTTATTTGGAGGGATGATGTCACTTTTATGTTCATCGGTTCAAATAATTGTCACAGTTGTATCCAATGAGCAGCTCAGAATCTTCATGTGAGAGTGGAACACCCTGTGAACCTACTAGAAGTTACTGTGTGATGTGGTTTATCAGCACTTGGCTTGATGGGCCCTTTCGTTTTCGAAGAGACAGTGACGAGTGAAAATTACCTGAACGTACTGCAGGAATACGCCACGCCACGCATTGAAGAGATGTTTCGAGATGGATAATGGTATCCCCAGAAGGATGGAGCAGCTCCCCTCTACCATCGTGACGTAGGGGCCAACCTTGACGAATACCAACCGGCCAGGTGGGTACGACAGAGAGGCAGTTCCGAGTATCCTCCACGATCACTAGATTTGACGCCTATGAATTTTTTCCTGTGGAGAGATGTGAAGCTCAATGTTTGTGGCTCAAGACCAGTACAGGGTGGGGTAAATAAAAGTGTCCCAGAGAACAGAGTTCCAGGATACAAAGTAACACAGAAGAGGAAAAGAATTACAATACTAACTTTACATATAGCATGTTGAATGTACCACCATTAATCTCTTGGCAGTTTTGGGCCCTAGTCAGCAAGTTTCTGAAGGCGGATCGATGCTGGACTACTGGAATTGCTGCAGTCTCATCCGAAATATTCTGCTGCAGTTCTTGAAGACCATGAGGATTGTTACGATACACCTTAGACCTGAGGGCTGCTCACAAAAAAGTAAGCACACACTTGTAGATCAGGTGACCCGGGCGGCCAGCTAGGGCCGCGACCAGGCTGATTTCTGCTAACAACTCTGTCAAGTGTGAAGATTGTGTAGATGTGCTCCAAGGTTCGGCCGTATCTTAATAAATGTTAGTGTTACAGTCATAAGAAGTATGCAATGAATCTTACAAGTTTAAGGGTTATCGATTCAACCAACTACTTAGAGATTACAGTCATGAAGAACTTAAATTGGAACCAGATCATAGAAAATGTTTAGGAGATGGAGAAGGCGAACCAAAGACTGACTGTTACTTGCAGAGTACTTAGAAGAGTCAACGAAATGTACTAAGGAGACTGCCTACGCTATGCTAGTGCATATTATTCTGAGGTATTGCTACGCGCTATGGGATCCTTATCAGATAGGGTTGACGAAGGACGTCGATAAAGTTCTAAGAATTATTGCTAAACAAAGGAAGGAGTGCCATGGATATGATATGCGAGTTGAGGTGGCAACCATCAAAAATAGAGCGCTTTTCGTGGCTGCGAGATGTTCTGAAGAAATTTCAATCACTAATTTTCTCCTCTGAGTACGAAAATATTTTTTTTATCTCCGATCTACAGGGGAAGTTATGACAGTCGTAATAAAATAAAAGAAATCAGAGCTGATAAGGAAAGATTTTGGTCTTCAATTTTTCCCATCGTCCTGTTCGAGAGTGGGTGCAGAAATAGCTTGAAAGTCGATATTGCAATGCCTGCGTTGTTAAGAAGAACGATGCAATCTTCCTTCGGGCATGTATGCATCTCCGAAGGAACATGCACTGTGGCGAATACAGCCATTATGAAATACATGCAAGGTATTCGCAGTTGCGAATACGAGCAGCCATCAACTTTATAAGGGAATGATGACAGTGAAAATTTGTGCCGAACCAGGTCTCAAAGCTGGATTTCCCGCTTTACGTGAACAGTAGCCTCAACCGCTCTCTCTATCCATGCGCAATTCAGGACCAGACCCAAACGTCCATAAGTCATCGCTCCTGTGTCACAACCTGTACACTTGCACACATCACGTAATTCCCGTAGTAGGGGGAATAGGGCACACATTTTATCGCTCCTGTGTCACAACCTGTACACTTGCACACATCACGTAATTCCCATAGTAGGGGGAATAGGGCACACATTTTACTTTAAAGTCGCTGCCCGGTATAGGCGGATAAATAAGATAGTGCAGTGCCTGTGTTGTTAAGAAGAACGATATAATGTTCCATTCGGACATGCATGCATGCAGCCTGTTTTTAATGGTGTGTTTCTCAGTTTTTTACATTTATTTCTATCTTACCTATAAGTGACATATGCCAGATTTTAATTGTTGCCATTCCCTTATACATCTGATGGCTGTTCTTAGTCGTGGGTGCGAGTACTTTTTATGCATAGCTTGTAAGTGGTTCTATGAACACTCTGCCAAACACGTGTAAACTGCAGAACAGTGTTGTAGAGTTAGATGTAGATATTTTTTCATTTCTCAACGAATTTTAGTTATTTATGTATTTATTATTTCTGGTTTGTTGAATACGACTCATTCTTTCATCCACTGTTCCTCATGCATGTAAGGCTGCACACATCGGCGGTATAGAGGTAACGCAAAAATTTTTCTTTGTCATCGCGTATTGTTTCAGTCCCAGCGCTGAGTGGTGCTCGTGGTAGGCGTGCGTAGCATGTAACAACGACGTCTCGCCGCCGTCGCTGGCTTACCTTCTGCAAGTCATCGTGAGCACAGCCAGCTGGGCTTTTGGCAATGCGGAGCGGCAGGGCCATTTGGCGCCCAATGAAGACGGCAGATCTGACAACGCGCTAGCAGCCCCGCCACCTCCCACTGTGATAATCGCCTGCGAGATTAGCATCGGCAAACACAATGCGACTCGGAGCACACCACATCCTGCCTTCGCCACGGCCCTCCTCGCGTGGGTGGGCGCCATTCGCCGACTCCTGCAGCTCCGGCCGAGGTGAGACAATAGCTCCGGCAGTAAGTCCAGTCCGTCTACAAACACAGCTGCCGAAAGTACCGGAACCCCTTCTGCCTTACTCACGGTGCACCATCCCGTGTGGCCATCACACATGCAGCGTACTGAGTGCCACGCCTAGTGTCTGCATTGCTATTACATGAATTGAAGATGGCTTCTTACTTTTCCGCAAGACTTCTAGGAATTCAGTACGGCTGGTGAGCTCATTTATTTTATGGAAGTGGAACCACATCACTTTCGTAACAGAGAGACGTAAAGTAGCTTCTGGCGTACCCCAAGGGAGTCTAATAGGACAAATACTGTTCACTATATACAGATATACAATACACATTAAAAAGTGATGCACATTTACAGACAACAAATGATTACAATTTCAGAAAAATGGGCAATATATTCAAGACAAAGAGCTTCACAACTGAGAAAGTCAATGACGCGTTGATCCACCACTGGCCCTTAAGCGTCCGCAGCTCGTGGTCGTGCGGTAGCGTTCTCGCTTCCCACGCCCGGGTTCCCGGGTTCGATTCCAGGCAGGGTCAGGGATTTTCTCTGCTTCGTGATGACTGGGTGTTGTGTGATGTTCTTAGGTTAGTTAGGTTTAAGTAGTTCTAAGTTCTAGGGGACTGATGACCATAGATGTTAAGTCCCATAGTGCTCAGAACCATTTGAACCATTTGGCCCTTAGGCATGCAGTTATTCGGCTTGGCGTTGATTGATAGAGTTGGATTTTGTACTGAATTCTATCCAACTAATGCGTTAGATCGTCCAAATCCCAAGCTGTTTGGGGGCCATGCCTATAATGCTCCAAACGTCTTCGATTGAGAAGAGATTCGGCAACCTTACTGGCCAAAGTAGGGTTTGTCAAGCACGAAGACAAGCAGTAGTAACTCTCGCCGTTTGGGGCGGGCATTATCTTGATGAAATGTAAGCCCAGGACTGTTTGCCATAAAGGGCAACAAAACAGGAGTAGAATATCGCCGACACACCGATGCCTGTAAGTGCCTCGGATGACAACGAAAGGAGTCAAGCTATGAAATGCAATGACAATCCAGGCCATCACTCCTGGATGTCAAGCCGTATGGCGGGCGAAAGTCAGTTTGGTATCCCATTGCTGTACAGGGCCTCTCCAGACACTACTTTGTTGGTTATCGGGGCGCAGTTCGAAGCGGAACTCATCACGGAACACAATTCTACTCCAGTTAATGCGATTCCAAGCCGAATGTGCCCGACACCCCACAAACGGGCTTGTTGGTTTGCAGAGGTCGGAGCAAGGCGCGCCGTGAGCTCAGCCCTTTTCTCTGAGCCCCCTCTTGATGGTCTCTGTGGTCACTGAAGCACAGTTGCACGTCGGACCGACGATAATGATGCATCCGGAGTTCTGAGTGCCTCTCTGACGATTGGTCAGTCTTCATGTTATGTCGTCTCTCTAGGTCGACCGCTTCCTTCTCGACGCTGTGTTCGGTCATGGTCCACCCACTCCTGCCAACATCGTCGAATAGTGGCGTCGCTCCTATTCAAATGTCAGACGATCCCCCAATTAACCGGCCTCTTTTAGCCCAGCTACACTCTCACAAACGCTGACATCAGCGTATATTGTTCACGTGCTGCTCTGCAAGGGATAATTACTGTCCAACGGAGCGCACGAGAAGAAAGTGGGAAAGACCGTATGACCTAGTATTGACATATTCCTTTTCTACTGTCATTGCCAGCTGCGCAGTGAAACTCCGCTGCAGCGTCACACATTCATCCATCGTCCGCCAAGGCTTACAGTTTTGCATTTTCCGTTAATACTTCTATGAATATTAGTTTGTGACCAATTTGCATAACTCCGTTCTTTATCTTACAGTGTGCATAAACGACCTAGTTGCTAACTTCGGTCACTCCATGAGACTGTCTTGCAAATGCTGTTGTATACAGAGGAGTCGCAATGCTACAGAATTGTAAGAAATGCTGAAAGACCTGCAGAGGATCGATGCTTGGAAATGGATTGGTAGAGGACCTTCATCAATATACAAATGTAACTAATTCTGCACAGATAGGTAAATCATCCGTTATTGTATGACTAACCGATTTCTGGACAACTACTGGAAGCAGTCGCATTCATTATATACTTACGAATACGCGAACGGAGCGATTTAAAGTTGAGTGAACATATAAAACTAATCTCAAGATAGGTAGACTGAGATTCACTGGAAGAATCTACCGTGTAGTCCACCGTCGAAGCAGGTAGCCTACAAAACCGTCGTTCGACCGACGCTTACTGTTAAAATTCCACGACCTTAATTTCCTAGAGAAATTAATCAATTTATTGTATACATACGTCTTGCGATAAGACGAGTCCGGTAAAGTCGGACTTTTCTGCTATCACGCAGACAGTTACCAACAATTATTCCTCCTCTGCACCATTCGTGGCTCGAACAGGAAGTGGAGCTATTAACAGCGGTACATAAAGCAACCTGCGCCACGCACCATAAGACGGCTTTCGCAGTATAGATGAAAACTTGTACTTGTCTTACATTATGTCAAGTGATACCTTAAGTTTTACTGTTGTGGAAGTTTGATAATGATGTTTGCAGACATTATAGCGTCCGGAAGTATAGATCTAATGGAGATGGCTTTATTGAAATCAGCCTTAGAATCAGAGATTGAGCAATTTTTTGTCGGAGACAAAATAGAGTATTGGTAGCAAATGTGGCATTTACCTACGTAGCTTTGGTAAATAAATAAATCACTCTGTAAAATAGTCGACTTACTTACTTCCATCACAGAATAAGTTTCATTGTAAATTATTTTGTAATTAATTAGAGCAAGATACAATACAAATAATTTTATTAAAAAGAAAAATAGTTGGTATCTCCTTAACTGATAGTTCGGCGTAACAAACTGTATTAAGCCTGGTAACCCGAGATCGCTCACAATACTAAATTAATTATTCTGAAAAGTTTGTCATGCGTGGGCGATATCTTTGGCGTTCAGTGATCTGTCGTAGCTCCCCTGTGTAACTCTCTGCCCTTTGCTGGGATACCGGAAGATACCTGCCCGCAAGAGGACGTGTGAGCCGCGGCGGGCAGTGATATGGGGGCGTGCTCGGCAGGCGATGAGGAAGTGACTTGGTGGCAACGGTGTGGAGAAGTGGAGGTCCAGTTTCACCTAGGACCTATGAGCACTCGGCTGGGCCGCACATAGCAGGAGGGCGGCTGTCTGACCTGTTTGTTGGGCGTTAACTGTCGCCAGCGCGCTGGTTGAAGTTTACCTGTCAGCTACTCTACCGTTGCCGGAAACGAGCCTGCTCTGGGAAGGGGTCCGTTCGCAGTTTGTGGACTACATGGTGAGGCCTATTGCAACGGGCAGTAAATCTTTTCTTGTCTCGTGTGTGACCAAATGCATCCTGGTTCTTTTCGGGTCTAGCTGAATTTTGTGGTTGTTATTCCGATTTTCTGCTGTGTTCGTTTGTACTGGAATAGAAGGGAGAACCGATAGAGGTACTCAAGGTACCCTCCACCACACACCGTCAGGTGGCTTGCGGAGTATGGATGTAGATGTAAATGTAGATGTACCTTTTTACCAGACTGTGTTAGTCGTTTCCTGGACACATATTCGTGATTTGTGGTGAAAGTCAGTTATAATTTGACTTTTTCGTCTATTCCCATGTTAGTGGTGTAGGGCTAGCGCCTTTGATTTCGGGTTCGAAACCCGCCACGGCTTAAATTTTGAATAATATCAGCAGTGGCGGCTGACGAATTCCTGTATAAGAAGTCACGCTCATTCCGCCAAGGCACTTCTCAAAGAGGACGTAGCAGCGGACAGAGGTTCAGGGCACTCTCTTGTCCTTCGGGTGGGAAACTGCTGTTAAGGCGGAAGAATCAGCAATGATCAACGGCATAAGAATGCAGGAGGAAATGGAAACCACTGCATTAAAGACACACAGCGTCTATCCGCATGGCATGTGGCCTGCAATCGAAAAATCAGATACTGGACTGTAAGGCGTACCCAGAGCAGATATTGACTCAGATCGCAAAGTAGTAGTGATGAGGAAAGGGCTGAAGTTTGAGAGGCTAGGATCAGTACGCAAAGAAGAGGGATACGGAAGTACTAATAAATGACGAGACGCTTGAAGTTCTCTTCAATAAGGAATAGCTCAGTAAGCAGTACAGTTGAAGAGGAATGGTCGTCTCTAAAAAGGGCAGTCACAGAAGTTGGAAAGAAAAACATAGGTACGAAGAAGGTAATTACGAAGTAACCACAGGTAACAAAAGAAATACTTCAGCTTTAAGCACTATGGGACTTAATATCTGAGTTCTAAGTTCTAGAGGACTGATGACCTCAGATGTTAATCCCCATAGTGATCAGAGCCATTTGAACCATTTTGAACGACATGCTCATTGCTACGACCACATGGAAGGAACACGTCGATTTAATGAGGAGAGTGTTGCAACGTTTCAAGGAAGCAGGCATCACCGCAAATCTGCAGAAGTCCCATTTTACTCGGGAGAAAGTTAAATTTTTAGGTCATCTTATAAATGAAAAAGGAATATTACCAGACTCCGAGAAATTAAAGGCAATCAAAAACGTTGCAGCTCCAGCAACTAAAAAGCAATTAAAGGGATTCCTCGGAGTTGCTTCTTTTTTCAGGAGCTTCATTTATGACCACTCTATTAATGCAGAACCGTTGTACAGCTTGTTGCGAAAAAATACTCCGTTGGTGTGGACGCAACAATTCCAGCATGCATTTGAAGCAATAAAACATTCCTTCCTTAATTCACAGAAATTACATCATCCAGATATGAGCCAAGATTTCGGTTTAATGGCGTATGCTTTGGAAATTGGAATTGGCTCCTGCTTCTTCCAAGTAAAAATAATAGATGGAAAAACAACTTTCTGTCCCACTGCTTTCGCTACCCGACTTTTAACTGCTTGTGAACGAGCAATACAACTACTGAAAAGGAAGCATTGGCCGTAGTCTGGTCATTTAAAAAATTTCACTATTACTTATACAGAGGAAAGGCAAGAGTATACTGTGACCACAAAGCCCTAAGATTTTTGTAAACGTGTAAGTTATTATATCCGAGATTAGAAAGATGGATTCTCTCACTCCGAGACTTTGAATTTAAAATTAAACACACAGGCGGGCAGGATAATTTCATCGCTGATGTACTGTCCAGAATGCCAGACAGTGATGTTGTAAGTGGCGTGAATAAAAGGACGCTATGTGCAAGAAGCATGAAGCGCCCTTTGAATGTATCCTGATAGCTAAAAGAGCCACGCGCACTTTGAATAAGAAAATGCTATTTGACACTGAAATCAATATAAAAGATAGGGTCGCCACCAACTCTAGCCACACGACAAAGAAGAGGTAGCACTGAGTCGGAAAATTACTTAATTTATTAATAAGAAAAACTCACAAAAGAACATTCATTGTAAAGTCATTGATAAAGAATGGGATGTAGTTATTAATATGATCTAGGCATTCTTCCCGTGAATCAAATATTGAGTAAAGTAAAGAGGGCGTGAACACCATGCGTAAGTGCAGCCTGCAGCAAGATTCGTGAAAACACGATCTATTCCAGAGCATTTGTTTCAGATAAAAAAAGGGACACTAATCACTACACCTGTGCACATGGAAACGCTATAGGTGGGCCAACAAGGAAAACTACAAGGTAAATGGCGAAGGTAACGGCGACGTAACATCGGTACACAAGATAAGATTGAAGGCAAAATTATTTATTCCTTAAAACATTGATGTAGTGCATCTATAGACTGCTGTTGCATGCTAACTATGTACAATTGCTTGTGAAATACTACACGTTTCATGACAGACTCGCGTGCCCACTCGGTCCGCGGAGACAATTTCTATGGACCGTGGCCATATTTTAATCACATGAGACAAAGAAAATTCACAAATACACAAAAATTACCAAGATCCGGAAAAGATTAGAAGCATACACACACAATTGTAGGCACATAAACATTCACACTGAACCGAGGGCACTTCAACATATGCAACTCCTTTGTGCTGCGTTCCTCTCACGGATCAAAGTCAAGACTGCATTGGGAATCAAACCGAAAGTCTACAAAAGCCTTGCATTCCCTGCTGCAACACAGCAAATAAATCTTTATAAGACGAAATTCGAGACCAAAAGCTAAAAGCTCCCCTCTCTATGTGACAACGCGCCACGCGGTCAGTCCAACTCACCCTTCTTCGACTGGAGCACAGCTGTGTACGCTTCCCGTACCGGCGGCAGACTGCCTCCCGCTTCTCCAGCCTCTTCCACGCTCCGCGTGGACCGGAAAACCCCAGGATGCCATTTCCGCCACCAACCTACCGCAGGTGGATTTCTCACAAGTAGCGGAAACCTCTTTGCCGACTTGACCACTACGAGAGTTGGCAATGAAAGGTGGCTACAGGACCCTTTCAATGTGTCAACAATTAACATCACGGACATTCCGTCCAAGTTCAAAATTCTGATAATGACTAATAAAAAATATAGAAAACATATCTAAGAATGTGTAAACACATGGGAAAACTACAAAATGAAGATCCTCGTTGGCTTTCAATAAAAGAAGCTTTAGGAAAACCTGGCAACGAAGATCTGAAGCGACTGTACAAAGTTGAGGATGACGTCTTATTTTTCAGAGGGTATTCCCACGAAGAATGAGAATGACTTAATTTTGTACACGCACATCACTTGGGGATATTTTGGAGTATTAAAATGTGCTCAGAAGATTCAAGCATATTGCTACTTCCCAAACATTCGCAGGGAACTACACCGACAGTTAAGGAAATGTAAAATTTGTCAGCTACGCAAACCAGGAAATTTTTGTGTGATGGATTTCCTACATCCTGTTATCCCTACTAAACCACTTTCGATCTTTTTGGTCGACGTCTGTGGTCCTCTACCGTCATCAAGAGGAGGATGCAAGTATATCGTGGCTTTTCTCGATCTATTCACTAAATATGTCAAACTATATCTGTTAAAATCAGCTACTGGTTCATCCATAGCCAAGAAACTGGTCAAAGATTACATAGTCATTGTAAGCAAACCAGTGGCTATTTTCTCTGACAATGGGTCAGTGTTCACTGGACTTCATTGGAGGCAAACAATAAGTAACTGTGGTATAAAACAGATTCTAACATCAGTGTACCACCCTTCCGAAAATCCTGTGGAACGTATCTTTTGGGAATTAAACCTGTTCATGAGAACATATTGCAACAACCAGCAAACGAAATGAATCTATTATCTTGAGGATTTTCATGAAATTGTGAACAACATGACACATACTACTATAGAGTACACCCCATACGAACTGATGTTAGGAAAAAAGGAGCAGAATGATGAATTCGAACAATTCCTAAGACAGCAACTGACAGAATGTCACTAAAAAATAAAGTACACGATGCCTTACTCAATATAATGGACAAGGCAAAGAAAAGAAAAATCTATTTTGACAATCGACTAGGAAGAATAAAAACATATCAAGTGAAAGACCAAGTTTTAGTAAAAACTCATCCTAAGGCTTCACTTACACAGAGGAGGAACAAAAAATGGCAATTATTTTATCAAGGACCATTTGTGATTACAAAAATACCTCACCCAGGGACGTATGTCTTGAAGGATGTGAAGAAAGATAAGGTGAAAGGAATGTATTCTCATCATTTGTTGAAAGAAATTCACAATGAGTGAAGATTCTGAAGACTGAAGATTCGATTCATCTCAATTAATATTGATTAGACAGTTTTACATTGAAACTATGAATCATATTTTCTTTCTTTTTGCAATTTAGTACTAAGTTTTTCTTTTCAGGCATCATATTCGAGATATATGCTGGCATTATGTATTTGTTTTTCAATGTAGAGGTGAATTTTCTTTCCAGTATGTAGAGAAGATAGCTATAGTATGACTGATTTATTTTAATTTTTAGATTAATTAATAATAATAACTTCAGTCAGTTCTCACAAAGCATAATGACCATGGGTTAAAGATTCAAATGAATCTGGTCTATGGCAAGTTTTTTTTTTTGCTTATGTCAATTTTGACGATGTCAGTGTATGTTTGTATCTTTTTAACCCGCTGAGCTGTGAAGTCATATTGTTCGGAAGGGGTAACCCGTTCTCGGCTACTACACCCAATTATGATTTATTTCAATCTTTTGTAATGGACATTTGCTTTGTAATTGTATCAGTGTTGTAACATACCTCTCTATGTAAATTTTGTCATGTCAATTGTTACTCGCGAAGTTACCACCTACGCGAATGCTGAGCAGTTACAAGCACATCGACAAGTGTTAAGGTACATCTGAAAGATGACAAACATAAGTTGAGACGGCCTCACCAGTTGGATTAGTGTATGGTTATTAATAAGAATTAAGAACATCTTACAACTTCCGCATATTTCGAATTCAGGACAGAGAATTAGAAAGGACTTTAGATTAGATTCTATTTCAGCTCAGCATCGATCAATCACCTTTTTCACGGAAGTTACACTGATTCCTATTTTCATGTAAACCATATCTCGGAAAAAAATAACACCCAAGAGGATATAGTGAAATGGGAATAGAGTTCAAATAAGCTACCTGGAGATGGAAAATAAAAGGGAATCGTAGATGGAAGTAACCTAACGCGTCGGCGGTTGACCTCAAGACACAGGAGATTAACAGTGTTGTGTTTCTTGTGTGAAAAGTGTTTAAATTCATTTCAAAGGAAATAATTCTGTAAATATTTTTTTATTCAGTGTTATTTAATGAAATTTTTGTTTTGCAAATGAGAAGTACGAGTATGGTAAATCTACCCCGAGGTTTTCCTTTGTGGGGCTTGGCTGAATGACTAGATTACATGTTTGAGACGTCCCAAGGCGTGTGACAGAAGCATTGAGTGATGATGAAAAAGGATTCTGATCACATCTCATGCCATCCTCGACAAACTAACTAATGCAAGTTAAATGAGCTAGGCAAATAAGCTGCATCTCAATAATTATCAAGCAACACAGACTTGTTAGCACAATATTGTACCACACTATTTATATGCACCCAAATGTATAATTTAAGTTCAGTTTACAATTGATGGTAACTGGACTAATAAAAAAAATTATTACTACAGTAACGTGGACATTAATAGTATACAGCTTCATGAAAAATCATCAAAATAGTGTTGTGTGAACGCTCGTGTTTGTTTTCCCCAAAACCGTTCGTCCACAAGAGGGGCATATATGATGTATCATGTAATAAGATTGCTATGCATTAATGTGACAGTACCAGAGAGAGAGAGAGACAAATATATTCTTTATTACTGCCGCACGGGATTAGCCGAGCGGTCTCAGGCGCTGCAGTCACGGACTGCGCGGCTGGTCCCGGCAGAGGTTCGAGTCCTCCCTCGGGCATGGGTGTGTGTGTTTGTCCTTACGATAATTTAGGTTAAGTAGTGTGTAAGCTAAGGGACTGATGACCTTAGCAGTTAAGTCCCATAAGATTTCAAACACATTTGAACATTTTTTTCTTTATTACTCTGTGACGTAGTGCGCTTAGATAATTATTCTTAGATAGTAAGCTTTCGTTTTTGTTAAGATGTATTTTTATGAGAGAGGAGTCTGTTCTTGATTATGTAGTTTATGTCGAAGCCGTAGCGACAGTCGAAAGGAAATCATAAATACATCTGTATGTACCATAGAGAATCGTTAATTCATGTGCGAGAAGAATTTCATTGACACTAAGGTCATTAAACTTCGTTCATTTAAAAAAAGTACGTGTTATTTCCACAAACGACGTATACTCAAGTGTGATCTTTTAATGAATACCAGCTCGAGAACAATTCCGACGGGAGCGTACAGTTCTAATTAAATAGTTTGATGCTTTCTTCGGAAAAGAAGTGATTTTACGGATTTTTTTTTTCACCAGTGTTTCTAAGAACTGAAGGCAAATCTGATTGCTATGCAACAGAACACCGACGAATATTTCTCCGCCACTTTGATTAACACTTTCAGCTTCAATACAGCATCTGCTGCAGCTGGAGCAGATCGCCACAACAACGGAAGCGTATAATGTGAAAGCAGTTTCACCCATCGCCCTGTGTCCCACCAACGGTGTATGTATTCACTACAACAGAACACACACATAGACAATTACTCATACAGGGTGTCTAGAAAAGGACTCCCTGATTTCAAAATTAAATATCTCGAAAACAAAGATCGATAGAGGAGTGCAGTAAACGGTACGTTTATTGTGAAAGCTGTAAGAAGTTTATACAGCAGTTTGAAATAATAGTTACAAAAGCTGCTAACAGATGGCGCTGTACGCTGTACAGCTCATATCAGCATACATAAGTGAAATAATCGTATGAAAACAATCTTTGCAAGCAATCACATCACAATGTTTTCAAAATGTTCACATTGGCACTACAGAGGTGGCGGAAACGAAGAATGAAATTCGCCATCACATTTCGTAGTGTCTCAACCGAAATGGATTCACATGCCACAGAGATCGCCGATTCAAGCTCGTCCAGCGTGGCGGGATGCTTCGGGTAGACCTGTTTTTCACTGTGCCCCACAAAAAAAAGTCACAGGGAGTCAAATCTGGCGAATATGGAGGCCAATCCATGCCTGCACCAGTAAATTTGGGATATTCCAAAGCAATCACTCGATTCCTGAAGTATTCCTCAAGAAAGCGAAACACTTGTTCGGTTTGATGTGGTCGGGCTCCATCTTGCATAAACCATTCAGTACCTGGTCGATCCTCTAACGCTTGCTGTGTGGCGACAAATTGTTCCAAAAATTGCAACGTAACGTGCACCAGTGACCGTTTCTCGAATGAAAAAAAAGGGCCAATAATGCCTCTGCTGCATACTGCAGCCCACACAGTAACTTTAGGAGAATACAGGGGTTTCGCTTCACACCAATATGGCTTTTCGGAACCCCAAAATCGCCAGTTCTACTTATTCACGTATCCATTCAGGTGGAAGTGTGCTTCATCTGTAAACCAGATGCAGCCAACATCAAATCCTTCACTATCAATCATTGTGAGCATCTGATTAGCGAAGGCAACCCTTTGTTGCACAGGTCGTACGGGTATTGCCTGGTGCGTTTGAATTTTGAATGGAAACATGTGTAGGCTCTTTCGCAGTATTTTTTTGCGTGCTGGAACGCTTCAAACCAGTCTCAGATGCAATTCTACGGACGGATGACATTGGAATTCGCTGAATAATTCCAGAAACTGTGGCGATATTTTCAGGCGTAACTGCGGTTTGCTTGCGGCCAACATGCCTCTCTAGATCATCAGTTACGCTGCCTGTTCGTTGAAATTTTGCGAAGAGTGTATGAATGGTTTTCGCATCGGGTCCTTTTGGAACAATAAATCGTGCTTTAAAACTTCGCCTTGTTGCCGTAGGACTGTCTTCTAACCTGTGGTACTCTAGCACCAGAAAAACGCGTTGTTCAATGGAGTACATGGTTTCAATCTCTTCCTTCGGTACGCTAAGCTCCTTTCACGTTTCAATAGTGGAACTGATCGCTCTGGGCTTCGGATCACTATTTATACTAGGCATAACGTATGGGGATTACAGCGCCATGTGTTAGCAGCTTTTGTTACTATTATTTCAAATTGCTGTATAAACTTCTTACAGCTTTCACAATAAACGTACCGTTTACTGCATTCCTCTATCGATCTTTGTTTTCGAGATATTTAATTTTGAAATCAGGGAGTCCTTTTCTGGACACCCTGTACATATAAAGCCACAAAACAAGGTGGTGAGGGAAACATGTCAGTATAAGAGGCTCAGTATAGGCAAAATACAAATAACAGTAAGTGAAGATAGCTGAGCCCCGTTTTTTGTCTATTGCCTTCCATGATGTTCCCCCTTTTTTCTATCTATGCTCACCATATTCTCTCCTTTGTTATTTTTAAATGTCTTCTATTGTTTGTTCTATGTCTTTCGGCTGAAGAGCAGCGCATATGCTGCTGCCAGCCCGCCCCGATGGGGAATTGAAATACAATAAAAAAAAAAAAAGATAGCTGAGTGATTTTATACAGGTATGCTTATTACTATATAGTCCATACGGGAGTCTGTCCGATTGTCAGATGACGGTATGTTTGTACGATTCACTTGTGTGAACGGTTTCTTGGACATGAAATTTAAAATTTCGGTTTTAGTTTTGCTGCCACACCAGACTGGTCAACTGAATGGAAGCCTTAGACCCGCTCAGCGATTTTACATACGACCGGAATTTACTCGGATTCTCTGCCAGATCTTTCGATAAGGTGGTAGTTGTTGTATGCTTCGGGCATAAATCTTTTCACAGACGTACGAGTCTCTGCTAACCTTCGCTTGTCGTCATTTATGCGTTTCCTTTAGAACCGAGAGTGCTGCAGCCTCTGCCCCCTCAGCATCCGCCGAATTTCGTTATTCAACCGTGGTGGGTATTTTCCATCCTTTATCCACTTCCTAGGCACGTAATTCTCCATATTCGATTTACAATCTACTTAAACTTTGCCCGTCATTCCTCTACATCCAACTTACTAGGACTAAATGATACCAATTCACTATCTAAGTCAGATGATAACTGCTTATCTGCTCTAGCTAGCACAAACACTCTCCTAGCCTTCTTGACTGATTCATTAACTTTCGTAAACATAGTCGATATGATGACAGCATGATCACTAATCCCCCTTCAGTACTGACATTGCCAATAAGGTCCTGCCTATTTGTGGGTACAAGGTGTAAAATATTTTCAGTGCTTGTGAGCTGCCGAGTTAGATGCTCAAAATAATTTTCAAAATGACTGTCTGTAACCCCCGCAATGAATCCGTAGACATCCTAGTCTATACTCAGGAGGTTAATGTCGCCTCCAACTAGTATTGCCTGATCAGAGTATTTAAGCGCTAGTGACTGTAGACTCTCTTGGAATGACTCTAGAACTGTTACAGCAGAATCGGGTGGTCGGTAAAAATATCCAACAATTAACTTAGTTTCACCTACAGCTTTTACAAGCGACCAGATCGCTTCACTGTCACACTCAACATCGAATTCAGTAGCGACAACTGCAATGAACACTTCCCCTCCTATGGCCTCTCATCTGTATTTCTGACATATGTTCCACGACTCGCTAAATATCTCAGAGCTTTCCAGTTCGAGCTTCAGTCAGCTCTCCATCCCAAGAACAATTTGAGTGCGAGAACATTCCTAGAGGGCAGTAAATTGGGGAACTTTATTACGAATACTTCGACAGTTTACTGATAAAATTGTGACAGTCGAAGTGTCTTTATTCTGAACGCCGTTTGACTTGACTTGCTGCATATCGGCTGGCGAGTGTTCATTGGAGCACCTCAAGATACAGTCTAGCCTAAAAAAAACCATACGTGCTTCACAAGTACTCTGTTACCAGAGTAGCTGCTTCCTTTGTGTAGTGCACCCCCTGAGCTATCTAGGGGAGTCTTACAAATCTCCACACGATAACGCAGGACTAGAAATCTGCAGCCAAGTCCTTCACAAAGTTGACGAAGCCTTTGTTTGAGACCCTCCACTCGCTTCCAAACCGAAGGACCCTGATAAAAGCTGGGAACAATGCAGTAAACTGCGAGCTCTGCTTGCACCCCGCGTGCGAGGCCGGTAGTCTTCACCACTTCCGCCAGCCGCCCGTACGAACTGAGGACGCCTTAGCACCCATGCGACAGGCGTCGTTAATGACGACGTGAGCCACAATGTGCAGACGACTGCACCCTGCACGGCCGCCTCCAGGTCATGGATGAGCCCCTGTGGCAGACATACTGATTGCACATTGGCTTTCTTTCCAGCCCTGAACGCTATCTGGCTAAGGCGCTCCATAACGTGGCTAAGATTGGAGCTCCCAGCAACTAGTAAATCCCTCCTCCCGTGTGCCTGCTCGGCCCCTTGCTGAAGGAGCGGCCACCTGTCCACTTACAGGGTGAATGCGCGAGGTCAGGCGGCCAGTCTGGATATTTGCCCTCCGCCTCGAGCGACGCGATCGCGATACCACCCGCCACGCACCCTGCTGTGAGGGCGGATCCACCGCGTCGAGTGCACTAGAAGGTGCCTCGGAAGCAGAGCCCATGAGCAAAGCAAGTGACACGTGATGTGTCCCACGCGACGCGCCAGATTCTCCGACACCGCTACAGCAACCTGAAGGTGGATGACCGTAGCCAACAGCACATTCACCGTACACTCATGAAATGGTCGTACCGCATTGTCGTCAACAAAACTGAAGTCAGGGTCGAATGTACCTTTGAAAAAAACGTGCATGCGGAATGAGTACAGTGTCACAATAACGTTGACTGCTGAGTGTGCCATTTTCAAAGACATGGTGGACAGTGCGTCCATGGGACATTATGTCTCCCCACATCATATCACATAGGAGCATGAGAACGATTATATTCGACAGTTTTCCTGGTTGCATTGCGTGTTCCACCTCTCACCGTCTGAGTTGACGTACTGTGGATTCGCATCGAAGAGAGCAGATGAAGGAGCTCTTGCAAGGAGAGGATATTCGGCAAGCGGCTGGCCTACCAGGTCACCCCACTTAAGCCCTCTCTAGCACGTGTGAGATGCGTTGGAGAGAAGTACTCCGTCATGGCCACATCCACCGACGGCCGTCCAGCAGTTGTCAACCGCACTGGCAAAGGTATGGATCGCTCTACAGGAAGTCCTTACCAACCTGGTGGCCAGCTTGGAAAACACTGTGTACCCGCCCGTGGTGATAGCACACCCCACTAAGAACCATGTCCCGCCTTTTATAATGTCCAGTGCACCATCATAACTCGCGGTGACGTCGGTGTAAGTATTGTCTTCGAATAAATCGATTCTGTGCGTCTCATTGTGTACTTCATTCAGTTACGTCCTCTCAGTACCCTTCTATGTGAAGTCCAAGTTTCATCGAGCTATGTTACTTGCCTGTGACACATTATACGGAAGCTAATTTCCTCGTTAAGTCCTACACACCGGTGTATAATTTCCTGTTCCATGCAGGTGTGGTGCACGAGAAGGACGACTGCCGGTAAGCCACCGTACAGGAGGCATTCTCAGATTTATCAGTCGCAGTCGTCCCTCTTGATGTATATGGGAGGCAGTAACTTGTTCGCTGACGCTTCTTGGAACGTGTGCTCGCAGAATGTTAACTGTTAAACCCTCCGTCATGCGCAGTGCCTCTCGCAGCGTCTGCCACTGAAGGTCGATGAGCATCTACGTGGTGCCCCAGCGCTTACTGAGCGAAACCGAAATGTTTCCCATCTGCTGACGTCCAAAGAACAGAGCTGCTAGATTTGCTTTTCTACTGAAGTAGAACTGAATGTCGCTAAGCAGATGAGTGAAGAGAACTTCAGGACATTACTATTTCGGAAAACCGCGTAAATATATGGTGCGATCAAAATGTTTCCTTTCTAAGACCGCACAGTCCAGAATCGGTATGCCAGTCAGGCAAAATCTCCGCTAACAGTGAGGCAATAATCTCACCGACGCCCAAGGTTGACGATACCCGTTTGGTAAAATACCGGGCCGTGCACGTGAGGAAGTCCGTAACGGCATGCTGCACATCCTCGTCCGTCAGAAGTCATCACCTTCCAAGGCCTTTTGTAAGGGCCAGATGACGTAATAATCGTATGGGGACTACAGGGCGGGTGTTCGAATGTTTCTTGAAGTGGCGTAATTTCTGCGTTACATTTGCGATATGGTAACTGCCCAACACAAATTCTCCATTCTCTGATGGAGTCGGATCTCGTGAACTGCAGTGCGAGTCCTAAATATTCTTTTCTTTTAAAACTCCTGGATAGCAAGAGGGATGTGCAGTCTTAATGTCGAATAATATGAAAACTAATTACACTTTAAGTTTGTGTTTTAATAAGCGAAATTAAAAAGGCTTGAACAGGAGTGTGTTACTGATCATTTTTGCTATCATGTGAACATCAAACATAAAGCTCTTGCAATCAATTCTTCCTACATATACAGTACGAGATAATGAAACAACAGTATCGTAATAATCAAACAATGCGAGTTACTAAAATTTATAAACAAAAACTGGAAACGTTTCCTTAACGCGACATCTCACTATCTGATTAGCTAGCGCACTCGACAAATTAGCTTTTTAGCCTGACCCAAATTACCGCAAGAGAATTCCGATTCAGTACACACATCTGCTTCCAACCACGTCCTACCACCAAGTCTCTCTCTCTTTTTCTGTCTGCCTGTCTCTCGCAGGCCGAGTACTTGACAGCAGCATATACTTTGGAATCCAGGGAATCTTCTTCATACAGGTATTCGGGAAAAGTGGTCAATATAGCGTACATAAGTGCCACTTCTCGTAATGTTACAATCTTGAAAGGGAATGACTAACTGTGTACTCTCCGCCATGCACTGTACGGTGATTTGCGGAGTGTCTATCTATATGCTGTCGAAAACGACCATTGTTCAAACGATCACTTCAATCTATATTTAACTATCAGTTCGACAATCTTTGGCTTCTCTGCGCGATAGCAATGGAGATTCTATCGAAGACAGTGCTGCCAAAGCAGAGTTACAAAACACAGCCTTCCGAAATGCCTTCACAAAACAACATAGGTTTAGAAAAGATCGTTCGTGTGAAACACAACTATCTCTTTATTCACATGAAGTGTTGAGTGCTATTGACAAGGGATTTCAGATCGATTCCGTATTTCTGGTTTTCCGGAAGGCTTCTGTCACTGTACCACACAAGCGGCTTGTAGTGAAATTACGTGGTTATGGAATATCGTCTCAGTTATGTGACTAGATTTGCCGGCCTGTGTGGCCGAGCGGTTCTAGGTGCTTCAGTTTGGAACCGCGCGACCACTACGGTCGCAGGTTCGAATCCTGCCTCGGGCATGGATGTCTGTGATGTCCTTAGGTTAGTTAGGTTTAATTAGTTCTAAGTTCTAGGGGACTGATGACCACATATGTTATGTCCCATAGTGCTCAGAGCCATTTGTGACTAGATTTGTGATTACCTGTCAGAGAGGTCATAGTTGGTAGTAATTGACGGAAAGTAATCGAGTAAAACAGAGGTGATTTCTGGCGTTCACCAAGGTAGTGTTATCGGCCCTTTGCTGTTCCTTATCTATATATATATAGGATTTGGGAGACAATCTGAGCAGCCGCCTTCGGTTGTTTGTCGACTAATAAAGTCATCAGAAGATCAAAACAAACTGCAAAACGATTTAGAAGAAATATCGGAATGGTGCGAAAAGTGGCTGTTGACCCTAAATAACGAAAAGTGTGAGGTAATCCACATGAGTGCTAAAAGGAACTCGTTAAACTTCGGTTACACGATAAATCAGTCTAATCTAAAAGCCGTAAATTCAACTAAGTACCTAGGTATTACAATTACGAACAACTCAAATTGGAAGGAACACATAGGAAACGTTGCGGGGAAGGTTAACCAAAGACTGCGTTTTGTTGGCAGGACACTTAGAAAATGTAACAGACCTACTAAGGAAACTGCCTACACTACGCTTGTCCGTCCTCTTTTAGAATATTGCTGCGCGGTGTGGGATCCTTACTAGATAGGACTGACGGAGTACATCGAAAAAGTTCAAAGAAAGGCAGCACGTTTTGTACTATCGCGAAATATGGGAGAGGGTGTTGCAGAAATGATACAGGAATTGGGCTGGAAATTATTAAAGCAAAGGCGTTTTTCGTTGCGACGGAATCTTCTCACGAATTTCCGATCACCAACTTTCTCCTCCGAATGCGAAAATATTTTGTTCACACCGACCTACATACGGAAAAACGATCACCACGATAAAATAAGGGAAATCAGAGCTCGTACGGAAAGATGTAGCTGTTCATTCTTTCCGCTCGCTATACGAGATTGGAATAATAGAGAATTGTGAAGGCGGTTCGATGAATCCTCTGCCAAGCACCTGAATGTGATTTACAGAGTATCCATATAGATGTAAATGTAGATGTAAAGGACATTAAGATAGTGATGGGATGCCACCAAATCTGGTTTGGCCATTGAACTGTTGTTAATGTTAGCAGATAGATAGTGTGGAACTGGTACCATGTGGTCATGCGACTCTTAGTCGGTGACGTAAATCCTGACAGTGAAATGGTGTATAAGTGCCAGTCGGTTGTATGTACTGAGCGTAGTAAGAAAGGTCGATGTGGAGACGTGACAGAATGACAGAAACGATCTTTCGCGTTTGGAGGTGCTTATCATCACACGAGGTACGAAGTGACCTGATTTGTTGTATCAGTGCGGACTGTCCAGTGAGATTGCAAGGTTTGGTGTACTGCTTGTACGGTCGTTACACGGCGTAAGAACAGTGGACGCGAAAAGATCATACTTGATAACGACCGGAGATGTCACTCCATGCAGATGACAATCGCTACCAACCTCTACAAGTATTTTTGATCTTAGTGAATACAGACCTATAAAGCAGTTTCCGACCAAATTTTATGAAGAAAACTGCATGTAGTGTACGTTTTCATTCCAGTACCTCAACGGTGTTCTTCAAGGCGACTTGTCGCATTTGGTCGTCAAATGACACAAGAATTCGAGAACGCCGACGGCCACGTGACGTGTTTAACCCGCACAGTTCGGGCTTGAGTTGCTTCTATCATGTTTTGCGAGTAGCTTACCTATCTTGTTTCGAGCCTAATCACTCAGGTTACCAACATGTTTTTTTCCAACATTCTCGGTATCGAGTGCTCTCCTTTCCTCTACATGTTTAAGATGAGTTAACTGAGGACACTCCCGTCCTTTATGGTGGCAACATTCGTGTTCACAGGGCTACACTCATGCGTAAATCAACATCACCTTTGCATTTTTGTACCTCTACGTGAATTGACCCCTCTGTTTATTGATTGTATAGCCACTGAATTGCTATTTATTTATTTAATGGGATAATAATAATTATTAAAAGGTGGCAATTTTATTTAAGCATTGATTTTACTCTGTCGATTGTTGCCAGTCAGCGATAGTGCAATGCTACTCGCTTTGGAAAATACACATTTTATAAGAATTATTTGGTCCAGGAAACACTTTTGCGATCACGGTTGAGATTTAGACCGTACTCGCGTAATTGTACTGATTAAAAGTTATCGTTTCCGAAAGACGCAGGTTCGATTAAAGCTGTGTGCACTTTTGCGCGTAAAATGAAAATATTCATAAAACGTCGCGTAACAAAAAGAAACATGCAAATCACAACCGTGATCAAACGAAGAAAATATATGATAACATAAATGTTCTTCGCTGTTATTCAGGACAGGCTCAGATTAGACCTTGCAATTTTTAGTTATAGGAAATCACAAAGCATTACACCTTCGAGATATTTGTTTTGAATAAATTGTATTTACCTTTTCTCTCTCTCTCCTTTTTACAGCCTTTATACCTTCACATCGATTAAGGAACTTTTCCTTCTCTACCGACCAGTACGAGAACAAAATTCAGACTCAACAAAATGTCTTACATCGAATTATTACATGCTTAACCCTTAACAATCATATATAGTTTCGTAGTACAAACAATGCTAATGTCTTCCGTGCACTAGAAAGTCTTTGATACACTGGGCACAAAAATGAAAATAATAAAATTATAATTACATTTTTAATATCGTGAATCATGAAAATAAGGTTTGACATCATCGTAATATTAATTTTCATCGTTGTAGCACTACGTACGGGATCTAATCATCAGTGAGAAGTTTCAGCCGAATATTGTACGAGGACAAGTGAAGAACCCTTCGGACTCTTCCTTGCAGAAATGATGTCATTATCTAGGATAGAGACCATGTTACACGGGATCAGCGTCATACAAATTGATTATCTGTTTTAGTCCGGTATGTTTACATGCTGTACACAAAGAGCACAAAAGGACAGCTGCCCTCATCAGGATGCAATTACAAACTATTGCTGACAGTATTCGCTGACTAGCTGATTAGCTGCGACTGGAATGCGTCCACCACCAATGGTGTATCGCTTGTAGACTAACTAGTGGATAAACATATACTTTATCGACTTAATTGAGAAGCTTCTCATTCTCATCCAGTCTCTACTGATGTTTTACTGGTATTTTTGTGATTGAACTCTTTTCGCCGATGGCTGCAAACGCTGCACATGCGTTCGTACATAGTGTTTTCGACTGTGTACAGCGAATGTAATAAGTGGCATAGGGCACGCCATGCAGTGCTACTGATGTACGGTTATCTGACAAGGGAAACTTCCCACAGAACCCCCCCCCCCCCCTCCCCTCTCGGATTTAGCGGCAAAACGGCACAGTTGGCAGACCGTCAAAAACTGAACACAGATCGAGCATGAAAACCGGAAGATGTAATGAATTGTGAAAAAAGAAACAGAACCATTGAACGATCCAAGCAAAAGACGTGCAACATCGAGCTAATTGCCATAACCAAGGCGTCGTCGTTGTGCGGTCACGGTGCTGGGCAGAAGAGCGGGAGATCCGTGTTCAAATCTCCTTCGTGGCTAATTTTTGTCACAAAATTATGAACTTTCCGTACGGTCATTGACTTGTGTGTCTTTCTTCTGTAATCTTGGTACTTGTCATACTATACATGGTTATAAAATACGAGTCATGTGGTAAGAATATACACACATAAAAAAAGTATCGCATCACCCCGGTTCCCGCCCAAAGATGTAAACAACCTTGCATGAGCAGCGCCTATTAGACAGAGGGGGTCAGACAGCCGATCAGTTCCTGTCGTTCCACCAGGAAGGAGGTACACGGCTCATGTTGTCTGCAGTTCAACCATGACTAGACGGTCAATACCGCGGTTCGATCGCATCCGCATTGTTACTTTCTGTTAGGAAGGGCTCTCAACAAAGGAAGTGTCCAGGTGACTCGGAGAGAATCAAAGCGACGTTCTTCGGACATGGAGGAGACACAGAGAGACAGGAACTGTCGATTACATGCCTCGCTCAGGCCGCCCAAGGGCTACTACTGCAGTGGATGACCGCTACCTACGGATTATGGCTCGGAGGAATCCTGACATCAACTCCACCATGTTGAACAATGCTTTTCGTTCAGCCTCAGGACGTCGTGTTATGACTCAAACTGTGCGCAATAGGCTGCATGATGCGCAACTTCACTCCCGACGTCCATGGCGAGGTCCATCTGTGCAACCACGTCACCACGCTGCGCGGTACAGATGGGCCCAACAACAAGCCGAATGGGCCGCTGAGGATTGGCATCACGTTATCCTCAGCGATAAGTATCGCATATGCCTTCAACCAGACAATCGTCGGAGACATGTTTGGAGGCAACCCGGTCACTGTCCAGCGAGTGCAGCAAGGTTCCCTGCTGTTTTGGGGTGGCATTATGTGGGGCCGACGTACGCCGCTGGTGGTCATGGAAGGCGCCGTAATGGGTGTACGATACGTGAATGCCATCCTCCGACCGATAGTGCAACCATATCGGCAGCATATTGGCGAGGCACTCTTCTTCATGTACGACAATTCGCGCCCCCGTCGTGCACATCTTGTGAATGACTTCCTTCAGGATAACGACATCGCTCGAATAGAGTGGCCAGGATGTTCTCGAGACATGAACCCCATCGAACGGGCCTGGAATGGATTGAAAAGGACTGTTTATGAATGACGTATACCCATCAACCACTCTAAGGTATGTACGCCGAATCGCCGTTCAGGAGTGGGACAATCTGGACCAACAGTACCTTGATGAACTTGTGGGTAGTATGCCGCGATAAATACAGGCATACATCAATGCAAGAGGACGTGCTACTGGGTATTAGAGGTACCGGTGTGTACAACAATCTGGAGCATCACTTCTGAAGGTCTCGCTGTATGGTGGTACAACATGCAATGTGTGTTTTTCATGAGCAGTGAAAAGGGCGGAAATGATGTTTATGTTGGTCTCTATTACAATTTTCTGTATAAGTTCCGGAACTCTCGGAACCGAGGTGATGCAAAACTTTTTTGATGTGTGTGTTACAGCCGCAAGTAAATGTGAATACTGAGAGCAGGCAAGATGTCGCATAGACCTCTCACAGAAATGAAAACAACAAATAAACGGGTGTAAAGTATGTTACAACATACGAATAAAAGAGTCAAAACTTGCGAAACGGAATGCAAGGGTCGAGACATGTGGTACTTGTGAAGAACAAATTGGAAGTTCAGCCTCTGGAATTCCCTTGTTTACATCTCGCTGTTGGACGTTACATCACGACACAGACACAAATTTTAATACAACGGCCAGACACGTCAATGACGGTACCGACTGCTCATAATTCTGTAAAACAAATGTGGCATGATGGAGATTTGAACATGGATTTCCCACTTCGCGTGCCAACGCCGTGACCACGTATCCATAACGCAAAGGTAAATAATTATGTTAGCTCGATGTCACACTCTTGAACGTGAACCGTTCACTGTTTATATTTCTCTTCTTTTCTCACAGTTCAATACCCCTTCCTCCTGTTTTCATGACTGATCTGTGTTCAGTTTTTGACGGGCTATCCACTGAGCTATCTGACCACTCTGAGGGGGCTGAGATGGTCAGTTTGCCTTGTGGATCGCGCGGACCTCTGCCTTGACCAAGCTGGACACCGTACATTCTACACAGGGAATGCGCAAACTAAGTAGTTGGAGACACTGCACCAGCGAACCATGTCTGTGAACGATGTGCGGTTGACAAAATTCAGTGCGATCCGATCAGCGAATTCGGAGAGCTGCTTCTATGGTACGGCCGTTGCTAGGCAACTGTCGCTATTGTCAAGGCAAGAACGGAATAATGTTATTAATTGGAAAAACACCATGGACTCTGGGAAGCTTCTGAGCTGAAAATAAAAACGTGAGGAACAACAGGATGCTACATATTTTAGTTTTAACCTGTAATTGATGTTAACCTACTCTGTGGAAGCGGACTGACTGCAGCAACTAGCTCTGCCATAGTCCAGTGTGTTTAAATGATACAAAATGATGAATAAAATATTTCCACCAGAAGTACCGGAACACAAAGTCTGGCGGGGGTTGATAGCTCAAGTGATGATTCCCATTTCCACCAGTGTCCACATTATCATGTGCCTTATCTTTCTTAAATGATACCTGTCTCTCATCTTTCTTTAATCGTTGTCTTACTGTGTGGATTTCAGCCTGTTTTGCAACCTCCTCTTTTGAGAATAAGACTGGTCCATGTGCCTGGCCAGTTCGCTCCTAATTTGAAATTGATAGTATTCATCCGTCATGTCCAAATTTTCCACTTTTACTGTATTCTCAACCGTGGGCAGTTTCGAGGACTTGATTATCTCATGTAAGAGATAACGTCCATTGGGACGCATCTTACACAGGTATCCAGCCAATAGTACAGTTTGTCTCCCTCCCTCGACAATATTAAGAAAAGTGTTACATTGCAAATCATTCTTTCAAGACACCATTGTGTTATCAGTAATACGGAAAACAGATCTGGTAAAATGCAGACAGGTGACAAATTATATTGCACTATTATAATTTGATGATAATATTTAAGGGATATAGGGTTAGAATCCAGATGCAACTTAATACACAATTAGTTCCACTGGCTGCGTAACATACATCAATCGCTGCGTCATGCTCTATCTAAAGCGGCAGAATTTGAGGGACATGGAATAAGGACACAGTAAGCACACCAATCTTCCGACAGTTTATGTGGACATACGAGTTAACAATTGTTTCTGCTTCTTAGTGCTTTACAGTTGTACAGAAATTAGTGGATCCATTACCAGACGTCCCGTCGAGGAAAAGCCTTGACACCACTAGTGACTGAATTCATGTCTAGTGTTCGGTATCTGTGTTGAAGAATTGGATTATGGACTTAAAGGGCATTGTTTTATTATTCGCATACATTGTAGTAGAAAAAATACATGGTTAAATTTGTAGGTTGAGCCGTGCTCACTCCCAACTATGCGTTTTCGTGAACTTGGCAGTCTATTTGTGTTTGGTTTCCCGCCCTTGTTGAGTTACGCAGTGGTTCATCTTCCTTCCACGTGTGGCAGCAGCGATGTGTATCGATAATTGCACCGTGTAACATCTTTGGTTTTGTGCATATAGTTTCTGGATAGGGGGGTCAGCAGTCAGTCAGTCAGTCGGTTGTTGCGGACCAGGGATGTTATCTCCGTGCGGTGCAATCATCTGGGTCCGCTGGCGGTCCCTGCACAGTGTCGGAGCGTGTGTGGAGCTGTCCGTTCTCTACGAGCTTCGTGGTTCACCGACCCTGAACGTCAAAGTTGAGTACTGGTTTCGAGTACCCAAGCCACGTCCATTCATGTTGTTTGGTTTGACTCGGTGGTTCGCTGTTGGGGAGGTTTTCCTGTGAGCAACACCAAGTGCTTGTATTGCTGAAATTTAGCCACCATGTGGTGGAACTAACTATATTGGTGGACTACAACTCAAGTACACCAGCGGAATTTTATGCCTTGTGGCCGTTAGTGTTCCGGTTACCTGCCCTGGCCACTAACGCATTTTCAGGCAGTGTCCTTTCCTCCGCTGTTGTAGTTTTGACAGCTTAATACATATACATGTTTGATTGTGGGTAATTACGCCCGTAACATTTGGTGTTTGAAGTTTCATGCACCGATTGGTGGCAAGCAAGTCGTTTGTCGGTCGGTCCGTGGCTGTCCCTTCGATGGGTTCCGACGGATCAAGTGCAGTTGGGCTCACCACCTGTCTCACCTAAGTGAATGAGGGCAGATCGACCCCATGGAGGCTTCTGAGTTCTGTTGTCTGTACTGTCTTTTTCACCGGTGTTTGGCTGTTTACAATCTATCATAGCCAACGATAAAAGAAAAATGCTTTGTTTTATGTGTTTGTGTAAGTAAGTTAGAACTACGGCAAGTGGATATTTGCTAAAAGGTTATTGCTGTTGTGTTGTCTTTTCTTTTAGTCCGATTGCAGCTACTTAAAATTTAATGCTTATGGTTATATTTTTTAAAATTTTGGGAAATTAATTGTGGGCCTTCAGCCTTGGAACCTTAGTCTTAAAATTAGCTTTCAAGCTTAAAAATTGCGGCCTAGTGCCTTTGAAAGATAATGGTAATACATTTTAGAATTTTGAATTTCAATTCGGGCCTTCACCTGTGTATTGCACCTTGCATATGTTTGTTCTATCTACTTTTGCCTGGAGACTTTCCACCTAGCTGTGATATACATTTTTTAAATTATTTTATTTGCTTTTTTAACTGCATTTTTATCTTGCTGATTTTCAAGATTTCTTGTTTGGAAGCCTTGAGCCGTCAAAGAGTTGCATTTTGAAAGTCGTAGTTGTAAAGGTTCGGCTATGTGCCGCTTTGGTTGTAAATGTGTTATTAAATTACAATTTTAAGGTGAAACTGACCCAACCTTACTTGGCCCTTTCCACAATCCTGATTACCTGTTCTACCCAGCGGGTTTAGCGGGCGTATCATAAGTGACTTCGGGAGTAGCGGGAGTGAAATTTTACACGTCGAGTTGACACTTCTACAAAAACAATAGTTCCAGGTCAGCTGGTATATAGAGTAGAAACGAACTTGGACGAGAGATACGGATACGCCATTCCATGCAACATTTCTTCGCTCCAGTCCGTCAACCGTAGAAATGGCGAGTGGTGACATTCCAGTCTCTTATTAACCCATGACCAGATGTTTTCAGTGATTCAGAGATCTGGAGAACGAGCCGCCCAGAGCAACAGTCAAATGGCTCTGAGCACTATGGGACTTAACATCTATGGTCATCAGTCCCCTAGAACTTAGAACTACTTAAACCTAACTAACCTAAGGACATCACACACAGCCATGCCCGAGGCAGGATTCGAACCTGCGACCGTAGCAGTCGCGCGGCTCCGGACTGAGCGCCTAGAACCGCTAGACCACCGCGGCCGGCGACAGCAACAGTCGATCACGCTGTGTCGACGTTCATGAGGACAGCATGAGAATTACGTGGTTTCAGGTTATCTAATTGAAAGACAAAAATCACGGAAACCTCGAAAGTACGTCAAAAATGTAGCCACTACAGTTCAAATTACCAGCTATGCGAAAAAGGGTAACTGTAGTTGTATCCAGTGGCTCCTCATACCATAACACTGGGTGCTGGGCTCGTAAACCGACGGTGACCGCAACACGGCGCTGTTCGTTCTTTCCAGTGGCAGTCCACACAGATACGTCGACTGTGATGCTATACGTGGAAGCGGAATCCATCTGAAAGAACGACGTTGTACCAGTCGTCGTGTTGTCGGCTGGGCGCACCGCTGCCGGCGCGTCTGTCACGTGAAAACAGGTGCATCTATGAAACTTCCTGGCAGATTAAGACTGTGTGCCGGACCGAGATTCGAACTCGGGACCTTTGCCTTTCTCGAGCAAGTGCTCTACCACCTGAGCTACCCAAGCACGACTCACGCCCCGTCCTCACAGCTTTACTTCTGCCTTGAAGAAGGTTCGCAGGAGAGCTTCTGTAAAGTTTGGAAGGTAGGAGACGAGGTACCGGCAGAAGTAAGGTTCGCAGGAGAGCTTCTGTAAAGTCTGTAAGGTAGGAGACGAGGTACTGGCAGAAGTAAAGCTGTGAGGACGGGTCCGTGAGTCGTGCTTGGGGTAGCTCAGTTGGTAGAGCACTTGCCCGCGAAAAGCAAAGGTCCCGAGTTCGAGTCTCGGTCGGGCACACAGTTTCATATCAGCGCACACTCCGCTGCAGAGTGAAAATCTCATTCTAGGTGTATATATGGTTGCCATGCAAACAGTCAGTGGTGCTCGAGACTTCATCGAATCGTCCGTGCGGCTACTTGTTCTGCCGCAGACAAGCTCATTTCCACTCAAGGTTCGTGACATGGCTGTTTGATAGTGTATAACCGAGCGAACACTGTTTCAGTACTTTAGTCGCGTGGTTTCCCGAGAGCATGCGTGGCGTTGAGTATGACCCTCCGGAGCTAATCGGTTCCATATCCGCATGACAGTCGTGGCATCACGACCAACGCGTGCATTAATTTCGTGGAAAGATGAACTGCAGCCACCATACATACTGGTAGTTGTTTCTCCTCCACAAAACGAGACTTGGTCTCTTCACAAACAACTGATATTCAAGTGGGGTTTCTGAAAGAGAAAACCGCTGTTGTACAGAATGCAGAAGGCATTACTCATTTGCGTAAGCAAGCATTTTGTGACAATTTTGCATTCACTGCATGTGCGTTCATAGTGCAGTGTATTTCGGTAGGTGAGCGCATCGTATACCTGACAGATGTCGATCGATACAGCCAGAGTAATGCTTCCTAGAAGGCAAATTCTCGGGCGCCGAGCAGTTCGGAGTGAGTAACGGCGCCGCAGCACGCCCCCGGGCCAGCAGCAGTGGGCGGGGGTTGGCCGGATGGCGGCCCGCCGCTTTACGAGGGTCGCACTGCAGCGGCGGCGGCGGCCGCGCTCGCCGTCTAGACGCTAGGCCGGGCTGCGCCAGCGGCGGCGGCCCCGCTCTGTCTGGGCCGCCGAGGTTCAAGGGCGCCGCCGCAGCCTGCGCCGACACGCCCCCGCAGCGGGGACGGCCGGCGTCTGCGCTGCGCCGCGTGCCTTCCTCTTCTAGCGACCCCGCATCTCTGAATACATGTATAAGAGATACGCCCACAACTGTACTCCACAAGCCACAGTGTGGTGTGCGGCGAAGAGTACTCTGTTTACTACTGTCACTTCCTCTCTTTCTGTCCCTGTCGCGAGCAGTGGACGGGAACATCGGTTGCTGGTAAAACTCTGTGCGACCTACCCTTGCCTTCATGTTTTTATCATGACGTATACGTATAAGGGAGTCTGACTTGACTATCAGTTGACGCCCTCGGAATTTTAACAGTAAACCGCGTCAGATTTCCAGAAGGATTTCGACACCGTTCCACACAAGCTTCTAACCAAACTGCGTGCTTACGGAGTATCGCCTCAGTTGTGTGACTGGATTCGTGATATCCTGTCAGAAAGGTCACAGTTCGTAGTAATAGATGGAAAGTCATCGAGTAAAACAGAAGTAATATCCGGCGTTTCCCAAGGAAGTGTTACAGGCCCTCTGTTGTTCCTGATCTATATTAACGACATAGGAGACGATCTGAGTAGCCGTCTTAGATTGCTTGCAGATGATGCTGTCATTTACCGTCTTCTAAAGTCATCAGATGATCAAAACGACTTGCAAAATGATTTAGATAAGATATCTGTATGGTGCGAAAAGTGGCAATTGACCCCGCATAAAGAAAAGTGAGAAGTTATTCACATGAGTACTAAAAGAAATCAGCTAAATTTTGATTGCGTGATAAGTCACACAAATCTGAGGATTGCAAATTCAACTAAATATCTAGGGATTACAATTACAAATAGCCTAAATTGGAAAGATCACATAGATAATATTGTGGATAGAGCAAACAAAACACTCTGATTCATTGGCAGAACACTTAGAAGGTGCACCAAAGAGACTGCTTACATTACGCTTGTCCGCCCCGTTCTGGAATATTGCTGTGCGGTGTGGGATACGCATCATGTGGGACTGACGGATGACATCGAAAAAGTACAAAGAAGGGCAGCTCGTTTTGTATCATCGCAAAATAGGGGAGATAGTGTCACAGATATGATACGTGAATTGGAGTGGCAGTCATTGACAAAATGGCGGTTTTCGTTGCGACGGGATCTTCTCATGAAATTTCCATCACCAGTTTTCTCCTCCGATTGCGAAAACATTCTGTTGGCACCCACCTACATATGGAGAAATGATTATCACGATAAAATAAGAGAAATCAGGGCTGGCACAGAAAAATTTAAGTGCTCGTTTATCCCGCGTGCCGTTCTGGAGTGGAACGGTAGAGAGACAACTTGAAGTTGGATCATTGAACCCTCTGCCAGGCACTTTATTGTGAATAGTAGAGTAATCACGTAGATGTAGATGTAGAAAACGCATCGCCTTGCATCTACAGTGTGACTCAGAAGTCCGATAACATTTGAAAATGCACTAATTCACGAAATACCGTAGGTAGAGAGCTACAATTTGATACACCTGCCTGAAATTGCAAAAGCCGTCCAACTGATGGCTCTATGCTCCAATACGTCAATGACGACGCGTGAGAATTGCGTATAACATATCAGCTTGACGGGTGCGGGGTACGCCGATATGTTATAGAATCGCATCATCCCAAGCCTCGCTGATAGAACACCTGCTGGAAGGTACGACTTTTATGCACGATGGCGCTCCACCCCATATCGCTACACGTGTGAAAGATCTCTCGCGCACATCGGTCTGTGAGGATCGCGTTACTGAGCAGCCACATCCGTGGTACTTGGCCTCCCAGGTCACCAGACCTCAAACAATCTGATTACTGGTTGTGAGGTTACCTGAAGTCTCAAGTCTACCGCGATCGTCAGACAACATTAGGGATGCTAAAAGATAATATCCGATGGCAGTTTCTCAGCACATCTGCTGACATGCTGTACAGCGCTGTTCACAGCATTGTCTCTCTACTTCAGGTATTGTTGGCGAATGACGACCGACATGTTGAGTATTTGTTAAAAATAATACTGTCTTTGCCAAAAAAAATCGGTTGTTATCCTAATTACTGCTTTTGTTTCACATGAAGCGTCATCTGTTTGTCGTTTTGGGAGCTTTCGTGGTTTCAGTAAAACCTTATGCCATTTCAGTCATGTGTGTCAATATTTACCTCTCTGCGTACATCATTCCATGAAGTACTGAATTTTCAAATGTTAAAGAACTTTTAGGTCACCCTGTACATCTATAGTCCGCAAGCTAACTGCCGGTCAGTGGCAGAGGGTGCTTCTGGTGCCACTATCGGAGCTTCCTTTCCTGTTCCACTCATGAATGACGCATAGGAAGAACGATTATCGGTAAACCGTCGTATTAGATCTATTTCTTTCTAAATTTCTATTTGGTCTTTTCACGAAACGTCTGTGGGAGGAGGCAACATGTTGTCTGTAGCTTTCTGGAACGTAACCTTTCGGAATTTCAATAGGAAACTCTCCAAGATACACACGGCCTCTCTTTTAACGTCTGCCACTGGAGTTTGTTGAGCATCTCTGTAACGCTCTCGCGCCGATTAAACGACTTCGTGACGAAAGGCGCACCTCTTCGTTGGATCTTCTCTACCTCTTCTATCAGTCCTACTTACTTAGGATCCCAGATGGGTGAACAATACTCGAGAACAGGTAGAACAAGTGCCCCATAAGCCACTTCTTTCGTACATCAGATACAATTTCCTTAAGATCCTTCAAACCAACCTGTCTGGTATCCACTTTACCTACTACCTGTTGTATGTCCTCACTCCACTTAAGTGTAAATTGAACCAATGCAGACACGTAACCAAGCTAAAAGTAGGCGGTCCAACAACTTAAGCAACATGGACCAAGGGGATAATTTGATTTCCAATATTAACGCGTCGGGCGGTTCCGAAAATGCAATGGGGAATACTTCAGACGAAATGCAAAACAGGACGAACGGGCTCATAGCAGAGCCAGAAATTAATTTGCCTCCAACTAACCAAATTGATTTGGCAGAACTCATGAAAACCTTATTGCAACAAAATAAAGAAAACGCAGAGAAATCTGAAAAATCGATCCGCGAGCTAGGGGAACAAATGACGCAGAAATCTGAAAAATCGATCCGAGAGCTAGGCGAACAAATGACGCAGAAATCTGAAAAATCGATCCGAGAGCTAGGCGAACAAATGACGCAGAAATCTGAAAAATCGATCCGGGAGCTAGGCGATCAAATGACGCAGAAATCAGAAAAATCGTTCCAAGAACAAAAAGAATCATCCGAAAAATCGATCCGAGAGCTAGGCGAACAAATGACGCAGAAATCTGAAAAATCGATCCGCGAGCTAGGCGAACAAATAGACGAAAAGCTAATCCAGCAGACAAATAAAGTCGACAAGTCGATGCAGAGAGTGTCCGATGATATCTCACAAAGAGTAAACAATCTGGCAAGTGAAATAAAAAGTGATATTATGAAAGAATTAAGCCGTACATTTGAACAAATCGATGATCGTCTGCAAGCCTTAGAACAGGGCAAGCGGAATCGCGATGCGGAATCAAAAGAGCGCGAAGAACAGCTACTTAGGAATTTCCAAGCGCTGAGAGAAGAATGCCAAAGCGAACACCAGCAGGTACTTTCCAGGGTCCAGGAGGCGGAAACGCATTGTCCCGCGTCCATTAGCAACACAGTAGCGGACAACGGTCGAGCGATTCACGCACTCGAACAGCAAGTAGAACAATTGAAGCAGACTGGGGCGGAGGACAACAGACAAATACATGATAAGATTGCGGCATTAGCGAACATTGTAGGCACGATGAAGGTGACGGAAAGCGAGAACAATACTACACCGGTAGCCGCCGCAGAGACCGAAGAAGTGCGTTCGCTTCTTAGATTTCAGAAGGGACAGTTCGAAGTGAACAGGCGGCACAAAGCTGTAACAGGCGAATTACAAGAACGCGTGGCGCATCTGGAAAACTGCATGGCGTGCGATTCCGAACTCGCCAATAGCACTAAAAATAGCAGTACGAACAGTGCAGAGAGGGACTCCGGCCACGAGGGAGATTTTGACGACAGGGAAGAATGTATTTTGAGGGACAGACATGAGAAAAATAGAAACATTCAAGGGCCTCGCTGGGAGGAAATGCGGGGATTTGATTTCAAACATTTCCTTACGGTGAGAAAGTTTGAGATATTTCGAAATTCGCAAAAAGGAATACATCCACGAGCATGGCTAGAGCAATTTGAGTTCTGTCTTCCCCCGACTGGGCAAGTTCGCATAAGATAGAATATATGTGTGGCTATTTGGAAGGCGAACCGGCGATTCGCATGAGGTCGGAAACGCGTCACTGCAACTCCACTCGGAAGTTTCGACAAGCCTTTCTCTCCGCCTATTGGTCGGAAGCGGCACAAGATAGGGTCAAGCATGGCATAATTATGCTGCCAAATTTGAACCAGTCTGGTTTCGGCAGCCCAGCACGCCTATTCGACCACATGCTGCAGGCGAATCAATTTCTATACGATTCATACGGACCTGCGGAACTAATTAGGATATGCATCACCAAATTACCGATGCACTTGCGCCACGTCATTCTTGCGGGACGATGCAAAGAGGACGTGGAAACGTTTAAGACATTTCTCCAAGAGTTGGAATATAATACAGCAGAATGCCCGCCTAATCAGGCACAAAGTTATTACGGGGCACAGCAGCGCTTTCGCAGTCGTGGCCATCGTACTAATCAACGGCGTGACTGGTCGTCGCGACGCGAACGGAACAATAATCGGGACAGGCCGTATAGAAACTGGGGTAACAGTCGCGAACACAGGTGGAACAACGGAAATGATCGAGGACGTGGACAGGATCGTGAACGCAACAGTTACGGCAACCAGAATCGATACTACGGTGAACACGGTGGGAATAGGACTGTAGGCGGAGCACCTCATGATGTTGAAATTCGGCCGGCTAACCCTAGACATAATCCAGCAAATGGAAATGAACAAAACCGGCAATGAAAAACGATCAGCGCAGATGGCGCCCAATCTGAACAAATGAGCGACATGGCAAAGGAGTGCATACGGTATATAGAGAGGGAAGATATTAGAGAGGATTTGTTGCAAGAAACTACGAGTGCTAAAATTTCCGGCATAAATCCAGTCGTGACAGTTGCAGTAAACGAAATATGTTTTAAGTGTGTCATTGACACTGAAAGCCCCTTCTCGATAGTGAGCGAGGCAGCATTTCAAAAATGCGAAGGGACTGGGACGTGGCCCGTTTTTCAAGTGCGAGGAATAAAGGTGAAGGGCGCAATCTACGGTAAGAGCGTAGAAATCCGAAGGCAGACTCGGCTTAATTTTACCTGCCAGGGAAGAGAGTTTGAGTACAACTTCTTTGTGCTCCCAATGCTGAATGTGGCAATGATTTTAGGAAATGACTTCATGAATGCCCACCATGCAGTAATTGACATGGGTGGAGGAGTAATGACAGTTCAAGTTGGGGATCAGCCAATTAATTTAGTATTTGATGAATGCATATTACGTGCCGAGTCAGAAATTAGTTGCCTAAAGTTTCAAGCTCAAATCGAGTCGCAACCCAGATTGGAGCTACTCGTGAACTATGTAAGTGAGTCGTGCTCTACGTATGGTGAGCAGGGGAAAGATGTTGTTTTTGCTGATGCACTGAGAAAGAGCATCGCGGGTGTCAGAACCACGGACAGGGAAAAGGAGAAATTGTATTGCCTACTTAGGAATCATGAACGGGTATTTTCTGAGACTCCGGGGGCGATTAAGGGTTTTACTTACCAATTCAGAGTACGTGACCATCAGAAGTTTTCTGTTAGACCATACCCTATTCCCATGGCGTATAAAGCCCAGGTGGAGAAGGAAATAAACAAGATGTTAGAACAAGGAATAATTGAGCGGGCAGTAAGCTCGTACAACTCACCCCTGCTTGTCGTACCAAAACGCGAAAACTCAGTTCGTTTGGTGCTAGACTCGAGACAGATAAATTATTATGCCGGAAACGGACAGGCCTGAGAGCCTTGGGAACTCTTACAACGTTTCCACGGGGTAAAGGTACTATCATCTGTCGACCTCCGTTCGAGTTTTTGGCAAATCGTGCTACACCCATCTTGCAGATTATATACAGCGTTCCTGTGTTACGGAAATTGTTTCCAATTCCGGCGTCTCCCGTTCGGACTAAACGTCTCATCAGCTGCTTTTATAAGGGGATTAAATAGCATTTTACCTGATGATTTGAAACAGCGAGTGACAATTTACGTGGATGACATATTAATTGCGGAAAAGTCGTGGGAGGACCATAATGACGTTCTGAACAGACTACTGGATGTTTTTGAGAAGGCAGGTGTAACAGTCAACTTAGATAAGTCACAGTTCGGACGAGAGAACATAAAATTCTTAGGCCATATTGTCTCAGCAAATGGAATACGACCTGACCCGGAGAAAATTGCGGCGATAGCGGAGTGTGCAATGCCGACAGATAAAAAACAGTTGCGATCATTCTTAGTCCTGTGTAATTTTTATAAGCGATTTATAAATTTTAGTGTACTTGGTACACCCCGTCTATGTGGACTAACAGGGAAGAACGCTTTGTGGGTCTGGGATCAAGAGGCACAGGATGAATTTTATAAATTGAAAAAGGCATTGGTAGAGGCTCCCATCCTCGTGCATCCCGACCTGACACAAGAATTCTGTTTAATGACGGACAGTTCCTTGTCAGGATTAGGTGCGGTACGGTTTCAAACGGAAGGAAATGATAATATTACAACTTGGAAAACAATCTCGTTTGGGAGCAGGGTGCTCTCTCGATGTGAAAAAAATTATTCCGTGACGGAACTCGAAGCACTCGCGATAGTTTGGGCATTCTCAAAATTTAGGTATTTCTTATTTGGGAGGACCACCAGGGTGTACACTGACCATCGTGCACTACAATTTCTTATGAGCACAAAAATCACGCATGGGAGACTGGGACGCTGGGCACTATACCTACAGGAATATAATTTCACTGTAGAATACATTCCTGGACAGAAAAATGTAATTGCTGACGCTTTATCGCGCATTCCTATAGGTTTGGTTCACACAGAAGAAGGGGAACTCGGTGAAAATAATTTTAGCATCCTATACTTACTGAATGTAGCGTTCGAGAATTTTGTTATCACCTCTTTAGGGAGTATAGCGGACGAACAGGATAAGGACGCAGTATTGAAAGATATAAAGAAGAAGTGGGAGGACAAGGAGAATGTAGGAATACGCCAGTACTACTTAGTGCGCAACAGAATACTATTCAAGAAACGAGCCTCGGATGACTCCAGATGGGTGTTGGTGATTCCGGAGGAACTCTTAAACAAAATTATATGGTACATACATTTGAGTTATGGTCACTTCGGAGCACAGAAATGTTGTAAAAAACTGAAAGAGACATGCTATTTTAATAACATGCTACGGCGTATTCGTTGTGTACTTAGAGTGTGCGGACCTTGTCAGCGAACAAAGGCGGCCACAGTGACTTATGCTGCATTATTGCACCCGGTAATACGAAGCAAACTTTGTGACCTCGCGGCCGTGGATCTATTTGGGCCACTAATACGATCTAATGCAGGTTTTGCATATGTTTTCGTAGCGGTGGAGCTAACCTCCAAGTTTGTGTGTCTGACTCCGTTGAAGCAAGCCACAGGAAGGGCAGTGGCAACTGCATTTGCAAAGCAGTTTCTGCATGAAGTTGGGAGCGTGAAAAGGGTTATCTCGGATAATGGACCACAATTTAGATCGCAATACTGGCAGCGGATGCTTCGAAGGAGAAGAATTAAACCTATATATATCTCTCTATTTCACCCCAGCTCGAACCCCAGTGACGTATTATGCGTGAATTAGGAAAATTATGTAGGTTATACTGCAGTCGTGATCACCGATCGTGGGACATACACCTCAAAGGATTTCAGAACATAATTAATGAGTTGCCTAATACGTCAACAAAGCTTCCGCCAATCACTGTGCTAAAAAACAAGGAGCCCCCGAGCAAAATCAAAGAGGTGGTGCCTTGGCCACTAGAGCCGAGACTACGTCGGAACGCAATTGTTGACTTAGCTTTACGCAACATCAAGCGTGCAGCAGAAGCCAGAGTCAAGGCGTATAAGAAAAACGTGAGAAAAACAGTGTTTCATGTAGGACAAAAAGTTCTTATCAGATCACACAAGGTGTCTAACAAACGGTCAGGTGTCTGCAAGAAATTTTTTAATCTCTTTAATGGCCCGTATCGGATAAGGAAGGTTCCCCATGAAAACGCCATAGAAGTGGAAACTCTTCGATCGAAGAAATCAAAAGGGCTACACCATGTGTTAAACGTAAAACCATACATTGAGTAGAAAGGACAGTGAGGAGTAGAGAGGACGGTGAAGAGAAACAATTGATTAGTTTACATTTGTGATAAATGCATTTTGAATAATATGTTGGTAAAAATAGTGATAAAGATGTTTCTATGTGATTGATTGAAGTGATGTTTGTAGTTTTTTTTCTTTCCTTGTGCAATTAGGATTTAGGTTGGTTCAAATGTGAAGATAAAAGGTTTCTTTGTGAGCGAGTGAAATGCTGTAAATTGAAAAGAGTCGCTCCTGAGGGAAGCAAGATCTGTGTCGAATTAATGCAAAACTCAGGGGAATATCCGATCTGTGGGTATTATGGGTCTGGCAAACAATGGTCCCCAGCTGTTAGCAGCCTTGTTTTCGATTTTCTGCTTTCAGTGCTACTATCTATCTATTACTATTCTATATCTGTCAGTATAAATGAGGATCTCTTACTATAGTATGCGTGCTGTATGGATATTTTAAGATAGGAGAACTCTGAGAAAGGAATGAGTAAGTTTGGAATCTTGAAAACAGGATCCGATAATACGATTGTTTAACCAATGGCTTCCCAATATACGCTAATATGTTAATATTGATGATATATGTCTTTTTTGTTCTTTACAGCTGAGTACGTAAAGTGCTATCTGTGGATTTCGTAAGTGGATTGATTCCCTTGAGGTGAAAGAAGAATTGTGGTTTGTGTAATTTACGTGGCCCTGAAATATTATTGTGGTAGTCAAACGACGAGCAGTTTTCCAGCAAATGGAGAATGGAACAGAAATATGGATCATTTTTGTAGTCTTGATTGATGTTGAGCCAGAGCCTGAAAAATTATTCTGCGTTAATACTTGTCCTAGAAAAGTGACGTTTATGTGTTTTGATGATGCTGTGAGCATTACAGCTTACTGTTTTCGCTGGTGCGGGATGCACTGCAGCCTATATGAGTTGTACTGAGGAAATTTCCTTCTTGACGGTAGAGGAAGATTAAATAATTTTGATTATGGGACCGAAGGAAAGCTTGATTTAATGTAATAAGGATGAAGCAAAACATTTGTCATTTAAACTACAGAAGGATTCGGATCTTTTGTGTCTGTTGTAAGTTCAATATGTTAAGATGAAACTGTTTTACAGAATGGAGGAGACCACAATTTTGCCATTCATGAGAAATGAATCCAGAATAACCACCACAGGCGAAATAACTGATTTGGAAGCGAAAGGTAACTTAAAGAAGGAACGAAATGGGTAAGAAAATGTAGTATAACCTGTATAATTAAAATATTTTTACCCTTCTCAGAGTCATCTGTGTGATGAATTCTTGTGATGACGTAATTTTAGATGAAATTATCTTACTGTTTTATGTGTGAATATATGAGTATGATAAATGTATAATTGCGAGTCTCTTATCAGGTGTGTCAACTGGTATAAATGTTTTGGCGTGTAAATAACCATTGTTATTTTTACTGTGTATGTTTAAGGAAAGTTTCTCCATATTTATCATGTGACAAGGCTTATGCGGCGAGCGTCAGGAAGAGGACGAATTAGAACAATGTTGTAGTGGTATAAATACTGTGTTGAAGTAGCACTGAAGTAGCTTGTTGGATTAACTAGTAGTGGATTGAAGTAAAATTTTGTGTTTTGCATGTTTATGGGTAGTTAGTTTGTAGAATAGACAACAGGTGTGCATGTGTGTGTGTAAATAACATGTGAACCCTATGCTGACCTATACTTGCACAAGGCATAATCCTATTCATTTTAGCGAATTAACAAGTAGCATTTGATTTCTTAAAACGCAAGTGAACCACATTAGTGATGTGGATTTAGGTATTATATTGTTAGTTCATTTAATTTTTATTTTTATACTGTCAAGTCATTTCACTTTTATTTTTTTATATTGTCAACTCATTTAACTTTTATTTTTGTATTGTCGATTCATCTAACTTTTTTATTTAAAAAAAATTAAGTCTCACTTTTGTTCTTAAAAATTGTGAAAGAAAATACTAAGTGGTATTATGTATGACATTTTGTAATCACATAACCATGATGATAAATTTCTGTGAATGCAGTTGAGAACGTGAAAGCGAACCGGCTGAACTCTTACGAGACAGCGGGAGCAGCCGGACTAGTTGTAAACAGGCGGATTTCCCAGCAGGACACACTGTCAACCGGGCCACTTCGGGAGCGCGGTCACAACAAAAGAAGGGTACGGGACCAACACTTTCCCTTGCGCCCGGAGCTAATGGCCGGCCGCACCAAGGCGACCCTCCGTGGAGACGATGATCTGAGATGGCCGAGCGGTCCACCGCGCGGAAATCCATCTGCTGGCAACGCACCACACGCACGCGACCGTGACGAGACGGCCGCGGTGAAACGACAAAAGACAGGGGATAAAGGGGCGTAGAGCCTTTTGACAGGTACTGTCCAGAGAAACTTGCAGACGTCAACGACACCCATCAACATTTCCTGGCGGATGCCCACTGTCAAGCGACAGTAAATCATGGTTCGATGTTCTCTGGTCGCTAAGGGTGGCACAAAGAAGAGCCATTAAGTGTCATCCTTGCCCAGGAATATCAAACCGGCGAGCCAATTGAGGATAACTCAAGAATGTAACACAAGGAGCGTGGAGCCTTTTGACACATACTGTCCAGAGAAACTGGCAGACTTCAACGACGCCTATCAACATTTCCTGGCGGATGCCCACTGTCAAGCGACAGTAAATCATAGTTCGATGTTCTCTGGTAGCTAAGGGTGGCACAAAGAAGAGCCATTAAGTGTCATCCTTGCCCAGGAATATCAACCTGGCGTGTCAAACGAGGATACCGCACGAATTTGACAACACAAACATGGAACCAAATCGAGATGTACGTGACACGGGCCACCAAGAGAAACTTCATGAGAGGGCAGAGACGGCGGGATTGCACGCAACAGATGAACAAAAATCCCTACTGACAGCTGCAGCGACCAAGGCCCCCCCCCTCCCCTTATATTGTGCCTCGGAACAGTGGAAGTACTGAGTGTGTCAGTGAACAGTGATTATACGGTTCTTAGTCCAGTGCAATACGTGTGTTTTTGTCACAGAAACTTTGACTCGTGTGTTTTGCAGGGGTTAAAAAAAAAAATGGTTCAAATGGCTCTGAGCACTATGGGACTCCACTTCTGAGGTCATTAGTCCCCTAGAACTTAGAACTAGTTAAACCTAACTAACCTAAGGACATCACAAACATCCACGCCCGAGGCAGGATTCGAACCTGCGACCGTAGCGGTCTTGCGGTTCCAGACAGCAGCACCTTTAAACACACGGCCACTTCGGCCGGCGTGCAGGGGTTCGATTTATTGGTGTTTATTAGACTGACTCTTGTATTTTGCAGGTGTTCTATTTATTGTTTTTTTTTAGACTTTGACTCTTGTATTTTGCAGGTGTTTCATTTATTGGTGTTTTTTTTAGACGTTGACTATTGTACTTTCAGAGCTGTTTTATTTATCAATGTTTGTTTTTGTGTGATGTATTAGATTTGTGATATTTTGTTTCGTAAATTCATTGCTGTGGCATTGCTTCGTTTATCAGTCAGATAGCTATTCATTCTCATTGGACTGTGATCGATTAGCCTTTGCATGGGGCATATTTATAGTGAGGAACCCCATAAGCGTAACAATCACATAGTTAATTGTATTTTCAGTATAATGACACAGTGCTCATGGTTTGCTAACCAACTGAAATATAGTAGAGTGATTAAATTAGTGGTGCCGGCCGCGGTGGTCTCGCGGTTCTAGGCGCGCAGTCCGGAACCGTGCGACTGCTACGGTCGCAGGTTCGAATCCTGCCTCGGGCATGGATGTGTGTGATGTCCTTAGGTTAGTTAGGTTTAAGTAGTTCTAAGTTCTAGGGGACTAATGACCACAGCAGTTGAGTCCCATAGTGCTCAGAGCCATTTGATTAAATTAATGCCACAAAGTTATTTTATTTCTACAAATTATTAGTTTTATAAGAGATACAATTTTTTTTGCGATAACCACTTTGTAAAACATGTTTTTTTTCTCTTATCATTTTTTTGCTTTTGCGGATTGTGCATTGTAATGTTCTGCTTTATAATACTGATGTTATTTTCATGTTTTTTTAATTGCTGTGGTACCTTTGTTATTTTCATAAATTATACTTGTCAATAAACAGTCATAAATTTTCCTGTGATCAGTTGGCTCTTGCAATGAGCAAATACTGGTGAACTCCATAAGGGTAACAACCAGAAATTGTTTTCATATTAATGACACAGGAACCATTTTTTTACTTGCTGACCGAATTAGGTCTACACTATCTTTTAAATAGGTGTCACAGATGGTTTTTTCTCTTTGAAATTGGTAGACTCTAAAGATGTGTTGAAATTATTGTGTTTTAGCAAGTAGCTGGTGACCTTTTGCCTTTTCTTTCCATTTTTGGTTTAAGTTAGGTGTGAGAAGCCTGCTTGGGAATGTCCTAGCATGGCCAGAAAATTCCCTGCACAGTCTTTCCCCGGAGCGTTGGGGCTATGAAAGGTCTCTGTTGGATTCCTTTCATGTTAATTTCTTAAATCTGTTGTCATTTACGGCATAATTCCTCTTCTAAATTTACTGTGGCGTTTCTGACTATCTGGGAGGAGACTGAGTAGTGGAACATGTTACTTTTACACATAAACAAGAACGATATGTCACACTACTACACTTTAAAACACAGTTTATATGTAATTCATGTCACACAGTCTCATACGGAACCTACATCCGCTTTCTTTTATATACTGTATATGATAAAATGCTGTCATCCCCCTTCCCTTCTGTGTGAGAGGATGAATGAGCAAATGTATTTGTAGTTGCATGCTGGATGGTAGCAGACAAGCCTGTCTGCTAGAGAACAGTAGGACCAACGTCGGAACAGGTAGCTACGCTTTCTAAAAGCAGAGAGGTTTCTATGCTTAGTATGGTCCTGTCTGTCCCTTGTCATGTTGGTATAGGAAGCTGCCTCTCTGGCCACTTCCGTTTGTATTTGGGAAGCACGCTCGATAGGAGCGCAGGTCAGTCTGTCCGCGGCGAGCGTCTGAAGTGGTAAGATCTCCGGCTAAGCGCGTGTCTGCTAAGTCCGTAGGACAATGGATTTCTTAAGTTCAGCCTAACTGAAAATTTAACCACCTTTATTTCAGGTTTATCTCTAAAATATCTAATGTTATCGTAAATTGCAACGCAGTGTAATTCGTGTGTGAAGTTCAGAATATCTTCCGGTAGTTGCTTTGTCACTACTTTGTGAGTAAAGTGGAACCACGTGTTGATCAGTAACTCTAACTAAGATCATCAATCTTAAATGCGAATGCTTGTGTGATTATAACGTCTCGTCTTGACAATATTTTTCAATATAGCAACTTTTTTTTATGTTCAACCCACGTGGGGTGTACTTTGCGAGACCAGTACCACGTGCTTATATAACTGTTTGACCAATCAAGTTAATAGTAAGACGATAGTAACCAGTTCGAGGTTTTTCTTTTGTAAACTGCTATTCGATCTAATTTATTTTAATTATCAAAATTATTGTGGAGTTACACTCTTTGTGTAAATCAAGTTGACCACGTGAAGCATGTGGTGTAATCATCAAAGTAGCCCTCAGCTATTCTTTTCGGGAAGATTTCACAGAGAGTTAGTATGAATTTAGTATACCAGTGTGTGGTAATTACATGACGGACAGGATTGTGCTACGAACGTAACTTCTTTGGGTAAAAATTGAATCGGTTGTGGTTAATTTCCTCTTGCATATGTTTCAACGTTCTTCGTGTGTTATTTTATGAATGCAGTGTTGTATGCAGTCTCCCAATCTTGGCTCCATATTTGATGTGTTCCGTAAGATTACAATCTCACATTTTCACAATCCTAAATACGGCACCAGCTTAGTTATGAATCGAGTTTAATATGCTGAAATTTCATTGATCAATGTTAAAATAAATTTCCAAATATAAACTGATTTATTTCTTTTTATTTAAATTCTCTTTTTTATATACATATCACCGGTTGTCGTATGACTATTAAAAGATTATAATTAATGTTAGTCTGGTTGGGAATTTGGTAAGCTAGACTGGATACCTGGTGAAACAGTTGCTCAGTAATGCAAGGTTAACTTCCCCGGACAGCTCACAGCTTTAACCTGCTTTTATTGTCTATCAGTACCGCTTTCATAGCAAATTAAAGTAACAACGTTACAGCAGCTTCTTCATTTCCTCTATGAATCCTGTCTAGTTTAGATCCCAGGGAGAGGAGTAATATGCAACAATAGGTTGAAAAAGGTTTTTGTAAGCTACCTCTTTCGTGAGTGAACTTCACTTCCAGAAGATCCCCCAGTGAATCTGAATATTGCCTTTGCATTTCCTATGGTTTGCTTTATGTGGTCGTTTCAATTTAAATCGGTCAACGAGTTTATGGCAATCGTTTAGTCATACAGTAACAGATCTTTCTACCTATTTATGTGCTAAACGTTACATTTGTTCATGTTAAAAAATGTAAATGTAGTGTGACTAGGGCCTTCCGTCGGGTAGACCGATTGCCTGGTGCAAGTCTTTCGATTTGATGCCACTTGCGCGCGTCGATGGGGACGAAATAATGATGATTAGGACAACACAACACCCAGTCCCTGAGCGGAGAAAATCTCCAACCCAACCGGGAATCGAACCCAGGCCTGGGGATTGACATTCTGTCGCGCTTACCATTCAGTTACCGGGGGTGGCATTTGTGCATGTTGAGAGTGAGGCTTGCTGGACCAGAGGTAAAGTGGGAATCTGGAGACCGTAATGTCGCGGGATCGAATCCCTATCAGTCATCCCAAGTCTTCAATGTTTCTTAACGCTAGCATTCACCATTTAATGACGTGAAGGTATTCCAGGAAAGACACCTGGTCCGGATTCCATGTTAGCTCTTGGTCCCCTGTCCCCCGTTCGATTACTGAGGTAGTTCAAAGGTAAGCAAATTCCCTAAGTGGCGACCAGTTGAAAGAATTTGCAAACAGGCGGCTGAAAATCTCCCTTAAGAGACTCCCAACCACAACTGATTGACGGCTGCAGAGGCAAGTCCGGCGACAGACCCACAGACTGATGAGTAACTTGTTTAATTTCCGATGTGGCGTACTGCTTCGTCCAACCAGTTATTCACTGGTTGTAAGAGCCATTCTGAGCAGAAAGCAAGTGGAGCGCTTGAGCGACAACAGCTACTGCTCGTCACCTGTTTACGGAACTACGAGGGCCGTTCAGAAAGTAACCTCCGGTTGATTTAAAAAAATACACCAAGTTAAATAAAAATATTTTAATATATACATCTTACAACTACATCTTTGCACTATTTTTCTACATAGTCTCCATAGCGATTGAGGCACTTATCGTATCTCTTCACAAGCTTTGAAATTCCTTCTGCATAAAAATCACCCGCTTGTGCCTGGAGCCAGCCTGTGACCGCATCTTTGAGCTCTTCGTCGTCATCAAACCGCTGTGACCCGAGCCATTTCTTCAAATGCATGAAGAGGTGATAATCACTTGGCGCCAGGTCTGGGCTGTAAGGTGGATGGTTGATAACGTCCCACTTGAAGGACTCAAGAAGGGCCGTTGTTCTGCGAGCAGAGTGAGGACGGGCGTTATCGTGCAAAAAAACGATACCGGAAGTCAGCATACCACGGCGTTTGTTCTGTATAGCCCGTCGTAACTTTTTTATTGTTTCACAGTACACGTCTTGATTAATGGTCGTACCACGTTCCATGAATTCAACCAACAACACCCCTTTGGCATCCCAAAACACCGTTGCCATCAGTTTTCTGGCAGAAAAATCTTGCGAGGCTTTTCTTGGTTTGGTAGGCGAATTTGAATGTGCCCACATCTTTGATTGTTCTTTTGTCTCAGGGTTCACGTACTTAATCCAGGTTTCGTCACCGGTCACGATTCTGTTTAACAATGGTTCTCCTTCGTCCTCATAATGTGACAGAAAGTCTAATGCAGAGGCCATTCTTTGAGTTTTGTGGTGGTCGGTAAGAATTTTGGGCACCCATCGTGCACAGAACTTACGGTAACCCAATCTTGCTGTCGCTATCTCGTACAAGAGAGTCTTAGAAATCTGTGGAAAACCAGTAGACAACTCCGACATTGAGAAACGTCGATTTTCACGAACTTTTGCATCAACTGTCTGAACGAGTTCGTCAGTCACCAATGATGGTCTACCACTCCTCTCTTCATCATGAACGTTTTCTCGTCCACTTTTAAATAAACGTACCCATTCACGGACAACTCCTTCACTCATAACTCTTGGTCCGTACACGGCACAAAGCTCACGATGAATAGCTGCTGCAGAATATCCTTTGGCTGTAAAAAACCTTATGACAGCACGCACTTCACATTTGGCGGGGTTTTCTATTGCAGCACACATTTCAAACTGCCACAAAAACTAAACTAGCGCAGGTACGACGTTCACTCGACCACGGCTTGATGCCGACTGACCTGTTGAGTGCGTGAACGCACAGATGGCGTCGCTACTCCCCCCACAACCCGCACTGTGACCAATCGGAGGTTACTTTCTGAACCGCCCTCGTAGCTGGGAGGAACGATAATAAAGCACGTTCTCGTGAGGCAGCTGTCCTCTGCAGAGGAACTGTTGCCTGGGAGAGTGGTATTAACGTGCAAGTAATAAAAGGATACCTCGCTAATCTCTGTTGGCAGTGGAGAGGCGACAGTCGACATTGGATATCAGAGCAGTATGCAGATATGCTCGAGCAGATTGTTGGATTGTCTACGAATGAATCACAGAGACGGAGTCGAATCTACATTTACTGCTAATTGAGAAATATTACTGCTAAAGAGAGAAAACTTCCAGCTATTTCCATTAGGAGACACTATGAATCAATACCTTAGACTGCTCACAACTGGTATGTTTGCAGTTACTTGGCATTGTAAAAGCTATGTGAGCAAACACTGAACGCACTGATCGACCACACGGAGTAGAAATAAAGAACCTATGAAAGGCCGAGATCGCAGAAGATCTGCAATGCCGGCAATTTTTACTGGAACGTGCTTTCAGTTGCGGAGTAAAAGGTTAATTCTTGAAATAATCTGTAACAAGGACAATCCACATATTCCTTTTTTAATTTTTGTTGTTCTAGTGGTCTGAGGAAACCTTGTCTAGGGTCCTGAAACGATGTCTCAGTCGTAGAAATCTAGAAATGACACTCAGCAACATGGATTTCTTCTACTGCAAAAACTCAACCTGATGAAACTTTCTATCATCCACTCAGACTATTCATGTGACACATGCGCAAGATACAAGGATGCAGGTTCGAATTTCGGGCCGGCGCTCTCCTTTATTTCACCAATAAGAAACAGTCTACAATACGCTGAGAACGGGACAGCAACGCTCGAAAAAACGCGGCTAGCGAGGCATATCCACGAGAGTACTCACTAAAGGACCAAATGGTCATCTTGAGTGACGACAGATAGTTACTGGCATCTCTTTGTGTAACCAACTAGTAGGAATAGCGCAGAGGCACGTTCGCGGACTGTAACTGTTTCTGGAGAGAGGTTTCAACCCTCAAGATATTTTTCTTTTTTTCTCCTTTCCTTGACTTAATCTGTATTCCGACTAGTGTGATGCACGACTACATGTGTGCGAAGCTCTTCAACTCTGCGTGACATCTATACCCAAAATTTTCAATAATGTGTTCCATTTATTATAATGCATGACATTACGACTCATTCTAAAAGCATAACGACATTATGTTGAACCCTAATCTTCCTTTGTTCTAATAGTATTGAGGTTACTCTCTCATTTCTCAACTTTTGTCCTATTATCCTACCCATTCTTTTAGTTCATGTTTTACGTGTATTCCGTTCCTCGCCAATTCGGCAGAGAAACTCTTAATTTTTGTTTCTTTTATTCCAGTGTATTATCACAAAAATGGTCGTCAGACAGTCGGTTTCCGTCTGTTGTGACCATCTTTGGACCTGCTTGAAACATATCGTACGTCGTCATCCAGATCTCTTGGAAAGTGAAGGTGCGGCACCTCCACAGGTTACCAGCACTGCAAGCATTTCTGACACAGAGGAACGTTCGGGCCACAGTGGTGATGATGTCGCGCAGCAACTACGCCTCACGCCCTAGTTCCGCTGGAGGAAAGGCGGTGCCATTGTAGAAATAGTGGCTTACCGACCTTACAGAAAAGCTGCTCGTTTTACTGCTGAATTGCTGGCTTCCACCTGGCAGGACACCTGATGGCTAACTTCTGTCCACCAGGCCGCCTATCTTGGGGGTCTGCAGTCTACGCCTCGACCACGTAGCTGCCCAGCTGCTATCACCTGTGTGGGCAATTTCTGCTGTTTCTCCGTGCCCTGTAGGAGCAATGCTGGTTGCCGTTTGCCACCCTGTGCGTGCGAAGCAGGCTGCTACTCCCCGACCTGTGTGAGCATACATCACCGCCATGAGCAGCTGCTGTCTACACTGCGATCCACAGTGTGGTTCTGCATGCCCTGGGGCCACACGCTTTCAGCTGGAGTACCAGTCGGTGTCAATGCCTTCTCTGGCCGTTGCACAATGACCAGCCTGAGGTCCTGATTCAGCACAACATTGTAGAAGTGATGACCACCTAGTCTCATCTCAGCTGCTGCTTGCTGCGTTAGGGCAACGCCACACTATGAGCTGGCCACTCGCTGATCAGAGAACACTCCACCAACCAAGACGAGCCCGCGCACTGGGGGCGCTGACTGCCACCTAGTACCACTTCTACTAATGTATTCTGATAGGAAATAAAGGAACACATGAAATTTCTATTTCTCTAACTGGACATTGGACATCCACCTGTTAACTACACAGCACATATCTTCAACCACGCCCAGGGTGGATAGATGATGGCCTTCCTGACCACCAGCAGCCCTGCTATATCTCCCACTCCAGATGTCATTCAGCCCAATTTATCGAGCAAGGTGGCGCAGTGGTCAGCACACTGGACTCGCATTCGGGAGGAAGACGGTTCAAACTCGCGTCCGGCCATCCTGATTTAGGTTCAAAATGGTTCAAATGGCTCTGAGCACTATGGGACTCAACTGCTGAGGTCATTAGTCCCCTAGAACTTAGAACTAGTTAAACCTAACTAACCTAAGGACATCACAAACATCCATGCCCGAGGCAGGATTCGAACCTGCGACCGTAGCGGTCTTGCGGTTCCAGACTGCAGCGCCTTTAACCGCACGGCCATCCTGATTTAGGTTTTCGTGATTTCCCTAAATCGCTTCAGGCAAATGCCAATATGGTTCCTTTGAAAGGACATGGCCGATTTCCTTCCCCATTCTTTCCTAATCGGATGGGACCGATGACCACGTTGTTTGGCCCCTTCCCCAAACCAATCAACCAACTAACCAGCCCAGACCTCTACATTTGGTTTCAGAATTTGTCACAGCACCATCAACAACCGCTGATTTCCTGCTTCTTTTGGAACATTTTTCCTGGGAAAACAGCAATCAAAATTAAAATTTCTTTTTAAACATTCTAATATCGCATGTAAGTTGTTAAAACAAAAATTTATTGATCAGGTTTCCAGTTTCGATCATGGTACGAGCATTTTCAGACCATTAATACTGTATGATGATGGCTGCAGAGAGTGCAGCAAGGGGAAGCCCGCTATGTGGTATTGGTAAACATTGCTACATAGCGGCCTGCACCTCGCCACACTCTGTTGATAGTTTTAACGGTCTGAAAATGATCGTACTATGATCGAAACTGGACATCTGATAAATAAATTTTAAATTTTGACAACATACATTGAAACACGGCAGCCAATTCTGCATGCCATTTTAAATAAAATTAGAGTCAGATTTTGTAATTCAGAGACTACAACAGGGTAACTCGGTATGAGAACGTTTATTGATGAGATGGAATCATGGAGACTGGGAGTAGGCGCTCTAAGTAATTGTCATTTCTTTCCTTCGTTAATACGGTGATGGGCTCATTGGTTTCTGAAAGTTTTTGGTCCACTTGCGAATAAACAGTGCTTTGGATTTGAAATAGCAAGCAGTGAACGCGACGGTCGAACGGGACTAGCCGAGGCAAGTACAGGCCACGAAGGTAGTGAATTCTTACAACCATGCCTGAGCGCCTGTCCCGATGGGCACCAAGGTGTTGTCCACATATACACCTAGCACTGTTTGGCGGGAAGAGATTAGGACGGCACATGTGAACGTCACGAGAGGAGACTAGGCTTCTGGTCACTGAGATGTTGGCACCGTCTTGCGCTTTGGTCGTGGAGGTGTCCGCAACATCTTGAGCAATGGTCACGGAACAGCGAAACCGTGGACGGTACCTGCGGATGATGGATTCACATGGCACTGCATTGCGGTATGGCCTGCAACATCTTAAAGACCTCGTCTTTAAGAAGGATACCTCTTCTGCAGCCTACAGCACGGCGCAATAGAACCGTACTCATGGTGAGCTTAATTCACAGCAGCATCAGAGTAGTTCATTTCGATTTCACAGTTGTGGAATCCAGAACGATCGCCTGTCAGACGTTCATCGCGAGTATACTTCTGGGTATAGTCTCCTACTTCCAGTCACGGTTTCAGTCCCCTTTGTAGGATTATACAGGGTGGAATTATCGCTGTACTTTATTTGAGGGTAAATTCTCAAGTGGGCAGTACTAAATTCTTAGATGGCGAGTAACACTGCTATCCACTTAAACTTGCACCTGAGTTTGGAAACAGGATTGTCATGATTTTTCATAGTTTGTAGTTCCTTTAACTTATGTGTTTATGAATAAATATGAATATTTAACTAATCAAGGTTTCAGTTTGGTACCTTCACTATATCAAGTCACATGTAATTAAACAGTGCTCAGGGAGATACGTACTTTTGGTCATAGTAAATCATACGCGAATAAATTATTCCATTCAGACAAAGTCAATCACATTCAGCTTTTTAGGAATTCTCCACATTAAAGGACGTAATTTTGCGTTATCCACTTAACATTGGGCAAAAATGGTTCAAATTGCTCTGAGCACTACAGGACTTAACTGCGGAGGTCATCAGTCCCCTAGAACTTAGAACCACTTAAACCTAACTAACCTAAGGACGTCACACACGTCCATGCCCGAGGCAGGATTCGAACCTGCGACCGTAGCGGTCGCGCGGTTCCAGACTGTGGCGCCTAGAACCGCTCGGCCACCCCGGCCGGCAACATCGGGCACAATTGAAATTTAAAGGGTGGATATTAAAGGAGAGGCCTGCACGCAGTTAGTTTCGAAGGATTGGATATATAGCCTAACTACCACCGGGGTTTTGCAAAATGCGATTTTAGACTGTTTCCATTTTAAAAAAACTCTCACTTATTTCCCGCAATAATATTTTATTCCGCAACTGAACTCACGTCCGAAATAAAATTGATTGAATTGCTTTTATTCTTATATCTCGGTCTTTTATACATTCTATTATTCCTGCTCCATATGGCAGGTGAGTACATTCGATGTTTGCTCACACAGATATTACGATACAAAGCAATTGCGAACGTAACAGTTGTGTGCAGTTTAATATGTTGATACAGAACATCTCCTGATGGAAATGGTTGTAAGATTTGTCTCCTCAGCAGCAATATTTCTCAATTATTAGTAGATATACTGTAACGTAACGTAAATTCACGTGCGGTACTTTTCATAATTTTTCACAATTTGTGTGAGAAATTTCTCATACAATCAATATACTTGTATCGAGGGAAGCCATGCAACATATTTAAATGAACATGTGCAGTGCACAATTATTAGCTGTTTTAAGCTTATCATTAATTGTCATTTTGTAAAAGAAACTGGCTGACGCTATTTCCGGTTTATCAGTTTTCGATTAGTAAAACAAAGTAAATGCAGTTATCAAGGAGTCCACTTTGGGTTTTCCTTTCGGCAGACGAAGTGACTTCGCAACGCCGAGCAGTGAGCAAAGTCTTTTTGTGAGTTGACGAGATTACAATAAATGGTACACTTGACCTGCTTCGATCAGCACGTGCCGACTTCACAGCTCGATTAACGTGACCTGCTTCGATCAGCATGTGTCGACTTCACAGTTCCCACCCTGTAGACGAAATGTTGTCGGCCGCATATTACGGCCTGCGGAAAGCAGAGAGCTATAACTCGGAACTCAGACACGCCGTTGCTACTTCTTTGACTGTGAGACAGGTGCTTAATGCAGAAACTGTTTCTGCCTCTGACACGGCGTTAGCAGCCAACTCTGTTCTAGTGCCTGTTGTCACAAAGACTGACAGCTGCAGTTATTAGAATGCCAAGATAAAGGGGCAGGTGCACTTGCATTTATTATAGGTATTTCATGTAGTGCTGATACTGGTCTTCGTGCTTCATTGCCTCACACAATGCACTTGCCTGTGTTCTCTTTGTCTTAGTCGACATGGGAAGTGTAGGCCGCTGCCTCGGAGTGCGGCTATGTTTAAAGTTTAATATTTTATGATAGTGGTTTCAAAACCGGTTGGCAAATGCTCAATTTATGCTGTTATTGTTACTGTGGTCCTCACTGTAGTCTATCCTATCCAAATGTCTTCCTCTCTCTATAATTATTGCAGTCTACATCCATCTGAATAAAGTTACGGTAGCCAAGGCGTGATGTCCCCCTACAATTTGCGTTCCCATTGTCCCATCCATTACCAAACAGACGATTCATTAATGCCTAGGATGTTTTCTTAGTACCGATACCTTTTTTTACTCAAGTTCTACGACTAATTCCATTTTCCCCAAGTTCAGCTCAGTATCTCCTCATTAGCCGTCCTATCTGCCCATCTAATCCTCAGAACTCTCCTTCAGCGGAAGCAACATTGTTGTCTAATCTGAACTGTTTATCGTCCATGTTTCTCTTCCACGCAAGGCTACGCCGGAAATACCTCCAGAACATATTTGTTAACGTTTGAATTTATATTCTAACTCTACGTACACGTTCATTTGTTCAATTTTGATATTGTACAATAAATAACTCAATGTATACGTATGTTGCTTAACTTCACAGTTGAAAAAGCGTCCATGTGACTGTAAGAAGAATCACAAAAGATCAAGAAAGGTTACCTGTTCATATTAAAAGACCAAATTACAGACACAAAAAAAACAGGAGGTGGTGAAAGTTCAACCCGAAAACTCAGAGTCCATGCCATATGCTCCATCATAGAAAGGCGAGAAGCTTAAGCATACGAAAATTAATAATAAATCACTCCACTTGAATGAGAAAATCCATAAGACCAAAAAGCGTCAAAGCTCGTGGATTTCTCCCTCTCTTTTACATCAAATCCTGATCATTCTCAATTAATGTGAGATTGGTCCATTTAATATACATTAGATAGTTCAACTGCATCAAAATTATTTCTCAGTATGGTAGGAAAGAACAAAATGGACAAAATGTGGCGTTTCTGCACAATACTTACCAGTAATTAGTGCTCCGCAACTTTGTGTGTTAGCAAACGTGTACCCCATTAACTCTGGAAACGATGCCAACGCAGCACCAAAGATTACGTTACTACTTCAACCACTTTCACATCACAGGCCAACTATCCAGACGGCAAAAGCTTCCCTATTTATTTGTGGGCATTATGGAAGGGTAGGAGTTATTATGAAAGGAGGGAAGGGAAAATACACTCTTTTCTAGATTTCATTGATTCTTTTTCGGAAATAGGAACAAGAAATGAATTAGTATGGCGACTTTCAAAGTTGATTTTCGCACCTTTATGACTAATGACGTACAATCATAAATACCGTTCGACGGTGTTAGGGCGGCTTCCTAAACCCAGCAACTCGTACTATGACGAGGAAGGTCGTAATCAATTTTTACCTAGGGAATGGACTCTTGGGATTTGTAATCAAGCCTCTGGTCAGTATCTCGCTCTCATCACCTCGCATATGATACTGGTGACCTTCTGATGCTTCTGAAGTTGTCACAGCTCACGTAACGTGTCTTTTCAAATGAGAGCTGAATCATAGGTGGAAACTCTCAAAAGTACTTTGACGTGCCATGTACTTCATCAAACAAGCCGTGATACCGTAATAAACATGTGGATTAAATCAACGAGTCACTCGGTTCGCACGAGAATACTACACAATTTCGACTGACAGCTGACCAAGATCCACACCCTATAGGACGCAGAATATCAACTGTGTCCTGGCACAATTTAATCTCTGTTTGATGTCTCATTAGGCTCTGAGCAAGGTATTACTTCGTATGTCTAGTCATACATCACGAAGACAATTTGTCTGAATGAGATCAATAATTATTAGGACCTAGGAAAATGTGGATCCGTAAGGGAGATACACGAATGGTTCAGAGCAAAAATAACGTGCATAGTGGATATTTGCGGCGAGATAGCGAGAGGAATACGAAGGATATTTTCGAAGGAACAGTGAGAAACAATGACTCAAATAATGAAATAATTCTGCCGAAAACAAACAACTAAGAAGAGAAGAAGTGACGGAAAGCCTTAGGCGGCTGAAAGGGTCAATAAACAAGTCTTAGAATATTTATACGTATAATAATAACAATAGAAAGCATATTTTCGAATATCTGGGCGAGATGATGATTCAGTAATAACAACAAATTCAGTAATAATTTTGTCCTATCAACAGGCACAATCCGCTGCAGTCTCGGGATAACACGCTCTCCGAGGAGATACTCAGGGATTTGTGAAAGGTGGCGTCCACACACTGACACTGTAGATAGCCATCTCATGTTGTTACTTAATGGAGAATAGTTGTAAAGCCGCCTAATGCGATAAACTGTACTAGACACTAATGGCGGCAGCCTGTCTTCGGACGTTTGTCGCCTCTCAGTACGACGTCAGACAGACGGAGAGTGCAGAAGACGACCGCAGCTAGTAATTGCTATGAATGAACCTCTTATTCTCAACCTACGTGGCTGTGCTGTTTGGACTTACACCTGGGTGGTACTGGCAAGGCCGTCAGAGGTCATACTATTATAACCGTCTTTCAGGAACAACATAACTTCTTCTCAATCGTCACCAATGACGAACTAAAAGCATTATAGCCTTGCCTGATGTTACTTATGGATTTAGTCGAAAAGGGTGAAATCTGTCACGGATTTACTCAGGAGCTCAGAGTTAAGACATCATGCTTTCCACAAATTGTTTTCGTTTTAAGAGATGTAAGGTGTCTGTTAATTGAGTCACTCTTTATTTCCATTATGTATTTTTGCATACCGATTGCGAGAGATTTCTTTTGTATATTTTCGACCGATCACTCGTCGTATTCGATATCCCTCTGCGACATGGTAAGTATTTAGGTTCCACTGGCTATCTTTGACGTGAGTATCTCAGCCAGTGAACGCCTAGGGCGTATTGGCGTCACGTGAGCGCGTGCTGTTTGCACGCAGTTGGTAGGAGGCAGTTGTAACTTTGCAGTCGTAAAGATTCATTTGTATAGAAGCGGTTGTACTGAGGCAGTCATTTTGTTGTTGTCAGATGTGCCAGTATTAAGTGTCTTGCCATACAGCGCAGTGCATGTTATTATGAGTTGGTGCTGCACAGTTACGCGCGTGAACTGCATGTTAATTGTGAGTTGGTGCGAGTAGGCAGTGCTGAGTTGGAAGAGGTTGATTGGAAGTTGTTTTCATCAGATAAGCTGTAGTCTGATAATTCTGTTGCCACTCAGTTGAGAAGGAGTTCAGAATATTGGTATTGGTACTGAGAGCAGCTACAGTACTAGTTTTGAGTGAGCAAGTTATGTTGTTTAAATTGATTTTGACAAGTACATGTTACGCCTCTCTATGCGTTCTGCTCAGCAACCTGTACTGAATAGTCTTCGCTCGTTTATATCACAGAGGTCGAGTAAGCATGCCCTTCTCTGTATGAATTATATTAGATATCCCCTACATCAATACTTAGGAAAATAAGTTCGTTAGATTGTAAAATGTGGTGTATTTATTAAAATTTCCCTACATTCAAGAGTGGAGTGGTGAAGACTAACCTAACTGCTGTTATTACTCCGACATAGATAAGACTCAGACCCGTTGCAGTGTTTAAAGATCAATGTATATTTAAATAAAACTGTTCGTATCAGCCTTTAAAATACAAAGTTCCACTGACCTTCATGGAAAAGAAAAGAAAAAAAGAAAAAAAGAACCGACTGCCTGGTTTCCGATGTCCTGCCAAAGATAAAATCCCAATCAGTGTTCATGAAAAATCACTAGCGTCATCAGATGCGAAAAAATCTGTCTAAACCCCAAGCAGCTAATTCACCAGTAGTAGGGTAAAGCAGATCCTATAACATTTTGTTTGTGTGGATTGTATACGTTCAGGGCCAAACCTATTGTTCCTTTAATTGATTTATCACCCCCTTGGGGTTGATTTATGACAACCTGGGGATAATCTGTCCTTCTGAGAAATGCCTCGCCCCTTCCTCTCCCCATCTTCCTACCCCATCCCTCTGGGAAATCCCCAACTCCTCCTTCTCACTGATACAACCACATCCTTCAAATCAAATTAATTGACAAGTTAATTAAACTGATCAGTTAACAACCCCTCCCCTTTGTGGAATCCCCAGCCCTCTCTTCCCTTCTCAGATTCCTCCCTCCCTTCGCTCTACAGAAATTTGTGAGAAAAAGATTCAGTCTGTCCCAAAGAAAAAGGATTTCATGACACAAAATTCAAATCACTGTCAATAATAACATAACGTTCAATTCAATTTGCATTTCTTTATTTAATCAGTTTGTGGGAGACAGGACTCGTCCAGCTGTGTAGAGCTCATGACATACTTGTAATGAGTCAGACAGCAACAACTGGCCGATACAGACGCAGCAAAAGGAAAGTAACCGATTTTGCGTCTTTTACAAGTTCCTAACCAGGAGCGAATTATATAATATCATTTGCATGCTTTAATCGTGTAGTTCCTTGAGTTACTGCTTGTTAATTTAATATCTAATAGCCACAGTTTTCATTTGCATCAGAAAGTAAACTGATTTTGTTATATATTAGAAGTTCCTAATCAGGGGCGAATTATTAGTTTCACCTTAGTGCTTCGGTAGTTAGGTTTTTGAATCTCTGCATATTAATCTAATTTATTAGACACAGTTCCCATGTTTCTGTCACATAGACAGTAGAGTTCTGCAGCATGTGCCAATAGTCCATTTTCTGGGTAGTACAGTTTTCCACCATCTTTAATATGGATAGGGTCTGTGATTGTTGTGTGTGGATGCGAGCAGAGTTGGTGACACTTTGCTTTCATTTCCAGGCTGTGATAGCTTCGGATACACAGCTTGAAGCTGCAGTGGACGGGCACCACTGTTGTCGGCTGGCTTTGGGTATCCAACAGACATCCAGCACATCCAAGTCCTCTGATTGATCTTTACCTGTGGCCATCCCAGTTACTGCTCACACTGAGGTTTATCTCTCACCTGTGGTCGAGTGGGAGGGCCCCAGGCGGTAGCTGGTGGCGAAAGATTTCCCACGGGGGCGTACATAAAGCCTCCCCAGTTAGTCTGACAAACTAGTTCCAGGTGCTGTCTGTAGCTGAGCCAGATGCCGACACCTGTCCTGTTTCAGAGGAAACCTCTCAGCCTACAAGACCCAGGCAGTCATAGAGCTTGGGATTATTGATAGTTTGGAGCTCCAATGTCAGGCACATTATGGGGCCCTTAGGGATATTGCTGCCAAAAAGGGCCTAAAGCCAATGTGACCTCTGTGCACATACCATGCGGAGTCATTCCAGACATGGAACCGGTCTTTCTGGTTGCAATGAAGGGCACAGGGTGCAGTCAACTGCAGATGGTGGCTCATGTTGGTACCAATGAAGTGCGTCACTTCAGATCAGAAGAGATTCTATGTGGTTTTGAGCAGCTAACAGAAGTGGTAAAGGCTGCCAGTGTTGCTCGTGAGATGAAAGCAGAGCTGACCATTTGCAGCATAGTCGACAGGACAGTTTGTGGAACTCTAGTACACAGCCGAGTGGAGGGCCTGAATCAAAGGCTCAGACAGTTCTGCAGCAGTGTAGGATGAAGATTCCTCGACTTGTGCTGTAGGGTGGTTGAGTTTCGGGTTCTGCTGAATATGAGAGGAGTCCACTATGCTCAGGAGGCGGCTACAAGGGTAGCAGCGGCTGATTGGCGCGGACTGAACAGGAACTAACTCTGGTGCAGAGTGTGATGCATAAGCCGGCCAGGATGGCTGAGCAGTTCTAGGTGCTAAAGTCTGGAACCACGCGATCGCTACGGTCGCAGGTTCGAACCCTACTTCGGGCATGGATGTGTGTGATGTCCTTAGGTTAGTTAGGTTTAAGTAGTTCTAAGTTCTAGGGGACAGATGACCTCAGCAGTTAAGCCCCATAGTACTCAGAGCCATTTGAATCTTTTTTTTGTGATGCATAACAACTCATACATTCAAGTAGTTCAAGAGAAGAACGAGATCACCATCAGTGAAACAATATGGAAAATACGACACATCACTCTATCAGATGAGCAGCGTGTGAAGGTTTTACAACTTCTGAATGCCAGTGTATTTCTATCGTTATTTTTCCAAGCATGGGAGGCTTTTGAGTACCCATTGCTTCTGACTGCAAGCAGACAAACGTGGTCTATGAAAACCTTCACTCAATTGGAGACGCTCAGGTTCATTATACTTGCGTTTCAGACCAACAGAAGAGCGAATATAGCAAAGATTCCGCCAAATTTGACAACTGTAGGTTAACTAATGCCAGAGTCTACCTGAACTCCAAATTCTACCCATATGATAGTTTACACCTGCAATGAAATGAAAATGTATACAGTCCAGCATACCACATGTATGGAAGCTTCCTAGCTTTATAATCTGAAGAGAAAGGATATCTACTCATCCCATGGAAATTCAAGGAGCTGGCGCCAATTATCTTAATAGACTGCTCAAAACAGAACATGATAAGTAAATCTGGACCTATAGATTTACGAATTGACTCTGAATCTTCGCTAAATTTTCTGTAACACATTGCATGATCATGGATTAACTATTGCCTGCTCACCAGTGTTGTGCAACAAGTTGTATAAATGAACAAGTGCTACGCTATACCCAGAGCATTTTACAATGCTATGTCAGAGTGTGAACATCATTGCAGGCAATTCATATTTAAAGAATTTGCGTTCATAGCATACACAGAAGATGCCTTAATAATAGAGGCATTTGCAACCAACATTGAGTCACTGATATCTCTCAAGCATGTGAAATGTGTTAAAACATGGGATTCAGTGGGATGCAGGTATGGTAACATCGCTTCGATTACTGGACCACACGAATACCGTCATCTATGTCAATGGTGAGGAGCAGACCACTAGTATGTGTGGAATCTTCAAGTTTGCTGCTATTCAAGACCTAGTACTATGGGTGTCCTGCTCTCCATCGACTAAGAAGAAGAAGAAGAAGAAGAAGAAGAAGAAGAAAAAGAGTAAAAAGGAAAAGGTGTGTGAAAATAGTGTTGTGTCTGCTTATGAAAATATAAAGTTACTTCTAAGTTGGATTAAAAATAAATGATTTTTTTACCTCACAATCTGTGTATGATTTCTCTTCACCCTTTTCCCACTTTGACTGTATACGAATTACTATGTCTGTGGTTATCTTGAAGTACTGACGATACAATTTAAGACGTGTTTGCCGTATACCTTTGGAGGCGGACAGAGTCGTGAGCTCCTGCTCCCATGAGCTAATTCGTGCTGCATGATAGGTGAAATCACATGCAACCATTCTACATATTTTGTTATCTTCCACGTTAAAATTCACCTTCATGTTAAAACTAATGATATTTGTGTATTGCACATCCTTTATAGACACTGTTTGGATGGGCCTTTTTCTTCTTTTTTCTTAACATCAACGACAAAGACGCATGGTAACGATTTTTTTCATTTATTCGATTCTCACAGATACAATTTGATTCTTGAGATAAAATTTGGTTCTTGAGGAACAATTTGGTTCTGATATTCAATGCAGAGATACTTCTGTTTTACACAATAACAAAGAAAGAAAAATTCGCTGGTTGAAATATTTATTATTTCCAGATATATAAATCTATGCAAGAAACTAATGCAGAGATACTTTTATTCTTACACTATAACAGTCCCAATATTGGCAGCTACATGACTATTATGTAACAATAATTCTGATAAACTTTGAACTTTGTATATATTTACTTCTGCACTTAAAAAATCAGACTTGGACGGCTTGCAGCAGAATAAACTAAAAAATAAAATATTCCATTTACATAACAAGAAAGAAATGCATTTCTGAAGCACAATTAATTATTTTTGTCAGTGCACATGGTGCACAGTTGTTCTATAAGCAGAATTTGTGTCAACAAACATAGTGCAAAGACTTTCTTTTAAAAAAAATACGTGTTATAACAAATACAAACAATTACACTACGATAAAAGGGTCGTACTTCTCTGCAATATTTACAACCAAACTCAATCTCTCCCTCTCAATCAATCAGTCCCCCCCACCCCCACCCCACAAAATGGTTCAAATGGCTCGGAGCACTATGGGACTGAACTTCTGAGGTCATCAGTCCCCTAGAACTTAGAACTACTTAAACCTAACTAAACTAAGGACATCACACAAATCCATGTCCGAGGCAGGATTCGAACCTGCGATCGTAGCGGTCGCGCAGTTCGACTGTAGCGCCTAGAACCGCTCGGCCATCCCGGCCGGCATCACCCCCACCCCCTCTCTCTCAACAAATGAATAGTGTGAGTATGGGACTGTTTCAATCCTGTCATCACAATGACCCTTTTATCGTCAGGAGATGACAGGCCAACTTCAGATTGCAGCACAGTGTACACTTCATTTCCTCTTGATGAAATACTAGTTCGCAACACCATAAGCCGAGGCTGCGATTGAACACCGCAAACACTGGTATACAGACACTGCAAACAGTCTCCAATAGAGAGGGCTCTCGACGCTGCACTATGCCCAATCATAGCCTGCCTGTGGTTGGCACTTTCCAATTTCAATATGCATACATTTTTGCTCACAGACGTACAGACTCCACTATCGGCGAGCCTTTCACCTTGTTTTTCATCAGGCCAATAAACTTCTTGTTCTGTGGAACAATACTGTAACGATTATCGGCCGTGTATGAACACAAATGTCGAGTTCTTCATTGTTGTACCTCATTACTTCATATGGATCATAGTTCTTCACCTAGTAGATGAAGCTGTCTATATCCTTATAAAGTACCTTAGGATCACCGAAATAAGTTTTCGCAAACTCATAACGCGATCGGTTCATGTACAGTTTGGATACGTCTAGCATGCACATCGCCACAGGCAGGTCACGTGACCTCTACTGAAACCTTCACCATCTCCACACCTAATTTTCACATTCGCCTGTAGCACCACATCTCAAATCCTTCGATTCTCTTCTGTTCCAGTTTTCCCGCACTCCATGTCTCACCGCCATACAATGCCGTGCTCCAAACGTACATTCTCAGAAATTTAGTCCTCAAATTAAGGCCTATGTTTGATACTAGTAGACTTCTCTTGGCCTGGAATGCGCTTTTTGGCAGTATTAGACTGATTTTAAAGTCCTCTTTGCACGCTCCATCATAGGTTATTTTGCTGCATAGAGAGCAGAATTTGTTAACTTCATCTACACTCCTGGAAATGGAAAAAAGAACACATTGACACCGGTGTGTCAGACCCACCATACTTGCTCCGGACACTTCGAGAGGGCTGTACAAGCAATGATCACACGCACGGCACAGCGGGCACACCAGGAACCGCGGTGTTGGCCGTCGAATGGCGCTAGCTGCGCAGCATTTGTGCACCGCCGCCGTCAGTGTCAGCCAGTTTGCCGTGGCATACGGAGCTCCATCGCAGTCTTTAACACTGGTAGCATGCCGCGACAGCGTGGACGTGAACCGTATGTGCAGTTGACGGACTTTGAGCGAGGGCGTATAGTGGGCATGCGGGAGGCCGGGTGGACGTACCGCCGAATTGCTCAACACGTGGGGCGTGAGGTCTCCACAGTACATCGATGTTGTCGCCAGTGGTCGGCGGAAGGTGCACGTGCCCGTCGACCTGGGACCGGACCGCAGCGACGCACGGATGCACGCCAAGACCGTAGGATCCTACGCAGTGCCGTAGGGGACCGCACCGCTACTTCCCAGCAAATTAGGGACACTGTTGCTCCTGGGGTATCGGCGAGGACCATTCGCAACCGTCTCCATGAAGCTGGGCTACGGTCCCGCACACCGTTAGGCCGTCTTCCGCTCACGCCCCAACATCGTGCAGCCCGCCTCCATTGGTGTCGCGACAGGCGTGAATTGAGGGACGAATGGAGACGTGTCGTCTTCAGCGATGAGAGTCGCTTCTGCCTTGGTGCCAATGATGGTCGTATGCGTGTTTGGCGCCGTGCAGGTGAGCGCCACAATCAGGACTGCATACGACCGAGGCACACAGGGCCAACACCCGGCATCATGGTGTGGGGAGCGATCTCCTACACTGGCCGTACACCACTGGTGATCGTCGAGGGGACACTGAATAGTGCACGGTACATCCAAACCGTCATCGAACCCATCGTTCTACCATTCCTAGACCGGCAAGGGAACCTGCTGTTCCAACAGGACAATGCACGTCCGCATGTATCCCGTGCCACCCAACGTGCTCTAGAAGGTGTAAGTCAACTACCCTGGCCAGCAAGATCTCCGGATCTGTCCCCCATTGAGCATGTTTGGGACTGGATGAAGCGTCGTCTCACGCGGTCTGCACGTCCAGCACGAACGCTGGTCCAACTGAGGCGCCAGGTGGAAATGGCACGGCAAGCCGTTCCACAGGACTACATCCAGCATCTCTACGATTGTCTCCATGGGAGAATAGCAGCCTGCATTGCTGCGAAAGGTGGATATACACTGTACTAGTGCCGACATTGTGCATGCTCTGGTGCCTGTGTGTATGTGCCTGTGGTTCTGTCAGTGTGATCATGTGATGTATCTGACCCCAGGAATGTGTCAATAAAGTTTCCCCTTCCTGGGACAATGAATTCACGGTGTTCTTATTTCAATTTCCAGGAGTGTAGTTTGTGATCATCACACCTGATGTTAAGTTTCTCGCTGTTCTCGTTTCCGCTACTTCTCAATACTTTCCCCTTTCTTAGATTTATTCTCAATCCATTTTATGTGCTCATTAGATTCTTCATTCCATTCAGGGGAGCAAGTAATTCTTCTTCACTTTCACTCAGGACAGCAATGTCATCAGCGAATCGTATCATTGATATCCTTTCACCTTTTATTTCCATTATTGCTTCTTCGATATAGAGTTTGAACAGTAGGGGTGAAACATTACATCCCTGTCCTACACCCATCTTAATCCGAGCACTCAGATCTTGGTCGTCCACTCTTATTATTCCCTCTTGGCTCTTGTGCATATTGTATATTATCTGTCTCTCCATACAGCTTACCCCTATTTTTCTGAGGATTTCGAACATCTTTCACCATATTAAATTGTCGACGTCTTTTTCGAGGTCGACACATCCTACGAACATGACTTGATTTTTCTTTAGTCTTACATCCATTAACAACCTTATTGTCAGAATTGCCTCTCTGGTGTCGTTACCCTTCCTAAAATCAGATAGTGTCATTTAACACATCCTCAATTTTCTTTTGCATTCTTCTGTATATTATTCTTGTCAGCAACTTGGCTACAGAAGCTGTTAAGCTGACTGTGCGATAAGTCTCTGACTTGTCAGATCTTCCAGTCTTCGGAATTGTATGGATGGTATTTTTCCGAAAGTCAGATAGTACGTCACCAGCATCACACATTTTACACACCAACGACAGCAGTCGTTTTGTTGCTGCTTCCCACGATGATTTTAGAAATTCTGTTGGAATGTTATCTATCCTTCCTGCTTTATTTGATCTTATGTCCCCAAAAGCTCTCTTAAATTCTGATTCTAATATTGTTCCCCTACCTCTTGTAAATCGACCCCTGTTTCTTCTCCTATCACATCAGCCATATCTTCAATGGACTCTTTCCAGCTGTCCGCTCTCTCCTCTGCGTTTGACTGTCGAATTTCCGTTGTACTCTTAATGTTACCACCATTGCTTTTAATTTCACCGAATATTCTTCCCTGTATGGTGAGTCAGTCCTTCCGAAAATCATCTACTTTTCGATTTCTTCACATTATCAGTCTGTCGTTTCTTCTTAGTTTCCCTGCTCAGTGACTTGAATTTAGGTATTCCTGAATATCCCTGAACATTTTTGTACTTTCTTCTTTCAACGATCAACTGAAGTATTTCTTCTGTTATTTATTGTTTTCTTCGCAGTTCCCTCCTTTGTACCTATGTTTTTCCTTTCAACTTGTGTGATTGCTCTTTTTTGAGATGTCCATTTCTCTTCAACTGTACTGCATACTGAGCTATTTCTTTCTTCTTGTTGTATCTATAGCGTCAGAGAACTTCGAGTGTATCTCGTCATTCCTTAGTACTTCTGTATCCCACTCCTTTGCATATTGATTCTTCCTAACTAATCTCCTACTCTTCATGACTACTACATTGTGATCTGTCTATATCTGTTCCTGGGTATGCCTTACAATCCAGGATCTGATTTCGGAATCTCTGTCTGACCATGATTTACTCTATTGTATTGTATGTTAATCGGGGACCTAGAAACGACGGAGAGGCTCCATCCCCGCCGCAGCCACAGTGGTCCACAACCCCACGACGACTACCGCAGTCCACTTCATCCCTCCATCGCCCCACACCTAACCCAGGGTTATTGTGCGGTTTGGTCCCCCCCCCCCCCCCCCCCCCGGGAACGTCTCACACCAGACGAGTGTAACCCCTATGTTTGCTTGGTAGAGTAATGGTGGTGTATGCATACATGGAGAACTTGTTTGCACAGCAATCGCCGACATTGTGTAACTGAGGTGGAATAAGGGGAACCAGCCCGCATTCGCCGAGGCAGATGGAAAACCGCCTAAAAACCATCCCCAGACTGGCCGGTTCACCGGACCTCATCACAAATCCTCCGGGCGGATTCGTGCCTGGGACCAGGCGCTCCTTCTCACCCGGAAAGCCGTGAGTTAGACCGCATGGCCAACTGGGCAGGCTATGATGAAATCTAACTAAAATCTTCCTGTATCACCCATCCTTTTCCAAGTATACCCCATCCTCTTGTGATTCTTGAACAGAGTATTTGCTATTACTATCTGAAATTTATGATTATGGTATTGAATAATGTATATCCACCTATTCCCCAGCGTTTTAATCAGTTTTGGGGTGGAGCCTCCTTATGGAAATAGTTGCTCTTGACACAGCGGTAATCGCCATATGCATAATACAAACAGATAGGGTGCGTGGGTTTTGCCACATCCCACATCAGAATCAACCGCCATAACCTCTGTTTTTCCACATTATTCCCTGAAGTCTTCTCTGGGAGCCCATCAAAACTCGCCAATCACAGCGACTGTGGCATGGTGTGCCCTTACAAGTTATTTATATCCAAGTACATGTTGTAACTCGAATCAAGGGATGCGAGGAACTTCTCACCCCTACATAGACTATTTGCCTCGGTGTGCCTATAAACACATTGACAAATTCCACCATACATCCCTCGCTCAAAGGAAAGAAGCATGTCAGCATCAGTCAATAGTTCGATTCTGCACTTCGTTTTCTTGAGCATAGTGTCCCAGGACAACCGAGGTGCTGTGTAACAAAAGCCAGGATTCAGAGACTGTGTGGTCTTGCATAGAGTCCGGAATTTCTCGAAAACGTCCACAAGTAAGCGCACCTCTGTGCGTAATCTCCTCAAGTGGAGATTTTGGATTCCCACTAGACATTCACAGTATTCTCATACTCTGCATCTGTTATCGCATCGCCTGTAAAGTTGCTGGAGTATGCAATTATGTAGGGTACCCTGAATTCGTTGAGTTTTGCTATATTATCCACATACTCATATGAAAAAAAATCCTTGCTAGTCACGAACTTAAACTTTTCCTCGTCAGATAATTAATGCAGCTAGAGCGACGTGCACATCCTTCAGAGATAGAGTTTCAACAAGTTTATGGAGTGGTGCCTGCATAAAATGTAGTGAGTCAAGGGAACTGGGCGTTATTCTTGGAGTCATTCGTTTGAAGAATGAAATATACACTCCTGGAAATGGAAAAAAGAACACATTGACACCGGTGTGTCAGACCCACCATACTTGCTCCGGACACTGCGAGAGGGCTGTACAAGCAATGATCACACGCACGGCACAGCGGGCACACCAGGAACCGCGGTGTTGGCCGTCGAATGGTGCTAGCTGCGCAGCATTTGTGCACCGCCGCCGTCAGTGTCAGCCAGTTTGCCGTGGCATACGGAGCTCCATCGCAGTCTTTAACACTGGTAGCATGCCGTGACAGCGTGGACGTGAACCGTATGTGCAGTTGACGGACTTTGAGCGAGGGCGTATAGTGGGCATGCGGGAGGCCGGGTGGACGTACCGCCGAATTGCTCAACACGTGGGGCGTGAGGTCTCCACAGTACATCGATGTTGTCGCCAGTGGTCGGCGGAAGGTGCACGTGCCCGTCGACCTGGGACCGGACCGCAGCGACGCACGGATGCACGCCAAGACCGTAGGATCCTACGCAGTGCCGTAGGGGACCGCACCGCCACTTCCCAGCAAATTAGGGACACTGTTGCTCCTGGGGTATCGGCGAGGACCATTCGCAACCGTCTCCATGAAGCTAGGCTACGGTCCCGCACACCGTTAGGCCGTCTTCCGCTCACGCCCCAACATCGTGCAGCCCGCCTCCAGTGGTGTCGCGACAGGCGTGAATGGAGGGACGAATGGAGACGTGTCGTCTTCAGCGATGAGAGTCGCTTCTGCCTTGGTGCCAATGATGGTCGTATGCGTGTTTGGCGCCGTGCAGGTGAGCGCCACAATCAGGACTGCATACGACCGAGGCACACAGGGCCAACACCCGGCATCATGGTGTGGGGAGCGATCTCCTACACTGGCCGTACACCACTGGTGATCGTCGAGGGGACACTGAATAGTGCACGGTACATCCAAACCGTCATCGAACCCATCGTTCTACCATTCCTAGACCGGCAAGGGAACTTGCTGTTCCAACAGGACAATGCACGTCCGCATGTATCCTGTGCCACCCAACGTGCTCTAGAAGGTGTAAGTCAACTACCCTGGCCAGCAATGTCTCCGGATCTGTCCCCCATTGAGCATGTTTGGGACTGGATGAAGCGTCGTCTCACGCGGTCTGCACGTCCAGCACGAACGCTGGTCCAACTGAGGCGCCAGGTGGAAATGGCATGGCAAGCCGTTCCACAGGACTACATCCAGCATCTCTACGATCGTCTCCATGGGAGAATAGCAGCCTGCATTGCTGCGAAAGGTGGATATACACTGTACTAGTGCCGACATTGTGCATGCTCTGTTGCCTGTGTCTATGTGCCTGTGGTTCTGTCAGTGTGATCATGTGATGTATCTGACCCCAGGAATGTGTCAATAAAGTTTCCCCTTCCTGGGACAATGAATTCACGGTGTTCTTATTTCAATTTCCAGGAGTGTATTACTGTAATTACAATTACTTGATGACGGTGCTGCTGCTGATGACTGTTGCTTGGGGGGCAGGGTGGTGCACGTACCTTGCAGTTCAGGCAAGAACGTGTGGGGAGAAGTGTGGGCATTCTGGCTGCATCTGTGGCTGCGGAAGTGATTGTTGCTACAACCCTCAGCCAGTTCCCAGAGGGAGGCTGGCCCATGGATGCCACAGCTGGGCTGGTAAAAGTGAGGGGTCATGGAGGCAGTGGCTGCAGATGCATCTGCAGATGCAGCTGTATGGCGGCGGCTTCCCACGCAGTGACAAGGTGTATCTTACTTGGTAGAATGTGCCATGCAGGACCTCATCTACACGATTGTTTCTTCACCACCCCTGACACCCATGACACTGCATACTGCATGCTAGGTGGTGCTGTAGAGAAAGAATACAATAAATAAGACATCCCTTGCTGCTGCAATGAGAGAAACATCACTGGTTATTTGTAAGTAGAGTGAGTATCTGTTACCTATTTCGCTCTGGCTCTGTGGGAAGTCCCTCACGTCATCTCCTCAAGGCGACGAAGCTCGCTCTCAATCTCCTCCACCCACCTAGGCATTTCCTCACCCGAATCACTGAGGATCCACAGATAAAGGTCGCCGAAATCGCCTACAACAGGAACATACTGATTTCATAAAAAAAGTGAATAAATCTCTACCCCTCCCGGCTCCTGCTCCTTGAAGTCCTCTACAGCAGCAAAGAACATGCCTCAGACATCAAGCAACATATTATGTATACACAGTACTACAGAGAAGAAAATATGTATACTTACTATGTTGATGCTTCTGCTGCCGCCGCTGTTCCCTCTCAAGCTCCCAGCTGATCCACGATTTGGTGGATGGATGCTGAAGCAACAACAAGAAGAAGAAATTAACGCCGAAATCTGAACAAATGTTATGAAATCTGTAAAAATGTTATGAAACCTACAAAATCCGAGCACAGAAGATTTGGTACTATGATAGCTTTAACTTCTAAATCTAAACATAGATATGAATTTGACACTCTAAACCCTATTTACCAAAATGTACTTCGAAATCTGCACACACTGTGATTTGATACTGACACTTGCATACATACGAATGCATTATTTAAACACGACTAATTTTTCCTTACACTACTGGCCATTAAAATTGCTACACCACGAATATGACGTGCTACAGACGGAAAATTTAACCGACAGGAAGAAGATGCTATGATATGCAGATGATTAGCTTTTCAGAGCATTCACACAACGTTGGCGCCGGTGGCGACACCTACAACGTGCTGACACGAGGAAAGTTTCCAACCGATTTCTCATACACAAACAGCAGTTGACCGGCGTTTCCTGGTGAAACGTTGTTGTGATGCCTCGTGTAAGGAGGACAAATGTGTACCATCACGTTTCCGACTTTGATATAGGTCGGATTGTAGCCCATCGCGATTGTGGTTTATCGTATCGCGACATTGCTGCTCGCGTTGGTCGAGATCCAATGACTGTTAGCAGAATATGGAATCGGTGGTTTCAGGAGGGTAATACGGAACGCCGTGCTGAATCCCAACGGCCTCGTATCACTAGCAGTCGAGATGACAGATTTCTTATCCGTATGGCTGTAACGGATCGTGCAGCCACGTCTCGATCCCTGAGTCAACAGATGGGGACGTTTTAAAGACAACAACCATCTGCACGAACAGTTCGACGACGTTTGCAGCAGCATGGACTATCAGCTCGGAGACCATGGCTGCGGTTACCCTTGAAGCTGCATCACAGACAGGAGCGCCTTGCGATGGTGTACTCAACGACGAACCTGGGTGCACGAATGGCAAAACGTCATTTTTTTCGGATGAATCCAGGTTCTGTTTACAGCATCATGATGGTCGCACCCGTGTTTGGCGACATCGCGGTGAACGCACATCGGAAACGTGTATTCGTCATCGCCATACTGGCGTATCACCCGGCGTGATGGTATGGAGTGCCATTGGTTACACGTCTGGGTCACCTCTTGTTCTCATTGACGGTACTTTGAACAGTGGACGTTACATTTCAGATGTGTTGCGACCTGTGGATCCACCCTTCGTTCGATCCCTGCGAAACCTACATTTCAGCAGGATAATGCACGACCGCATGTTGCAGGTCCTGTACGGGCCTTTCTGGATACAGAAAATGTTCGACTGCTGCCCTGGCCAGCACATTCTCCAGATCTCTCACCAATTGAAAACGTCTGGTCAATGGTGGCCGAGCAACTGGCTCGTCACAATACGCCAGTTACTACTCTTGATGAACTGTGGTATCGTGTTGAAGCTGCATGGGCAGCTGTACCTGTACACGCCATCCACGCTCTGTTTGATTCAATGCCCATGTGTATCAAGGCCGTTATTATGGCCAGAGGTGGTTGTTCTGGTACTGATTTCTCAGGATCTATGCGCCAAAATCGCGTGAAAATGTAATCACATGTCAGTTCTAGTATAATATATTTGTCCAATGAATACCCGTTTATCATCTAAATTTCTTCTTGGTATAGCAATTTTAATGGCCAGTAGTGTAGATAACGTTTGGCTAAATGTACACGTCCGTAAGAACTAGATTATTAATAGTCCAGTAACATTAAAGTGAATACCGCCTATGTTTGACGTCAACGTACAAGAACCATTCACAAACGGCTGGTGGCAGCACTAGCAGTGAGGGTATATAAAGTGTGTTGTGTGTTGGGGAGTGGGTGGGGGAGGACGCGAAAAGAGTGCAGTCACTGTTGTAACGCAGAATCTGAACAATTTACCTGCCCAAAACGGCATGGTCGTTGACTTTTGGGTAAAGGGTGGAAGTATTTCCAAAACGGCTAAGCTTGTAAATTGTTTGTGAGCCTCTGTTGTTAAAGTATACCTTAAATGGGTATCCAAAAAGGACACCAAGGCCACTATGACGTACCACGGTCGTAGATTACCGGGATGAACGACAGCCGAGGTGGTGAGTATGGGCGAACAGACGTGCAGCTGTTGAGCAACTGACCACCCAGATGAATCAAGGGGCGACCAACAGCGTGTCCTCCACTACCATTCGACGTACGTTCCTGCGTATGGGCCTCCAAAGCAGGAGCATTGTTTGTGGACCCAAGCTGAATGCTGTTCATCCACGAGGAAGACCGCTATTTGTACGCCAGTACCGTCACTGGACGTCCACTGAGTGGCAACAGGTGTCCTTTTCCGATAAATCACGTCTTATGCTCCATCGCTCAAACAGCCGTCGGCATGCACGAAGTGAAACGTCTGGAAGGAATTATCCGGCAGCAGTCGTCGGAACGGACCACGCTAGAGAAGGGAGACTTATGGTCTGTGGATTGTTTTCGCGTCCCTTCCTCGGCGATTCTACGCAGAACCTCCTAATTTCTTACCTTATCAGTCCACCTAGTTTTCAGCTTTCGTTTGTAGCAACTCGTCTGAAATGCTTTTGTTCTCTTCTGTTCCGGTTTTCCCACAATCAACGTTTCACTTTCACACAATGACGTGCTCCAAATGTAAATTCTGAGAAATTTCTTCCTCAAATTAAGGCCTATGTTTGGTAGCAGTAGACTTCTCTTGGCTAGGAATGCTCTTTTTGCCATTTCTAGTCTGCTTAGGATGTCCTCCTTGCTCCATCCGTCACTGGTTATTTTGATGCCTAGGTAGTAGAATTCCTTAACTTCATCTACTTCGTGACCATTGATCCTGATCTGAAGTTTTTCGCTGCAGTCATTTCAGCTACTTCTCATTAATTTCGTGTCTCTTCGATTTACTCTCAATATAATTTATATACTCATTAGACTGCTCATTCCCTTCTTCACTTTCACTCAGAATGGCAATGTCACCTGCGAATCATATCGTTGAAGTCTTTTCACCTTGAATTTTAGTACTACTCTAGAACCTTTCTTTTATTTCCGTCGTTGCTTCTTCGGTATACAGATTGAACATTAGGAATTAAAGAATACATCCCTGTCCCCTGTCTTACGCCCTTTTTAATCCGAGCACTCCGATCTTGATCGTGCACTCTCTTGGTTCTTGTATATATTGTATATTATCCGTCTCTCCATACAGCTTACCCCTATTTTTCTGAGGATTTCGAACATCTTGCACCATTTTACGTTGTCCAACGCTTTTTCCAGGTCGACAAATCCTATAAACGTGTCGATTTTTGTTTAGTCTTGTTTCCGTAATCAATTGCAACGTCAGAATTGCCTCTCTGGTACCTTTACATTTCCTAAAGCAAAACAAATCGTCGTATAATACATCCTTTACTTTCTTTTCCATTCTTCTGTGTGTTGTTTTTGTCAGCAACTTGGATGCGTGAGCTGTTAAGCTGATTGTGCGACAAGTCTCGCACTTGTCAGCTCTTTCAGTCTCCGGAATTGCGTGGATAATATTTTTCGGAAAGCCAGATATTATGTCGCCAGACTCATACATTGTAGACACTGACGTGAATAGTCGCTTTGTTGCCTCTTCCACCAATTAGTTTAGAAATTCTGATGGAATGTTATCTATCTCTTCTGCCTTATTTGATCTTAAGTCCTCCAAAGCTCTTTCAAATTCTAATATTGGATTATCCATCTCGTCTAAATCGACTCCTGTTTCTTCGTCTATCACATCAGACAAACCTTTCTCCTCATACATACCTTCAGTGTACTCTTTTCACTTACCCGCTCTCTTCTCTGCATTTAACAATAGAATTCCCTTTGTGCCCTTAATGTTACCACCCTTGCTTTTAATTTCGCCGAAAGCTGTTTTGACTTTCCTGTAGGCCGATTCAGTCCTTCCAAAAATCATTTCGTTTTCGTTTTTTTCTTTACATTTTTAATACAGGCATTTCGTCTTAGCTTCCCTGAACTTCCTGTTCATTTCATTCATCAGTGACTTGAATTTCTGTAATCCTAAATGTCCCTGAACATTTTTGTGCTTCCTTCTTTCATCGATCAACTGAAGTATTTCCTCTCTTACCCATTTTTTCTTTGTAGTTACCTTTTTTGTACCTATGTTTCTCTTTGAAACTTCTGTGATTGCCTTTTTAGCGATGTCCATTCCTCTTCAACTGTACTGCCTGCTGAGCTATTTCTTATAGCTGTACCTATCGCCTCAGAGAACTTCAAGCGCATCTCGTCATTTATCAATACCTCTGTACACCACATTTTTGCATATTGATTCTTCCTGACTAATCTCTCAGACTTAAGCCTAATCTTCACTGCTAGTACATTGTGATCTGGGTCTATAGCTGCTCCTGGGTACGCCTTACACTCCGGTATCGGATTTCGGAATCTCTGTTTGACCGTGATCTAATCCAACACAAATCTTTCCTTGTCACAAGGCCTTCTCCAAGCATGCCTCCTCCTCTTGTGATTCTTGATCAGAGTATTCGCTATTACTATCTGAAATTTATTACAGAACTCTATTGATCTTTCTCCTCTCTCTTTTCTTGTCCTAAGTCCATGCACTCCCGTGACCAGTTCTTCTGGTGCTACCCCTACAAGTGCATTCCAGTCCCCCATGGCTATTAGATTTCCATCTGCCTTTACATACCGTATTACCCTTTCAGTATCGTCATATACTTTCTCCATCAGCATCTACCAGCAGGAAATTGCAACATGTCACACACGTCGCAGTGAATATGCATGGTTCAAAGGGTACCGGGATGAATTTACCGTATCCCTCTGGTCACCAAACTCCCAGGATTTAAAACCTTGTCGAGAGTTTGTAAGACTACCTCGATTGGGCTGTTCGCACCATGGATCCTCAACTGCGCAACCTAGCACAAGTGGAGTCGGCCTGGCTCCACTTCTCTGTTTGTACCATTTAGCACAGTGGTCGTCAAGCTGCGACCCAAATATAGTATTCGATATCCTAATAAATGGGGTACTTTCTTGGCAAAAATCTCATGTTCGTTTGTTCTAAACTGTAAATCTCCGAAAGTTCTTCACCAATTGCTTTGAAATTTTGACACAACATTGCATTCAAAACCACGAGTATTTCAAATGCCAATTTTATATATAATGTATATAAATGGAATAGGTTATTATCAAAAATCTTGATAAATTCTTGACTGATTTACTTCACACCTTTACACAATACTCTACTGAACATTCGGTTAGACATAGGCTATATATTTTTTAATATATGAATAAAACATATAGTAGTAGACCGTTGTACTAATGGCTTATTAGCTTATTATTTGAATAGTACTACAAAATCTGAATTTACAAAAACAGTAAACAAACCTCAATATTAGCGAGTGGTGGAAGAGGAGGCGGACAGAGAGGTGGAGAAAATGGATATGGAAAGCGAAAAGGAGGAACTGGAGGAAGACAACGGGCAACAGAGAGGGTGAGGGAGGGAAGGAGCATACAGAGACAGAGGAGGCAGGAGAAGATTGTAAGGTGTCAAAGCCGGCCGGGGTGGCCGTGCGGTTCTAGGCGCTACAGTTTGGAACCGCGGGACCGCTACCGTCGCAGGTTCGAATCCAGCCTCGGGCATGGATGTGTGTGATGTCCTTAGGTTAGTTAGGTTGAAGTAGTTCTAAGTTCTAGAGGACTGATGACCTCAGAAGTTGAGTCCCATAGTGCTCAGAGCCATTTGAGCCATTTTTTAAGGTGTCAAACAAATAACACACCTTACATTGAATTCCTGAATCAACTCTGGATAGGTCGATATGTCACATGACATAGTTATGTGAAAATATACGAATTTTATTGATGGGGAAAGTGAATAAACAAACCAACATTTCGTGAAAATAAACCACTAAGACATACCAGTAATTGCACGAAGTAATTTCCCAGACCCAAGCTACAAGACACTGTTCTGAGGAGAGGAGAATTTTACGACGGCAGTGCCTGTCCCATATAGGCCAAAATCGTTCACAGCGGGACATCTAGCGGACACCGTGAGACACCGGAGCCACTGTGTAGGCCGCTGGCAAAAGCAGCCCTTGTCCCTGCTTTTAATGACGACCATTCAGGAAACGTTTCTACTGGAACACGGTGGGAGACGCCACATAACATCCAGAGAAACCCAACTCAAAACATTAGTGACTCACTGTAACCACATGTGTTAAAACTCATACGAAAGCAAAAGCTGTTTATTTCAGTATCACAGAGCAGAAGTTAAACTCTGCCCTATGAAATAAACAACGCCTATGGTAGGTGACAAAAAGCTCTAGTGGGTGGAGTTATAAGAAGTACAAACGCTCTGATTTGACAGAAAGAAAACGTGTGGCCACCAGTTTTGATATAGGCAAACTGCAACAGAGAAATTCGCTCCTTCTTCGTCTTCCATGAAGCCAAGACCCCTAGTTATTCGCTAGCTAAGTTAATTGGCATGGTACACGCTATTTGGCTGGAACAGCGCGTACATCGATGCCACCATATATGACTTTTGTTTAACAGTCGGGAGAGATTTAGAATAGATTCTCAGGGTTACAGCTCTCACCGACAGCCGCCATTGCCGCTGCCGATGCAAGGTAAGCACGCACGCTTGTGCTACTCCAGCAAGTGATATTCAATGGACACTCAGAACTCCAGTCATCTCCGTCGTACATACAACCATGAGCTGTAGTTAAACATATTCACGACTGTCAGGCTTAACTGAAGCAGAAACCCGAGGCGTCCGATCCAATGAAAAGGATGTAAGCCACTGTAGAGTTAAGGAATTTTTCTAATTGCGTACCTCTTTCTGATTGCCCTTTACCAATTCCCATTTAATTTTGGGTATTTTCATTTTGAGTTTTAGCGTAATTGATATCTCTGGCCCCAACTGTATTTAATTTGTTTGTATTTTATCGACCCCCAGACATTGTCGTCAACCATCTTGTTGCTGTGGTCTTCAGTCCTGTGACTGATTTGATGCAGCTCTCCATCCTACTCTATCCTGTGCAAGCTTCTTCATCTCCCAGTACCTACTGCAACCTACATCCTTCTGAATCTGCTTAGTGTATTCATCTCTTGGTCTCCCTCTACGATTTTTACCCTCCACGCTGTCCTCCAATGCTAAATTTGTGATCCCTTGATGCCTATAAACATATCCTACGAACCGATCCCTTCTTCTAGTCAAGTTGTGCCACAAACTTCTCTTCTCCCCAATCCTATTCAATACCTCCTCATTAGTTACGTGATCTACCGACCTTATCTTCAGCATTCTTCTGTAGCACCACATTTCGAAAGCTTCTATTCTCTTCTTGACCAAACTAGTTATCGTCCATGTTTCACTTCCATACATGGCTACACTCCATACAAATACTTTCAGAAACGACTTTCTGACACTTAAAACTATACTGGATGTTAAAAAATTTCTCTTCTTCAGAAACGATTTCCTTGCCATTGCCAGTCTACATTTTATATCCTCTCTACTTCGACCATCATCAGTTATTTTACTCCCTAAATAGCAAAACTCCTTTACTACTTTAAGTGTCTCATTTCCTAACCTAATTCCCTCAGCATCACCCGATTTAATTTGACTACATTCCATTATCCTCGTTTTGCTTTTGCTGATGTTCATCTTATATCCTCCTTCCAAGTCATTTGCTGTCTCTGACAGAATTACAATGTCGTCGGCGAACCTCAAAGTTTTTACTTCTTCTCCATGAATTTTAATACCTATTCCGAATTTTTCTTTTGTTTCCTTTACTGCTTGCTCAATATACAGATTGAATAACATCGGGGAGAGGCTACGACCCTGTCTCACTCCTTTCCCAACCACTGCTTCCCTTTCATGCCCCTCGACTCTTATAACTGCCATCTGGTTTCTATACAAATTGTGAACAGCCTTTCGCTCCCTGTATTTTACCCCAGCCACCTTCAGAATTTGAAAGAGAGTATTCCAGTTAACATTGTCAAAAGCTTTCTCTAAGTCTACAAATGCTAGAAACGTAGGTTCGCCTTTTCTTAATCTTTCTTCTAAGATAAGTCGTAAGGTTAGTATTGCCTCACGTGTTCCAACATTTCTACGGAATCCAAACGGATCATCTCCGAGGTCCGCTTCTACTACTTTTTCCATTCGTCTGTAAAGAATTCGCGTTAGTATTTTGCAGCTGTGACTTATTAAACTGATAGTTCGGTAATTTTCACATCTGTCAACACCTGCTTTCTTTGGGATTGGAATTATTGTATTCTACTTGAAGTCTGAGGGTATTTCGCCTGTCTCATACATCTTGCTCACCAGATGGTAGAGTTTTATCATGACTGGCTCTCCCAAGGCCGTCAGTAGTTCCAATGGAATGTTGTCTACTCCCGGGGTCTTGTTTCGACTCAGGTCTTTCAGTGCTCTGTCAAACTCTTCACGCAGTATCTTATCTCCTTTTTCGTCTTCATCTACATCCTCTTCCATTTCCATAATATTGTCCTCAAGAACATCGCCCCTATATAGACCCTCTATACACTCCTTCCACCTTTCTACTTTCTCTTCTTTGCTTAGAACTGGGTTGCCATCTGAGCTCTTGATATTCATACAAGTGGTTCTCTTCTCTCCAAAGGTCTCTTTAATTTTCCTGTAGGCAGTATCTATCTTACCCCTAGTGAGACAGGCCTCTACATCCTGACATTTGTCCTCTAGCCATCCCTGCTTAGCCATTTTGCACTTCCTGTCGATCTCATTTTTTAGACGTTTGTATTCCTTTTTGCCTGCTTCATTTACTGCATTTTTATATTTTCTCCTTTCATGAATTAAATTCAATATTTCTTCTGTCACCCAAGGATTTCTATTAGCCCTCGCCTTTTTACCTACTTGATCGTCTGCTGCCTTCACTACTTCATCCCTCAGAGCTACCCATTCTTTTTCTACTGTATTTATTTCCCCCATTCCTGTCAATTGTTCCCTTATGCTCTCCCTGAAACTCTCTACAACCTCTGGTTATTTCAGTTTATACTGGTCCCATCTCCTTAAATTCCCACCTTTTTGCAGTTTCTTCAGTTTCAATCTGCAGTTCATAACCAATAGATTGTGGTCAGAATCCACATCTGCCCCTGGAAATGTCTTACAATTTAAAACCTGGTTCCTAAATCTCTGTCTTACCATTATATAGTCTATCTGATACCTTTTAGTATCTCCAGGATTCTTCCAGGTATACAACCTTCTTTTATGATTCTTGAACCAAGTGTTAGCTATGATTAAGTTATGCTCTGTGCACAATTCTACAAGGCGGCTTCCTCTTTCATTTCTTCCCCCCAATCCATATTCACCTACTATGTTTCCTTCTCTCCCTTTTCCTACTGACGAATTCCAGTCACCCATGACTATTAAATTTTCGTCTCCCTTCACTACCTGAATAATTTCTTTTATCTCGTCATACATTTCATCTATTTCTTCATCATGTGCAGAGCTAGTTGGCATATAAACTTGTACTGCTGTAGTAGACATGGGCTTTGTGTCTATCTTGGCCACAATAATGCATTCACTATGCTGTTTGCAGTAGCTAACCCGCACTCCTACTTTTTTATTCGTTATTAAACCTACTCCTGCATTACCCCTATTTGATTTTGTATTTATAACCCTGTAATCACCTGACCAAACGTCTTGTTCCTCCTCCACCGAACTTCACTAATTCCCACTATATCTAACTTTAACCTATCCATTTCCCTTTTTAAATTTTCTAATCTACCTGCCCGATTAAGGGATCTGACATTCCACGCTCCGATCCGTAGAACGACAGTTTTCTTTCTCCTGATAACGACGTCCTCTTGAGTAGTCCCCGCCCGGAGATCCGAATGGGGGACTATTTTACCTCCGGAATATTTTACCCAAGAGGACGCCATCATCATTTAATCATACAGTAAAGCTGCATGTCCTCGGCAAAAATTACAGCTGTAGTTTCCCCTTGCTTTCAGCCGTTCGCAGTACCAGCACAGCAAGGTCGTTTTGGTTAATGTTACAAGGCCAGATCAGTCAATCATCGAGACTGTTGCCCCTGCAACTACTGAAAAGGCTGCTGCCCCTCTTCAGGAACCACATGTTTGTCTGGCCTCTCAACAGATACCCCTCCGTTGTGGTTGCACCTACGGTACGGCCATCTGTATCGCTGAGGCACGCAAGCCTCCCCACCATCGGCAAGGTCCATGGTTCAAGGGGGGGGGGGGGGAATTCGTTGAGGAATCTTATTATAGTTGGAATTTTGTTTCACAGTTGTGATCATTCAGTATCAATATTTTAGCATCTTTTACGTAATTTTGGCAACATTGTTATGTCATGAACTCTTACTTAGAGTAAAAATAAAGCTTAATAATGAAAATTTGAGGTTTTTTGCTAACATATTGTTACGCCTGAACCCATACACTAATTTCTGTTAGTGATAACGTTTCTTTTACTGGGAGTGTAGGGAACAAACATTGAGATCATTGTCTGATGGCTGTACTTGTGCACTTTTCTGATCTCTGCATACGTGTGATTGTATCTTCCTACCTTGCAGGTCATAGCTTCAATACCAAATTCCTAAAACGCACACAGAGCGCCCTTGCGCAACTATGGTGGGAAGATTGATCAAAACCAGTCTCACACATGTTACAAAATGGGCAGAGAGAGGGGAGAGGAGGTGATGAACAGAGAGGGGGCTCGAAGGAGGTGATGGCAAAGAGAGGGGGAAGAATAGATGGGCAGAGACAAGGGACAGAAGGAGACTGGGTCTTACAGCCAGTTGCCATACGTATTAGAAATATGTAGTTCCTCTTTTCTTTGTTTTGCGTTTAATGAGACTGAGTTACAGCAACACATGGCTGGGAATTGCTATTTAATTATGAAATCGGTACATATGAATCGAGAGGTGCCGCCCCAAAATGTCAGTATTGGCTCTTGAGAAAAAGAATTTGACCATCACTGTTCTACAACCTCATTGATTCTTTTCCTGTGCGCCTCACAGCAGTCTGTCGCACAAAAGGTGGTTATTTAATGTGACTGGATAGTGCAGTTCGGCGCAGGACTAAAGCATTCTGGAACAAAGGACATCTCATTCCATAAAGAAACGCACGAAGTTTTCAGAAGTAGTAAAAGTAAGAATTTGCATGGGGTACATAACATAAAGGTAATTCTGTAAATTGAGCCTCCACACGCTGTGTCACATTTTAAACTCAAACTCGCTTCGATGATCTCGATTTCCCGCAATTAACTAAATAAAAATACCTCTAAACTGACTCAAATAACTGCATAGGCTGCCAGGAAAAAAGTTAGTACACGTGGAAAGACGATCTCGATTATTATCTGATGATGGCAAATGTGACTCGGTGGATTGTGCATGTACTAATAATGGTTTCAATGTCGTCCTGAACAGATAGCGTAGCGGCATAGTTACCTGAGCGGTATCTGTGTCAATCTTTTAACACGGAATACTTACAGCTAGAAGGCTCAGTGTGGTGCAATCTTGTGAAGCAAACATATGACAGAGATGCACTTGTGCTTCCTCCAGCGAAGTGAGCGAGTTTGAAAGGGGTCAAATTGTGGCCTCCCCAGTGGCGGGATGGTCCTTTTGATGAACTGCCAGACGACGACGTGCTGCGTCAGCTGTGCAACGATGCTGGTATCAGTGGTCACGTGAACAGTGTCAAAACCGTAGACGAATTTCTGGACTTCCACGCAGCACAGACGCCCACTAGGGTTCGTCACATTGACCGTCGTATTGTAAGGACAGCAGCGGCAGATCGTATAGCTACCAGCGCAAATCAGGGAACTTGTGAGCCGACACGTGTCAACATGAACTGTTCCGAACTGGTTATTAGCAGTGGGACTACGTGCATGCACAACTCTAATCCATTTTCCACTTACGCCATAGCGCCGACGTGCACAGCTCAACTGATGCCCTCAGAGGTTCACCTGGAAGATGGACTAGCGTGACTTGGTCTTCAGTGATGAAAGCAATTCTGCCTCCAGGCAATGACGGTCGTTCGCACGTACGACGAAGACCTAGTGAGTGCTGTGTCATTGAGTGCATTCGTTCAAGACATACCGGTCCCATCCCAGACCTTAGGGTCTGAGATGCGATAGGCTGTAACTCCTCCTTTGGTGTTTCTGAAAAAGCTAACCAGCACTCAGTACTTGCAGAATGTTGTTAGACTCGTTCTTTTGCCGTTCTTGCAATGGGAAGGTGCTCTGTTGTTCCAGCGGGATAATTCTCACCCACACGCTGCGCGTTAAACAACTCTATTTGCCTTGGAAGACCTCTAGCAAGTTCCCTGGCCAGCACGATCTTCGGACTTGTCTCCAATCGAGCTCGTGTGGGCTATGGTAGGATCAGAAGTCCCTCGTGCGACTCGTCAGCCAACAACTCATGCAGAACCACGTTAACAGGTCGAGCAGGCGTGGCATATCGTATCTCAGGACAGTATTCTACTGGATGCCACAGTCAACGACAGCATGGCCACCCGTGAAGGCTACACCACATACTGATACAGGGGTTTCAGCATGGTTCAGTACCTGGTACCTCAGAACCGCTTGTGCTACTGATATGTAAATATTATCATTTCATGTATCCATATGCAATGTCGCAACAATATATCTTGAGTGAACTGGAAGCCTCTAGAAAGGCGTACTGTTTTTTTCCGGCAGTGTATTTCTACGTAATGTGATGATGGAGCATCCATATTTCGTAAAATCTGTACTCTGGTACCGTATTTGATGCTAATTTACAACTTGTGGTGTCCGGAGCAAATGCACGAGGATTGGTTGCGTATTCTGTAAACACGTGTCCGAGAAGAAGGCCAACTGAGACGTATGAAGACGCGGCTCGTCTCATTTATTTTCAGTGGCCATTAGGACGCGTGCGAAACCTCATTTTGTGCAGCCGGATCTTACGTAAGCGGCTGGGCGCCGTGTTATACGGCTGCTAAGTGATGACGCCTGCCACGGAAAGCGAAACTGAATGCAGAATACGACATCCAGATGCATATCTGGAACTGGTGGGAGGTTCCAGATACAGCAAGCCGGACAATAAATCGCTGCAGTCGTGTCTGTAGCGCAGTCGCGAGGATCCTGCAGGTCAGAAAAACACCGAGCTGTTTATCAGCCAGCCATTTTGACTTAAGCGGGAGGGTCTTGATGGTAAAGGCTCCCTTGCACGTGGCTACGTTATTTCAAAGAAAGAAGAATCGTTAAATGTCTTACATACCTCAGCGCCTTTCCAGATGGGATAATATCCAGTAACTTGAAAGTTCCAGCCCCTTTATTACGAAATCCAGCTTGTGGTATTAGGTTACAAGACGATCGAGTGCAATGCTCGTATAACGCATAAAACCAAGCCGAACTGATGCAAGAAGAGCGAATGCAATGCTCGTCATTTTCACAAAGTAATAAGTAAATTATCATCATAGTTGGGCACTGTGCACGAGGACAACGCCGACACAGTGAAGCGAGTCAACTTGGGATAGAACTGGTTACATTAATTTTTTAATGGATCACCTAACCATGACAAGCTGTAAGACAAATTAAAGGTATTGAAATCTGCATCAGGACTGAGATTAACAGTCATTTATTTCTTCTTATGACTGACATAAATCGCAATAAAATTAACAGAAAGCAAAATTCTGCACAACTCAAATAAAACTACGAAATGACGCTAATACAGTGGCGAGATACCAAAAAGTACGGAGTAAGCACAACAAGAACTGCTTACCTGGGCAGATCACGAAATCAAAGTTAACGTTAAAACAAGAAGACACAAATTAGAACCAAAGTAAGCAATGTAAGTTGCCTGGCAAAGCAAGCAAGTAACGAGCTGCACTGAACATCGATCGCACTACCGCAGCTGCGACGCTTAGATTCCCCTAACAGACAGTGTGCGCCGATCAGTAACAGACGGCTGCCGCAGATGATGACCCACTGTCTGCAACGGCCTCGAGTAGAATTTCCAGAATATAAGGTCCCAGCCCTCAATTCTTTACATACAAAAAAACTCCACATGCAGAGCACGCTTCTATGTAGTTGGGAATGTAGACTGAGAACTATTTGCTAAACTCATTAAGAAGCAATGGAAAGCACGAGTAACTTCCCTCCTTTTGCGTACGAGAGACACATTTTTAAATACGAAATTGGTACTGGACCGGAGCAGTGTCTTCACGACTGTTCAGCGTTACACACCAAAGATGCTGTCCAGAGCGGCACAATACTATTGGCTGAACCAAATTTTTAACTAACACAGCCGACTATCCCACACTGGTCAGGCGGTGTCACCGCATCTGGCTCTTTGAAGCGCGCACACACACACACACACACACACACACACACACACACACACACACACACATTCACGTAGAGTCAAAAACGTCACGCTGAATTATTCTCCGAGGGCTGTGGGGCGACTGCAGCGTTCTCTGACCACAGGGTGCTTAGGTGCCTGCCCATCAATCATGTATCTCCATAGGAGACCGTCTTGACCAGATGAGAGCCACAGACTGTCTCCTGCCAACAAAAGAGTCCAGAGAGACGTTTCGAGGGTTACAGCACTTCTGTGTGGCGATCACAAAGTTGCCTTTAGAAACACGCTGCTCCACTTTCCTCACTACAATAATCGCGAATTAGCGACAGCAAATGAGTTGATACCAAATAATCATATGTGGCAGTAACGTCACATCATAATAGTAACGACATAAGCTTTCCTAGCATATCTCCTATCATAAAAGGTCCATTGGTTTCTTGATTCGGAAATTAATTTAACTTTTTGGCCAGATGTCCTTCCTGTCATTGCTGTCGTCACTTAACTTAACGGAGGGGAGGTGGAGGATTTTTGTGCACCATCTGTCTATGAATCATGAAAACTTTGTTATGTGTATTAACGTAGCTTAACTTTTCGTCCATCGCATTTTCTGAGATGGAGTTTGGGGACCTATACATAGAACACGTTGTCCCGATGTTATAAGATCCGATGATGCCAGTATAGATCAATCGACACAGGTCACACTAATAAAAATAATTGCTGGCGATGTTGACAAACCTGATTTTTCAGGAGTAATATAACTATCAGATCGCCACCAACAACTGAAGCGAAGTCAAACGTATACAATAATTCCTTGGCCCACATCTAACAGCGTTGATTACTACGATCGTAAATCTTGGTGCCGTCATCAAGACTGACATCGCCAGGCAGTCCTTCATTCTGAAACATATTCATGTCAATGCTCTTTCTCTACGCTTCCCATCATGGAGGTCTGTCATGCCCTTTTTCTGACACGAAACAATATCAAATATAATCACAACATATGTTAAACGTCATCACCTATCTCGAGAATATTTTATCAACTTCATTAAATGAAGTGCGATGCAGGCCTTTGGATCTGACACCACTTCGCTGGCAGGGGTGGACCAGTGGTTCTAGGCGCTACAGTCTGGAACCGCGTGACTGCTACGGTCGCAGGTTCGAATGCTGCCTCGGGCATGGATGTGTGTGATGTCCTTAGGTTAGTTAGGTTTAAGTAGTTCTAAGTTCTAGGGGATTGATGACCTCAGAAGTTAAGTCCCATAGTGCTCAGAGCCATTTGAACCATTTGACACCACTTCGGCGAGTTACGTGTCAACTATGCTACTTAATTTAAGAATTTTCTTCTCATTTAGCCTCGCGAGGCTGACAAAATACTTCTGATGTAATCACCAGGAACCTAACTCTTAACCTCCGGTTAAGTAGCCAGCAGCGCTATCACCTATACCACGTAGGCAATCACCAACTTTATTAAACGGTCTTGATTATAGTAATTACTAGCGAACCGCTCCGACTTCGCACTACTAGCGCTAAGTATCAGCGGACGGAGAACTTAACTGGCGTCGCGTTAGCAAATTATATGTGAGTCAGGGTATCTATTAATGAAAACCGCATCAAAATCCTTACAGCAGTCTTTAGGGCTAGCCTTCACAAATAGACAAAAAAACGCGGCGATCGATTTAATCAGTACGCATGTAGCAACATGCTGTACCTAATATGTTCCGAAACGCGGCGCATAAAAGTGGGATTCTTCCGTGGCTTATTTTTCTGGTTCTCTTGGTGATAGAAAGGTAAGGTCAAGTGTCTGGGATAGCCCTTGGGATAGGGTTCCATCTGTACATCCAATAGATTCTTAGTGTCACTATCCTACAATACAGGGTCCATGTATGAAAATAGCACACTTCCCCCTGCTTAGGCAAGTGGAGGAAATCGTTTGGTTCTTTTTGAATTTGACGTGGTCTACGGTGGACCTGATGGCGCTTATGGAGACACAAGTATTTCATTTGCGTTATCTTAGAATGCCGTAAGTTCCAAGACGGTGTATAACAACCTTCAAAATTTTCCTTCTACCTTCATCTGTTTCCAAGATACAGAAGTTCGAAGTTACCCTACCTGCAGACGTAAAATACGTCCTTAAAATGCGGAGTGAGGCGAAAACGTGGTTTATAAAGAGACGTAGCACGGAGAAATATGCTCTAAAGTATTTCCATTACCATCAAAGGATCTTGGTAACCCCATGTTGTAGTGCTGAAGCATATGCTAAATTTTTGTGCACGTAAACCAGTCCGATCTGCAAAATAAGTTTCACATAACTAAATTACCAAATTTTACTGACCCATCAAGTTCTTTTCATATGAGTGACATGCCCTTCAGGGGCAGGGAAAAGAAGGGAACTAACGGGGAATTATTCCTACCGGAGCACAAAAAAAAAGAAGCAAATGTGTTACTGTTTAAAACACTCTGACTGAAAAGTGTGGTACCAGCTGCCTCATTTTGCCTTTCTCAGCACCTTTAAAAAGTCTCCCAAAAATTTTGGCATGTGAATGTATTCAAGCTTTTTCATGCTGAGAGAGAAGGAGAAAGTGGCACTGGAAAGAGGCATCAAAGTAATAAATAATGCAAGATAGTAGGCAGTGGTTATATTACAGAAGAAGTGAAGGAGACACTGGCAGTGTGAGAGAAAGAGAGGAACACAGCGGCAGTGGTAAATAATTAACAGTATCGGAACAGTGCTAGGGAAAGAGTGAAGGAGACAATGTCAGTGGGCGGCGAATGAAGAGACGGAAAAAGTGGAAATTGTTAAGCCAGTGGAATGAGAGAGTCAATGACAATGACACGAGGAATAAAGGGATAGTGTAAAAAGAGACAGGGGCAGTGGGAAGAAATAGATGAGGTGGCTGCAGCAAGAGAGAGAGCAAGAGGAGGCAGTGACAGTCAGGAGAGACGGTAGTAGTAAGACAGAAGGAAGGAGAGTGTTGCTGTGAGGCAGTGACAGAGACACGGAGGGATAATGGCACTGAGTTGTGCTGAGTGAGTGAGTGAGTAAGAATGGGCAAATGGGAGCGAATGGGAGCGATGGACTAGCGTGTGTGAGCGAGCTACAATTGGGGGAGCTCGAAGGAGTGAGAGGTGAGATAATGTTAAAAAGAGCGCAATTATGTTCGCATGCCACAATTTTTGGAAATAATTTTAAAGATGCTGAGGAAGGTAGAATGAGGCAGTTCCTACAGTACTTTTCAGTCAGAGCCTTTTTAAAAGAGCTCCTATGAAAGTAGTTTTCGCTTGTTTATTAATATGTTCAGATAGTTTAGATAGATAGAGCACTGAAAGACCTAAGTCGAAACAAGGCGCCGGGAGTAGACAATATTCCATTAGAACTACTGACAGCCTTGGGAGAGCCAGTCCTGACAAAACTCTACCATCTGGTGAGCAAAATGTATGAGACAGGCGAAATACCCTCAGACTTCAAGAAGAATATAATAATTCCAATCCCAAAGAAAGCAGGCGTTGACAGATGTGAAAATTACCGAACTATCAGTTTAATAAGTCACGGCTGCAAAATACTAACGCGAATTCTCTACAGACGAATGGAAAAACAGGTAGAAAAAGACCTCGGGGAAGATCAGTTTGGATTCCGTAGAAATATGGGAACACGTGAGGCAATACTGACCCTACGACTTATCTTAGAAGCTATATTAAGAAAAGGCAAACCTACGTTTCTAGCATTTGTAGACTTGGAGAAAGCTTTTGACAATGTTAACTGGAATACTCTCTTTCAAATTCTGAAGGTGGCAGGGGTAAAATACAGGGAGCGAGAGGCTGTTTAAAATTTGTACAGAAAGCAGATGCCAGTTATAAGAGTCGAGGGGCACGAAAGGGAAGCAGTAGTTGGGAAGGGAGTGAGACAGGGTTGTAGCCTCTCCCCGATGTTATTCAGTCTGTATATTGAGCAAGCAGTAAAGGAAACAAAAGAAAAATTCGGAATAGGTATTAAAATCCATGGAGAAGAAATGAAAACTTTAAGGTTCGCCGATGACGTTGTAATTTTGTCAGAGACAGCAAAGGACTTGGAAGAGCAGTTGAACGGAATGGACAGAGTCTTCAGATGACATTGTAATTTTGTCAGAGACAGCAAAGGACTTGGAAGTGCAGTTGAACGGAATGGACAGAGTCTTCAAGGGAGGATATAAGATGAACATCAACTAAAGCAAAACGAGGATAATGGAATGTAGTCGAATTAAGTCGGGTGATGCTGAGGGAATTAGATTAGGAAATGAGACAGTTAAAGTAGTAAAGGAGTTTTGATATTTGGGGAGCAAAATAACTGATGATGGTCGAAGTAGAGAGGATATAAAATGTAGACTGGCAATGGCAAGGAAAGCATTTCTGAAGAAGAGAAATTTGTTAACATCGAGTATAGATTTAAGTGTCAGGAAGTCGTTTCTGAAAGTATTTGTATGAAGTGTAGCCATGTATGGGAGTGAAACATGGACGATAAATAGTTTGGACAAGAAGAGAATAGAAGCTTTCGAAATGCGGTGCTACAGAAGAATGCTGAAGATTAGATGGGTAGATCACATAACTAATGAGGAGGTATTGAATAGGATTGGGGAGAAGAGGAGTTTGTGGCACAACTTGACTAGAAGAAGGGATCGGTTGGTAGGACATGTTCTGAGGCATCAAGGAATCACCAATTTAGTATTGAAGGGCAGCGTGGAGGGTAAAAATCGTAGAGGGAGACCAAGAGATGAATACACTAAGCAGATTCAGAAGGATGTAGGCTGCGGTACGTCCTGGGAGATGAAGAAGTTTGCACAGGATAGAGTAGCATGGAGAGCTGCATCAAACCAGTCTCAGGACTGAAGACCACAACAACAACAGTTTAGTTTTGTGGAACGCCAACATATCTGGCTCTTTATGTTCGTTGCTACATGTTTTGACAAATATGTTTCAATTTATTTGTGAATAGTATTGCACACTCGACATGGTAAGTTGATCAGTAGGATCCTAGTCCTCAATTCATAGCGTCTACACATCTTGTCACACATTTAATTTTAATACATGAAATGTAGATAGCGAAGATCTCACTAATTTCTCGTAACCCCTTATAAACTACAATTACAATCTCAAGGCATAGCACTACGACCACAATACCTAAAGAAACTGTTAAACTTTTTGGGTTAATACAGTGTTGTTCATTATCAACTCAACAAAAGAAACTGAAACTGCTAACATTAATGTTGGATCATGTATCGTGGCGCACTATAACGAGACAGTTTTTCGACATCGAACAGTGTCCCAATGACGCGCAAAGTGCAGAGCTGGACTGTTCCACCTTTCCACCTATTCAGCTCGTGAACACTTTCTCTGAAGCTCTTCATTTTCTGGAACGTAAGCGAGTTTTGTCCCATTCGTCAATTATTTTTATGAGTAACTGGCTTAAACTGTTTCACTGTTGTTGATCCGGAATTGTTTCATAAAATCAAGCGCTCTTGTTTGTGTTGGTCAAACAGTTACTTCTTACTTGAAGTATTTGGACTTCATTCAAATTGTTGGTTTGCTAAGTTGTTACGAGAGAGAACTATCATCTGTTGGCTTAATTCAGAGACAGCTGAATTAAAAAGGTTAAAATTAAATGAATGGATTTGCGGCGTTCAATGCCAAGGGATAATTCTAACGCCAGTAATTGCTTTTCATTTTAAAAATTGTGCGGTTGTGGGGTTGGGGGGGGGGGGGATGTTTTAAGAAGTCATACTCGAACATTCCTGGAACTTCTTGTACATGTTGTTTATTGTCAATATTATTTTACTGTCAGCAATTAAAGTGGAAAGTTAATGTTCTTAAATGCTGGTTACACTATGTGATAAAAAGTATCCGGACGCCTGGCTGAAAATGACTTAAAAGTTCGTGGCCTACTATTTCAATTGTACTTGAAACCCAGTGTTCGAATATAGCGCTGAAGAGTTGTTTAACTCACATCACGAAAGGTTTCACTTCAGTATCGAATTTTTCCAATACACCTGCTATTGTAGGAAACTGCATTTTGACATAAACGTTGTGGATTATCCTTCTTATGACCTCTTGCGTAAACTAGTAGGATACAAAATTTTGTAGCTTGCTAGAACTCGTTTTTGCTGGTACAAAATTTGATGTATCTAGATATTATGTTGACGTTTGACCGTACTTACGCTCAGTTCTCTATACTGACTCTGATATGGAATTTCTTGCCACCTATTCTTTCTCGGTCTCAAAACAAGCTAGTGAACTGATCACCGTTGACTTCAAGGAACAGTAAATGAGTGGCCTCACACAAGAACGAGGCAATGAACTTTCTCAAAACGACATGAAACTTAAGAGGTCCCACCACATTGTACACTTCATCACGTGGAGCTCGAGGACCCAAAAATATTTATGCATCATCAGATCGATAACGTCTTGTTTGTGCATTTCATCATCAGCCGAATAACAACAATCGACGTCCATTATTATTATTACGACGGAGCGACGAATCTTTATCCAAGCACGAGTCACGACCGCAACCACAGCAAGGTAGGATGAGGTACGCTGGAAGTAAGGCTGTGTGGGGAGGACATTGGTGTGCTTCAATAGTCCAGTCAGCCGGAAGAGCTCAAGTAAACGAAAGGTAAAAGTCCCTGGTTCGAGTTCCGGTCCAGCACACAATTTTAATCGGGCAGTATCCTACACTTCAGAGTGAAAATCCACTCTAAAAATTCATTATCATAGTAAGTATTTTGTGACAAACTAATTTATCAGTTAAAAGCGTAGAAAAATTATATGTCTCGTACACTCATTTAATGTCTTCGTTGTACACTAACATTCCTTGGCCAAGTTATCACTTAGTGAAACACTTGTTAATCTACTAAGAAATCCATTGAGATATTTACCAAAAGCTGCATCAGTATCATTGGCTGCTACAGAAATATACTGTCAGCGGAGAGACGCAGCGGAAAAATATGCAGGCCCTGACTGTCATCTCGCGTGTTTAAGTGGTGTCAATTTCTACTTAATTAACAAATGTTAGACACCATTAAGATGAAAAGTTATACAATTTAGTTTATTACCAAGAACTAGGACCGGAGGATTCGTGTCGTAACAGGTCGCTTTTCTGTTTTGAGGCCATCTCGTTAGCTCACATCCGTTGCTCGGCTTGAAGAGAGGTTTAATTTCCGGAGTCTACCCCGCGGGACTTTGTCAGGATTCCTCCCGGTTTCCATTCATCATGGCAGCTCGTGAGCACCCGAGCAAAGTAAACTATGCAGTGCTTCTCTCATCTGAGCGAAAGCTTTGTTCATTTCTCATCAGGCGTTTCGTATGAACGTGTTCGTCATTGATACCTAATGCTCATTCGGTTTCGATCATGATTTTTATTTCACCTAGCCATCACAGTAAATAAAAATTTCATGTTTTCACGGATTGTTTATTAATGTGAGAAGGCGACATCAGAACAGTTTTTCAGAGGTTTTATTTTGACCGTCTTCCTTAAATGCCGTTCAGTATCCATTCAGTAACCGTAACACTGTAGATCATTGAAACAGATGGAACATGACGATGTTACCAGCTACTTCTCTTGCTTTTTTCCCTCTAATTATCGAAATTGACATACTCACTGTGCTTAGAACGCCAAGATGCAGGAAAATGGGCTGGACGTGGGTAGAATACTTGTGCAGTTTTGACGACTGTCGAACCAGTAACTTCAGTCAACCTGAGCGTCGTTTTTTAGTTAGTTTCCCACACACATGTAGACAAATAATGCAATAGTTTTTCATTTGTGCGGCAAATACACAACACTATTAAACGTCGTGAACTCATAGAAGAAACACTCAACTCAGGCATAGCGCACAGGACTCTCTTCATTACTTTACGTTAAAGATGACGTTGTAACAGAACGGCCGTTCAGCCATAGACATAAACAAATGTTAAATATGCAGATGAGAGAAAAGGAGTACAACAACGATATGAAACAGCTTGTATAGCTATTTTCGAAAATTCTGTTTTATTCTGGCCTCGTTAAGATCATAGCATTAAAAAAAGTAACACCATGTAATAAAGTGTCCCCTGAAAACTGAACATGTTGAATCATAGACACCTTCGTAATTTTCGTAAGTCAACTAGCAAAACGTAGCTGTTGTAGGTACAAAGTATTATTAAATGTCGTTGTCTGTGTTTGTTATAAAGAAAAGCATGCAACCGCATGATATGTGGGTAATGGTTGAATTCTCGTTGTCATAGTTATTAGCAGTCACCGTCATCGGACTGAAAAATGGCCTGTGGATTATTTAGTAGACAGAAGTAATTTCGTGGCGGAGTCGCTTTATTCCTAGTGGCGGCCTTTTATGTCTCCCACCGGTTTGCAGTCCCTTCAGTGAGTTGTTGCATGGCACTACAAGGCACTTGTTTGTGAAATTAAGTAGCTGTTCGCCTGATACGAGGAATGGTTGACACGAAATTCACTGTACGGTTCAAAGTAAGACAATCTTCATCAGAAGGTGTACGTCTGTTACGAAATATTACTATAGGTTGTAAATGTAACCTTCCAGCAGAATGTAGCTAGAGTATGTTTAGTATATTTATGGTCTATAAGCGAGCTCCGAGCAAACGTTCATGAGAAGCTGAGAACGTTAAACGTCTAACGTTTTGCGTTGTAAACACACAGAGCAACGGAGTTAACACTAGCTGGTGCTGTCCGTCTGCAAGCCGGCCGCGGTGGTCTAGCGGTTCTGGCGCTGCAGTCCGGAACCGCGGGACTGCTACGGTCGCAGGTTCGAATCCTGCCTCGGGCATGGGTGTGTGTGATGTTCTTAGGTTAGTTAGGTTTAAGTAGTTCTAAGTTCTAGGGGACTTATGACCTAAGATGTTGAGTCCCATAGTGCTCAGAGCCATTTGTCCGTCTGCAGGATACTTTAGTGGTGGTCTAGATCTAGTAGACTGGACTGTAGCATCTCCCTTGAGTTCGTTTTTAACTCGTATTCATATTATTCTTAATAGCGTCTACGAGCGCAGTTAACTTTTAATGGAACATTATCAAAGCGTTCATCTGGCAACGTGCGTGACAGAAAATCTAGGGGTTGTACAAGAATAAATTTATATCGACATAATTCACAGAGAATAATTTATGTACCTTGGGTTGATTTTCAGTCGTAATTTTCTTGTAAGACAAATGAACATACTTACTTTAGAGTCGTTCAGACTCGTCATTCTCTTTTCGGAAGCTTAACATGTAAGGTGCCTATTGTAGTAGTCTTAAATTGATTGAAATAATTATCCTAATATTCTAATCTTGTGAATTAATGATATTTCGACATACCTGTCATGTATCCTTGATTACTGATACAGGGTCCTCGGAAATTCCTGTTACAAAATTATGGGACTTGTAGAGCGGAGCGAGTAAAGAGTATCTTGAATAGGAGCTCATGTCCGCAAACGCACCGTTTCCGTTCTGCGAAGGTTTCACTTCAGATGTGTAAGGCGTCCACGTCTGCTGAGGGAAAGAGACAAGTCTGAGTTCCTTGTCATGATATGCAATAGAGCAGACAGGATGACGTGTACTGCGTCAGACGATCACCCGATGTTGTAATGCACCAGTAGTTTTCCGTGCGTACAATATGCCGGGTTTTGGAATAATGTAAACACGTAATGTTTAAGTATTAATAAAAACAAATGTGCTTATTTGATAAATGGGTGTTTCGTTGTTTCCATTCGTATTGTTACCTAGTAACTGTATTGCGTCAAGCCTAATTCAGTTCCTCAAGCAGATGTGGATGGGTTAAACATCTGAATTGAAACTGTCGTAGAACGGAAACGTTAAGTTTCTGGACATGGGTTCCTATTCAGAATACTATGTACTCATACTCCGCTCTATAAATCTTATAAGTTTGTAACGGGAATTTCCGAACACCCTGTACGTACGGTTTTTATATTTCAGCAGATTATTATCGCTCTGAAGTGCAAGACAGATAATGTGATGACGACGTGCATCTGCGTATAATGACATGAATCATTAGTTAGCTCATTTTAGAATCTGCAGTCTTATTTGCTCTTAAACCGAAGTCCGAAGATTTATTGATGTACATTGCTATTCTTACGTCGTCTTGTACTGCAGTATTACACGGTCACACATTTCCCGACTTACTGCTGCACGACAGCGTGCTCTGTGCCTGCATACTTAACAAGAAAAAGCGCAGAATCGGCTGTCGAGGGAGTTCGGTAGAAACAAATATCTCAGTATATTGGAAAACGCTTTACCAAACATTTTTACTCTCGAAGCAGCTCTTGTAAGATATAACTAATTGACATTTTAACTTACGCAGACTACGCAATATATTACAGGTACTCCGATCGGTAATACCCGAACGGAGTCCTTTTCATATTTGTACTGGAGTTACAAGTACCTGGACGAAATATCTGAAAATTTTCCATAGGCTGTTCACAGATTTCCAGTTCCTACATCCTAGCTACGCATCAGGTGTTCAGTTGTTGTGGTAATAGCATATATACTGAAGTGCCAAAGAAACTGGTAAGGCTTCCATAATCAAATACAGAGATACGTAAGCTGGCAGAATACGAAACTTCCTTGCAGATTAAAACTGTGTGCCGGACCGAGACTCGAACTCGGAACCTTTGCTTTTCGCGGGCAAGTGCTCTACCAACAGAGCTACCCAAGCACGACCCACGCCCCGTCCTCACAGCTTTACTTCTGCCAGTATCTCGTCTCCTACCTTCTAAACTTTACAGAAGCTCTCCTGCGAACAATGCAGAACTAGTACTCCTGAAAGAAAGGATATTGCGGAGACATGGCTTAGCCACAGCCTTGGAGATGTTTCCAGAATGAGATTTTCACTCTGCAGAGGAGTGTGCGCTGATATGAAACTTCCTGGCAGATTAAAACTGTGTGCCGGACCGAGACTCGAACTCGGGACTGCTCAAGCTGGCCATTGTAGGAATGGTGTGGGGCGTGCGTAGTTGGAGTGATCTGGGACCTCTGATAAGCCTAGATACGACTCTGACAGGTGACACGTACGTAAGCATCCTGTCTGATCACTTGCATCCATTCATGTCCATTGTGCAGTACGACGGACGCGGGCGATTGCAGGGGAAAATGAGGTACCCCACAAGTCCAGAATTGCTAAGAGTGCCTCCTGCAACAGAAGGCCACCAAACTTCGCAGACATGAACATTATAGAGCATATCTAGGATGCCTTGCAACGGGCTGTTCAGAAGAGATGTCCATCCCCCCTCCTACTTTTATGGATTTATGGAAAGCCCTGCAGTATTCACGGTGTTAATTCGCTCCAGCACTACTTCAGACATTAGTCGAGTCGATGCCACATCGTGTTGCAGCACTTCTGCTCGCGGGGGCCCTACACGACATTAGGTAGGTGTAAGAGTTTCTTTGGCTCTTCAGTGTACTATCAACAGTAGCAGCATCAGCAGCAATTTGATACCGAGCTCTGGAAAGAAGTCTGTAGAGGACTTTAACATGCGTTCTGTTCTGCTAGACACATCCTTCTGACTCCAATATGTTCTGATTATGGTCTTACGCGTCATCGGCCCTCTTTTCTTAACTTTGATATTTGTCCCGCAGTTATCCTTATAATTCGTATTTTCCTCAATGATACACCTGCGAGCTCTGATCATTCTTCCGTCTTCATTTATAACGACTGTTGCATTTCCTCCTGATTCTCCCTCAGTCCGTCATGAAATTCATCTCTCTTCAACCCTATTCAGAGCCCTCAGCTACTCTGTCGACGGTATTCTGACAAATATTTTGCGGTACGTCACAATACTGCATCCTATTTCTCAACAAGAGGAGCAAAACATTTGAATGGAATTGTTAACACAGTCTAAAATTTTATTATGAACATTGTTTGTACAATGAAGCACTGAGAAATAATGCCGATTGGAAAGAGATGTGTGACGCACGTAAATAAGAGTGTGCAGGTGGAATTGGCTCAGTCTTCAGAAAACATATCCGGCTAGAGCAGTTCTGAGTAGGGCTAATTTGAGTGGAGAAAATGAAAAAGTTTTTTAACATTCAGTTATTATTGGTTTCTCCGTGTTAAGCTTACTGCAATAAATTAAAGAGAATTTTACGCTAGACGCGTTTTGCTTTTGCTCACAAAACATCTATGGTCATTCTGCAAATATGGATACATATATTTCTACATTTTTGGTTGTTTTAAATCCAAACACTTATTTCTTTGTAAAGATGGCGTGGAATTTGCTTACCGAGTTTCTGCCTCTTGTGTACATAGTCCGTCTTTGTCAGCGGAGATTGATGTCGGAACTCCCTTATGCGTATACAATTGGCGATTTCTGCTTTTTTTTTTTTTTACACTTTCGCTTACGCTGAATACTTTCTCACTTTTGGAAACAAAACTCCAGTTACCTGTGTTCGCACTCAACACAGTATTATCAACACAGTATTACAGCGTTTATGTTGCTCGTCTGTTTTTCGTATACGTTGTGAGCGTTCCTTAACTCTAGAGCCATTTATTTTCTTAGTATATGATTCGTGTGTGAGTTGACTTAAATTAGTGAAGACATATGTTCGGCAGAGATGTCAGTAAAGACTAAAGACGGGTGTGTTACGAATTGTGGCTTGAATATTTGTGGTATGGTCATTACAGGAAAGAAACAGGGAGGAGATGGTAGTGATGAATGGGTTAGTTCAAAGAGTGTGTGATTTTCCAGGCTGTTCTGATCATTTGAGTAACCGTAAAAATTCAGAACACCCGAGATACATTAGACATACCGAAAACCGACAACAACAAACACAATTATACACGAGACAGCATGGCATCCAAGCTCTCAAAAACAGTGAGCACTTAGATACATGCTCCACAGACTCAGCCCAGTACCATTAGACACAGACAACTACCAAAAAGAAATGACTATCAGAAAACAGACAATGGATAGAAAGAAAACGTAGTATCAAAATTGAATAATAAAATCAGGAAACAGAAAGGAGCAAACATCCGGCTGTTACCAACACAATGACAGAATCCCATACATACGAACAAACAAAACAGAAAAATCAGAACGCAAATTAAGAAAGAAACACAATTACATACAACAATTACTACACACACAGAATATCCAATAATTTTTTTTATAAAAAGGCGTACAATAGCACACCAAACCAACAATTCAGTTCAAAAGTACTTCCCACAAACAACAGAAAAAACTGATCTATATCAGATACCAGGAATATATCAACTGAAATGCTATACTAGTGGTGGAAGATACATACACTCCTGGAAATTGAAATAAGAACACCGTGAATTCATTGTCCCAGGAAGGGGAAACTTTATTGACACATTCCTGGGATCAGATACATCACATGATCACACTGACAGAACCACAGGCACATAGACACAGGCAACAGAGCATGCACAATGTCGGCACTAGTACAGTGTATATCCACCTTTCGCAGCAATGCAGGCTGCTATTCTCCCATGGAGACGATCGTAGAGATGCTGGATGTAGTCCTGTGGAACGGCTTGCCATGCCATTTCCACCTGGCGCCTCAGTTGGACCAGCGTTCGTGCTGGACGTGCAGACCGCGTGAGACGACGCTTCATCCAGTCCCAAACATGCTCAATGGGGGACAGATCCGGAGATCTTGCTGGCCAGGGTAGTTGACTTACACCTTCTAGAGCACGTTGGGTGGCACGGGATACATGCGGACGTGCATTGTCCTGTTGGAACAGCAAGTTCCCTTGCCGGTCTAGGAATGGTAGAACGATGGGTTCGATGACGGTTTGGATGTACCGTGCACTATTCAGTGTCCCCTCGACGATCACCAGTGGTGTACGGCCAGTGTAGGAGATCGCTCCCCACACCATGATGCCGGGTGTTGGCCCTGTGTGCCTCGGTCGTATGCGGTCCTGATTGTGGCGCTCACCTGCACGGCGCCAAACACGCATACGACCATCATTGGCACCAAGGCAGAAGCGACTCTCATCGCTGAAGACGACACGTCTCCATTCGTCCCTCCATTCACGCCTGTCGCGACACCACTGGAGGCGGGCTGCACGATGTTGGGGCGTGAGCGGAAGACGGCCTAACGGTGTGCGGGACCGTAGCCCAGCTTCATGGAGACGGTTGCGAATGGTCCTCGCCGATACCCCAGGAGCAACAGTGTCCCTACTTTGCTGGGAAGTGGCGGTGCGGTCCCCTACGGCACTGCGTAGGATCCTACGGTCTTGGCGTGCATCCGTGCGTCGCTGCGGTCCGGTCCCAGGTCGACGGGCACGTGCACCTTCCGCCGACCACTGGCGACAACATCGATGTACTGTGGAGACCTCACGCCCCACGTGTTGAGCAATTCGGCGGTACGTCCACCCGGCCTCCCGCATGCCCACTATACGCCCTCGCTCAAAGTCCGTCAACTGCACATACGGTTCACGTCCACGCTGTCGCGGCATGCTACCAGTGTTAAAGACTGCGATGGAGCTCCGTATGCCACGGCAAACTGGCTGACACTGACGGCGGCGGTGCACAAATGCTGCGCAGCTAGCGCCATTCGACGGCCAACACCGCGGTTCCTGGTGTGTCAGCTGTGCCGTGCGTGTGATCATTGCTTGTACAGCCCTCTCGCAGTGTCTGGAGCAAGTATGGTGGGTCTGACACACCGGTGTCAATGTGTTCTTTTTTCCATTTCCAGGAGTGTAGATCAAACCCGGAAGACATTTGACTCCAGATACAAAGGACCTCTAAGAACATGGAAGTATATGACAAATAACGCAACATTTGCACCAACAGCAGCACCAAATTACCACCAAAGAAACAGACACGGAAATCATAAGCATAAACATTAACAAAAACACTTCCTCACCTTACAAGGAGGCTACAAAATTCAGAAAAGCATAACAGAAAAGGAACAGTTCATGAATGATCAGAAGAACCTGGCAAACCACACACTCTTTAAACTAATTGATCACATAAGAGAACATTAAATGTAAACCTATAGCCACAGGCGCCATTCACCACTACCATCTCTTCCATTTTTCTTTCCTATAACCACCATTCCCCAAAATTTCGAACTGAAATTCACAACTCACAAATCCCAACCCACAACAACACTCACATCTCTGTCGAGCACATAAGATGTTTTCACTAATTTACAGGCCGCAGCTCGTGGTCGTGCGGTAGCGTTCTCGCTTCCCGCGCCCGGGTTCCCGGGTTCGATTCCCGGCGGGGTCAGGGATTTTCTCTGCCTCGTGATGCCTGGGTGTTGTGTCATGTCCTTAGGTTAGTTAGGTTTAAGTAGTTCTAAGTTCTAGGGGACTGGTGATCATAGCTGTTAAGTCCCATAGTGCTCAGAACCATTTAACCACCACTAATTTACACACACACTCTGTGTCTCTCTCTCCCCCACCCCTCTTCCTCTCTCCTCCTCTCCCTCTCCCGTCCTCTCTCTCCCCCTTTTCACACGCACACATACACAAACCATATTTAAGAAAAGGAAAATAGTTTCACAGGTTACAACGCTCAAAATATACACGAAAAACAAATGAAAAAACAAACACTGTAATACTGCCCTGAGGGCGAACACTCAGTTCTGCACTTATATTTTCAAAAGTGAAGTGTATATAACGCCAATGCAGCGCAAGAGAAAGTGTAAAAAGCCAAAAACTGACATGTATATGTGTAACGAAGTTTCTTTCGACATCAATCACCGCCAACAAAGAAGGAAGAGGCAGTGGTTTGCAGAATATGTTAACAAAAGGCAGAAACACCGCAAGTTAATTCATGGCCAGTCTTATAAATAAATATTTTTTTAATTTAAAACAACCAATTATGTAGAAATGTTATCCCTATGTAATGGTAACAACGACCACTTTTAATGGTAATCGATGCTAAAGTTAAATCTCTGTGAGGGATTTTTGAAAAGTTGTGACGGTGAGATAACCTAATGGGAACAGAACAATCGGACTGGCATTCGTTTCCGAAACACTCCAGTAGAGTGTAACCAACAGCAAACAAGTGGGTCCTTCCTTTATATCTGTTCACACTACAACACAATAACCTAACGTTGCAGATAAATCTCCTACTAACTTTCAAATCAGACAAACAAATGGCCAATGCGGTAGGAAACAGTAACAAACGCGTACCTTAAACAAACGAGGTGCAACAGTTTATAGTACCATTCACCAACACAAATGAAACTAATCGGAATACTAAACAGGGAAGAGGATGAAACGATTCTTATTTAAATCAGGGGATCTATTTGTGATCATACTCTATAACATCATTGCTTAGTACAGAGTCTCTATGCCTGTGAACTAAACAACTTGCAATAGAATATCTAACACAGTAGAAATTTCTTTCTTAAGCTGAGTCTGAAGCAATCAGAGTGCAAATCTAACTACACTGGCTCTGAAGGAGCCTTTGCTTTACTTCAAGTAGCGTGGAACATTAGGGCCCTTAAACTTTCATGATTTGAAGAACCATGCTCATTAACAAAACTAAACATGTATGTATGAGAAATGGCAACTATTCTCATCAATAATTATCAAGTAAAGCGCAGCGGACTATAACTCTTTAAAATAACAATTGTGCTTTGATAAGCAGTCTTTTATCCTACACAAAATATACTGTAGTTGGTTTTTCAAATGCCCACACATTAAATTAAATTTCAAACACTTTGTCATGAAATGAGCACTGATAAGACTTTGTAATTCTGATCAAAGTACATAAATGCTACAATTAATACTCTTTTTTACTTCAGATCAATATTATTGTTCTTTTAACTTTACTATTTTCAGGAAGCTTTTTAAGTAAGGCAAATTATTCACGAAAATGACTAGGGATTGATTTAAAAATGCACTGGAAGTGTTTCTCAACTATAAATCTGTACTTTAAACACTATAACTCCATACGTTAGAAAGCAATCACAACTATTTTTACAGCTGCCGAATAAGTCTTTCCATAATAAATTAGGACACTCGGAATTAAGTTCACTAGTATAGGATTCCTGTCCAGTTTTGTGATTTGGGTTAATATGGGTGTAAGATACTTTTTAGCAACACCACGATTATTATTAAAATCAACCAAATTTCACCTGGTAAAATACCTGGTCCATTTACAGGGTGCTAAACACAAACAATTTAGAGGAAGGCTGGTGGCACTGCTGGCGCAATTTGCAGTGTCTGTTAACATGGCGGCGATGCAGTCACGGCAGTACTGTTGCCCTCGCCCTGTTACAGATCTTCTTGGCGTCGAAATTATATACTTTTTACAGGGCCAAAAACCACACCATTATAATAGTATCGCCAAATGCAGCATCCAAGGTCCATAAGTACTGCTCTTAAACTCCTCTGGCCTCAAAACTCCAAGAATATGAGTCACAATCACCCGCTACTGTTAGCGAGATGTTAACCACAGTACTGCTTATCCCAGACTCCTTACCTATCACAAAGGACGAGTTGCCACTTGTGAACTAACCACACCTTTTCCACTCCTCCAGGATATTTCCGTAGGTGCGGGGCTGCCCCACACATTTTACATTCAACCCTAGTTCGCTAACTATGGACCAAGTCATTGACAGTACATTATATAACAATCATTCCAGTAGTTATTTAAATCCACAAGCACAATTTAAACAACATCGTTCAAATTTTCACATAACTGAAATATGTATACATAGTCACAGAATTTCCATGACACGTAAAACACTCTACATAAGCAACACTACAAATTGACGTAGAAATATCGATACAGATACAAAATGGGTCGAAAATAGGTGTTACACGTACTTGCAGAATGACTACAGAAGATAATTTATAACTAAAAGTGAAATGTAAAATTATATGTAATTCATTGCAGTAATCGTAATAAGTAAAAAGCAATAATAATTGATTTAACAGGTTCTGTGGAAGATGTCACGCAAACAAACAACTTTTAATGTTCATTCTTTAAAGCCTAGAATATTGACAGTTGAAAGTGCTATGTCGAAGTAGTTGTCGTTTGGCCTGTGATTCGAAAGAAAGTTATCTATATTATAAGAGTTTGTGTCGGACTAAAGGGACACGTAATCTAAATACCATATCCATAAAAAGTTGAGATACAACGCGAACGGCAGAAAAATATTATATAATTCAGTGTTTCATTGTTTGAACAAACAGCACCGCCCGCATAAATACTATGGAGAAGCTGTATGTCGATCTCACACCTTACCAAAATTTAACAAAGTTATAATTTCACTGTTTTGTATATTTCAGCAAAATATTCCTGGGCTCAAATTATCACTCAGTGAGATAAAAAATTATTGAACCCACGAAGCTCCAAAATTATCTTCTTAACATAACAAGAAGAGAAGCTGTACAAGGAAAAAATATGCTCACACCCAGGTAGTTACAGTTGCACAATAGGAGAAATATCTTTGGTACAAATAACGGACGTAAGATTCACGTTGCACTAGCTCCAGTACAAAACAATATCTGTACTTTACTATTATTAACTGTCTTTTCAGCGTGTATGTGGGAAACGAATGACTTCTAGATAGAGCTGTTTCTGCATTTTTCTAAGTTCACAGGGAGGAGAAGTGTTGGGCATTAAACTTAAAGTTCAGTAGTCAAGCCACTGCAAAACGTTGAAGAATGTCTAAAAGGTGAATTTTCGGTACCATTTGATATAGTAACTGACTTGAGTGGACGGATGCAAAACTAAATCGCAGGGAAAAAAATAATAACTTTCACCGATTACAATCAGTGTTTCTGACAGAGTATTATATCGAGCGGTGAAATTAATGTTGATAATATTACTGTCACGTTTGAGGTTTTATGTTAAATTGAATAGATCGATAACTATTAGAAGTTACTGTTGAGAAAACTACAGTCACCTTCGAGATGGTAATTATTTGTGCTAATGGTAAAAAATGCAGTGTGAGTAATTCTCACACGAGACAGGGAATCGCGAATGCTTTTAAATTAAATTGTACCTGAACCGAGCACGATGCGTACTGTAGTATTTGCGGTTCTGCATGTTATATACTATGTGATCAAAAATACCCGGACACACACAAAAACATACATTTTTCATATTAGGTGCATTGTGGTGCCACCTACTGCCGGGTACTCCATATCAGCGACCTCAGTATTCATTAGACATCGTAAGAGCAGAATGAAGCGCTCCGCGGAACTCACGGACTTCGAACGTAGTCAGGTGATTGGGTGTCACTTGTCATGCGTCTGTAGGCGAGATTTCCACACTCCTCAACATCCCTAGGTCCACTGTTTCCGATGTGATAGTGAAGTGGAAACGCGAAGGGACACGTACAGCACAAAAGCGTACAGGCCGACCTCGTCTGTTGACTGACAGACACGGACGACAGTTGTAGAAGCTCGTAACGTGTAACAGGCAGACATCTGTCCAGACCATCACACAGAAACTCCAAACTGCAACAGGATCCACTGCAAGTACTATGACAATTTGGCGGGAGGTGAGAAAACTTGGATTTCATGGTCGAGCTGCTGCTCATAAGCCACACGTCACGCCGGTAAATGACAAACGACATCTCGCTTGATGTAAGGAGCATAAACATTGGACGATTGAACAGTGGAAAAATGTTGTGTGGAATGACGAATCACGGTACACAATGTGGAGATCCGATGGCAGAGTGTGGATATGGCGAATGCCCGGTGAACGTCATCTGCCAGCGTGTGTAGTACCAACAGTAAAATTCGGAGGCGGTAGTGTTACGGTATGGTCGTGTTTTTCATGGAATGGGCTTGCACCCCTTGAAGTTCGGCGTTGCACTACCACAGCACAGGCCTACATTGATGTTTAAGCACCTTCTTGCTTCCCAATTCTGGAATGGCGATTGCCTGTGGTGGGGTGGTCACACGACAGTAACATCCCTGTAATGTACTGGCCTGCGCAGAGTCCTCACCTGAATCCTATAGAACACCTTTGGGATATTTTGGAGCGCCGACTTCGTGCCAGCCTCACCGGCCGACGTCGATACCTCTCCTCAATGCAGCACTCCGTGGAGAATGGGCTGCCATTCCCCAAGAAACCTTCAGCACCTGATTGAACGTTTGCCTGCGAGAATGGAAGCTGTCATCAGGGCTAAGGATGCACCAACACCAAATTGAATTCCATCATTACCGATGTGAGCCGCCATGAACCTGTGAGTCCTTTTCAGCCAGGTGTCCGGATAATTTTGATCACATAGTTTATATTCTATCATGGTGAACAGTATCTGAACGTCTTTAAGTGCATTCCGCCTTGCATGCATGCAGCGTATATTGACTGAAGGCGCTGGGCTCACATCTATATAAAAAAACTCAAGTTCTTAATGGCATTTTTAAGTTAAAAAACATGCACAAGTAGCTGTTCACGAATAGCCTAGACATTTGTCACTTCGTGATAGCAAGCGCGACGGATGAGTTTCGAACGGCTCGGATGTCCACGTGCCATTATAAGTATAGTGAAACCACTAGTGATACGTAGATGATGTTGATGTTTTCAGAGCACTTGAGGCTGTTAATCACGGTTTTTATAACTGGTTAGTTCGTTGATCAGTTTATACAAAAAACATTCGCCACAGGAACGACGGTTAACAGGGGAAAAACCTGTAGAGAACAATAATGCTTCGAATTATGGTAGTCCAGACGTCCTTAAAAATTCTCTTACTCACAAAACAATTTAGGACTTCTAAGGATTAGTGAATGATAAAACTCTAATTATGGTAGTAACATCTTTGAAATTTTACTTATTTCAATAAAACGCAGTTCGGGTTGTTTCAATGCCATTGAGCATGATACTACGTGTCTGGTTGGATGGGGTGTATTATAAATGTTGTATGAGTCTTAAAACTGTAAGATTAATCACGTCGTTGCATTTAAAGATAAAGCACTTTACTCTTACTTCTGAAGAAGACAGCAGTTACGTATCTGTGGGCTTTACATCACCGCAAATTATTTGACAGTTGATTTACTAGTAACTGAATAAGAGCAGACAGCACCATTTAAACTCATTAAGGGTACTAGACACATTTATGAACGAAGTTCTATTGCAGTAATACTTTATAAGTGGGTCAAATTTGAATCTACTAGCTACACATACATTGTAGTGAATAGAAAATTATGCAGTTTGCATTAAGCACGAACAATACATACGGGGATCATTGCAAATGCCATAGCAACGATTTTTTGTCTCGCAAATGGTAACGAATTAAAAAAATCTGAAATATGCAGATGGAAGGTTTGTTCACACTTAAACCTCATATGTAGGGAAATGGATGAACTCGCATACTGCCTTAAAAATGTAGCACGAGAAAAAAGACGAAACAAATTTCGTCGTTTCAAATTTGTTTTACTGACAATTGCAACTGTACACACTACTACAGCGCAGGAACACGGATCTGTGACACCTTAGGGTCCCTCGAAATAGTCTGCAAACGCATCCATCATTCACTGCCAACGCTGTGGAAGACGCTGAATAATGATGGCCTCACCATGAGTAAATCTTCAGATCTCACGCATCACTGCTGTGGCAACCTTCATGTGTTCGAAAACAAGTTCCACGCAATGGCTCTTTCAGTTCTGGTATGAAGTCATAATCGCAAGGTGGTAGGTCTGGCGAATATGCAGGATGCTCAAGTACTTCCCATCCCCATTCCGCACACACGCTGCCGTATGGGCTCTCGCATTGAGCTCAAGAACTAATGCATATGCCATAGGCTATGATGACCATTAACGTGACTGCAAAGGGACTGCGACGAAATTTCTTTCTGCTTGGTGAACCTGGATGACGCCATTCAGCGGATTGGCGTTTCATTTCAGGCTCACAGGTTCTGGCCCGAAATTCCGACGATTCTCCCTATTCGGACTCTCTAGATGCACACGAAATACTTTTCCACTTCACTTAGCGCATGAGGCACCACTCTGCAGCAACTTCACGCATATGTATCTCGTCGCGTAAAATCCCTTAGACTGTTGTCTTCTTAATACAAGTATGGCGTTGTAGTTCCTGCAGCGTCCATCTTCTGTCATTCCTCAAGCACTGGGCGGCCTGGGTACGAACACAGTCCGTACACACATTGACAGGACGCCCGGATCAGCGCATGTCGGCCGATGCAGCTCTCCCACCCCTGAATGCATCTACCTACCGAGCAACTGTTCGGTATGATAAAACAGTATTTCCTACGGCTTGCATTGTCGCGCATTCCTTTCACGGTGAACTGCAATCTTTACGTAAGGATTTCGGAATGCCAGTGTCTTTATTGGTTTTGTACTTACTGACAAGTAAACCTATCTGAGTGGTACACTTCGTTTCTGATCGGCTTTGAATAAATTACAGAGTACAGCAAAAAAGACTTTTTTTATACGTGCTCTTACTGCCGTTAAGGAGGCAAAACACGCCCTTGAAAAAAGTAGAGAAACATTTCTAGATGGATATCGTTGAAATGGTAACAGATATAAGAAAAACTTCTATTAAACGTTCCATGGCTTGTAGTGTATGTTACAATGGTGCACCCAGATTTGTCGAAGAAACCATTGTTTCAAAACTCCTCCTCCCTCACTATTTTGTATTTCATTTAAATGATTGACTAATGGCATTTATTTGGTATATTTTTGGTTTTCAAATTGTCACCCTTTCAGATTCAATTACGTTATGTTTGAAGCTGTTTTCGTAACATTATTGTTAATCTGTACAATAATAAGGAGACGCAGAAATTTTCGAATCAAAGTAAATGCTGGATCCACTTTGATTTTGTGCAACAAGCACATCGAACAATTTTGATACTACATCATATACGATCGAATTTGGTATTAACGATGTTATACGTGTCCTATTAGTCAGCTGTCGAAATGAAAAATAAATAGTGTCGGAGGGGGGAGGGGGGAGTGGATTTAGAAAAAATGCCCTTTTCGACAAATCTGGCACCGTTACAAGGTACGGTACATTAAAAATCGTAGAACCTATATTTGAAATTTTTTTAACATCTGTTCAACGGTATTCATCCAGAAATAGTATCCTTACTTTTTTTTTTTTTTGAAGGGGTGTTTATCCCCTCAACGGCCATGTGGGCACGGTAAAAAAATGTGTTCCTTATTTTGCTCTACACTTAAACATGTTCAAAGCCGATCAATATCGAAGTGTATCCAATTGGTGACTGTCACACTGGATTAAAAAAAGCAAGAACGACGTGAGTAGACTAGACCATACCTCAGACAGTCAGATACGGTGATGCACAGAATGGAACTGCCATACTGCCAGGGACGAGTCAAGATCTTGCGTCAGAAAGCATTACAGAGACTGCGCAGGTGCTGAGAGAACAGCGGAAGCCTGACGGACAGGCCGAAGCTGATCCGAGTACAGGGGCCAATCCAACCGCTGTGGTCGGTACGTTGAACGATATAGAGGTAAGTAGGAACACGATAAACAATTTAAAACTAGTCAAGCAACTGAGTAAACCGTTTAAACGAATGTGAGGGCGTTCACAGAGGCGAACTGAGGTTGGATGACCCATGTGTGTCCGTCCATGCAGCTTCAGCTCTGTCTTCAGCTATCTTAAACAATCAACAGTCACCATCTTTTCCTTTGCTTTGATGTCCGTATTACAGTCTTTAATATTTTGCAGTATTTCTTGTAATGTGCTGTAGCATCAACAAAAGAACTGTTTCGGATTGACAGGTACAGTTTTCTTTTTGTTTTACAAGATACCCCTATTCCTTGAGTAAACCATGGCTTCTTTGTAGACTTTGCTCTAACCTTGGTTAGTTTTGGGGGAAAACAGTGTTCAAATAAGGTAAGCACTTTATTAGCAAAAGCTTTATATTTTTCATTCATGCCATGAGCACAATTTTGCTGTCGTTACTCTGGTTGTATGTTAAGGTTGGCGTCTCGAGGTTTTCGAAATTTAAATTGTGCTGGACACACTAAGATTTTTAATAAAGTTATAATTTTGAAGTTGTTGACACGTCTCTCTCTCTCTCTCTCTCTCTCTCTCTCTCTCTCTCTCTGTGCGTGTGTGTGTGTGTGTGTGTGTGTGTGTGTGTGTAAGTTCTTTTACCTCCGAGCATGGAGTATCGTTTTATTAAAAATTTATCTTAAATTTTCCAGTGAAAACAAAAAGAAGAAAAAAAATAATTTGCCCATTCTTCAGAGGATGTTACATATAGGTGTTGCAGCTTTCCTATCGTGGCTCGATTATAATATGGTCTGTGTTTTAGATGGGGAAAGGTATCCACTCCCGTATTATGGTGAAGACAGGAGCGAAGGCAACTGCTGATTGTATTAATTAAAAACTGTTGATCCAGGTGTGCAATTTATGTATGAATATTTTTCTGTAAAATGAAATCGTCAGATACTGGTTTTCGGAATTTGTGATACTTAGATAAAAATGTTAACTAGTCATTTTGCACAGTGCATCATCCCCAGTGCGAGACTGTACTGACGGTTTGTGGTGCTCTTGACGCCGTCGCGATTTCCATGCTGATTCTTGTCTCGCTCTCGTGGTTTGACCAACGCAAGCCGTACAGGGTGCAACGAAAATCTGTAGTCACGGCAGAAAAAAAATCACGCCTCTGTCGAATACCGACATGTTCTGGAAGACGTGTCTCGTTCTTGCTGGACACAATTTCTATGGCCAGCAGTTGTAACTAGAATTTAGTCTAGGAAGCAGTGTCAGAACAGATTACGAGAATCGATCGTGACCTGGTAGCAGCAAAAATAAAAATAAAAGTCCTGTCATGATGGCGAACATTCAACAAAGTCTTTTGCTCATGGTCGATCCATAGATACCTGAGTGTTTTTTGCAGACATTGACCAACTGCAAAGGAAATCAAATGTGTACAATAATCGAAAAATTGATACTGGAAATACTGCTTCAGTGGAGTTCAGAGTCATTGAGTAGGCCTGAACTTCCCCTAAAGTTTTCCTTTAGTCTTCTTAATTTGAAGCAAACTTCTTTCGCCAACAGTTTATGTCTCTCGGATGAATGCCTGCCAGTGAAATGTGAAAACTGTGTATCTCGTGTTTGCTGACTATTGCCTGGGCTTGAGACGATGAGAAGGTGATTGATCTTCCACGAATTTAATCAATTTAGTGTATCAGGTCAAATGTTGCTAGAGAAAAGAGAGATAATATTTACGTAGGGATAATGGAAAGCGCTTGAGGCATTTGGGATGCAACAGCATGAAGGAGGCATGTAACTAATGGCAACCTATTATCAACTGTACTGAATGCTTGGAGAAGTAGATGATGAGTATTTCAACCCACCAAAAATAAACGCAAAGTACATCTAATTAAAAAAGGAGATAAGAATTCGCTTTCCGCCTTCTTAGGAGACAGTCTTCACTCTTTCTGATCTGACAATGTAAGCGTAGAACAGATGATGTTTAAATTCAAAGAAATAGTATCGTCGGCAATTAAGATCAGATAAATTAATGAGATGGTATTGATCTCCCATTGTACAGAAACAACGAAAAACGTTTGCCAAATTTAAAATAAGGCAAAATCCAGAAGATTGGCGGAGTTTTACAGTAGCTCGAAATTTAGCGCGAACACCAGTGCGAGATGCTTTCAATAGTTTCCACCACGAGACTCTGTCTCGAAATCTAGCAAGAAATCCAAAGAGATTCTGGTCGTATGTAAAGTGCACCATAGGAAAGACACAATCAGTACCTTCACTGCCAATTTGTGATAGGATTTTGGAACATGTACTGTGTTCGAACATGACGAGTCATTTCGAAGAAAACGATTTATTGGCAAGCAGTTACACGAATTCAGAAAATATCGTTCCTGAGAAACACAACTAGCTCTTGTTAAGAATTTATGTAGGTAGCAGGCTGCAGCCGTCACAAATTTATGGAAAAGAATTTGTATTTACCAATTGGCTGGCATCACCTAAATCCTGTTAACTGTTAAGGAGTGCATGCCTAATTTATCCAAGCTCTTTAAGGGTTTGTCAAAATCTGATTATGCGCATTTCACATTTTATCAATGCTACGTTTGGTATACTAGAGTGGTTTCTGTGAGAAATATGCATTTCAAAACTCACAGATATTACTACTTTTTCCTCCAGTTGATGACGGTTGAAACAATATAATTTTTCAGCTTATTGCCAAATAAAAATGCTTACTTTAGCGCTTTATTCGCACGAGGTAATAGGTGCTATTGACAAGGGATGTCAAATTAATTCCAAATTTTTAGATTTCTAGAATGCTTTTGACATCGTTACTCGCAAGCGACTTCTAATCAAATTGCGTGTCTGTTAAGTATCGTCTTAGTTGTCCGAGTGGATTCGTGATTTCGTTTCAGAAAAGTCACTGTTCGTAGTGACTGACAAAGTCATCGAGTAAAACAGAAGTAATATCTGACGTTCGCTGAGGAAGTGTTATAGGCCTTGTATTGTTTCTGATCTGCATAAACTATTGAGAAGACAATCTTCAAGCCCTCTTGTTTGCGGATGATGCCGTCATTTACCATCTTGTAAGGCCAACAGATGATCGAAACCAATTTCAAAATGATTTATACAAGATATCTGTATTGCGCGAAATGTGGAAGTTGACTAAATAAGTCTGAAGTCATCTACATGAGTACTACAAGAAATCCGCTAAATTTTGGTTGCATGATAATTCACACCAGTCTAAGAGCTGTAAATTAAACCAAATACTTAGGGATAAAAATAACATACACTAGAACGATCACAGAGATAAAGTTGTCGGGGTAGAGAACCAATGTGTGCGATTTATTGGCTGAACACTTAGAAAATGCAACAAGGCTACTAAAGAGATTCCTTAGACTAAGTTTGTCCGCTGTCTTCTGGGGTATTGCTGTGCGGTGTGGGATCCGCACCAGATAAGATCAAGGGAGGACATCGAAAATGTTCAATGAAGTGCGGCTCGTTTTGTATTATCGCGATATAGGGGGGAGAGTGCCCCGTTGTAGCAGGATCCTCTCATGAAATTTCAAAGACCAACTCTCTCGTCAGTGTGGAAATACATAAAAAAAAGTTTTGCATCATCCCGGTTCCCAGAACTTCTATACCTGTCCGAATATGTAAACAACCATGCTTGAGCAGCGCCTGTTAGACGCTGGGGGTCCAACAGCCGAGCAGTTCCAGTCATTCCACTAGGAAGGAGGTACACGGCTGGTGTTGTCTGTATTTCAGCTATGCCTAGACTGTCATACCGCAGTTAGATCGCGTCCGCATTGTTACTTTGTGCCAGCAAGGACTCTCAACAAGGGAAATGTCCAGGCGTCTCGGAGTGAGGGAAAACGATGTTCTTCGAACATGGAGTAGATAAAGAGAGACAGGAACTGTCGATCACATGCCTCGCTCAGGGCGCGCAAGGGCTACTGCTGCAGTGGAGGACCGCTAACTACGGATTATCACTCGGAGGAACCCTGACAGCAACGCCACCATGTTGAATAAAGCTTTTTGTGGAGCCGCAGGATGTGGTGTTACGACTCAAACTGTGTGCAACAGGCTGCATGATACGCAACTTAATTCCCGACGTCCATGGCGAGGTCCATCTTTGCAACTAAGACACCATGCAGCGCAATAGAGACGGGCCTAACAACATGTCGAATGGACCGCTAAGGACTGGAATCAAGTTCTCTTCACCGGTGAGTGTCTCATATGTCTTCAACCAGGCAATCGTCGGGGACGTGTTTGGAGGCAACTCGGTCAGGGCGAACGCCTTAGACGCACAGTCCAACGAGTGCAGCGAGGTGGGGGGTTCCCTGCTGTTTTGGAGTGGCGTTATGTGGGGCCGACGTATGCCGCTGGTGGTCATGGAAGGCTCCGTAACGGCTGTACGATATGTGAATGGCATCCTCCGACCGATAGTGCAATCATATCGGCAACATATTGGCGGGGCATTCGTCTTCATGGACGACAATTCGCGCCCCCATCGTGCACATCTTGTGAATGACTTTCTTCAGGATAACGACATCGCTCGACTACTGGTCAGCATGATCTCCAGACATGAACCCTATATAACATGCCTGGGATAGATTTGAAAGGGCTCTTTATGGACGACGAGCCCACCAACCACTCTGAGAGATCTACACCGAATGCCCATTGAAGAGTGAGACAATCTAGACCAAGAGTGCCTTGATGAACTTGTGGACAGTATGCCATGACGAATACAGGCATGCATCAATACAAGAGGAGGTGCTACTGGGTCTTAGAGGTACCGGTGTGTACAGCAATCAGGACCACCACCTCTGAAGGTTTCGCTGTGTGGTTGTACAATAAGCAATGTATGGTTTTCATGAGCAATAAAAAGAGCGGAAATGACGTTTGTGTTGATCTCTATTCCAATTTTCTGTACAGGTTCCGGAACTCTCGGAACCGAGGTGAGGCAAAACTTTTTTTTTGTTGTGTGTATTTTTCCGGTGCCCACTTACGTAGACAAGAGTGATCATGATAGTAAAATTAGAGAAACCTGAGCTCCCACGGAAAGTTTAAGTGTTTGTATTTTCCGCACGCTCTTAAGAGAGTGGACCAGCAGAGAAATGGTTTGAAGGTGGTTTTACGAACCCTCTGTCAAGATCTTAATTGTGAGATGCAGAGTAATCACGTAGATGTAGATTCAGTATGCAAGGAAAGATAACGCAGCGGGTTTCTCGTTCAGAAATCGTATCAGAATGTTGATGGGACGTGGTATTTACATGTTTAAAGGTTAAACAAATTAGGATACAATTATAACAAGGATAAGGCTTGCTTCAAAGCGAGCAACCTTTTCATTTCAATCAGCAACCCGTCCATTTGACAATCTTATTCTCACTAAAGCCCTGGTGACAGTTGGCTGTTAATATGTCAAAAGTTAAATTGCTTCTCATTTATTAAGACCGCTCTGAAGGAACTTAAAACATTGCAAAAAATGGCTCTGAGCACTATGGGACTCAACTGCTGAGGTCATTAGTCCCCTAGAACTTAGAACTAGTTAAACCTAACTAACCTAAGGACATCACAAACATCCATGCCCGAGGCAGGATTCGAACCTGCGACCGTAGCGGTCTTGCGGTTCCAGACTGCAGCGCCTTTAACCGCACGGCCACTTCGGCCGGCTAAAACATTGCATGTGAACACTTATTACAGGAGAACTCACTCGGCTCTACCACAAGATCTAGCTAAAAATACACCAATAATGACCAGGACTTTCAAAGACAGGAACGCTTAGTACAACAGGTAGTTAAGATTATCTCAAATACAGTTACAACCGAGGAACTGAACCGGTTAACATCTACATCTATCTACAGCACCCCTGTTTGTTTAACGACAACCTGTGCCTTGGTATAATTGTTCCGACTGTATTTCCGACTAGGATCTGATTCATTAAAACATTAATGATCGGGTGTAAACTAGAAATGAAGGGCGATGTAATATCAGAACAAATTTTGAAACGATAACTAGTGTCTAGCACAACACTACGGTCTATATTTACGACCAAACAACAGACCGATTAGAACTGAGTGTCCGGTACAAAAGAGAAATAATTAAGAAAGGCAATATACACTCCTGGAAATTGAAATAAGAACACCGTGAATTCATTGTCCCAGGAAGGGGAAACTTTATTGACACATTCCTGGGGTCAGATACATCACATGATCACACTGACAGAACCACAGGCACATAGACACAGGCAACAGAGCATGCACAATGTCGGCACTAGTGCAGTGTATATCCACCTTTCGCAGCAATGCAGGCTGCTATTCTCCCATGGAGACGATCGTAGAGATGCTGGATGTAGTCCTGTGGAACGGCTTGCCATGCCATTTCCACCTGGCGCCTCAGTTGGACCAGCGTTCGTGCTGGACGTGCAGACCGCGTGAGACGACGCTTCATCCAGTCCCAAACATGCTCAATGGGGGACAGATCCGGAGATCTTGCTGGCCAGGGTAGTTGACTTACACCTTCTAGAGCACGTTGGGTGGCACGGGATACATGCGGACGTGCATTGTCCTGTTGGAACAGTAAGTTCCCTTGCCGGTCTAGGAATGGTAGAACGATGGGTTCTATGACGGTTTGGATGTACCGTGCACTATTCAGTGTCCCCTCGACGATCACCAGTGGTGTACGGCCAGTGTAGGAGATCGCTCCCCACACCATGATGCCGGGTGTTGGCCCTGTGTGCCTCGGTCGTATGCAGTCCTGATTGTGGCGCTCACCTGCACGGCGCCAAACACGCATACGACCATCATTGGCACCAAGGCAGAAGCGACTCTCATCGCTGAAGACGACACGTCTCCATTCGTCCCTCCATTCACGCCTGTCGCGACACCACTGGAGGCGGGCTGCACGATGTTGGGGCGTGAGCGGAAGACGGCCTAACGGTGTGCGGGACCGTAGCCCAGCTTCATGGAGACGGTTGCGAATGGTCCTCGCCGATACCCCAGGAGCAACAGTGTCCCTAATTTGCTGGGAAGTGGCGGTGCGGTCCCCTACGGCACTGCGTAGGATCCTACGGTCTTGGCGTGCATCCGTGCGTCGCTGCGGTCCGGTCCCAGGTCGACGGGCACGTGCACCTTCCGCCGACCACTGGCGACAACATCGATGTACTGTGGAGACCTCACGCCCCACGTGTTGAGCAATTCGGCGGTACGTCCACCCGGCCTCCCGCATGCCCACTATACGCCCTCGCTCAAAGTCCGTCAACTGCACATACGGTTCACGTCCACGCTGTCGCGGCATGCTACCAGTGTTAAAGACTGCGATGGAGCTCCGTATGCCACGGCAAACTGGCTGACACTGACGGCGGCGGTGCACAAATGCTGCGCAGCTAGCGCCATTCGACGGCCAACACCGCGGTTCCTGGTGTGTCCGCTGTGCCGTGCGTGTGATCATTGCTTGTACAGCCCTCTCGCAGTGTCCGGAGCAAGTATGGTGGGTCTGACACACCGGTGTCAATGTGTTCTTTTTTCCATTTCCAGGAGTGTAGTATAGGGGCAAAGTTTTAAAAGACATTCAATGTCTTAGTACAATATTACGGCCTATATTTACGACCAAAGAGCCAACCGAGTAAAACTCTGAGGGTCGGATACAAACAAGAAAGTAATTATGAGGTCGGGTAGACAATGAGACCAATCACCACGAGGATTATAGACTGTTACTCCCCTTTATCAGCAAGCAGCTCCATGGATCCTCGATGCGTTGCAGTGTTTACTGAGTGGTGCCGATGACAGCCAGGTAGAAGGGGGCAGCCGGGCCACGAGCGGTCGTCCGACACGAATGTTGCCAACCAACCGACGGCTTGTCGGCCTGCTGGTTGTAGTTGACGCTGACCCCGGTGAAGTTCTCCGGTATCATTACTTTGCGTAGGCCCTCCTTGCGTAGCTCGTAGCTTCGGCCGCTCGAACCGCGTGCCCACCAATCCCCAAACTTGGTGCCTCCCTTTCTCGGGGTAGCGAACCCGTATGTATATCGGCAAGCAAAGAGCTTCTGAGGACACAACCCACAGATGCCAACTCTTCCTCATAGATATTGGCAATGGGGCCGCAAGAGGGATAGTCGATACTACCCTTGAGCTAGCGCCAGACAGAACAGTCTATTAGAATAATGGCACCACGGCTCAGTTGGTTTTCTAGTGAGAAACAGTGTCAGAATGAGAAACGTCTACCAGCATATATTTGACGGCGGCAGGATGGTTGCCTGTCGATAGTCCGATTTATCGTTCTGCAATATTGTCATTAGTGTTGGTTGGGATACGACGACTGACAGGCCAAACATGAATTCAATGGTTTAAGGTGGGTCATATTCAACGATATGCTGAATGTTTCGCCCATCACGCGACTAACACCCGAAATGACAGATACACTGGGCAACACAATTAAAGGATCACTTTTTGAAAAGGCCCTAATTTTTTCCATTGCGACACATGCTTCAAATTCGGCTCAAAGATGGTTGCTACCTTCCTCTGTGCGAAAGCGTGGAGCGCTGCCTAAGCCTCAGGCTCGGCGACGCTTCAGACAGAATGGTGTCAACACATGCTAAAAATCGGCCAGAGCTCAGAAGTTCATACGAAGTGTTATTTGGATTAACGACGTCGCACTAGCACTAAATTTCACCAGAATTGTGCCAACGCCACCGTGGATCCGTCACTCCTCATACACATATTTCACCCCTTCTTTGCCGCCTCTGCATTGGGGGTGAGAATCGCGATGCCAAGCATTGAAATCACGCGGTTTTCTTACGGGTGGCCGATGAAAACTTTTCAGGCTCACCACCACTCAGAATCAACACGAAATGGTGTTAGTCGGGGGCGAAAGTTGTGTCAATGAAGTCACCACTTTCCTTGGGGTGTTGATTCACACACATTTCGCGGTCGGAAAAGACAGTTTCTCTGTGTGATGACCAACAGGACAACGTTCTTGACAACCTCTAACACAGCTGAAACCCCTCGGACGATTCAACCCTTCTCTCAGGACATCGAGAGCGAGCAAACCCACTGAATACGGTTGGACGCCTTTGAAGTGAAGTGCAGTGCGACAACAATTTTTACTCATGTGTACAAGATGGAACCACTAGGGACGTTCAAAACCATTTTTAAAGAGCTCAGCAAAGGCGGGTGGGTGGCACCGAAGGTGTTGCCGAAATGGTGGCCAGAGGAGGGGCGGGGGGGAGGGGAGATATTTTAGAAGGATCTTTTGTCGTTTTATTCACGCATCTGTCAACGTAGCTCCTCTCTGTGCGAGGCTGAGAAACAGGAGGGCTGAGAAAGCATAAGCACCATTGCTGCTCCGGATCGCGTTCTCATTTCGTCGAAAGCATCTGAACAGTCCCTAGTGATTCCACACATCACAATAGAGGAAATATTTTGGTTGCGCTGCACTCCATTTATGCCATCCGCTAAGACCATATCGTGTCGATTATGAGCGGCGGTGTGGCTGAAATGTCTTCCTCGGCCATCCATAATGAAACCGCATGGTTTCAATCCAGGGCGTTGCGGTTCTGATCTCCATTGCAGAAGCGTCAAAGAGGGGTAAGAGGGGGTTTGACGACGTTTCTGTCGACTGACATGTCCACTGCGGCGTTGGGGCTAATTGCGGTAAAATTTCGTGCCAAAGTGTCATCGTTAACGTACCTTACACCTCACATGAACTATTGAGACGTAGCCTCTCTTTCACATGTGTCGACACCTTGCCATCTGAGCATATTTGAGCTCGAGGATGATAACGCGGGGCGCAACTCTTTTGCGCCATTGCATAAAAGGATTGTTGGCACCTTTGAGCAGAATTTGAAACTTAAGCGTCGCAAAGGTAGACAATTATAGGGTTTTGAAAAAGTCATCCTTTAATTGTGTCACTCAGTGCATATCGTTCGCCTGGAAATGCACGGCACCTACCTTGACTCCGGAGTATCCACCGGCACAGTGCTACGACGTCTGAGACACCACGGACTCTCAGCAAGGCGAGGCGGCCTTTCCTGACGCGACAGAGCGGAGCCGGCCGGGGTGGCCAAGCGGTTAAAGGCGCTACAGTCTGGAACCGCGCGACCGCTATGGCCGCGGGTTCGAATCCTGCCTCGGGCATGGATGTGTGTGATGTCCTTAGGTTAGTTAGGTTTAAGTAGTTCTAAGTTCTAGGGGACTGATGACCTTAGAAGTTAAGTCCCATAGTGCTCAGAGCCATTTGAACCATTTTGACAGAGCGGAGTGGCGCGTCAACATTGGTGCCACGCTCAATCATAGAGCAGGACACAGGAGCAGCATCGCGCCGTCCCGGTTCTGCGTACAGCATCGTAATAGACGTACATGTATGTGGAGTCTGTGAGGAGAATGATCGTTCTCCGCTAGCATTCATCGTCTTACAGGCCTAGCACCTGGCGTGATGATAATGATACGCCACTGGGTACACAACGCGAGAACGTCTGGTTCGCATAGCTGTTAATTTGGACAGTACGTGTGATATTTCTCACGTGTTAAGGCCGGTGGGTTTGATCTCCCTGAGAGAAATCCACGTTTGCTACCGCGATATAGATGGTGTTGGAATGTTACCCAGCGTAGCTCCTTCTCCATACACCTCGTCCGTTGAAAACACATAATCACAGATCACTGAGAATCTGGTCTGCAAGAACTCGCTAGCTGCTACGACTGATGGACCCTGAAATAGAGTAGTAGCATCGTGAAAAGTTGTACACGTATCTGTCATCGAAATCAGTTCGATAACGGATACGAGTACAGCTGTATTAGATCCGGATGCGGCAGCTCTGTTCGTTAAACTTCTCACTTTGTATACCACTAAATCACATACAAATTTATCCATTAACCTCACTGTAATGCATCTTCACTGTAAGTACCTAATTCGAAACAAGGCCCCGGGAGTAGACAACGTTCCATTAGAACTATTGATAGCCTTGGGAGAGCCAGCCCTGACAAAACTCTACCATCTAGTGAACAAGATGTATGAGACAGGTGAAATACCCTCAGATTTCACGAAGAATATTATAATTCCAATCCCAAAGAAAGCAGGTGTTTACAGGTGTGAAAACTCCCCAACTATCAGTTTAATAAGTCACGGATGCAAAATACTAATACGAATTCTTTACAAACGAATGGAAAAACCGGTAGATCAGGATCTCGGGGAAAATCAATTAGGATTCCGTAGAAATTTTGGAATGCGTGATGCGATACTGACCCTACGAATAATCGTAGAAGGTAGATTAAGAAATGGCAAACTTACTTTTCTAGGATTTGTAGACTTAGAGAAAGCTTTTAACAATGTTGACTGGCATACCCTCCTTCAAATTCAGAAGGTTGCAGGGGTAAAATACAGGGAGCGAAAGGTTATTCACAACTTGTACGGAAACCAGACCGCAGCTAGAAGAGTCGAGGGGCATGAAAGCGAAGCAGTGCTTGAGAAGGGAGTGAGATAGGGTTGTAGCCTATCTCCGATGTTATTCAATCAGTATATTGAAGAAGCAGTAAAGGAAAGAAAAGAAAAATTTGGAGTAGGTATTAAAGTCCATGGAGAAGAAATAAAAACTCTGAAGTTTTCCGATGACATTATAATTATGTCGGAGAAAGGAAAGGACATGGAAGAGCAGATGAGCAGAATGGACAGTATCTTGAACGGAGGATATAAAATAAACACCACCAAATAATAACGAGAATAATGTAATGTAGTCAAATTAAATCAGGCGATGCTGAGGGAATTTGATTAGGGAATGAGACAGTTGAAGTAGTAAATGAGATCTGCTATTTGGGAAGAAAAATGACTGATTATGGTTGAAGTGGAGAGGAAATAAAATGTTGACTGGCAATTGCAAAGTAAGCTTTTCTGAGAAGGAGAAAATTGTTAACATCGAGTATAGATTTAAAAGTCAGGAAGTCTTTTCTGAAAGTATTTTTAGGGAGTGTAGCAATGTATGGAAGTGAAACATGGACGATAAATAGTTTAGACGAGAAGAAAATAGAAGCTTTCGAAATGTGGTGCTGCAGAAGAATGCTGAAGATTAGATGGGTAGATCACGTAACTAATGAGGAGTTACTGAACAGAATTGGGGAGAAGAGGAATTTGCGGCACAACCTGACTAGAAGAAGAGATCGGTTGGTAGGCCATGTTCTGAGTCATCAATGGATCACCAGTTTAGTATTAGAGGGCAGCGTGGAGGGTAAAAACGGCAGAGGGAGACTAAGAGATGAATACACTAAGCAGATTCAGAAGTATGTAGGTTGCAGTAGTTACTTGAAGATGAAGAAGCTTGCACAGGATAGAGTAGCATGGAGAGCTGCATCAAACCAGTCTCTGGACTGAAGACCACAACAACAAGAAGTAGAATTTAGTTATTTACTGCCCCAGATGTTGCTGTTTTATATGCCAACTGTGTACTGTCAAATCGACTGTCTAATTCCTCAACATTTACGCAGTATTTTGGATAATTGTGGGAAAGTTATATCTAGAAAAGTTTATGAAGTAAGCTATACTAATATGCGTGAACAAATGCAGTATCAGTATTGAACGAAAAGACAAATGTTAACACAAAAGATTCTTTTATTTGCACATACCTACAACCTTGTGTCTGGGACAAGTGTAAGTAATACCTGATTCGTTTTATCTCAAAATATACTTGTCAGGACAATAACTAATTGATAGTCGATGTCCGTTCTGTTGACATCCTTTATGTATTGAATCATACATACGTTTCAGAGAAAAATCGAAAGTGTTTGCGATATGTTAGGTAGTGTGTAGAGGGCTGCTTCTGTCGCCCTTGTCACGGCTCTCCCCGTGCTGGCCGGATGCCATATTTCCCGCTCGCTTGTATTTCATAAGCGCCATCACAACAGCGTCGCACGTTTGAATTCCAAGAGGTGTCCTGTCAGTCGCGAAGGGAAAAACTGCCTTGAGTTATCGGGACAACGGCGGCCGGATAAACCAGCGCGCGTCACAAGACTCCGCGCCTGCTAAATGTGCGAGCAGTTCGCATTCATTCTCACCAAGGACGGCTCGGCAGCCGCTCTCATACATGTTTCTGAAGTCTCGTCCCCATCCGTGCCGCCACACAGCAACAGCAGCAGCCAGAGGAGGCTTCTGGCAATCTCACGCTTGTGTGAAAGCCTCTTTGAGAGCATCCAGCACATGCTCATTTTTCTCAACTGCGAAGAAAAGGTTTCTTGGGATGCAGTTTGCCGACAGCTTTGGGGCCATGAAACCTCGTAGATCCAGTCGTATTTGATATTTGTTTTTGGCTCTACGACTAGAGTGATTGCTAATGCATGAGAGAAAAGGATCAGGTAATTGTTTTATCATGTGAGGACTGTTCAAAATCGATTCGAACTTTTCTTATTCAGCAACGAAGCGTCCTTGCGAGATGTGTTTGACAGCACTATCTCTTTCACTAGATTTCAGTTTAACACACTGTTTAACACTGTTTGTATCTGTTATTGTCATTTCAGAGATGACATCGGGTTCATCGAAAAATTTTGTGGCAAGAGCGCTATGGTTTCAAATGTGGTGCGAAATTGGGAAATGCATGTAAGGAAACGTTTGAAATTTTGAAGCCAGATTACATCGACCGTACTCTTGACTCAAGACAATGTTTTTCGGAAATGACCGTCAATTAATCCTCCATCGCCAAGGCCTTCAACATTTACTGATCGTGGACATATCAAAGATCTGGTGCGTGTCGGTAGTTTGGCAGAGAACAGGCAGAAGTGGCTGGAATCTTATTTGGTTCGCATTATGAGATTTAAACCGAAAAACGTAATATGCATTAAGATGCAGTTACGTTTAGACGTCGTTTTATGACAGAAAAGTCGGAGAAGCATTGAGTGAGAATTTTAGCAAGTGGATAATGATGTAACATTCATCCAAAGGATCATCACAGGAGACGAGAGTTGGGTTTATGATTAGGCCTTAGGGAGAAAAGTCCAATTATCATAGTGGGACGGCTACCGGTTTCCATACCCAGAAATGGCAATCTCGATCCAATGTGTAAACGGTACTCACAGTTCGTCTCGAAGTCGATAGTACTGTATATTTAGAGTCTGTGTCTCAGCGTCAGTCAACCCTCGTTACTATACAAGCGCTTTCCATAGGACGTGCAGAAAAATGCATAAACAGGGCTCACAGTTTTGCAGCTCAAGATTACTTGAGAATGACGACTTGTCAGTCCTCTCAGTTGTGTCATTTAGCGAGTTTTGTGTCAAAAATCGGGTGTCTGTTATGCCCACTCACTCTGTTTCCTAGTTCTCACTACGTATGTCATATTCTTGTCTCCAAAATAGAATCAGTGATTTTTTCGGCCACAATTAAGGATAATTTATAACGGCTGTTGAAATGCCTTCTGCGACTGCATGACGAATGTGGAAACTCTACTGGAACAGGCTTGCGAATAGAGGTAGGGAGTAATGAAAATATGTAAGTTGAATAACGGTGTTATTCAAAAAAGTCCGATTATTTCGTTAACACACTTCGTAAAAATAGCTACTGAAAATATTACACGTCTGTGACGATGCAGAATACTTAAATATCGTGCATGTTTACGGCTTCTGAAATGACGGTGCTCTAGCTGCTGTCGATTATTATCGGTGTTTCGCATACGGTGAAGTTTTTCGTTGTCATGATCTTACATTCCTTGAGAGCGATTGGCTGTCATCACGTATCATCCGTATGATCAATGAGTTTAACAAAATATACAGGAATAAAAGTATTTTAGCGTAATTCTACAGTTAGCAATTGATGCATTTCTGCATGTCTCGATGTTGTCCAAAGAAGATTATGGCGAAATACTCGTACTACGCGCAGAGCGCTTGTGCCCATTTCTTCTGCAGCATATGCAACATTTTGCAACCTATCGCGTTTTTACTGTTCATTAGCGATGAGTATTGGACCCTCGAGAATGTAAATATGTAGATACATGCATCTGCCACTCTCAACAATACCATACTTGACGAGTTTGTTTACGTGGCCATCCTCCACAGCAAGCACAGCAGTACTTGTTTTGTAAATAAAAACCGCATTCTCTTGCTGCACTCTATTTTATTTCTCACAGACGCGTTTCTCTTTTTTCACTTTAAGGCATCATCAGCGGGATAGTTCGTCGCATTTTCCAAACAGGATGAAACACATAATGAATTCGTAGTAGTTACGTCTTGAAATCGCAGATTTCGATCAAATGTCTATGATTAGTGACAGGAGACTGATTGTACATCACAACAATAAGAGCAAACAAGATAAGTGGGACGAAAAAAAGATCGAAACATAAAACAAGCTTTTGTTTTGTAAATAGAGCTGTAGTGCGACCACCAGCATGTGACAAGATGAGAGGAAACGCGAAGAACTATCCCACTGATGATACCATAAAGTGAAAAAGGCGAAACGCGTCTGGGAGAAGTAAAACACAGTGCAACAAGAAAAGGTTTTTATTTACAAAACAAATACAATATTTGTAGTCTTTGAGAATCGTTGTGTATGTTGCCTCAAATTGCAGGCAAACGTTTCCTCGTCATATCTTGAGACTACTATTTTGTACCAGGAAATGTGATTGGGTTGTGAAGCTCTGCATTTTTTAAGACTCTTTTTTTACTTTGCCAACTCAGATTACATTAGCAAACAGTCTTCAGGTCAGACGTCAATTTGGAACGCTCGATGTCCTTGAAGTGAGCCTGGTGCCAGATATGAAAACCTGACCCATCTTGGCCAGAGTTGTCAGCAGCGACGCCGGCGCGAATCCGCTCTTTTGCTCTGAAACAGACCTGAGTAAAACGTCATCTCACTCCAACTAAGAGCACCACCGGCTGACCATATTTCTGACCACACCAAATAGAAACATTCAATCGAGTAATGTTCGATTAAATAAAGGTTTGAAATAATAAAATCCTAACTGCAATGAATATTAAATTTGAAGGTAACAGCGCCCTTACGATTAACAAAAAACATCCACAACAGTAGTTACATACGTAACACACAAAAAACCACGTCGTCGATTAGTAACAACGCCTGCTACACATTATTGGACACTTTAGCGGCCACTAAACAAGCTACACGCAAGCTGCTTCTTGAACTAGTGCGCTCTCTTAATATTCTTTAACTTAAAGACAATAACATCACTAACATCTAAGGCCATAGCCATTTATCTTATAATACCACTAAACTACCGCACGCTTGTCCGCTGTTTCTCGACTGGAGGGTAAGCCGGTTCGAACCCTCGTGGTGTAAAAAAGTTTCACTATCAGTATTTGGCCGGCAAGGCGAGGAGAGGTGGTGGCACAAAATTTGTGACCACCAGGCTTTGCGCCAACGTTCTGGTTTAAATACCAAACCTCTCCGCAGTGTCTGCTGGAGGCCATGTGATACTGTTGAAGCTGCTCCGTCCGCCACTATTCAAGAGTAGTAGGCTATGTGCCGGCACCGGGTTTCACCCTCTCCCGTCTCTCTTCATCATTATCATCATCATCATCACACACACACAAAATAGTTCAAATGGCTCTGAGCACTATGGGACTTAACATCTGAGGTCATCAGTCCCCTAGAACTTAGAACTACTCAAACCTAACTAACCTAAGGGCTTCACACAACACCCAGTCATCACGAGGCAGAGAAAATCCTTGACCCCGCCGGTAATCGAACCCGCGAACTTTTCAGAGCAGCAACTTAGCACGACCACGAGCTGCGGACACACACACACACACACACACACACATACACACACACACACACACACATACACACACACACACACACACACATACACTAGTATTACAAGTAGTGTGTAATAGAGCGTGTTGGAAATAAGCAAATAAACAAAAAATGGCTCTGAGCACTATGGGACTTAACATCTATGGTCATCAGTCCCCTAGAACTTAGAACTACCTAAACCTAACTAACCTAAGGACAGCACACAACACCCAGCCATCACGAGGCAGAGAAAATCCCTGACCCCGCCGGGAATCGAACCCGGGAACCCGGGCGTGGGAAGCGAGAACGCTACCGCACGACCACGAGATGCGGGCCAAATAAACAAACAAATATCACAAAACTGTCGGGTGATAACGTCTTAAGCTTTTCGGCTCTAGCCGTAGCTTGATCTAGATTTTCAGAGCAGCAGCTTAGCCCTTTGTAACTAGACATGGATTAGCCTGGTCAATACTAAAAATAGAACCCCAACAGAGGCAGCAGTTTTGCTAGTAATCCGGGCCCTACTCTAATTCATCACTAAAAGAGTTAGAACAGCTCTAACTGTAGAATTTTGCTCCTGGGAGCTCGTAATAGCCACTTACGTTGTTCCTTAAACTAAAGACTCGGCCTTGCGTTCAATAACATAGCCAACTGCATGAAGAAAGGTTCACATAAAACCCAACGAAGTTTAAAAGACAAAACACAAGATGAAAATATTCAAGGCACACAGTGATCAACAGTGTCGCTACTTAAAATCGATACTCTGACATGTATTCAGTAACTATGTAATACCAAACCAAGACGAGAATTCTCAAGCTAACACTAACACAAGGCAACAACATGACCAGATAGGCACACGTTGGTTCAATACATACAGCCAACAAGATTAAGACAAATTCATAAGACAGAGACAGCCAAACTGTTCTCTCGAACACGGTGACCGCGAACTACACATCCTCGGACAGCCCAGACTGGAGTACACCCGACCGAGTGACAATTCAAACGACAGTGGCGCAGCCAGTCTTAATTATAGCAGGCACATTCCGCTACAGTTGCTCAAGATTCCAAAAAGTATAGGAGCCAGACTTACTTGTCAGTTCCTTCCTTCTCCGTCAACAACATCACTAATCTTATCATGCAACGATGATATTGGGAACAACTACAGGATTTTCGTCTGATTCCAAAAAAATGTTCAAATGTGTGTGAAATCTTATGGGACTTAACTGCTAAGGTCATCAGTCCCTAAGCGTACACACTACTTAACCTAAATTATCCCAAGGACAAACACACACACCCATGCCCGAGGGAGGACTCGAACCTCCGCCGGGACCAGCCGCACAGTCCACGACTGCAGCGCCTTAAACGGCTCGGCTAATCCCGCGCGGCGTCGTGTGATTCCAAGAAGTCAACGAACTTATAACTAAATAGCCAGTATAAAACACCAGACTGACAAGCTGTTAGTAACTGATCCTTCACTTGGTTTGCGTGCCAGGAAAAGAAGAAAACGTAATCGTTACGAATCACCTAGAACACATCGTTGCGGAAACACAAAAAAGCGAGCCAAAGCCAATTTCCCAAGAGTGATACATGACTAAATGAGAGCACAAACGCACACCAAACTCTGTGTAGAACTACTCCGAGATCAGCTTGTCGCCGCCTTCAACAGAAAACTAACACTATCTTACAGCTGACGAAAAATTACAGATGCTAATCGATACTTTCGCTCTGGAAAAGTGAATTTCCAAGTCATGTGACACTTGAGAGAAAGACCTCGAAAGCACTGCCACTTCAAGGAGGATACTTCATAGCGTCTGACTCGGTGTAGATTTCATTGCGCACTGGTACAATCATTGGTGTATGAAATTGGTACAAGAATTCAACCAGTTCCATTAGTACAACGGTCTCAGTTTACAGCTGATAATACAAACCATCAGACAATTTACAATTCGTCCCTGATCATCCACAATATTTTGCGCTTCCATAAAGTGATGCCTGAACCGGTCGATAATACACACGCTCACCGCTACATAAATCGGACCGACAATTAATAACTGATAATTCTTCATGCTGTTCGCATACCAAAAGAAGACGTAAATATACATTATCACCAACCACGCTACATTGCGGAAAATAATTTAAGAATACGGGATACCAAATTAACTAGGTGCACACATGCACATTAAACCCACCGCTAAATCCTGGACCATATAACAGGAAACAAACTAACTAAAGCTGGTAGAATGCAACGACTCAAGGCGATACTTTACCCATACGCAAATGAGTAACCATATTATCGAAACACTCTAACAACTTCACTACTTTGGAGAATACTGAATAGTACGCAGTTCCACTCCGCTGCACATGACGGCGAGATGAGTAATACATGTGACTTCACGCCTGAGCGAGTTAAGGAGGAAAACATATCATCAAAACCGGTAGAAGAGTTCCATACTGAGGCCCTCTCTACCGTATTTTACAAGAGAGAAGACTCCATCTTTGTCGTGCTTCAAGTCTAGGGTGGCGGGAACGGCCATCAGGCAGTGCCACTTCAGAAGGGAGCACCACGCACGGTCTACGACTCGAAAGCCAGGATCTCTGGGTGTAATACGGAATATTGCGTGGGATGTTTGTGTACCATCTCTATATCATGCTTAAATCGTATCCAAATAACAGGCTTGATATTAGTAATGTCGACGTAAAAACTGCCAAACGAACACTCTCACTTCTACACAAGTAACACATGAAGAACAAATCGTGACACACATTGCCCGCCTTCTACTTAAACGGGTTTTTAAACCTGCGGCTCGTGACGTCATTGTCAGAGTCAAGGGCTTTCATAACAGAAAGCCGGTCACATTTGCATTCAAATCATTTATAGGAGTATGATGCAATCTGGTTGACGAATGACTATTCACTACATATGGAATTACTTAGTAGTGACACTTCAGCAAGAGGCTGTGGAGGACCCGAACTGACTTGCAACACCCCTCACCGAACACAGGCAATATTTAATTCACTCGTAAACTAAATCTAAATGGTGTAGAAAGGCGAAAGTACTACCAGTGTGCTGTGGAAAAGCTAAAGAAATCCTAAGAATACATAATCCTTTAATCATGAGTAAACCGGAGCTTCTGTATGTACATTCTTGTAGAGATGGTTAGCGGACTCGGCTGTTCGACACAGGATGTCAAATTAAACACCTTTCAGCCGTCTAGTTCCCAAATTTGGTTTATTTGGCTACCAGTTTCAGTGTTTTACTACGCCATCTTACGGCCGCTGACCGACGTGTAGGAAGATCCTACCTGGGTTCTGATCAAAACAGGGGCCAGCAATACTGGTACTAGTAGATTTTTGCTCTAGCGATCACTTCAACCATACTAGTATTGCTGGCCTTTGTTTTGATCAGAACAGAGGTAGGATCTTCCTACACGTTGGTCAGGGGGCTGAAGATGGGGTAGTAAAACGTAGAAAGGGGTAGACAAATAAAACAAGTTTGCAAACTAGACGGTGTTTGACATCCCAAACCAAAGCTTTGTCGGAGATCTCTAACATGAGACAAAATATCGCGAATTATGCTTCGCTCTGCGTCGACATTTAACACGTCGAGAAACAGATCGCTAACTGTTCAGTTAATCTGATATGTTTTCTGATTACCTTCTTCATTTCAGACCTAACAAAAATTTGAGATTTATGCTTTTTAACCGAATTACTAAACAGTCTTACCCGTACTGGGAGAAACAGAATGTCGATGTAAAGAACTACACAGAAATGTTTTTCAAACAGCGCAGCGAATTATTTTGTGTTTTAAACACCGAATTACAGCGATGGGCTTCAGCCGGACTCAGCTGCTAATAATAGATTTCTAGTGAAAATGTCTAAACTTACGAAAATATAATTTTGTGATACAGCTGGTTTAAGATTCAAGAAAGTGGTTTTTATAAATGGAATAGACTTCGAGACAGCGGAACGTTTCAGATATATTAGGTAATGGCTAGTCAGCGATTTAAAAAGCAGATTTTAAACGGCAAAGCTTGTACATTCGGATAAAACACGAATTACCTGCACATAGATCAAACGAGCCGTAGAATCCGCATTGAGGGAAGATCAGTCTGGATCCGGAGAAATGTAGGAACACGTGAAGAAATACTGAGCCGACGGTTTAAGATAGATTGAAGAAATAAAAATTCACATTTATACATTTGTAGATGTAGCTAAAAGTTTTTAACAGTGTTGACTGGAATCAGTCTGCAGATATCACTGATAAAATTCATGGAGCGAAAGGTTATGTACAGTTTGCACAGAAAACAGACAGCTATGAGTCGAAGAATATCCAAGCGATGCAGTAGTTAAGATGGAAGTAGGAGCTGTATGGCCTATTCCCCACTTCATTCTGTCTGAACATAACGCAAGCAGTGAAAAAAAATTTAGATATTTAGGAAAGGAATTCGAGGTCAGAGAGCCGATGAAGATCAGTGGAATGAAATGGATAACCTCTTGAGAAGAGGTTATTATATAAACATTAATAAAATGGAAGAAAAGTACTTGAGTGCAGGAGAATTAAATCAGCCGACGCTGAGGGAATTAGTTTAGGAAAGATGATACTAAAAGTAGAAGAATTTTGCAATTTGGGCAGAAAAATAACTGATGTCCGAAGGAAGGTAAACGTAAAATGTCGACTACCAATAGCAGGAATGTCGTTTGTGAAAAAGAGAAATTTCTTAACCTGGAATGTAGAGGAAAGTATTAAGTCTTCTTCTGAAAGTATTTGTCTTGAGTCTAGCCATACTGAAAGTGAAAAGTGGGCGACAAACAGTGTAGGCAAGAGGAAACCAGCGGCTATTGGAATGTCGCTTATAAGAGTACCGGTACTGAGAAGACTAGATAGGTAAATTGTTTCGCTAATGAAGAGGTACTTTATCGAGTTGGTGAGGAAAGCGTGTAATGGCACAAAAAGATTAAAATAAGTGACAAGTTTGCAGGCAATATCCAAAGTCGTCAAAAAAAAAAAAAAAAAAGAAAAAAAAGTAATCAAATGGCTCTGAGCATTATGGGACTTAACATATGAGGTCATCAGTCCCCTAGAACTTAGAACTACTTAAGCCTAACTAACCTAAGGACATCACACACATCCATGCCCGAGGCAGGATTCGAACCTGCGACCGTAGCGGTCGCGCGGTTCCAGACTGAAGCGCCTAGAACCGCTCGGCCACCCTCGCCGGCAAAGGCGTCAAGGAATAGTTAATTTTGCAATGTGTATGCGTACGTCTGTGAGCGGTGGAGGGGATAACTAATTGTAGAGGGGGGACTATGTGGTGAATACAGTAAGCAAGTTCAGAAGGACGCAGGATACAGTACGTACCAATGGAAACCTCCAATAACATGACTCCGCCGCTATCACAGGTACTTAAAATGTCTCTGCCATTGTCGTTATTTAAGTAAATGCTTTCCTGCACTGTATTTTGAATTTATTATGGTGCACTGCATATGACAGACGGCTTCTTCCAGTCTGTGGTGGTGACTTTACAGCTGCCTCGTTGGCGAGTTCTTAGACTGTAAAAGGAAATTTTTTTTTATCATTCATGATAACGCAACCCTCAGTTTCTGCCTATGTTTTAAATGGCAGTAAAGATGTTACAGCCAAACGACTCTTTGCCCATAATTTGTGACAGCTCGTCAATTTCGTTTCTGGGACTATCTGGCTTACGGGGCGTATATTAGTTCTGTAAGCTACAGCTATCTTTGATGTTGCGAGTCTGAAGTCAGTCAGTCATTTCCTTCTCTCACATTACCGTGGAAAGAGTTTTCTTAGTGATATCAGAGTGGTATGGAGCATTATCAAGAAAAAATGTTGTCGATTGCTTTACATTTGATATTAACGAGTCTGCGAACGGCTTAGTAACGATTCATATATTCATGATAATCGCATGCCTTCTTTTATTTTAAAAGCGAGAGAAAATGTTAAGTGTATGCATGCAGAAATTTGTCCACCTCGGTTACATTGATGCTATTCCCTTAGTTGTAGGTCCCACACTGCTTAAGCACGTGGCCGGACCTGTCCACGTTTATAAACCGCGGCATTTGTTTGTGATTCGCCCAACGGATCTGCTTTGAAAACCGGTAACGCTGCTTATATAATCTGTCCTGAAGAGAGATCGCATTCTAAACAAATGAGCGCTTTTTTCATGCAAGATTACTTCCCTTAAGTTTCAAATGGTTCAAATGGCTGTAAGCTCTATGGGACTTAACATCTGAGGTCATCAGTCCCCTAGACTTAGAACTACGTAAACCTAACTAACCTAAGGACATCACACACATCCATGCCCAAGGCAGGATTCGAACCTGGGACTTACCATCTGAGGTCATCAGTCCCCTAGACTTAGAACTACGTAAACCTAACTAACCTAAGGACATCACACACATCCATGCCCGAGGCAGGATTCGAACCTGCGACAGTAGCAGCCGCGCGGTTCCGGACTGAAGCGCCTAGAACCGCTCGGTCACAGCGGCCGGCCCTCACGTTTCCTTCTTCGATGCTTTCCCCAGATTGCTTTTTTTTTTCTCGGAGAGCCACAACAAGCGTTTAACTCCTAGCAACTGACGTTAGCCTTTTGACATTGTGGAGTACCATATAACAAACAATAGTAACAAATAATATTAACTCCCGAAACCAAAAACAAACAAAATCACAGCACGCAGCGCAACGAACACCTACGACTCAGGACAACGAACACGTACGACTCAGGACATATGGCTGCCTGAAAGTCAAGATGCTGCAGGCGATAAGCAATATACTACTGAAGGGCGTGGGTGATGGTTTGGCGGCCACCAGCGGTTGCTGGTGCTGCAGGTCTTGCGAGAATAGTTGAATGCGTAGTGTGCCCTACGTATGAGCCTCACGCCGCTACTTCCTTCAAAGCTGTCAGTTCTGAAACTGACCTTGAACCTAGTGCTAGAAATATGAAAACCAAATTAACCATAGTACTAACAAAAGTTCTTAGCAAACGATATCTGGAAACCCCGTCAGTCCAAAAAGTTTCTGAACTGACTTAATAAAAAATTGATAAAAGTTAATATGATGGTTTTTATGCTTCAGGCGTTCTTCATAGTCTCCCACCATTTGAGTAGAACACACAGAACTTTCACACATCCATGTGAAACTGTCACGAAACTCCTTCCTTGAGAGGTTGTTCAACCTGCGCTCCCCATTGGCTTCAGTGCCGGTTATGTCGTCAAAGCGTTGACCCCTAGTGTGAATTTCAGCACTTTGTCGTTTTATGGTAGCTTTGTGTTGATAACACCACGTCTCGCGACACGTCATGAAATTTTTTCCAGAAAACAACTGCCCGCGTTTTCAGTTTCAGTCAAGACGTGGCAGGCGTCCACGCGTCGTACTTTTTGTTTGCGAGTCAGTGTGCGCAGGACAAACTTTACACACGCCTGTCTCTCTTTCAAAACATTCTGGGATATGTTTATAACGCTTGATTTACATATATGGCTCCATTGCGATTTGTCACACAACAACACTGCCCCTCTAAGGCCGCACGTCCACTACATAACATCGCCCGCTCACAGCTGACTGGCCGGATGCACATCGGTTTACAGTCTTTAGTTCAAGCTGGAACCGTAACTACTGTACTCAGGCAAGGATTGAGTCTGAAATTTCTGGATGGTCGGTGCATATAAAAATGGTATTTTAACGTTGTCGTCTTAATTAATTCAAATTAATTACAATATTTTATTATGTAGGAACCCGGTCACGTAACTGATATTTATCTACTGCTGATTAGACTCAGATAAATCAGTTGCTTCAAAAAAAAAAAAAAACTGTTTCTAAAAAGTGTCTGAAACCAAAGAGTACAACATTTTCATATTAGCTCATCAAAGCTGTCGTCCACAAATTTTGTCTTACAATCATAAACTGTGGTTGAACACCACATTATTTTATTAGACATGATCCTACAGGTGGTGGTACGCCGTTGTCCTCTTTCGCAACCAGTTAGAGCGGCCTACAGTTTGATGTGGACTCCTAACCAGGGTATAAATCTACATTATACACATTGTCAAACGTTTCCAGAGGTGAAATAAGTGGTGAGTGCCACACAAAAGACCTAGAATTAACTGGAGACCGAACTCCAGACCTTTGGAAACACCTAACCACCGAGCCACCGAGCCAATCTCTGGTCCGTCCCACGACTCTTGTCTGTCACTTATCACATCTTTCAGCTCCGGTGATGCTTGTTAATGTAAAAAATGCCGAATTCTCCCGCGATTCGGCTTCCACATTAAACAGGCCCCATGCCCACCAGTAATTGGACGTATAATTCAGTTCAAAGGTCAGAGAACGCTACAGCGAAATACCTCGAATAGGACTATGCCGAGGAAGGTACTGTGGTATTCAAACCAACTCTTCAGGCTAATATCAGGTTTATCTGACAGTCAATAAATTTTAGTAACGGTAGACATAATTTCTAAAATAAAACTGAAAACAAAAACACAACATATATGATAGCAACCAACTGAGCGACTACATTCAAAATTAATGGTAAGAAAAGAAATGTGTAATTTCAAACAGTTCTACATTGTACTCGCAAATGTATTCTGTGCCATCTCATTGGTTACCAGTTCCATCCATTTAATCTTCGGAAGTCTTATTTGGTAACACATTTCAAAAGCTATTCTCTTATTGTACGTCCTGTTTTATTCCATGATACACATCCATGTACGCCGGCCATGGTGGCCGGGCGGTTCTAGGCGCTTCAGTCTGGAACCACGCGACTGCTACGGTCGCAGGTTCGAATCCTGCCTCGGGCATGGATGTGTGTGATGTCCTTAGGTTAGTTAAGTTTAAGTAGTTCTAAGTTCTAGGGGACTTACGACCTCAGCTGTTGAGTCCCATAGTGCTCAGAGCCAATTTGAACCACATCCATGTAACGCAATACTCCAGACAAATACTTTCATATAAGATTTACAAATACTTAAATTTATTTACAGTGTTAACATGCCTCTACTTCTCAGAAAAATTTTTCTTGCTGCTGTCCATTTGAATCATATAATTTACACGCTCCATTTTTATCGTCGTCAGTTACTTTATTGCAGGGTAACAAAACTCGTTTACTATCTTTAGGCTTTCATTTCCTAGTCTGATTGCCTCAAGATCACTTGGGTTAATTCCATTACATTCAAATACCGTTTCCCCACACCCTTTCTCCAATACACTAACCACTCTATTCTAGTGATTTTCCATTGTCATCAACGAACCTTAACGTTTTTATTCCGTCTGTGAGCATTCAACGTTACCCATAATCTCTACGTTACAAATCTCACTGCATTCTTAACTATTGCTCCTCTTTCACATCCGACTCATAACTGTAATCTGGTTTCCGCTCCTGCCGCAGTAACCTTTCATTCCATGTACAGTAAGGTGACGAAAGTCATGAGATACCTCCTGATATTGTGTCTAACCTCTTTTTTGCCCGGAGTAGAGCAGCAGCACGACACGGTAAGGACTCACCAAGTCGTTGGAAGCCGCGGCAGAAATACTGAGCCTTGCTGCCTCATAGCTGTCCATAAGTGCGAAAGTGTTGCCGGTGCAAGATTTTGTGAACGAACTGACGTCTCAATTATACCCCGTAAATGGTCGTTGGAATGCACGCCCGGCAATCTGGGTGGCCAAATTATTCGTTCGAACTGTTCAGAATGTCCTACAACCAATCACGAACGATTGTGTCCCAGTGACATGACGTCGTGGCTTGGGAACACGAAGTGCATGAATGGCTGCAAATGGTCTCCAAGTAACCGAACAGATCCGTTTCCAGTCAATGTTGGGTTCAGACGGACCGGCGTACGCTGTCCATTCCATGTAAACACAGCCCACACGAATATGGAGCCTCCTCCACCTTGCACAATGCATTGTTAACAACTTGGATCCATGGCTTCGAGGGTCTGTGCCACACTCGAAACTTACCAGAAATTCTTAAAAACTGAAATCGTGCATCATCTGACCAGGCCACGGTTTTCCAGTCGTCCAGAGTCCAACCGATATGGTCACGAGCAGAAGAGAGGTGCTGTAGGCGATGTCGTGCTGTTTACAAAGGCACTCGCGTCGGTAGTCTGCTGCCATAGTCCCTTAAGCCAGATTTCACCGCACTATCCTGATGGATACATTCTTCGTATGTCGCATATTGATTTCCGTGGTTATTTAACGCAATGTTGCTTCTCTGTTCGCACTGACAACTCTACGCAAAGGCCGCTGCTCTCGGTCGTTAAGTGAAGGCCGTTGGCCACTGCGTTGTCCGTGGTGAGAGATAATGCCCGAGGTTGGTATTCTAGGCACACTCTTGACCATGTGGACCTCGGAATATTGAGTCCCCTAACGACTTCCGAAATGGAATGTCCCATGTGTCTAGCTCCAACTACCATTCCGCGTTCATAGTCTATTAATTCCCGTCATGCGGTCATAATCACGTCGAACACCTTCTCACCTGAACTACCTGAGTACAAATGACAGCTCCGCCAATGCACTGACCTCTTACACCTTGTGTACGCGATACTACCGCCATCTGTATATGTGCATATCGCAGTCCTATGACTTTCGTCATGTCAGTTTATGTCGTCAGTGATTAATTCAGAATTTTACAAATTATACTCCACACAACGTCGGCAAATTTCTTTTCTAATTAATACGGGTATGTATTTCTTCAGACTAAACTATGTAGGTACGACGAGAGTAAATTCGGCGTAGTCTGTTCCTATGTTACTCCTGAATGCTATATCACCTGCCATTTCCGTTTCTACCAGTCGTTCCATTAATGTGTAGACAATATTCGCACAACAGATTAAGTTTTCACAACGTTATTTTTAATTCTGCTGTAAGCGGTGTAAGAGGTGAGGTATGCGCTATATGCGCTGCCTGCTATAGGCAAGGCATAGGAGAGTCTCTGACCAGAGAGCAGTATGTCGTTAGTTGTTGCTTGTCGCTAATCTGCGCTTGTCTGCGCGTGTCGACAGTAGTCTTGAGTAGTCTGCGTGAGTCGGCGGTAGTCGACGCGTGTCGGCTGTCTGCTCTGCTCGGGACTCTGGTCAGGACTCTGGAGGATGAGTATTGTTGTAGAAGGTAAAGAAGCAGCCTTGCGCATATCTAGTAATGTATATTAATTGTCATTTAATTTCTTTCAAAAAATGCCCCAATAATAATTTTTATAATATAAAGTAATTTTTTTAAAAAAAAGGATTCATTTCAATTTAAATTTTTTTTTCCAATGAATAATTATTCCTTTCACGAATCACAAAGCATGGGCCAGCATTGCACGGAGCTGTGCCGAAAATTATTATGTAAGAGCAGATATATTTGCAGTTTTTATTGAGGTAAGAATTTTTTGCTTTTTTATTCAGAATACAGGGCCGAAGGGCAGCGCTGCTGTCCTCATAAAATTTACCAGGTTACTAAATTTCTTTTATTATTTTGGTGTTTAGGAATTTTTCTGTTTCGAACTTAACATTAAATGAGAAAAGGATTTTGTGGGAACATTAAATGTGAATGCATTTATGCACACAGATTATAAATGGGAGCCAATTTTGTTCAGAGGTTACAATATTAAAAAATTCATTTAATTATTATTTTTGTGGGGAGTTTACGCTTGGTTCAATTACATTTAATATAAATTTTGTGGGGAGGTTACAGCGGTGCCTATCTTTCCGATACCCACAAATGTCTTTACAGCTCTGCATTTTTCCTTTCAGTGATCCTTGCACTAAGCGTTAATCTCATTTTCTTCCGCCAGATTATTCTGCAGTGTTTTACATTTCCTCCGCTCCCCGCTTAAATCATCTTGTATCTTAAAACATCTTACATATTGTCCAAGCATTTCTGCTTTGTCTTTTCTGATTAGGTGGATTTTATTCTTTTATCTGTACTATTTGACCTCTCATAGCTACGGAGTTATTACTGTTTTGCTTCAGTTAGTCCTTGCCTAATGTTCTTGTTGATATTCTCATCCATCTCTGGCTGCTACAACTTATACAAGTACCATATCCTTAATTTATCGTATTTCTTCTCATTACCTCTGCATTTCTTAATTAATAAAATATGCACACAGTGCAAACCAGAGCAAAAAAAATGTTGTGCGATTTAAAATTAGGATTCTAACTTTTTATCCTATTAATGCTCACTTTCTGTGATCGTCTGCATTCATCAGGTGTTTTCTATGAATAAAACTTTCTTAAACTGGCCTTAAACCATGAATTAACACTGATTAAATTGTTGTCCATCGAACTCAAGGTTTCCCCTGCTCGGCTGTTTTGTTCATTTTCCCCCTCCCGCTCCTGTGTGTGCTGAATTTCCTGTTGTATCGTCGCTTTTATTGGTAGGCTCAATTTTAAATCTCACCCAATGAACGATCTACATCGGGCTACCACACCTACCAGTATTCTTGAAGTATCCCAGAATCTCCGACCCTGCGAGGTCTTGAAGTCCCTCAACATCAGATGGCGTGTGGCATGGGTACGACTGAGTCGCTCTCACGCTGGACCCTGTTACGGTGTTTCTCAACGTTGGCCGCTGGTTATTTAGCGGCTTACTTGGCGGATTTTGTTGTGAAAATTTCTGCAAGTATTTCTCTACATTCTTCGTCAAGAAGGCTGCAGCCCAGCAACAAGCCCGTTTGCTTGTAACAGGAACGCTGGTAAGCCTTTGATCAAGTGCCCCAGGAGCTCAGGACTCGACAGCATCCCTTTGCTGGCAGTCAGCTGCTGAACAGGACAACGCTTCATCTCTTCGTCTTCTGTGGACGCAGGAAGAGTCTCACTACGTCCAAGTGCGGTTTAAGTGGAGCCTTTTGTGTTCCTGAGCATCTCGCAGTATTACAATTCTCCTATTCTTTTTCGTTCTATTCTTACTGCCACTCTGAAATTTCAGTCCCGCATTAAACCTTCACCTCCCTTAACATACTGAATAATTTATTTCGTACAATCATACATTTGTTTACTCTCCTCAGCACTAGGGTGTTAATAAGGATTCATATTTTTATTATTGTGGAGGGCCGTCATTTGGTTTCTATCTTGTGTATGACATTATTTCCCTACTCACCTATTCACTATCACATAGACCACTGCATGACATGAGTTTGATTTTGTGTGGATAAGCCTGTACTCACCTGACCAGACATTCTGTTTCTCCAGCCAATGACTTCCATTAGCTAGGTTCAACATATCCATTTAATCTTTCAAGTTGTGTAACCTACCTACACGATTATGGGACCTATTATTCCACGTTTAGACCTAAATACTATCAGATTTGATATTTCTTCTGACGACATTTCCACTGGTGGTCCCCATAAAGAGACTCGAATGGGGAACTATTTTACATTCTGAATATTTAACCCAGGGGTATATCATCATCATCAGCTGTAAAACTACTACCCTCAAGAAATATAGCTGGTGTAGGTGACTATCAATTACTTCCGTCACGCCGCAGTACCAGCATAACACGGCCATATTGGCTAGTGTTACAGACCAGAATAGTCAATCATCGAAGTGTTGCACATGCATCTACTGAAAGTAGCTCCCGCTCTTCTTTAAGAACTGTAAGTTATTCTGAACTCGCCATAGATACCCCATCGACGTAGATGCACCTACTGTTTAACTATTTTCACTGAATGGTCGCATCTATGGTTTGACTGTCTGGGTTAACATTGTTACATCCACCGTGGCTACAATTGTAGTTTGGCTCGCTGTTTCGTTAAGGCTCAGAAACAATCCCACAACAGTACATTGTATTGTTGGTAAGGGCAGAGAAACAGGGTAGACAGCATATAGTAACATTCTTTTAATATTCTACTGGTTGTTTAATCGCTAGGGATTTTCCTCACATTCTGATGGCACACATCGTACCCTAAGCCACTTCAAGGCTTTTCTAACAAAAAGAAAAAAAACTGCAGCGTCACAGATTTGTGTTGTTTTTTAGATATGCCGAGATTCACGTAAAAGAATCGTTCGCCATCAGATAGGAAACTGAATACGAAACAGAGGATGAAACATGTATAAGTGACTGCGATACAAACATATTTTTATTTCAGAGCTATAAGAATCCGGAAGCAGTGCCAATGTAATTGTTCTAGAGTGTTTGGTGTGTGTGTGTGTGTGTGAACAACGTCTCTTCTGTTCAGGCTACTTCCATTTTTTATGAAACATATAAAAACGAATTTATGTTGCGTTGTTGCGTCCGGACTCCTGTCACAAATTAATTTCATTGATGGACATACTATTTTCAGCTATGCTTCGTGAAGTATGGCCGTTCAGCTCCACTTTTAACCAAAGCAATTGCAGAGACACGTTAAAATTACAAATCTATTATAAACGAGACAGTGACTGCACATCCTTTGAAACTAGACAAATAAGTCGAGGCCACTGCCAGTACTTGGCCGGTAACGGGAGGAAAGGCGGTGCCATCATCAGTCTTTAGCGTCAGTATCCTGCGTTAAATTCCAAAACCTCTCCGCACTGTTCCATGGAGTGAGAGCATGTGACACTGTGATAGTGACTCGTCCGTCGTATGGGCACGCCAAGCTAGGTAGTTCATCTGGTGCTTTTAGAGTGGAGCAGGCTATTTGCCGGCACTGGGTTTCACCCTCCCCCTTCTCTCATCATCTCCAGCGCCAAACGCAGCTCCATACTCAACACACCTATTATAATCACCTGCAATTAACAGACATACGTAATTAAAGAGTTCGCGAAGGAAACGTGCCTGAGAGCGCGAAGGACAGGGGAAACCTTTCTAATTAGTCGGCAGAACCTATCCTTCGGAGTCTCCCAGCCATTCACGCCTTTCGACTTTACTTTACGTTTTCAGTGGTAACGTAAACGTAACTCTAATGGGTCTATATAGCTCGCAGAAAAAAGACTAGGATGAACAGAAAGCTACAAACACTTCAAGAAGAAAAGGAAACACGTTTGAGACGTAGAACCATCACTGGGGATCTAGTAAAGTGACTAGTCAAGAGTCAGTACTATGTCAGAGGGAAAAATGTTCAAAACAGGCACAAAGATGGAAAGGAAAAAGTGAAGAGTAATTGACTCACCTACGGAAACAAGGGTTGAAAACATTACACTTGGAGATTATCCGATACAAGTAAGAGAGAAGAAAGAAGCTACAGGTAATGGAAGAAGAAAGAGTATTCTCTTAAATAAAATGAAGTTCGTGTATTTTCTTACATGTTCCTTCGATTCTGTGAAGTCTGAACAAAGGCGTTCGCACATGAGTGTCATATCAATGATCGTAAGGTGTATGTTACAGGCAGTCCAGTGTTGTCATAGTGCCTGAAGCTGTACGAGTAGTTCAATAAATGAGCCGAAGCAGTGCAGTAAATGAGCCGATGAAACAAAATAATAAAATTGAAATCAACAAAGCAGCTAAGGCCAGCGTAGCCAGTACCTGTAATACAGTTGCAATATGGGTCTTATCGTGCTCTAGTCGGTAGTAACAAGGCAAGGAGAGTACACTAGATCAGCTGTATACAGTGTCACCCTAATGAATGCTCCTCGAAGTCGTGGCTGACAGATGATACACACTATGGGTATCCGAACTACTATTGGGGTGTGTCCAACCTTCGCCTTTAGCACGATTTGAATGCTGAGGATACTTTCAATGAGGTGTCTGAATGTCTGTGGAGGAATGGCAGCTCATTCTTACTCAAAGCCGAAACTGGAGAAGATAGTGATTTTCGACGCTGGGGTATAAAGCGAAGTCGGCGTTCTAACACATCCCACATGTGTTCCATTGGGTTGATGTGGGAACTCTGGGCAGGCGAGTCCATTTCAGGTATGTTATTGTCCACAAACCATTGCCTCACAGATGATGTTTTATCACAAGGTGCAGTGTCATGCTGACACAAACGATCAGCATTTACGAAATGTACCCGTAATGTACGCAGAATACAGGGCAGTAAAATGTGTTCAAGTCCCTCTTCTTAAGTACAATAAGGAGACGAAGCGCTGTACGCGGAAAACATCCCAGTACCGGCTGGGCTCTGAGCACTATGGGACTTAACTTCTGAGGTCATCAGACCCTTAGAACTTAGAACTACTTAAACCTAACTAACCTAAGAACATCACACACATCCATGCCCGAGGCAGGATTCGAACCTGCGACCATAGCGGTCGCGCGGTTCCAGAATGTAACGCCTAGAACCGCTCGGCCACTCCGGCCGGCCACGTCCCAATACCGTAACACCACCTTGTCTCTACATAACAGTAGGCACTGCACATGATGGCTGGTAACACTCTCTATATATTCGGTTAACCCAAAACCATTTATCGGATTGCCATGAGGCGTAGTGTGATTCATCACTCCAAATACAGGAAACTACACTCCTGGAAATGGAAAAAAGAACACATTGACACCGGTGTGTCAGACCCACCATACTTGCTCCGGACACTGCGAGAGGGCTGTACAAGCAATGATCACACGCACGGCACAGCGGACACACCAGGAACCGCGGTGTTGGCCGTCGAATGGCGCTAGCTGCGCAGCATTTGTGCACCGCCGCCGTCAGTGTCAGCCAGTTTGCCGTGGCATACGGAGCTCCATCGCAGTCTTTAACACTGGTAGCATGCCGCGACAGCGTGGACGTGAACCGTATGTGCAGTTGACGGACTTTGAGCGAGGGCGTATAGTGGGCATGCGGGAGGCCGGGTGGACGTACCGCCGAATTGCTCAACACGTGGGGCGTGAGGTCTCCACAGTACATCGATGTTGTCGCCAGTGGTCGGCGGAAGGTGCACGTGCCCGTCGACCTGGGACCGGACCGCAGCGACGCACGGATGCACGCCAAGACCGTAGGATCCTACGCAGTGCCGTAGGGGACCGCACCGCCACGTCCCAGCAAATTAGGGACACTGTTGCTCCTGGGGTATCGGCGAGGACCATTCGCAACCGTCTCCATGAAGCTGGGCTACGGTCCCGCACACCGTTAGGCCGTCTTCCGCTCACGCCCCAACATCGTGCAGCCCGCCTCCAGTGGTGTCGCGACAGGCGTGAATGGAGGGACGAATGGAGACGTGTCGTCTTCAGCGATGAGAGTCGCTTCTGCCTTGGTGCCAATGATGGTCGTGTGCGTGTTTGACGCCGTGCAGGTGAGCGCCACAATCAGGACTGCATACGACCGAGGCACACAGGGCCAACACCCGGCATCATGGTGTGGGGAGCGATCTCCTACACTGGCCGTACACCACTGGTGATCGTCGAGGGGATACTGAATAGTGCACGGTACATCCAAACCGTCATCGAACCCATCGTTCTACCATTCCTAGACCGGCAAGGGAACTTGCTGTTCCAACAGGACAATGCACGTCCGCATGTATCCCGTGCCACCCAACGTGCTCTAGAAGGTGTAAGTCAACTACCCTGGCCAGCAAGATCTCCGGATCTGTCCCCCATTGAGCATGTTTGGGACTGGATGAAGCGTCGTCTCACGCGGTCTGCACGTCCAGCACGAACGCTGGTCCAACTGAGGCGCCAGGTGGAAATGGCATGGCAAGCCGTTCCACAGGACTACATCCAGCATCTGTACGATCGTCTCCATGGGAGAATAGCAGCCTGCATTGCTGCGAAAGGTGGATATACACTGTACTAGTGCCGACATTGTGCATGCTCTGTTGCCTGTGTCTATGTGCCTGTGGTTCTGTCAGTTTGATCATGTGATGTATCTGACCCCAGGAATGTGTCAATAAAGTTTCCCCTTCCTGGGACAATGAATTCACGGTGTTCTTATTTCAATTTCCAGGAGTGTATTATCAGTTTGTGTACCTCGATGAAGGTAAACTCAAAGAAAACTTATGTTGAAACTACCGACACTGACAGAAGCTCACTTTCATAAATACACTCCTGGAAATTGAAATAAGAACACCGTGAATTCATTGTCCCAGGAAGGGGAAACTTTATTGACACATTCCTCGGGTCAGATACATCACATGATCACACTGACAGAACCACAGGAACATAGACACAGGCAACAGAGCATGCACAATGTCGGCACTAGTACAGTGTATATCCACCTTTCGCAGCAATGCAGGTTGCTATTCTCCCATGGAGACGATCGTAGAGATGCTGGATGTAGTCCTGTGGAACGGCTTGCCATGCCATTTCCACCTGGCGCCTCAGTTGGACCAGCGTTCGTGCTGGACGTGCAGACCGCGTGAGACGACGCTTCACCCAGTCCCAAACATGCTCAATGGGGGACAGATCCGGAGATCTTGCTGGCCAGGGTAGTTGACTTACACCTTCTAGAGCACGTTGGGTGGCACGGGATACATGCGGACGTGCATTGTCCTGTTGGAACAGCAAGTTCCCTTGCCGGTCTAGGAATGGTAGAACGATGGGTTCGATGACGGTTTGGATGTACCGTGCACTATTCAGTATCCCCTCGACGATCACCAGTGGTGTACGGCCAGTGTAGGAGATCGCTCCCCACACCATGATGCCGGGTGTTGGCCCTGTGTGCCTCGGTCGTATGCAGTCCTGATTGTGGCGCTCACCTGCACGGCGCCAAACACGCATACGACCATCATTGGCACCAAGGCAGAAGCGACTCTCATCGCTGAAGACGACACGTCTCCATTCGTCCCTCCAATAACGCCTGTCGCGACACCACTGGAGGCGGGCTGCACGATGTTGGGGCGTGAGCGGAAGACGGCCTAACGGTGTGCGAGACCGTAGCCCAGCTTCATGGATATGGTTGCGAATGGTCCTCGCCGATACCCCAGGAGCAACAGTGTCCCTAATTTGCTGGGACGTGGCGGTGCGGTCCCCTACGGCACTGCGTAGGATCCTACGGTCTTGGCGTGCATCCGTGCGTCGCTGCGGTCCGGTCCCAGGTCGACGGGCACGTGCACCTTCCGCCGACCACTGGCGACAACATCGATGTACTGTGGAGACCTCACGCCCCACGTGTTGAGCAATTCGGCGGTACGTCCACCCGGCCTCCCGCATGCCCACTATACGCCCTCGCTCAAAGTCCGTCAACTGCACATACGGTTCACGTCCACGCTGTCGCGGCATGCTACCAGTGTTAAAGACTGCGATGGAACTCCCTATGCCACGGCAAACTGGCTGACACTAACGGCGGCGGTGCACAAATGCTGCGCAGCTAGCGCCATTCGACGGCCAACACCGCGGTTCCTGGTGTGTCCGCTGTGCCGTGCGTGTGATCATTGCTTGTACAGCCCTCTCGCAGTGTCCGGAGCAAGTATGGTGGGTCTGACACACCGGTGTCAATGTGTTCTTTTTTCCATTTCCAGGAGTGTACATATATGTTAAGTGGCGTGTGAAGTTATAAGATTCTCATCGTCTTTGTCCGTAGTCTCACTAAGACATTCTTGTCCTCTGGTGCCCTACTCGGTGGTGGCTAAAGTCGTAGTGATGGAGAGATCTTAATAACTAGCGTTTGGAGTTTAGAAGAGGTAATGTTGTTTAGTTCCGGATCACCAGGCTTTGCCTCAGTGTCAGGGATTAAATCACAAATCTCTTCACAAGTCTGTCATGGATTTAGGTCTGTGGCATCGCCGATGGTGTTCCGTTCGCCAGATAGGGACAGTAAACTCAGCGGTCCCCTCGATACAGTTCAAAATAGTCGGCACCACGATTCACTTTCTCACTTCTTTCTCACGGTTATCGGTTTCGCAAACAAATGTAGCGTCCACACTTGTCTCAATGACCCACGCTCAATACCCTCAAGACAACACACTTTTCGCAATGGAAAGGCGACACTGTGCGAGAACAAAGAAAAGTAATTTGGCTGTTGGCCTTTCTTCTGCCACAAATTCAGACACCTTCCAATTTTTTCACGTTAAAGTGCAACATATAAGGTTATGCACTAAATTCTATGGTCAGCATCGTACGGTTGACAGCACTTTTATGGAGGAATCACATTAAGAAATAACTTCGCCTCTCTTTTCTAGAGTTTACCTCTACGTCGGATGGTGTTGGGGACCGATTATCTTTCTGTCATCACAGTCGTCGGGTAACATAAGCGAGAGAAGGCGTGCGCCCAATCTGTCTGTAAACCGTGTAAACGTTTTTTTGTCTGTTATCGTATTTTACACTGTGTATGTCGTGTTTTCTGAGCTGGTTGTTTTGGACCTGCCCAAACTTTGACAAAATGAGTGTGGAAAACCATCTAAAAACACCTTCATGCAGGCTGATTTGCCAGACGAAACTTCGTTAGCACGCCCTGCGTATTCGATCCGGGACTGCTTCACGTCTCTGTCTCACAAACTAGAGCGTTACGCGCTAGAGCTAATAGAGTCTCTCAGTAACGCTACAAACAATTAATACGATTGTGCACAGGACTGGAAAAACTGCCTGTGTATTTAAGTGCGGCAAGTGGACATAGGATTACATGCAAGTGAAGTCGCAGAAACCGAAGGTTAGTCCCATTAGCGTATTTCGAGTGGGGGATGATTAGATAACGCGCAAAGCGGCGAAGTTAACAAGGATTGAACACTGCGGGCTCCGCTGTGGTTGCGTCACCTGCTCGCTTTGTCGCTGAAGCCGTTGCAAATAGCTTGGCCCCGTCCGCTTTTTGGTGGCCGGCTGGTCGTGCGGCGCTATTGATCGGCGGTCATTGCATGACTGGCGCTTCTGCGACCAGGGACAGCGGCCAGCGTCCTCCACGGCCTGACTGCGCTCCGGTGGGCCTGCACCTCGGGCAGTATCGTTGGCAAATGAAAGGCCCTGTCGCGGGCGGGTTGACATGGTATGACGCCATGCTGAGTGGCAAAGATATTAGTGGACGCAACTTCCTTCAGCCCATAATGTCTGATGTTATTACAGATCTGGCCACACCGTTCGATTCATTTACAATCGCTACGCATACACTGAGGTCACAAGTTGTAACGTGCCGGGCTGAATCCTTGTATTAGTGTAACTTAAAGTTCACGTCACAGCCGGATGTAGTGAAACATTTCCTCACCGAGTAGATAGTACGCAGTGTTCCTGACCTACCTTGCTTTGCTTATTCAATATTGTCTTCTCGGTAGCTGCGTCCTTCTCACCTAAAGCAAACTGCAATTAAGAAGCCAGGATCCTAGATTATGTTTTCCAAAATCGAAAGTCAAGACCGTATTCATTGTTGAACACTTATGACAACCACAGTGAGATTTATTTGTTATCACTCACACACACAATATTCATGTGACCAGGCCTCTTACACTTAATAATCGTCACATTAGGTAGGTCAAAACTTCCAGTCTTTAACAACGTTCACAATACGCGTTAAATGTTCAAAGCCGAATACAATTACACTTTCTTGGTACCGACCGGAAAAGTTAAGCTTCTGTTTCAAGTATTATCACATCACATTCCGGCACCGACTTGCCGCACTTTTGCTCCATGGCAATCTGACCGAGAACTAACTGAGAACTGCACCAGCTTGACCTTATATAGATGACTGCTTAAATATTTGACTATTTCTGTTAATATATTATAGTTTATAATTTCCCAAGGTTAAAATGATCCTTTCTAATTGGTTTTGAAGTTAACTATTGGGTTTTATTACTTAAATAACATGAGTGAGCTGTATCAATTTAAATACGCAGAACCAACTTATGCATCCGGAGTGGGAATTCCAGACTTGTAACCATGGCAGCCCTCTTGAACAATAATTTCCACTTATTCAAATTTCCTTCATTCTTAATTAATGCACTTACAAAGTTGAGAATGGAGACATTTTACGTAGAAAAATATAGGTAGGAAAAGTATCAAAACAGATCTCGGAATTATTCAGTAGTTTGGTCACAATTGGCACTGAAAGTCATACAGGCTACAGATTTCAAGTCTTAATATCTATTTAACTAACAGACTTCAGGTTAATTTAAACACTTTGCTGGAATCAGTAAAATTTAGGCTTTGTTTTGGATGCAGTCTTATAGCTGAATTCGATCTATTAGCTCACTCGAATTTTAGTTAATATGTATTGTACAATATACGTCATTGTTCATAACTTTTAATAGGATGCATTTCCAATAAAACTAATTAGCTCATTATTTTCAGGACGGACATTAGAATGTACTGAAATAATAGATTTTACTAGGGGAAATTTATTTAAACTATATCTGAATTCTGTGCTATGAGGCTGAAGGCCACAGAATCTGTAGTCAGAATCTGAGTAGTGAAAATGAAAATAAATAAATAAATAAATAAAAGTTCATTGCTTAACTAAGTTACTGAAGGACTGTAAAACCAAAACAGGGTAGCAGTGGGCAACCCTGCTTCGTTACAAAGTCATGCGATAGCGAAACGCACAAACACAGATGGAGGTAGTGTCGCGTACACGAGATATAAAAGGACAGTGCATTGGCGGCCGTGTCATTTTTACCGAGGTGATTCATGTGAAAAGGTTTCTTCCGACGGGATTACGGCCCCACAAAGAGAATTAAGACTTTGAACGAGGAATGGTTGTTGGAGCTAGATGCAAGGGACGTTCCATTTCGGAAACCGTTAAGGAATTCAATATTCCGAGATCCACGGCGTCAAGAGCGCGCTGAGAATACCACAATTCAGACATTACCTCTCCCCACGGACAACTACCGAAAGCAGCGGCATTTGCTTGGATTTGTCGGTGGTAAGAGACAAGCAATCGTACGTGAAACAGCCGTAGGAATAAACGTGGGATGTATGACGACCGTATCCGTCAGGACAGAGTGATGAATGGGCTATGGCAGCGAGCGCCTTTGCTAACAGCACACGACATCGCCTGCAGCGCCTTTCCTGGGTTCGTGATCGTATCGGTTGGACGTTAGATGACTGGGAAATCGTGGCCTGGTCAAATGAGCCCCGATTTCAGTTGGTAAGAGGTGATGATAGGGTTCGGGTGTGGTACAGACACCGCAAAGTTATGGAGCCAAATTGTTGACAAGCACTGTGCAAGCTGGTGGAGGCTCCATAATGGTGTGGGCTGTGTTTACACGGACTGGACTGGGTCCTCTGACACAACGCACTGATCATTGACTGGAAACTGTTATGTTCGGCAGCTTGCAGACCATTTGCAGCTATTCGTGGACTTCATATTCCCGAACAACGATGGAATTTTTATGGATGATAGTGCGCCATGCAACCGGCCACAATTGCTCGCAAAGCTTTGAAGAGATTTCTGGACAATTCGAGCAAATGAGGGCTGGAAACGACTTCTGGAGTCTATGCCACGTCAGGCTGATGCACTATCTACATCTACATCTACATTTATACTCCGCAAGCCACCCAACGGTGTGTGGCGGAGGGCACTTTACGTGACACTGTCATTACCTCCCTTTCCTGTTCCAGTCGCGTATGGTTCGCGGGAAGAACGACTGTCTGAAAGCCTCCGTGCGCGCTCGAATCTCTCTAATTTTACATTCGTGATCTCCTCGGGAGGTATAAGTAGGGGGAAGCAATATATTCGATACCTCATCCAGAAACGCACCCTCTCGAAACCTGGCGAGCAAGCTACACCGCGATGCAGAGCGCCTCTCTTGCAGAGTCTGCCACTTGAGTTTATTAAACATCTCCGTAACGCTATCACGGTTACCAAATAACCCTGTGACGAAACGCGCCGCTCTTCTCTGGATCTTCTCTATCTCCTCCGTCAAGCCGATCTGGTACGGATCCCACACTGATGAGCAATACTCAAGTATAGGTCGAAAGAGTGTTTTGTAAGCCACCTCCTTTGTTGATGGACTACATTTTCTAAGCCCTCTCCCAATGAATCTCAACCTGGTACCCGCCTTACCAACAATTAATTTTATATGATCATTCCACTTCAAATCGTTCCGCACGCATACTCCCAGATATTTTACAGAAGTAACTGCTACCAGTGTTTGTTCCGCTATCAACCGGGAAGAAGGCGGTCCGACACGATATTAGGAGGTATTCCACGACTTTTGTCACCGCAGCGTATTGTACAGACAAAATTTTTTTGGCTGTACAGGGAGCGAAATTTAGTACTCAGGGCTGTCTCCTCTGTCAACAAAAATATCTCTAATCCGGTTGAGCATCGTGAGCAAATGAAAGTTGAAATTTCATGCTGCTTCAGTTCTATGCCGGAAAATGGTCAAATGACTCGGAGCACTATGGGACTTAACATCTGAGGTCATCAGTTGCCTAGAACTCAGAACTAATTAAACCTAACTAACTTAAGGACATCACACACATCCATGCCAGAGGCAGGATTCGAACCTGCGACTGTAGCGGTCGTGCGGTTCCAGACTGAAGCGCTTAGAACCGCTCGGCCGCACCGGCCGGCCTCTATGCCAGAGCTCGTCAGCTACACTGGATGGTGAGTGGCAGCATACCTGTCTCTTGGCAACTCAAGTGCAGGTATTTTCAGTGCAATTAGAATTCTATGGTGTCACGGGCAGTGCTGCAAAATGGTTCAAGTCATAGCTCACTAACAGGAAACAAAGGGTGTCAGTGCAAGGGACTAGTGAATTAAGTCGTCATCATCAGAATGGGAAAAAATTACATGTGGTGTCCCACAATGATCCGTCTTAGGGTCATTGCTTTTTCTTGTGTACATTAATGATCTCTCATCAGTTACACTGCCAGAAGCAGAGTTCGTTTTGTTTGCAGATGGCACAAGTATTGCAATAAATAGTATGTCGAGTATAGTTCTAGAAAGATCTGATAATGTTATTTTCATGGATATTAATAAATGGTTTAAAGCCAACTCACTGACATTAAACTTCGAAAAGACTCCCTATATGCAATTCAGAACCTGTAAGAGGTTTCCACCCAGCATACGGATAAAGTATGAAGAAGAGCAGATAGAAGAGGTTGACAGTCTTAAATTCCTGGGATTACGACTTGATAATAAATTCTGTTGGGAGGAGCGCACCACACAACTGCAGAAACGCCTTAACAAATCTGTATTTGCAATTCGAGTGTTAGCAGACATAGGCGACATAAAAAAGAACAATCTTGCATACTTTGCCTACTTTCATTCCATAATTTCATATGGTATAATATTTTGGGGTAACTCTTCAAGTCAAACAAAAGTTTTCAGATTCCAAAAGCGTGTAATACGTATTATTTGTGGAGTAAATTCATGGATGTCCTGTAGAAACCTCTTCAAAGAACTGGGTATACTAACCACTGCTTCTCAGTATATTTACTCCTTAATGAAATTTGTCCTAAATAATATATCTCTTTTTCCAACGAACAGCTCAGTTCATACATACAATACCAGGAACAAAAATGATCTGCACAAGGACTTAAAAAGCACTAACTTTAGTTCAAAAAGGGGTCCACTACTCAGGAACACTCATCTTCAATAATCTGCCAGAAAACATAAAAAATTTAGTTACAAATAAAGATCAGTTTAAAAGGAGCCTGAAAAACTTACTAGTGGCCAACTCCTTCTACTCCATTGACGAATTTCTTAATAGAAACAAATGATGTATTGTATATGTTCATACTATTAGTATTGTTATTTCAGCTTTAAAAAAATTGACATATTCCACATCCACGAGGATCTCCTCAGCACGGATGTATGGAACGAGAAACTAATCTAATATATCTCATCTAATGATGAAAGATTGTGAGACAACGTCCTGACCAGAAAAAGAGTCGAACACCCTCTTTGTCGAGATAGGTCTTGACACTGTGGACAACTGGGGTCGTACATTATCTTGAAAGATAACGTCGGGGAGACTTTGAAGATACGACACAGCCACTGACCTTAACGTGTCTGAAATATAACGACTGGTGTTGAAATTACCGGCAGTACGAACCAGAAATGGTTCTAAACTTAACTCCATCTTGTAATTATGGAGTGTGAGGCTGAGGTTGGTCGATGCATAGTAAAAATAATATTCCAACAGCCGCTATAAAAATAATATTCCAACAACCGTTATAAAAATAACGGCTGTTAGAATATTATTTTTACAAGAATTGGTTGTGTTGTGTAGCCAACAGCACCTCACAACATCACACATGGTATTGGGTCCGTGTGATAATGGCGGTTGCAATGCGACAACGTTCGTTCTCAGAGCCTCCACAGACGGACACGTCCGTCGTGGTGTTGTACCTTAAAATGGGGACTCTTCTCAAAAGACGATATGGTGGCACCGGTACGTCCTGTATTGTCATTGGACGCACCAGTGACCAGTGTCTCTGCAATATGAAGGGAAGCCGCATTAATAATGGATGAGCTGTGAATCCGTGGTGCTCTAGACGCTGTCGCACTGCCAGTGTTAATACTTATCTTCAGCAAGAAAGCGAAGGTACGTGACATGGCCAGACAATCCTGCACGCCAAAGTGGAATGTGTAATAAACGACTGTCCTTTGTGGTGCTAGTCGTGTTCTACATTTTCTTCTGATCCCACTGATCCTTATTCGGTGCAAGTCATGGGATCCCGACCAAGGAGAGCAGTAATACCGTCGAACCAGAAATCGCAGCTTCGGAAGACCACGATTCTGTCGCTACTGAATTCCTACACGTGTCGGCAGACGTTTCTGCTTCTTACAGAAGGGATTGGGTTCACCAGTCTTCTGACTAGTTTGATGTGGCTGACCACAGTTTCCTCTCCTGTGGTAACCTTTGCAACTCAGAGTAGCACTTGCACCAGCGTCCTCAAGTATTTGTTAGATATATTCCAGTCTCTACATTTGTTCTTCCACTGTGGAGCTCCCCCTAGTACCACGGAAATCGTTTTCAAATGCCTTAACTCATTTTCTGCCATCCTCGATACATTCTGCTTATTCTTCATCTTATTTATACACCTGTTTTCAACTTCATTCTACTGTAACACATCTCAAATATTTCTGTTCTCTTCTTTTAGATGTTTGTCATATTCCATGATTCGCTCCCATCCTAAGGAGTGCTGCAAATGTACGTTCTTAGAAATTTCCTCCTCAAATTAAGGTAGCTGACGGTAGTAGGCTTCTTTTGGACAGAAACGCCCTCTTTGCCTGTGCTAGTCAACTTTTTACGATGTCCTTTTCTTCTAATTCTTGAACAGTGTTGTAAATGAATACAGGGTTTGGGAACGGGGAGAGGCGGTTGTTACATATGCCTCGTGACCACAGGGTGCAGCAGTTCGAGCGGTCAGGATTAGAGAGTGGGCATCCAGGGCTGCCGTTAAATGACAAAACAGGATATTAAGTACAATAAAGAGGACGTATTTCAATGTACGGTGTACAAGGGGCGTGCCTAGGGTAGGAAGTTACCGGGTTTAGGCCAGTCTAGGGGGTAGAAGAACAAATTGAAATGGGCAACGGAAGGGGAAGCGGTTCATGTTAACTTACGTTGGTGGTCGGTCATGGCTCTGCCTTCCAAAAAGACGTCTGTTCTGCTCGAAGACTGGATTACAAGAGAGAGAAGCAATTGTATTCTGCAACGCAGACCATTCCAGCGTCCACACATATGATCGGTATCCCGCGCACGCTATTGGCTAAAACCAATGGCGTGAATTCGCTAGCAGTTCCAGTAGAGGGCTCAAGGCGTCTCTTGTCAGCAGCTTTAACTGGACGGAACTGCCTCGGTTTTGAAACACAAGCGACTTGTGTTACGTAGGCACGGCGTAAGATACTCGGGCAGAACACTTGTAAAGATCTGACTGGGCCTTTGAAATACGAGGCCTGTTCAGAAAGTAAGCTCCGATTGATTGCCAAATTGAAACCACAGTGAACATCAGAAATGTTTTACTTGTAACAATTAGCTACACCTTTCAGCTACTTCTCTACGTAGTCGCCGTTCTGACTTAGACTTTTGTCATAGCGTTGTACCAACTTTTCAATAGCCTCATCATAGAAGGCAGCCGCCAGTGCTTTCCGCCAATTCTCCACGCTGGCCTACACCTCGTTGTCTGTGTCAAAATGTTGTCTTCAAAGACAGCGGTTCATGTGACCAGAGATGAAATTCAGGGGGAGACAATTGCGGACTGTATTGTGGGTAATCTCACATTTCCATTTGAAAACGATGCAGGAGCATCTTCATTGCCCCTGCAGAATGCGGCTGAGAATTGTCTTGAAGAAGAAACAGTACGACAGTTATGTAATGTTAGCTGCATAGCTTCAGGCGAAATTTCTCACCAGGCCCTCGTACTTGGCGGCAGACACTATTTTCTAGACATCTTTACGCACTCACTGCGAGCTCAGAAATGAGAAGAGCGACGTGATGCTAACTGGGGTTATACTAGAGACATTACCCAACACATCTGTGCAAAGCTTTATCGGATTTTCATAGTCGTTTCCATTTCGCGACCGATCGGAGCTTACTTTCTGAACACCCCTCGTAATTTTTTTAAACCAACTCCCTAAAATATTCCTTGCCTGGCTGCCACCATGTACAGTGTATCTGTTATTGCTAAGTGAAATTTATTGCACAGCTTAAGTTTTTCCTCTTCTATTGTCACTTTCACCGAACCCTACTCTGACGTAACTCTCACTAGCGTCATTTCCCCTTCTACAGAGTCCTAATAGTCCAGGATTACCAAATTTTCATTTCCGTTTTCATACTGAATTGCTCCTTCAACGTCCTCACATACCTTTTCTACATCTTAATATTCTGCGTGTCACATTGGCAATATATACACTTGAACTGTTGTTATTGTTGATTTTCTGCTGAGTTTGATGAGAGAAAATCATATCACTGAATTGTTCCCAGAAGCTCTTCCTTTCCCCTACCTTCTTGTTCGTAACAAATCCTACTCCCGCTATAACATTTTCTGCTGCTGTTGACAATACCCTATATTTACCTGCCCAGAACTCATTATCTTCTTTCCGTTTCACTTCACTGAACCCTACTATATCTAGAAGAATTCTTGCATTTCGATTTTCAGATTCTGTAGCTTGTATATTACATCAGATTTCTAACGCTGCACACTCCGACTCGTAGAGTGATACCTTTTCGTTGGTTATTCAATCTTTTTCTCATGGTTACCTCAAGGTCACATGTATTACGTACAAATATTATGCGTCTTTAATGCAGTGGTTTCCATTGCCTTCTGCATACTTACGCCATTGATATCTGCTGATTATTGCTCTTTTATTGGTAACTCCCTACCCCAGGGGCAAGAGGGTGGCCTAAATCTCTTTCCACTCTTCCGTCCTGTTTGATGTGGTCGTTGGCAGATTACGGTGACTCCTTATACCGAAAGTACTGATAATTTATATTCAAAGTTTAAGCAGTGGCTGTGAACTAAGCCGGGAATCGGGATGTTTTGTTAACTAACCACACATGTTAACGCTAGTCCACTGTGTAAATGATAAAACAATCGATAAAATTGAGCAAATCACATTCGTAATAACGACCACCTGCAATATGCAAACAACCTGAGTGAGAAGTTGGCCAAATGCAGTAGCCTGACATGTTAGATAAAAGCCATGTGGGATCAGAAGACTATGCACATCGTTCCGGCGCTAAAATTGGACGCTGGTTTCATCGCAGTGTAAAATGTGATGAACTTGAAAGACCTTAACTTGGCAACCACAGAAATTGGTAACGTTGGTAGCAGTAATTCTCTCGCTGGTTGCAGGAAAAATGAGGTTCACTGCGTCAGGCGACAAGATAGCAGATCTCTCTGGAACTACACTAGGGCGCCAAAGAAACAATTCAAATACAGAGATATGTAAACAGGCTGAATACGGCGCTGCTGTTGGCAACGCCTATATAAGACAACAAGTGTCTGGCGCGGTTGTTAGAGCGGTTACTGCAGGTTATCAAGATTTAAGCGAGTTTGAAAGTGGTGTTATAGTTGGCCCACTAGCGATAAGACACAGCATTTCCGAGGTAGCGATGAAGTGAGGATTTTCCCGTACGACCATTTCACGGGTGTACCGAGGACATCAGGAATCCGGTAAAACATCAAATCTCCAACATCGCTACGGCCGCAAAAAATGATCCTGCAAGAACGGGACCAACGACGACTGGAGAGAATCATTCAACGCAAATTGCTGTAGACTTCAATGCTGGGCCATCAACAAATGTCAGCATGCGAACCATTCAACGAAATATAATCGATATAGGCTTTCGGAGACGAAGGCCCATTCGTGTAGTTTTGACGACTGCACGGCACAAAGCTTTACGCCTCTCCTGGGCCCGTTAACATCGACGTTGCACTGTTGATGACTGGAATCTCGTTTCAAATTGTATCGAGCGGATTGACGTTTATAGGTATGGGAACAACCTCATGAATCCATGGATCCTGCATGTCAGCAGGGAAGTGTTAAAGCTGGTGGAGGCTCTGTAATGTCGTGGGGCGTGTGCAGTTGGAGTGACATGAGACCCCTATTACGTCTGATACGACAGACACATACGTAAGCATCATGTCTGATCTCCTGCATGCATTCATGTCCATTGTGCATTCCGACGGAAACTGACAATTCAGGCAGGACAATTCGATACCCCACACGTCCGGAATTGCTAGAGGTGGCTCCAGGAACACTCTTCTGAGTTGAAACACTTCCGCTGGCCACCAGACTCCCCAGAAATGAACATTATAGAGCATATTTGGAATGCCTCTCATTGTGCTGTTCAGAAGAGATCTCCAAGCCCTCGTACTCTTACAGATTTATGAACAGCCCTGCACAATTCATGGTGTCAAATCCCTGCAGCACTACTTCAGACGTTAGTCGAGTCCATGCCACGTCGTGTTGCGGCACTTCTGCGTGCTCGGGGGGGCCCTACACTATACTAGGCAGGTGTACCTGTTTCTTTGGCTCTTCAGTGTAATATTACCGCGTGTCGTCTGCCGCACTAGAACTGTGATCGCTGGACGCTAATGCAGTTACGTTCACAGTTTCAATTTGTTTTTCGAATTAATTAAAAGGCTTCATTGTACTACAGGTATTTTAAGGGTGAAAATGAAGTGATAAAAGCTAAATGGCATGTTGCGTCCATCCAATCGGGATTGTCAAGTGATTGTAAACAAGAATGTTCACCCGTCTAGCTTGGTTGGCGATGATGGGACCTTAAGTTTTTTATGCATTTATTTACAAATTCCCATTTGGCTCCTAAGATTTTTGAGGTTAGTGTTTACTTTTTTCGCAGCAGGTTGGGAGAATAGCTTTTATTTTAAATCGATACATACCATTAAATTGTTCATCTCAGGCAGTAAAAATCGCAGTTTTCTAAAAATGCTTTTATGAGAACCCATACCACATTGAAGGAAATGATGGTGTTAAAACTAATCTGGAAATTAATGATTAAATCATTACGGTAGATTCGAGACAAATGTAGTTGACAGCTAAGAATAATGATGTAAACGATTATTTCAGTACTGAATATGAATAACGGTAACCCTAGGTAGCTTTTCTTAATATCCTACTTTAATTAGTCAACATGGTTTTTTAACAAATGTTTCATGGTCACACACATTTATGAGTAATGTTTTTCTGAAGGACGCTATAAAACTTGTAAGTGGCACTAACGGGCGTCTTCTCAAACAAGATCCACCACAACAAATTAATTTTTTGAAGCATTGCAGTAAAAGTCAGTAAGTCCTAATTTGTAAATCGATGAACAGTAAAATTAAAGGACGATAAAGCGTTGTAATTGGTAATTAAATAAAACTTGACGTGCTTATTTCAGGTACTATGAGTAGTTACTGAAGCCCCTGTTCTGTGACTCAGAGACGAAATATAAACCTAACAAGTATGCCTACAGCCTTGTCGGCTTCCGTTTGATGGTTCTAGCCTGCTTTATGACATGGTATTTTTACGCTGGTAATGAGGTCGACTTGAGATATCTTAGAGACAGGTAATAAAAATGCTGACGACATGCAACTGTTCGACTTGTGGTAATAAATTTACGCAACAACGCCAGCTCTGTAACAGTAACATGAGCGCCAAGGTGACACTGTGCAAGCTGGTGGGGCTCCGTAACGTGTGGACTACGTTTACGTAGAATGGGCTGAGTTCTCTGGTGCAACTGAACCGATCATTGATTTAAATGGTTATGTTGGGCTATTTGGAGGACATCTGCAGCCATTCACGGACTTCATGTTCCCAAACAACAGGGGAATTTCTTTGGACGACAATGTGCTATGTCATCGGGTCACAAGTGTTGGCGATTGGTTTGGAGAACATTCTGGACAAGTCGAGCGAATGATTTGGCTCTCCATATCGCCCGATATAAATCCCATCAAACATTTATTGGACATAAGCGAGAGGTCATTTCGAGCACAAAATCCTGCAACGGCAAGACTTTTGCAATTATGCACGGCTATAGTGGCAGTATGGCTCAATATTTCAGCAGGGGACTTTCAACGACTTGTTGAGTTTACGCTACTGCTGCGCTACGTCGGGCAAAACGAGGTCGAACACGGTATTAGGAAGTATCCCACGACTTTTCCATCTCAGAGTAAAGCATATGCGAGAAAGAGTGGGATTAAAATTCAGCGTGAAAGGATACCAGTGATGAGATTTGCTGATGATGTTGCTATACTCGGTGAAAGTGAAAAATAATTACAAGATCTGGTTAACATGGACTGAGTGTAAACTGGAAAAAGACGAATGTAATGACAAGTTACAGAAACGAGAATAAAAAGAAACTTACGAGTAACGTCAAAACTGGTGGTCAGGAAGAAGACGAAGTTAAGGAATTTTGCTACTTTGGAAGAACTGTCAAAGACGGAAGAAGCAAGGGGGACATAAAACGCAGACTATCACAGACAAAGGGGGCATTCCTGGGTAAGAGAAGTCTACTGGTATTAAACATAGGTTACTCATAGTGAAAAAATCCTCTTCGCTGATGACAGCAATATTATAGTTACTGAGAAAACAAGAGAACTACTTGCCGAGAAAGCAAATGAAACTCTCAAGGAGGTTTATGACTGGTCAATAAGTAATAAAGTAACATTGAACATAAAGAATACTAATGCCATGAATTTCAGTTTGAAGAGAAAAAATGACAATGTTAAATTAAATGTAGATGGCACCTATATAGACTGTGTAAAAATGCAAAATTTCTGGGAATGAATATTGCTTCTCAGTTGAAGTGGTGTGAACACACAAAGGTACTTGCAAACAGAATGTCATCAGCGTGTTAGGCCCTTAGAATCCTATCATCAGTGTGTAACAGTCAGTGTCTTTTAGTTACGTATTATTCATGTGTAGGCTCAATTCTTAGCTATGGCATTCTTTTTTGGGGAACAAACGCAGAAAATGTGAACACAATTTTCAAACTCCAGAAAAGAGCCATAAGACCAAAAATACTAGTCGAGCTCATTGTAAAGATCTATTCAGAACACTGGAGAATTTAACTGCTCCATGTGAAGACATTTACCAGCCAGTTATACACATCAAAAATAACATTGGTAATTACTACACAAACAGCTCTGTCCATGACCATGCAACAAGAGATAGACTCAACTTACATTTACCAAGAAAAAATAAACATAAAACTCAAAACAGCATTTTCTACCAAGGAATAAAACTGTACAATAAATTACCAAAAGAGATTAAAGAAATTGCCAAAAAAAACTTATTTAAAAAGGCAGCTAAAAAGTACCTGTTATACAATACATTTTATACATTGAAGGATTACTTAGCTAAAACAGAGTAGGGGCTTGATAAAAAATGTTATACAAACAAACAATAATAATAATGATTATAAAATATCCAACATTCCACATTACACCTTCACTTTATGTTTTTTTCCTTATTTTTTCCTTTCTAGAAATTCTTACCCCCAAGCTATGCATAGCACAATACTAACACTTCATCTTCTTTCTGAGCTCAACATCTCACTCATTGTGGGGGTATACTAACTCAGTTTTTCCGGGTTACAAATGGGAAGTTGCGGTACAGAAATTGCTCAGAGGTCACCAGTATGTTAGCAAATGGGAAGTTGCGGTACAGAAAATGGCCCAGAGATCACAAGTGTGTGTGTGTGTGTGTGTATGTGTATGTATAGTGAGTGAAGTGTTATTAAACAATGTGTGTATAGTGTGTGCAGTGACTGATAGTGAGATATGAGTGAACAATGTGGCATTACATTATTTAATAAGTTATTTGCAAAAAAAGTATTGTATACCAGGAGTAAATCTAATGATTGTCTCTAACTAGAAGTCTGTAAATATATATGGATACAAATTAGTTTATTTTAAATTGATCTAAATTTGTAAATACTTTGATATGTCCTATATCCTCGTAAAAAGAGATCTACGGATGAATAAAGCTACTCCTCCTCCTACTATTACTACTACTACTACTACTAGGTATTAATTAGAGGATGATATTTATGAGAACGTACGTTTGGAGCGCATCATTGTATGACAGCGAATCATGGACAGTAGAAAAACCTGAAGAGAAGGAATCGAGGCGTTTTAGATGTAGTGCTACAGAAGAATGTTGAAAATTAGGTCAGTCAGAAGAAGGCATGTTTGAGAACGTCATATATCTCTGCATGAAATATGTTACTTCGGACGTTTCATTGCTTCAATGCGAACTATAATAGTTTTTCAGTTGGTAACGTGGAACTGCTCTTCATTTTTGTTCATAGTAACCTCACATTTCGCAGCCACTCAGCTAACTGGCTGCTGTAATAGGTTAACAGAATACCTAAGGACCTATGGAGTTGCGCAGTAATTATTATATCTCCTTACACATTTTGACAACCTTGTAATGAACGAGCCAGCTGCAGTCGAATCATCACTGACATCAAAGGCAGGTGGGTGGTCATTTCTCGTTGGCCTACTTCTCTGTGCTGACAGTGGTTACTCTGTCGAGTGACAGCTATCGTTGGGCAATATCTGTTTCAGTGTGCTCCGCATTAGATAGTCATTACTTAGATATAATCTGATACATTAAATTACGCAGTTTAAGAAAGTGACTGTGACTTATATACCTGATCTATCTACACACAGTGCACGTGAATCGTGCGAGAATTGTGCACAGTGCATGACCGTCGTTGTTATTATTGCCGTCCTTGAAATCTAATTCCACACAACATCAACAAACCTAAATATATACTTTTTTTATAACTATTTAATGAACCCGTACAAATTAATAGTGAAGGATTACATATGTAGATGTTTAAGCTTGATGAAATATATAATACTAAAGAACTGTTTAATGTGTTTAAGAAGTGTTGCACAGGTAAAGCATTAATATAAAAGTATTGTAGCCAAAGTACCGTTGAGTTGTTATATACTGAGCATGAAATAAAAGCACGTGACCCAAAGTGGAACACTACTTTATGACAACAATTTTTAAACTTGAAACATTTCATTGTAATTCAAAAACAAATAGAGTTTGTTGAGAGTTTCTGTTAGCACTATGACGAGGTTACTCTAGCTAATCTGGATGTATCGTATGCGGTGTTCCGAAACTATTCGTCAAATTAATACAGGAGATAGAGAACATCAAAAGAAATATATTTCGATGAGGAAAATTGGTCTCTGAAGTAACGTTATATTGTTAGGAAACATTTTGCTAGTGATGCTGATGAAGCTGTTGTGTCGGTGTCGCTGACTGGGAATGTGTACTGACATTCAAAATTGCTCTCTTTTCGGACGGTTGGCTGTACTGGTTGAATGCTCCTCTGAATGTTAGACAAAGGATGTTCTTCCAGCATCATTCCATTTCAGCTTTGCTGTGAGGAATCATCTGAGAGTCACCTTTTGGAATCGATGGATCACCTGAGGGTGGGGCCCTCTGGCCCTGCCAGCCAGTTCACCTGACCTCACGTGTCAGGATTTCTTCCTTTGGGGGCATTTGAAGCAGCACTTACATGAAACCGTTGTGGAAACAGGAGGAGGCCTCGTCACTGCTCGTACCATTGAGGACATGCCAGGAACCTTCGAAGGGACATGACAGTGAATGGTGCAACGATGTATTGTATGCATGCAGGCCAGTGGTAGCGCATTCGAGCAGTTCCTGTGAATGCCACTGCTGTAATTAGCGTGCTAAGCTACGTTCTATGTAAATTATCCCTATCATCATAAATTGTCGGCAGGGGCCGTATGTACCATAACTAAATAGATTTGTTTTGATATTCTCTGCATCTTGTATTAATTTGAACGAATAGTTTCAGAACACCCTGTGTATTAAACTAATCCATAAAGAACGCTGACTTTTCTTGAGTATATTAAAGCATGTAGTAAGTGCATCAACCAGTTTTCGTATTTTCTCTATCATTCTCATTAAAAATTCCTACTGAGTAGTCTGTGCTTCGCATTAAATGTGAGATTTTTCTTTCCATGCATATACGCATAGGCAAGTATGTGCGTTGGTATTTTAGCATTGAGTGTAGCTTATAACTTCATTGTAGTTTTTGTGCATCCTCCACATTTTCTTCTGTGTTTCATGTTGATGACACAGATAGGACAGTTTGCTATGAGCGTGTATACGATTCTTACATCATCTCCTTTCAGTTGTGTAACTCGTTTCAAACCACGAATTGAATCGTAATCTTTGAAATAGTTACTTGGTGGAACAATGTTCCACATCTCTATTGCAAAATCAGTTGAGTTGTAGTCATTTGTGATATGTAGCTCAAAATTCCTCATACTTCAGATACCTCTTGAGTCTGTAATTCATATGAATATGTCGATTTCTCGTTGTTGAAGCTTATAATTAGGTTCCTATTTAACAACTGGAACCTGAATTTCTATACTCTTTACAACAATTTTACCTTTATGTGGAAGTGTTCCAGGAGAATCACTACCATTATAACTTCTGCTATATCAGCTAATGACAGCATCAGTAGCAGTAAAAGGCCAAGTAAAAAACAGTTATATCACCTTCCCACATAACTTTTTTTAATCTCTGAAAAATCCGTCCAACATCTCTAATGAGTATAATAGTAGATTTATTTTGTAGTTTACTGTTACTTATTATACAACCTTCCACATAGATTTTATCTAAAAGTGATGACGTCAAGTGTAGTGGTGGCGTAGAATGTAGTAATTCACATCTGCTAACTCCGTCGTTTCGTATCTGAAGTTTTCCACTGGAGGCTCATTGTTCATCTTTTGTGATACTTTCGCGACAAAATTCCCCATTATCCTTCTGTAAAGACTTGTGATCTTTTGTCACCTATTCTAACCCTTTGTACATGTCTTATCAGAATATACCTGGTGCTTGGAATGATTTTCGTATTGTACCTTGAGCTTGATTTTAAAGCAGGTCTTCCTATCCGCTCTTACATTCCTTCAATGCCTGTAAAACGTTTATAGTTTTATTTAGAATTTAGGCCATATAAGAAATTTCTGGTGCTCCCTCTCTCTTCATTTTGATTCTGTTCCATCTTTCTTCCTTCACCTTTCTGTTGAAAACACTACACTCACGGCTTATTATTTTTATGATTTTTAAAATAGAGATACGTAATAAAATCCTGTATAAAAATTAGAAGAGAACGTAAATTATTCTTCAGGAAATGTTGGAATGCTGATACTAGGGTACACTGCTTGCTGTCGCTTTACTTTGTTTCCTGGCTGTGGCTGTTGTGAACTGAGATACAACCTAAGAAGGCACTCGTGAAGCCAGCCTTACATGACATACGCCGACATAGGCATCATATGAACGTCCATCATTCACAAGCCTTTATGCTAAGAATGTAAAAAAGCAGAATACCATTCTTTACTAGCTGTTTGTATATTTTTAAATCCTGGCTCATGTCGTTAATATTGTGACTTCATGCGACCGTAATGGTCACAAGAAAAGTTTTGTTTCGCACGCTCGCATGCTCGGCCTCCTCAAACTCAAACTGAAAACTGCTTTTTCTGTAGACTTGTTTTTTTATGTCATGCTATCTCGAATTTCTCTTGGCACAGACAATATCCCACCGTTTTTGGGTGGGCATCCGAGACTTTTATTTTTTCTTGTGATATTTCGTCTATGAACCTTATCGCCATTTTCAAGGCGAGTCATTTACTGAGTTGTGCTAGCTTATTGCGATCATCATTAGACAGCAGAAGTTCTGCTGGGTATTATGTTCATTTGATTTCTGACAGGGCTACAGACAATTAGAAAATATTATGACCTATGCGAGCTCCATTGTCCAAGCGTGTCTGTTTACGCAGTGATACGCCAAAAGAAAGTGATTGAAAGCTGTGCTCAAAAGTTATATGAGCACGCGTCACAGACAACACAGTCGACACAGCAGCAGCATTCGGAGATAGAATTTATGAGTCAAAGATGGAAATAGAGGAGGTGGTGAAGTGGTTAGGTTACTGGACTCTCAACTGGGCGTCAAGAATTAGAATTTATTTTCCGATGATTTCCCTAAATCTTTCCAGGCATATACCAGGACAGCTATTTTGAAAGGATATGATCGATTTCCCTCCTCATCCTTGAAGCAATCGGAAAATGTACTCCATCCATAATGACGGGATACACGAGGGAATTATAGACGTTGGTTACGACTGGACATTGATATAGATCAATGCGGACGGTTGAAAATGCTGGTCCAGAACAAATTTTCAACTGTCCCCACTGATCTTAATCAATTCTCACAAGCAGTCGATGTCTGTACTACTCTTTTGTCTTAATTCTTAGTGACTGCTGGGTCAAAATAGTGACTATTCTTCCGGGCACGTCCAAAAGAGCAGGCATCACGTATATCTAATGACGGACCATTAAACACCAATCTTCCTTCGTCCTTCACTGATGGAAATGTTACAATCGACGTTTCTAAACAATCACAGAGCAGTGGCAACGCCTCAGTACTTAGTAAGTGCTTTACCATTATAATAATTAAAACTAAGTAGAGGTGTGGCAACATCACGCAAAGAAGATTCGTAACAAAACTTCATTGAGGAGCGAGGACGTGAAAGTTGCGGTAGTTAGAAACCAGTGCCTCATTTGCGCTGGTTATGTATCAATTGTATTGCCACTGCTTTCTTCGAAATAGAATCTCAGTTGGAGAGACGTTGTCAGTATCTTAACTTTTTCGTAATTCATGGAGCTACAGCTGGTGTGCTACACTGACAGGAGGCGGGGTGACCGAGTGGTGGTACTGGATAGCAGGCCGAAGAGGGCCAGGAAGAAGCGGCTGTCAAAATTAATTCTCTATTTCCAACTTACACTGGGTCTGCGGCCTGGAGGAGATGCGCTCATGGCCCTGCCCCACACGAGTGGACCGGTAGCAGGTCAGCCGCCAGCTAGCATCTGTCCAGGTGGCTGCAACGTGTGCTGGTGCCACGTCTGCAGCTATGTTGCACGACCAACAGCACCGACATCAGTGGCGCGTACTGGAATCTTGCAGAGGTAGGCCCTCTTCGATGAATGACGGCACCTAGGGAGCGAAGGCGAGCAGCAAGAGACACGCACACTGCGTGGTCACAGTGTGGCTGCAGTGCCATGGGTGGGACCAACTGCCTCCAGGCAGCAGTGTGGCTGCTGCTGGAGTGGCTGGAAGGCCCACTGCACTGTGGCACCATGTCCAGTGGGTGGACTTAAAGCTGTGCGCAGGTACTGCAAAGGGAACTCGAACCCGCGGCTGTGGTTGCCAGCTTCATGTCGTCTCCTCGTAGCCCCCGCGACCTGGTGCTATTGCCGAACCATGAATGAATCTGCCACAAAATGAACTGTTATTTATACTAGATAGCACTGCACTTGTTATAGTAATGCGCCGCTCTCGGAAATGTACTCGGCAATATCACCAAAACGACAATGACAGATACATCGCCTTTCCGTGTATTACCCCTGCACAGGCCAGTTACGCTGAGCAAGTGCACCACGTCTCGTAATAATTTCGCATGCTTGCTGTCTTAACGCACCTTCCACCAGCTGACAATGCAATGTTCCCTCGCACTTTTTCACAAATTTTACTCATCTGGTTGGGTGCTGCATAATAGCTATTTGGAATACAATATTGAGTCACCACATATTTTTGGGGCTATAGAAGCTAGGTTTTTCTGTCCACGCATCATTCTGGTACAGTGCGGTCCTTACATCTCTTACCACACTGGCAAGAAATCTGATAGATTCCACTCTTTCATAAAAGGTGATTATCATTCACAGTTCCCAAAGAACAGCCGTTTTGGCCATAGAGTTTTAGAACAATTCCTACATACGGAAGAAAAGTCATAGATTTTATTTCTCTTTCCTCCGCTGTTTGGCCTCGCAGAGATTTATTTATATGATTTTGTTTATATACCTTCTTCTATTTTGTGTATATACTATTTTCTTCAATATCTGTTCCTTCTATAGGTAGTCAGCTTGAAACACTTCACGGACGCTCTGAACTAAATCTTTAGGTATCCTCATAGTTTGCAAAGGATAGTCGCAGCTGGACGTCTGCAGTTACGAACAAGTACTGGTGGGGTTACCACATCCGCAATTTCCTATAATCTCACGCACCTTCCGTCGAAATAGAGCAATCAGATCTGATAGGCAGCCGATCTCTCCCGCTCCGTGGTAAACCTAACACTGCATGAATGGAGCTCAGACGCTCCAAAAACTTTACTAACTTCCACCTGCATAAAAAGAAGTTCCTGCAAACGAGTAGAGATGTCAGAATATTGAATACACTTCTTACAAAATTAACATGTACGAGAAGTCATAAATTTCATTCGTTTAGTTGCACACGGAAATGGTCCGTATTTCAATAATATGGTTTGTAACTGTATAGGAAAAGATGGTAAATGCAAACCATATGCATGACGTGGATCCATTCGAATGCGACCGGTGTGATGCACCATTGCACAATTCCTTTTGACGACGCCTTCCATCGTTGTTCTAAGTTTGCAACACGAGACCTGTAGAGACCAGTGTGGGGGGGGGGGGGGGGGGGACCTATGGAGGGAAGAACTGGGAATTCCAGTGCCCCATGGTTGTTAAGTAGTGCACAAGGTTGAGATTCATTGGGAGAGTCCTTAGAAAATGTAGTCCATCAACAAAGGAGGTGGCTTATAAAACACTCGTTCGACCTATACTTGAGTATTGCTCATCAGTGTGGGATCCGTACCAGATCGGGTTGACGGAGGAGATAGAGAAGATCCAAAGAAGAGCGGCGCGTTTTGTCACAGGGTTATTTGGTAACCGTGATAGCGTTACGGAGATGTTTAGCAAACTCAAGTGGCAGACTCCGCAAGAGAGGCGCTCTGCATCGCGGTGTAGCTTGCTCGCCAGGTTTCGAGAGGGTGCGTTTCTGGATGAGTTATCGAATATATTGCTTCCTCGTACTTATACCTCCCGAGGAGATTACGAATGTAAAATTAGAGAGATTCGAGCGCGCACGGAGGCTTTCAGACAGTCGTTCTTCCCGCGAACCATACGCGACTGGAGCAGAAAAGGGAGGTAATGACAGTGGCACGTAAAGTGCCCTCCGCCACACACCGTTAGGTGTCTTGCGGAGTATAAATGTAGATGTAGATGTAGATGTAGGAGAATTATGTATTACACAGCTGGCCATGTAGAGACTGATACGTTCCACATCAGCATGACAGCTTCGCATTCTACAAGGCTAGAAATGCTACGTAATGGCTAGGGCAGCATTAATAAATATTCCGTAAGAATTTCTCGACGGAAATTTCCCTGGACACCTATGCTCTCGGACACATTTGGTATATATAAGAACGTAGGTTTTCTTGGCCAGAGTCCGTTTCAGTAAAATTCATCTGGGTGTTTGACCGATTCATGATGATATAAAGCTACTTAATGCTCCAGATTCTACTGCAGCGACCTTCATTCGGGTCACTCTGATGAAGTCGTTTTTAGTAACAGCTGAAACGTTTATAGTTTTATCATTGGTTGGGTTGACTTGGGGGAGGAGACAAAACTGCGAGGTCATAGGTTTCATTGGATTGGGGAATGATGGGGAAGGAAGTCGGCCGTGCCCTTTCAATGGAATCATCCCGGCATTTGCCTGAAGTGATTTAGGGTAATCACGGAAAACCTAAATCAGGATGGCCGGACGCGCGATTCAACCGTCGTCCTCCCGAATGCGAGTCCAGTGTTGTTTTATCATATATCCGGTCGTGCACACAAAAGAATATTACTTAAACATTGGGTATGGTTCAGTGCTAATACGCTGTTTCCTCGTAATTGACGGGAATTGCCTTATCTATGAGCAGGAATTCGGTACTATTAGTTTTTGACCATGGACGAAGTACTTGTAGGATGATACCACGACGAATTCAGTGGCTTTCGTTTGTCTCTTGTAGCCAGTTGTTACAGCGGGTGAGTGTTCATAATATTATTGATACAATAGGTGTCAAGTTTGTGTACTGTTCGAAACAGAAGAGGTACACGAATTATAAAATGGCGAGGTTACAAGGCGACAGATATAAGCCCGCGCTTTTTCCCTTTAAAAACTCATTTTTGCCTTCAAATCACTACTTAATTTTGAATGTTTTTGCTGTGTTTGTTTTTGGATCTTTGACAAATTACATGTAGTAGCTCTCTGTTATTCATAATATTATTTGGCTTAGAAACAGGCATTGAATAACTTCTACTAGCTGTCCATGAGAGAAACGATGTGTCTCTGTTTGCTTTTAACGTTGTAAGAAACTTGAAATTTTCTACCAGAACAGGACCCAATTGGGTTCTTTGAATTCCGGTGAGAAAACGCTGCTAGCTGACCCGTACATGTATGTGTCATAAACAGGTCAAGGCTCCAGTGCAGCACGTTGTAGCTCTACACTTACTCTGCGCACAGCATCCTAAATCACTGCGGCAGTCAAGCTATCAGCTGTTATTACAATAGATAACGAGTTCAGTATCATTACAGAACTCTCACGAATCAGAAGGTTGCTTTTGACTGGCAGTAACATTCGACAGGAGCGAGCAACGGTTTTAGCAAGTCAGCGCCTCCTAACGCAGTTCCTTTCAGATATATGAAGTCCGCCTGCCTTCCAGTAATCTATTGTGTAGAAATTTCACGACTCCGCCTCGGTAGTTTGACAAATGAGGTCGAACTCACCAGCCAGTGGCATTCTGGAAACTTAAATGACATTATTGACTCAGGTTCCTAAAATGAACCTATTATAGTGGTAAAGATTCAAGCTGAAAAGTTGTATTTGAAACATTTGCGAATGGACTTAGAACTTAGCGTCCTTTTTCATTAATAAATTTTATTTCAATGAATGAAAAATGTAGAACCGTCAAAATTTCCTAAAATAGCTATTAATTCAAAATATATTCATATCAAAAATAATTTCGCTGGAAAGTTTCTTAAATAGGCGTCCCGAAGCATTCTCTGACCAAGATAACGGGTGCTGGCGTTGCTCCTTGGTGCAAAAATTTTACATTTAAGAGTAAATTGACATACCGCGAATTATCTACAGCATTATGGTTTATAATGGCATACCTCGGCTGCAAAAACCATATTCTGGCCATAGTAGCGTGAAGCTGACAGCTGCTTAGTGTATCGTAAGCTATATGTATGTGTAATTTACTCAATTCGTGAAAGTGCTTAGGTTTGGATACAGAAAGTCTTTTCTTTATTAAGAAGCCTGTTTCCTCCAATACAAAGAACAAATGATTAGCAAATTAGCAAAATAACTACAACATGGCTGTTACGAGTCATAATATACTGTCTTGCAACGTGGGTCTATAGATTCTATGATTTTTTAAAATGATGTCGTGTTGCTTCTAGCAGTTTTTATTTTACTATTGTATTTTCGTCAATTGTGCCATTGTCAAGCGTCTACAGTAATCTAATATGGGATTAACAGGACGTACAACGAAATTTTCATCTTGTTGACATTCAAATAATTACAAGATTTCTGAGATGAAGGCTGACGTTGCACTTCAGAGAGCAAGCTGACAGCGATACCAACCAATTATCGATCATGACATTCCGTTTCATGCAATGTAATATTGAATGGATTGTGTGTATCACCACAGGCTGACATAGGAAACAGCGTGCACTTATAATACATAAGAGCAACTGTATCAAACAGCTGAGGAGATTTATATTTATGAGATCTATTCATTCATTGATTATAAATTGTGGTTTTTCTTTGAAGGCGCTATAAATTTTGGTCACTTATGGAGCACCCATTACCCTTCGTTTCTCTACTCTATGGAGTACCTTTAAAGATTCCTTGATGCTGTAACTGGTCAGTACGAGATTATGGAGAGAAAGTAATGAACTGAGGGCGAAACGTGTTCGCAAGCTCGAAAAATTAAGGTACATGCAGAAAAATAACACAAGTTTTAGAATGAAATTTTCACTCTGCCGAGGACGGTGCGCTGATATGAGACTAGAGCACTTCCCCGGTAAAGGTAAAAGTCCCCAGTTCGAGTCTCGGTCCGGCACACAGTTCTAATTTGCCAGGAAGTTTCAACACAGATCTGATCATACTGTATGTAATTGTAATCTTTTTTAATACGTAGCCAACCTAGAAACTTAAATGAACAGTTTACACAAATGGTTGAAGCACTATGTAGTATTTGCTAAGAATGATAGTACTATAAAAAACATTATTGCTAACACGAAAGTTATCCGAAATATCGCCCAACTGTCAATCCATAAAAAAATACTAACACAGTTTCTAGGATTATTGCGGAACAAATAAATAGCAAGAAAGATTGGGATACTAAGAAGACCCAAGACAGTCTTTTCTTATGTGAAATCAAGAAGAAATTAACAATAAACGAAGACCGGAGTGGCCGAGCGGTTCTAGCCGCTTCAGTCTGGAACCGCGCGACTGCTACGGTCGCAGGTTCGAATCCTGCCTCGGGCATGGATGTGTGTGATGTCCTTAGGTTAGTTAGGTTTAAGTAGTTCTAAGTTCTAGGGGACTTATGACCTCAGATGTTAAGTCCCCTAGTGCTCAGAGCCATTTGAACCATTTTTTTTAACAATAAACGAAGCTATTGCCAGACACCAGCTGGGGGTGCCGCCGTAGTCATATAAATGAGAATGATTGTGTTAGTAAGGCATACTGCTAACAACATTACCAAATTAATACAGATCCTACCAATAGATTTAATGTTTTAATCAGGAAGGCTTTAAAAAGTGTAATTACATCCTGAGAGGAAGAGATACATCAGTGAATCTGTCTCAACATTTGTTTTCAAATAACAGCCACGGTCTCCAACCATGACATCATATGACAAAATTGCAGCAAGTCAGTGAATGTGTTTGGTGATGAGTGCACAAGCACCCATACTGCTTGCTCAACCTAAGACCCGTGAGACTGAATATCCCACATGATCAATAGTGAATTATGCTGATAGCCCTCAATGAAGAAACAGCAAGAAACTTAATATTCCAATGAAATATTAAACTTCTGAAACAGAGTATACGGTTAAAAATTCTGTTGTTGTAACTAACCAGATTAAAGATGTACCCCTACCTACAGAAGGAAATCCGTCTCATTCAACATGGTAAATCTATTCATTCATGTGCTGACAATAGAAACCACTGAAATTATTAAAAAGAACCTACTCGAACAAAAAAAAAAAATAGGGTAGTCGAAAGTGATGAAGTTAATGAGTTGCTACGACTGATCTTGTCTTTAGTTATTTTCAGTTCCAAAATGATCCACAGCTAGATGGTGGTGCCACGCGCAGTTGTATCGCTAGCCCACTGGCGGATATTTTCGTAAATCGTATGGGAAAGTAATTCTTTTTAAAAAATGGTTCAAATGGCTCTGAGCACTATGGGACTTAACATCTGAGGTCATCAGTCCCATAGAACTTAGAACTACTTAAACCTAACTAACATAAGGACATCACGCACATCCATGCCTGAGGCAGGAATCGAACCTGCGACCTTAGCGGTCGCGCAGTTCCAGACTGTAGCGCCTAGAACCGCTCGGCCACACTGGACAGCAATTGTTTTAAAAATTTACAAATAAGACCATTAAGATTTTACGAGTATATTACCAAGTGTATTTAAGTGATACTGTTGTTCTCTTTAATGACATGATTGCTGAAAAATAAATATGTTTTCACATTTTAACACTGTACATACAAATATTGTTTTTCGGTGGATGTAGAAAAAAAGCCAATTATTTTTTTCCGATTTTATGACAAAGAATGAGAATGGCACCACTAAACTATGAATGTTTCGGAAACCAACCTACACCGACAACATCATCAGCAACAGATCGTGCCACCCAGAGATACATAAAGCCTTTCTTCGCTCCACGGCCAACAGGAGCATTAATGTAGGTTGAAACATCACAATTATTAGATACTGCAGTCACAAAAACTGTTCATGGAACACACGAAACGTCAATTCGATGAGATTTCAAGTTATTTTTATTAAATCCAAGAATTCCAGGAGCAGAAAACTAAACACCGTAAGTGGGCCACCGTTACACTGCGTTCGTGAAGCATTTTATTGAAGTACAAGGACGGTAATACCCTCTCAGCTAATTCTTGATGCCCGTTGTTTCGATCTCAGGGCCGCAGTCATCAAGATGCAAACAGGAGACCGTTGACGAGAGTAATGTATTCGTACACAAATGTAGAGTGAATCATTAATGAAACCCACGAACTTCAGAGACGGATTCTTGAGTAGAAATAGAGGAAAAAAGGTCCTATTAACACGTATTCGGAAGTGGATGCAAGGACTACAAACCATCACGGAACACAGTAAAGAGCTGCACAGCATCCACGTCACGACAGATGTTCAAAGTGGTCTCCGTGATAGCAGTTGTCGCACAGGATGCGCATAATCGCACTTTGGCTTAAACTATGTTGGCGGGCAACTTGCCCAGAGCTTGTATTAGGATTCGTCTCAATATCCTGTAGAACCCGGTCCTCCAGATCTGGTGTACACACCGTCCGCCGCCTCCCTGCACGTTCGTCTGTACGAAAGGACCCATGATCATACAAACGCCCAAAAAGGGCTTGAAAGTTGTGTGATATGGTTGGTGTCTGTGAGGGTACTTGTTTCGTATAGCTGTGCTGCCTCTCGACTGTTTCCATCTGCTTGGCCGTACTCAAACACCATCTCGGCTTGTTCCCAACGTGAATACTAGACCATTCTGCTGCTTACAGCACGCTGCGTCCATCACACAGCCAGCAACACCCAAGGAACACACGGCACGTCGTCAGAGGAACATTCATTCGTCAGCGCCATCTACCGTGGCAATGATGAATTTTCGGACACATGTTTTTTCCTCCATTCACAGGAATCCGTCCCTACAGTTTGTCAGTTTTATTAAAATTCACTCTGTATATGTTCATAAAATCAAATGGTCCAAATGGCTCTGAGCACTATGGGACTTAAAAGATGAGGTCATCAGTCCCCTAGAACTTAGAACTACTTAAACCTAACTAACCTGAGGACATCACACACATCCATGTCCGAGTTCGAACCGGCGACCGCAGCGCCTAGAACCGCTCGGCCACACCGGCCGGCAGGTTCATGAATTCACTTTTGATGACCCTGTGAAATATTTCTGATGTTGATCGAACGTGTGTTTGGTGACAGAATCTAAATATAGTATAAAGCCCAATCGGCGAAAACAATAGAAACTTACGCTAGGAGATCTTGAAGATGACTGCGCCGGTACTGGAAATCATATGTGCTAGGTGAAATCATCAGCTGCCCGCATCTCGTGGTCGTGCGGTAGCGTTCTCGCTTCCCACGCCCGGGTTCCCGGGTTCGATTCCCGGCGGGGTCAGGGATTTTCTCTGCCTCGTGATGGCTGGGTGTTGTGTGCTGTCCTTAGGTTAGTTAGGTTTAAGTAGTTCTAAGTTCTAGGGGACTTATGACCACAGCAGTTGAGTCCCATAGTGCTCAGAGCCATTTGAACCATTTTTTTGAAATCATCAGCCAAGTTACACATGGCAAAACATACCGCATATCGGTCACGCTGGGAAATCTTCAGGCATCGTTGTCTCAAGGTGTTCGTCAGGTAGATTCCTATTACATCTACTGCAGTTCGGAGTATGCGAGGGATATTTCACATAGCAATAGTGTCGCGTTATCAGCTCAGTAGATGGCGGCAATATGAAAGTTCGCTTTCAGACCATTTACTTAGTTCGGAGACGAGAAAAGGATTGGGACAGTAGAAAGAATGAAGCACCTTCTCCTTAACTAGCGGCCAGCGTGTCTGACTGCCATATGGGGGACCCAGGTTCATTTCTACTATCACCGGATTTTTCCTCAGTGTAAAGACTAGAACGGGGTGCACTCAGCCTCGTGATGTCGGTTGAGGAGCTGTTTGAGTGAGAACTGGCAGCTCCAAGTCCTGGAAAGCTGCCAGCTGCCGGAGGAGCTGTGTGCTGATTCCATGCCCCTCCGTACCGCATTCGAGCGACGGTGGTCGGTAGACCCTGAATGGATTTCAAGGGCAGAACGCGAAGGTGATAATGGACTAATCTCTGGCGTAAGCGATTTACGATTTCGAATTGAGAAGTGACAAGGTCGCAGTTCTAGGACGGTAAGATCACAAACTACTATGTGATTAGATGAAGAGATTATTTTGCATCTAAAAATATCCGTCTACGTGCAATGACGGAAAGAAAACCAAAATATATTTAATGAGACGTAATAAAATTTCTGGTATATATCTGTCTAGGTAAAAATCCTGAAGTGTTCAACGTCGCAAGAACACAGATTAATGTAAACGCGAGAAAAGCCATTGCAATTGTGAAATGCTGGTTTGATAATAACTGGAGTAATCGCCAGAATGTTGAATGCAAGCATGCAAACGTGCATGAATTGTGCTGTACAGGTGGTGGATGGATCCTATACGTGCTCGATTGGACAGAGATCTGCTGATCGAGAGGGCCAAGGCAACATGTAGACACTGTAGAGCACGTTGGGTTACTAACATTTGTGTGTGGACGAGCGTTATCCTGTTGAAAAACACTCCCTGTTCGTGAATGACAGCGCAACAGGTCGAATCACCAGACTGACGCACAAATTTGCAGTCAGGATGCGTGAGACAACCTCGAGTGCTCCTGCTGTTATACGAAATCGCACCCCAGCTCGTAACCCCAGGTGTAGATCCAGTGTGCCCAACACACAGACGAGTTGGTTGTAGGCGCTCCCCTGCTCTCCTTGTGAACAACAACGGCGATCTGTGGCACCGAGGCAGAATCAACTTCTTTCAGAGAAAACAACAGACCCCCACCCTCCAACGAGCTCTCGCTTTACACCTCTGAAGTCACAAACGGTGATGGTTTGGGGTCAGTGGAATGAACTCTACAGGACGCCTGAGTTGGAGCTGTCCTTGAAGTATCCGATTTGTAAGAGTTTGTTGTGTCACTGTGGTGTCAACTGTTGCTGGAATAACCACTGCAGACGCAGTATGATGCGTCACAGTGATACGCCGATTACGGCGGTCTTCGCTCTCGATACTGCCACTTGGACATCTGGAGCCTTATCATCTTGTGACGGTACACTTCCATGACCAACACTGCCAGTTATCATCTACAATGGCTACATTCCTGCAAAGCCTTTCTAGTATATTGCAGAAGGAACATCCAGTTTCTCGTAGCCCTATTACAGGATATGATGATCATTGTATAATCGTGGCTTTAAAGGCTTTCTTGACTAACACCAGCTCACCACGTCCAATCTCAAAGGCAACCAACGCTCACCACCGTTGCAGCGCGTAATAAAGCAAACCAGATTGTCATTGTCATTGGCTATTAGCTCCAATTTTATGCGACTGGCGCGAAAGTTGGATAGACGTCATCCTTCAGATATAGAAACATGGTTACCCACTTTTGTTTATCTCGCACAACCCCTTCTTGGTGTTTCGTCTAGAAGTGCCGATGTCGCGTAGAGTCTGTGCCCCTTAGCAAGATGCGAGGTGTCTCCTAGATGTTAGCTGTTTAACATCGTACTGTTGTTTTTATGAAGAACAAACAAGCGTTCCGACACACTGGCCAACATAGGTGGACGCCTCGCTGTGCCAGTTCCTGTGGCAATCGATACTGGCGTTATGACGTGGCGAGGTCGCAGAACGTCCTACAAGAAGACCGTGACACTCGGCGTTTCACGAGCGGCGGAGGAAAAACTGGCGCAGACGAGAGCGTCTTTTGTTGCCACTCGCGCCTTCTTTTCTTGCAGCGCCGGAGCCAATCACGGCTGGCAGTCACGTGTGAAGAGCGCCAGCGAATTCTCGCGCCGCGCCGCGCAGCGCCGCCCCCACTGTTACCGCGGCGGCCTCTGCTTCTTCCTCCGCTGGTCGCGCGACACGATGCGATGCGATGCCCCAACACTTTTGTTGCTCTATTTCTGCAATTCTCTGGCCCTCGATTGCGCGCGGTTGCGAAAGAAAAGGGAGAGAGGGGTCTGCAAACTCTGTGCTGGAGGGCATTCGTTCGCGCGAGGGGCGGGCCGAAGAAAAGGAAGATGAAGAGAGACAGAGACAGAAGAAAAGCTGGCGACGGCCGTGATTGGAAGCGTTCGCAACGCATCAGTTTTGTCTCGGGCGGCGCGCACGGCAGAAATAAAACGCCGCGCGCCTCTGCGCCGCCTTTAAACGTATGACTCGGCTCGGCCCTTTAAAGGTCAAGGCTGGCCGGCGGACGCGCTCCTGGCGCCGGACTCCACGTTTCTTCGCACTTTATGTGTAAACACGGCTGCGATTCGCGTGACGCTGCGGCCGCCGGATGGTGCTGCAGAGGAGTGACTTCGCGAAATTAAGCACCAGAGAGCTGCGAATCCAGCCGGGGAAAATTAGCCCTTGCGTGGCCCACCTCTGTTTTCTCACGATATTTTATGTGCTTCGTGCACAGGTTTCCCCTTACATTCTTGTGTTCTGTTTTCTGGGTGACATACGGATAAGAGACTTCTTAATAACTTCTTGTTGAGTGGGAAACACCACTGCAGCTGTATGGTTATTTTATTAATAGAGCACGAGCGGTTTTATAACTTAAATTACATCATCAGGTGAATTCCCGAATAGAACTTTTTAAACTTTGCGTTCTGCCTTACGGCAGGTCTTGTCATGGGAGAAGCCTCTTCAGAGATGTCCACCGCACGAGGATCTAGGGAAGTGATTCCAGTGGTGGTTCCCCTTGGCCTTCGACTGATGATGATGACATCTCAACACCCAGTCCCTGAACGGAGAAAATCTCCGACCCTGCTGGCAATCGAACCTGGGACCCTTGGCGTGACAGACTGACGCGCTGACCACTCAGCTATCGGGAAGGACCCTGAATTGTATTGTATTGTTCTGTATGTTAACCGGGGACCTAGAAACAACGGAGAGGCTCCGTCCCCGCCGCAGCCGCAGTGGTCCACAACCCCACGACGACTACCGCAGTCCACTTCACCTCTCCGCCAACCCACACCGAACCCAGGGTTATTGTGCGGTTCGGCCCCCAGTGGAACCACCAGGGAACGTCTCACACCAGACGAGTGTAACCCCTATGTTTGCGTGGTAGAGTAATGGTGGTGTGCGCGTACGTGGAGAACTTGTTTGCTCAGCAATCGCTGACATAGTGTAACTGAGGTGGAATGAGGGGAACCAGCTCGCATTCGCCGAGGCAGATGGAAAACCGCCTACAAAACCATCCACAGACTGGCCGGTTCACCGGACCGCGACACAAATCCGCCGCGCGGATTCGTGCCGGGGACCAGGCGCTCCTTCCCGCCCGGAAAGCCGTGCGTTAGACCGCACGGCCAACCGGGGGGGGGGCGGAACCTGAACAGAAAGAAACCGTGACATAATATCGGGAGAAGACTCACTCGGTAACGAGTATTTCATCCAACCTTTCAGTGTAGAATAGGAACATAAGGGCAACGTTCTTAACGTTCTCGGAGAACAAGAGCTTCACCGTGCCTTAAAGCAGTCTGCTAGTCAGATTCTTCAACACCTACAGTGAACTGAAACATAAATCAGTCTTAGTTCATTTTGGTTAACTCAGTGCATAACCCGGCCCATTCACTTGTTTTGCATTGCCTCCTTTGTCTACCACCATCTCCCACTCCCCCTCCCTCCTCCACCCCCTCTCCCACCACGCCATTACAGTTGATGTTTTATGAGTCCCTTTCGTTTTAGTTTTTCCAAAAAAAATTGTCACTTTGACACAGTAGTGCCCCCACAGGACGCCATTTGTGCCTTCCAATAATATCCAGTTTATATTTTCTAATGTAGTATCTTACTTTGTAATCACATGTGCACCCGATTCCTAGTATATTTCTCATACTTTGGGGGCGGGGGGTGGGGGGGGGGCAGCGGGTGCAGTGCGAATGGTAGAACAAGATTTCAGGTGCGAAGAAATAGCACGCCAGTTGCATTAGAAACATTTTTAAAGCTGCTGGTGTGGTATTTCTTCATATTCGAATTCTTTAAATACAGTTACTGAAAATGATGAACATAAATCTAAATGAGGAGACTGGTCTTTGCGGTGGGCGTGGACGGGTGAGGATAAATACTGACGTGACCGGCGGTCGGCGCTGCCAACAGAAATTGCAATGTTTAGCTTTAGTAAGCAATTTTGACACTACAGCTACTAGGTCACTGGCGTAGGCAGAAATGAAAAAAATAGGGAAGTCGACATGAAATGTTCCGGACAAAAGCGATATGTGAGGAGACCTAACGACGGACCCATAGGACAACTTTTATTGTGCCGCTTACATGCAGTTTCCATTGTTAGCAAAGTGGTTATTGCCAAGTGTGAATGTGCATTGTTTTCCTTTCAGTTCTTGCTCTAAGGGGGTAGGCAGGGTACTGGCTTGTTGATGTACAGAATATCTCATAATAAAACTATACTTAAATATAAAGTTTAAATGTTCACCCAAGCCGGCCGCTGTTGCCGAGCTGTTCTAGGCACTTCAATCCGGAACCGCGCTGCTATTACGGTCGCAAGTTCGAATCCAGCTTCGGGCATGGACGTGTGTGACGTCCTTAGCTTAGTTAGGTTTAAGTAGTTCTAAGTTTAGGGAACTGATGACTTCAGATGTTAGCTGCGGTCGCAGGCTCGAATCCTGCCTGGGGCATGGATGTGTGTGATGTCCATAGGTTAGTTAGGTTTAAGTAGTTCTAAGTCCCATAGCCCTCAGAGCCATTTGAACCATTTTTTGAACCTCAGATGTTAAGTCCCACAGTGCTTAGAACCATATTGTACACACGATATTTTATAGGCAGGTACATCGATACTTTTTCCGTCCATGTATCGGTACTTTTTTTGATATACCGAGGGTCTATAACGAAACTTCTAAATATCGATACATCGGATTCCCATGATTTTTAAAAATATCAACAGTCCTATCTCGAATGACAATGTTGAATGTGCCTATGCGACAGTTGTCTTCTTCGGAGTCTCCATACACAGATATATCCACCGCCATATTGCAAGCAAAACAGTGCCCATATAAAAGGTCGAAAAGGTGCCTCTCCTGCGTCCAGTGCTGTCGTTGGGCGCACCACGGTCAGCGCACCTCTCCCACACTAGACGCAACAGTAGTCGCCATGCTGACAGTCCATGGTGCGCCGAACGTAGTCGCACTCTCTGCAGAGATACATGCCTTGCTTCAAACAAGTCAGTTTCCTAGACCAAGTGGGTGATACGACTGTACCACCACGTACGGCAATGCCGGCCGAAGTGGCCGTGCGGCTAAAGGCGCTGCAGTCTGGAACCGCAAGACCGCTACGGTCGCAGGTTCGAATCCTGCCTCGGGCATGGATGTTTGTGATGTCCTTAGGTTAGTTAGGTTTAACTAGTTCTAAGTTCTAGGGGACTAATGACCTCAGCAGTTGAGTCCCATAGTGCTCAGAGCCATTTGAACCATTTTTTTTTTTTTTTTTTTTCGTACGGCAGCACGATTAGTATGTCTCTCCTCTCGGACGCTAGCCGCATAAAAGTCTTGTGTCCCGACCATGAATATCGCGGGACGATAGACCACAGTTGCAATATGGCGCTGTAGACTTCCAACACGTGCTGGTAGACGTTTCTTTCTCTCCGGAGTGTATGCTCGAATTATATCTCCTTACAAACAAACAATATTAAAGGCGATTTCTGAATGGAGTGTAATGTCTGCCGTGACTTGAAGTCGTTGTACCTGACGATAAACCGAGCACGGCTCGTGTTCACGCCATTTATTGTTTGTCATAGTCTATTAAGGTACTGCCGCCACGTTTTCTTATTCCATTTACTGACATCACTATCTTCCTGCCTTACTTGCCAGTGAGTGGTAGCAGCAGCGCGTATCGATAGTGCACTGTCGTACCATCTCTGGAGCGACCGATAGTACTTCCGGGCCGTCGTGTGTCTGGAAATCAGTTGGAGACGGACCAGGAGTGCAGTCGGGCACGGAGCAGCGTTGGGGACGGAGCGCCAGTGAGGTGCTGACAGACAGTACTTGCCGACCGCTGGGGACACACATGCACTGTCCGACGGAAGGAGACTGGAGCGGGAACGCCCGTTGGTTGGTCGTACAGTCGGTCGTGTCATCGGCCGACGTATATTTGGTGGTTTGACCGTTTCCGTGTCCGCCCACGGTAGCTGCGTGGTCAGCGCGACAGACTGTCAATCCAAAGGGCCCGGGTTCGATTCCCGGCTGGGTCGGAGATTTTCTCCGCTCAGGGACTGGGTGTTGTGTTGTCCTAATCATCATCATTTCATCCCCATCGACGCGCAAGTCGCCCAAGTGGCGTCAAATGGAAAGACTTGCACCAGGCGACCGGTCTACCCGACGGGAGGCCCTCGTCACACGCCATTTCCATTTTTTTTACCGTTTCCGTGTGTGAGGCAGTCGGTCGGTTGGTACAGAGCAGCGAGGAAGTCCCTGTCGCGCGGAGCTGCTGGCGGTATGCATGCGCAGTTGAAGTTTTGAGGCGGTTCTTGCGAGGATTACGAAGTTCGAAGCCCACCGATCTTGGACTCTTGATGTTGAGTGCTCACTCAACCTACTATGAAGCCTCAACTGCTATCAGTTCTCTTCGTTTGATCCTGGTTGTTGCTTTCTGCGAGATTCGAGCGAGCAACAACATGTGTGCATTGAATTCGGCTAGAATTGCAACCGTTTTCTTGGATGGGGTTTAACTTAATTTAATTCACTCCTTCACTGATGAAGTGCACCAGCGGTATCCTCTGCCTTGTGGCCTTTAACGTTCCAGTTACCTGCCCTGGGCGTTGACGTAGTTTTTGGCACTGTATGTTCCTCGTCTTGTTGTTACTGTCCAGCACGGCGTTTCGTTCGACAGCTGTGGTGTGTTGGTAGCTTTGGGCGTTTATTCTGATTTGCCTGGACTGTGCACCAGTATACAGAACGTTGTGTTACTGACATCGTGTTGTCGTTTTGCTCGTCGGGTGGAGCACGACTGACTTTCTTGGTTGGTTTGTCGGCTGGCTTTCCGTTGAGTTGCCTGCCGATTAAGAGGTTGTCGGTCTGGCTGCCTGTCTCATCTAAACGTGCGTTAGTGTTATATGCGTTAGTGTTACTTCCGAGACCGCCCCTTGGAACTTTCTGATCGCTGCTACTTGTGTTTTAAATAGTGAGTTTCCTTTTAGTCTTAAGTATTTCATCAGAGTTTTAGCTTATTAAAATTGTAAGCTTTTCCTCTTTTGGCCTTAAGCCGTGAAGTTGTTTTCTCCACGGTGTCTGGCCTTCAGCCGAGTTTTAAACTCTCTTAAAATGAAAATTCAAAATCTTGCTCTTGCCGTTAAGTCATAACATTGCTATTTTTGGGTATGAGGCCCTCAGCATTTCAAATTCAAAGCTCTTCTTCCTAGGCCTTAAGCCGTAAAATTGTTTTGACATGGTGTGTGGCTTTCAGCCGAGTTTTAATCTCTCTTAAATTAAAATTTCAAAATTTTTGTCTTGCTCTTAGGTCATAAGATTGGTATACTTTAGTATGTGGTGTTCAGCCGAGTTATAATCTCTCTTATACTTAAATTTTAAAATCTTGGTCTTGCCGTAAGTCATAACATTGTCTCTCGCTTCCCACGCCCGGGTTCCCGGGTTCGATTCCCGGCGGGTTCAGGGATTTTCTCTGCCTCGTGATGACTGGGTGTTGTGTGATGTCCTTAGGTTAGTTAGGTTTAAGTAGTTCTAAGTTCTAGGGGACTGATGACCATAGATGTTAAGCCCCATAGTGCTCAGAGCCATTTGAACCATAACATTGTCATTCTTTAGTATGAGGCCTTCAGCCGAATTTGCATGAAATGTTTTAAGCTAAGGCCCTCAGCCTGTTAAACTGAAAGCCTTTCTAGGCTTTAAGCCGTTAAATTGTTTGATTGATATGCGGCCTTCAGCTGGGTTTCAGCCTATTTAGAATTAACACTGAAAATATTTGTTTTGCCCTTAAGCCGTAACACTGTTCTTGTTTAATTTGTGACCTTCAGCCTATTTTTATTGAAGTAAAAATTTTTTTTTTGAAAGAAGTGAAACTTCCAGAAGAACTCCTGTACCTCAGTTCGTTGCTTAGGCCTTGAGCCCTGGATTTTCGTATGTGGCTTTCAGCCGATTAAAAAGGGGCTCTTTCGTTAAAATCTCGAGAGTTTTTAATTCTTGCTTATGTTATTGTATGTTTTAACTAATAAAATTTATATGCTGAGTGTAACTGACAGCAACTTATTTTGGCCCCTTTCCACAAATATAACCTCACCCACTCCGTCCCGCTGGTCTAGGGATTTCAGAAGGCTTCCAACATTAAGACTTCCAACATTAAGACGCCAGGAGTAACACCAATGCCACGTCTCCATAGCATTTTCAGAATGGACATTTACCAAAATCGGCGCCATAATCGCCGACGGTCATCCGGGATAATGCAGAACCGTGATCTGTCGCAGGACACAATGCGATGGCATTCATCAGCAGCCCAAGAATGCCAGTCACAGCACAACTCCAAACTCAGCCGTTTGTAGTTCCCTAGTCATGCTGCTGCTGGTTTCCGACCGATGGTGCGGGACGTGAAAGAATGTTGGAGTCCTTCCGGACGGCAGGCGCGGTTGTAAAGACTGTGCTATGCGGCGGTGTTCTCTTGAGATGGTCAGACGAGGTTGTCGGGAACCTTAATATCGACTGAGCGTGCCATCACGTTCCCCTGCAGCGCGGCACTGGAACATTGTCACATCCGAAACGTCCCACATTTATAGATGTGGCATGATTCGACAAGCAGGCCAAATGGAGACGCACATTGAGGCACCTTACAAACTCTGTCAGATGGTGATAAAGTTGTTTCGCATGAGTACGCTGGATCTCCGCGTCCTTCACAGTGCTCACTCAACATTTGACGCTGTTGTCGCACCTCATATACCCGGCCAAACCTGGTAACAACACTAAACACATACAACACTGATTTATTCTGACAGCCGTACTACCTGCGACATAGAATTTAAACTCTAATCATTTACAAAACCACCGATGGTGTATACATTTGTGAAGTTACAATGACATCCGATCGTTTCTTCTGATTGCTTCACTTTTTTACCTGGAATTGTATATCAGGAAGGAACTGAGACGTTCTCCCCCCACCCCCCCCCTCTCCCCCGTGTTTGAGAAAATCGAAATTCCATTTGTATTGCGATTCTTCAAATATTAAATACCGTTCTACTGACGGATGTGATGCATGTACCGCAAGAATTCCGAATACTATTTCTTGTTGTTTTTCCTTTTTATTTATAGTGTAGGTGAACGTACGTCGATTAATACAGTTAGGGTATCAGATGCAGTGCCGAGGGCTCCACTGCAGAATTCCACGCTGTACTGAACTCCACAGTCGGCCGGAGTGGCCGTGCGGTTCTAGGCGCTACAGACTGGAGCCGAGCGACCGCTACGGTCGCAGGTTCGAATCCTACCTCGGGCATGGATGTGTGTGATGTCCTTAGTTTAGTTAGGTTTAATTAGTTCTAAGTTCTAGGCGACTTATGACCTCAGAAGTTAAGTCACATAGTGCTCAGAGCCATTTGAACCATTTTTTGAACTCCACAGCAGCAGGTCTGACCAGCCGCAACCTGGTCGCCAAAGCAAAGGTTCTGGAGCTGACAGCTTCAAGTGATATAGACTCGTGAAACAGTCTAATCGCATTCAGAGGCGAACTGAACCTTCTTTATATGTGAATTGAAAGTGGAAGGTTGAGGGGGGGGGGGGGGGGAGATGAAAAAGGAAAGGGGAGGAAGGGACTATCGATGTAAGCTGCATCGGAACTTTACTCGAAGATTGCAGCGACGAATAAAAATGTGTGTCTTACCGAGAGCTGAACTCGAGGTCTGCTGCTTACTAGGCAGCTGCTGAGCCACTGCGGCACACCTCCCAACCGACCCACATTCCCGTCGAGCGCCACCTGTCTGTAGTCCCTGCCCATGTCTCCCCGCTCGCTACGTTGAGATTCCCACAGGAGGTCAAACGTAATTATCCATCCGCACTGAAGAAGGTGGACTAGTTGTCCATCGAGGCGAATCAGATATATGAATGTCTCAAACAACAGCGACCGCGCCTTCATAGAAACCTCCTCTGTCTCATACTAATGATTTAATTCGTTACATATCTTTCTTCGTTCCGTTTTTCTACATGGTCTTGGAACGTCTAGCGTGAGTCGAGGGACACATCTAAATACCTGCTGACTGAATGTCATCAAATTATCTTCTGAATTATTTTAATTGATGCGTCCCTGATAAGTTTCCCTTTAAGTAATTTTTGTGGTGCTACTTTGAGTCGCACCTGGCAGCACCAATAACGCACCATATTACAGAGACTCTCACAGTTAATTTCTGGCGAAGCTCGACTGTTAGCGTGTACCAGGAGCGAAATTTTGCCTGAGGGGCTGCTGATAGCCCAAGTATTGAAAATCTAAATACACCATATGATCAAAAGTATCCGGACACCCCCAAAAACATACGTTTTTCGGATTAGTTGCATTGTGCTGCCACCTACTGCCAGGTACTCCGTATCAGCGAGCTCATAGTCATCGTGAGAGCAGAATGGGGCGCTCCGAGAACTCACCGACTTCGAACGTGGTCAGGTGATTGTGTGTCACTTCTGCCATACATCTGTACGTGAGATTTCCATACTCCTAAACATCCCTAGGCCCATTGTTTCCGACGTGATAGTGAAGTGGAAAGGTGAAGGGACACGTACAGCACAAAAGCATACAGGCCGACCTCGTCTGTTGACTGAGAGAGACCGCCGACAATTGAAGAGGGGCGTAAAGTGTGATAGACATCTATGCAGACCATCCCACAGGAATTCCAAACTGCGTCAGGATCCACTTCAAGTACTATAACAGTTATGCGGAAGGTAATAAAACTTGGATTTAATGGTCGAGCGGCTGCTCATAAGCCACACATCACGCCGGTAAATGCCATACTGTCGAAAGGTGCCGGCCGGGGTGGCCGAGCGTTTCTAAACGCTACAGTCAGGAACCGCCCGACCGCTACGGTCGCAGGTTCGAATCCTGCCTCGGTCATGGATGTGTGTGACGTCCTTAGGTTAGTTAGGTTTAAGTAGTTCTAAGTTCTAGGGGACTTATGACCATAGCAGTTAAGTCCCATCGTTCTGAGAGCCATTTTTTTGTCGAAAGGTGTTTACATGTCTATGTTACGCTGTATTCGGTGAATATTTACAATTTGCACGATATACGAGAGAGAACTGTAAGAGCGTGTGCTTCGATAAGTTCCGATGTGATAAGAAATACCACTCAATCCATGATAAGAAGATTGCAGCGTCACTTCGAACACCCTCTGTAAATGGACGTTCATTCCATCTTTGTGATCTTCGTTGACCTTCAAAGACCTTATCGTTACATATCATTGGATTTGTCTCGATAGCCGCTATCAGAAAATAACTACCAAACTATAGCATCCCATTTAAAAAAATAAAGTTCACCTTCATATCTCTGACGCGACTCCACCTAGCAACAAAAAATCGACGTCATGTTATGGCCCCTGTTTCCCGTGCAACCTTTGTCTCACAAACTTTTCAGCTGCTATCATACTTTCGGTGCTATTCTTGGCAACGATTGTTAGTGACTCACCCTGTATAGTGCTCAGTTCCGCAGTACAGACGAAATCCGTATACTTTTGATCAAATTGAGTAAGTAATCGAAGCAGAAGTATTCGTATTACTAACAAAAATTTCAGTAGCGATACAATGCTCAGAAAAATTTAAGGACAGCTAGATAAGGTAACGTAACATATTAAGTGCATTCTGAAAATGAATGAAAGTGCGAGAGCATGCTTCCAGAGGTCTCCCAGTCGTGCATAGAACGTTGGACGTCACCTGGTATACGGTTAGCGTGTCTATAGCACCAAATGGGGCGGGCTCCGCAACGCGAGGCGGTTGAAAGAAGGGGATAAGCCAGTGTGTCTGAATCAGTCATCAGTTACGATGCACCTTGGTGCTTCTCTTCATTACAAGAAGCCCTAACAAGTACTAACAAAATGTCAATTTGGTTTTCAGAAACGCTTTTCAACAGGAACTTATATATATGCTTTCACTGATCAAATCCTCTGAATAACTGAATAACATCCACTGGGATTTTTTGTGATCTCTCAAAGGCTTTTAAATGAGTAAAGCATGGAATTCTTCTAGATAAGTTTAAGTATTGTGGTATGATTGGAACAAGAGGTTTAATTCGTATTTAACTGAAAGAGTGCAGAAGGTTGAATAAACAGTTCGCACAAGGCGGAAAAATCAGCAGATTCCTCAAACTGGGGAGGTATCCAGAATAGAGTCCTACAGGGTTCAATTTTGGATCCCTTGTTGTTCATTAACGTGTATTAATGACTTGCCACTCTATATTTACGAAGATGCAAAGCTATTTCTTTTTGCTGATGATACAAGTATGGTAACCACATTTCAAAATCGAGAATTAGCTGAGGAAATTTTAAATAACATATTTAGAAAATTATTAACTGGTTCTCTGCAATGGATTCTCACAAAATTTCAATAAAACACAATATATATAGTTCTGTACAGTGAATTACATAACACCATTAATAAAATAGAGTTTGAACAGAAGTCTTTAAGTAAGTCAGAACATTCCAAATTTTTGGGTGTGTGCATCGATGAAAGATTGAATTGGAAGAAACACATGGGTGATCTATTCAAATCTTTGAGTTCTACTACTTATGCTATTAGGGTTACTGCAAATTTTGTTGATAATCATATCGGTAAATTAGCTTATTATGCCTATTTTCGTTCACTGCTTTCGTACGGCATCATATTTTGGGGTGATACATCATCAAGGACAAAAGTATTCATTCCACCAAAGTGTGTAATGCGAATAATAGCTGGAGCCCACCTAATATCATCTTGCAGACATTTATTTAAGAAACTAGGGATATTTACAGCAGCTTCACAAAATATATATTCACTTTCGAAATTTGTTACTAATAAGCCACCTTAATTCAAAAGCAATAGCAATGTGCATAGTTACAATACTAGCACAAAGGCTGATCTTCACTATTCTAGGTTAAATCTAGCTTTGGCACCGAAAGGAGTGAATTATGCTGCTACAAAAGTCTCTGGTCACTTATCAAAGAACGTCATTTGTCTGACAGATAGCCAAATCATCATTTGAAAACAAATTAAAAGAATTTTTAATGACAACTCCTAGACAATTTAGTTAGCTTCGTCGGAAACAAAGAATCATGGTAATCGGTTCAGTAGATTTGAAGTTACCACACCGCGCGATAAAAGAAAGTCATTTCGAGAAAAACGCAAAAAAATTGTTCAAATGGCTCTGACCACTATGGGACTTAACATCTGAGGTCATCAGTACCCTAGAATTTAGAACTACTTAAACCTAACTAGCCTAAGGACTTCACACACATCCATGGCCAAAGCAGGATTCGAACCTGCGACCGTAGCAGTCGCGCGGTTCCGGACCGAAGCGCCTTGAGCCGCTCGTCCACCGCGACCGGCGAGAAAAACGCGTTTGAAGTTTTGACTACATATAAATGCAATTTTATGCAACTTACGTTCAATCTGCTATAATAAACTAGTCCTTCCTATTTCTCATAGAGGGCGTTCTGCTCGATCTGGGCCATCCCGCGCTGCTCCAGAGCCGCTCTTAAGGCCGGTGACAAGCGGTTTTCCGCCTCTTGAATCTGGTGGTCGTCCGAATGCTTGGTGAAATGCGTTGAATAGAGTCCCAGGGTGACGTCCATCGTTGTCATGGTCTTCAAAATTGCTGAATACCTTTCGTTGAAGCTGTTCACTACCACAAAAGTCGCAGTCTCCACAGTCTTCGCACCAGAATGCATATGCTTGGGGGCTAACTTTCAAACACAGGCGTTCAAACTTTAATTTGAATTTTGTATTTCCTCCCAAGCACCGGTACAATAACTCGTCCTCCGTAACGGCCTCGTAGATCGGATGGATCACTTTTTGAACTTCTTTGGAGAGCGGCTGGTCGTGTTGATATTTGTCCAGATGTCCGGTAGCCTCTGCAGTGCGCCACTTGCACCAACTAATTTCCCCAGCCGGACAACTTTGGTGTTGTCGGTGGTCATCCGTCGAAGCTTGTGGAAATACGTAGCCTAAATTGCCTTCTTCATCTTGTCCACCAAATTGGAATCCAGTCCGATTGCCAAGCCGTAGTACGTGGTAAGCTCCTTGATCACTTGATCCTTGGGCAAGCGCATAGAATAATTTTTCGCGGCTACAATGTCGAAATTCCCGAAAAAAACTGGTGCGTGAAAAAGGCCGATTTCAGGCAGGTGCATTTTTTTTTTCAACTTCGGACAACAAACATTTCCGTTCCGTATTCGGGAAAACCGTTTCAGGGGTGGATTCTAAACACTTTTATGGATCCAAAACTGCAATTTAAAAAATTTTTGAACCAAAAGATAGTAAACCTCCCCTTAAGTACCGTAAATGTCTGTGACTTCAGTGTAATTCTCATCTTTGAATATAAGTGTCGTTTCTGTTCGGCTCATTTCTTTTTATTTCAGTTACCTTCTGCCCTATACTGCAGCTGTTCTTTCTAGTACGGTCGAAGTTTCGTCGAGCTATGTTACTTGCCAGTGACACATCACGCGAAAGTTACTTTCGTCCTTACGTTTTGCACACCAGCTGCTGTCGAAAATTCAAGACAGTGATATTAGTCATAGGGTTTTTATACTTGTAATACTAGTAAGTTATTGTAGTAGTAGTGGTAGCAGTGGTAGTGGTAGTAGTAGTAGTAGTAGTAGCAGTAATGGTGGCGGTGGTAGTGGTATATGCGGGTAATAGAGATAACTGAAAATTAGTAAGAATATGCTGAAGATACGAAAACCTACGGCACACTTTCATTCACAGTAAAGCAATGCCCGACTGAGGTCATAGGCTAACTAAATGTCGAACAATGCATAGGTATCCATATAAATGTTAGTGATACTAGTAAAAACAGAGATAAGGAAAAGCAGTATTATGCTCCCTGTAACTACGTTGAATACACAGAACAAAACAAATAAAAGAAATTTAATTTAGTTTCATTTAAATGCAATTTTATACATAACAGTTCATTGTCGTCAACAAAAATTGGACTAGAATAAATAAAGAAAATATCTGAAAGACAAATATACGTCCATAATAACTGCAATTCCTTTTCATCTTAGACTAGCTCGTGAATTTAAAAATCTACCAACTTATATAAACAGTACAACTGGGCTAGCTCTACTATCTTAAACTTTCTATCACAGCTCAAGTGAGTTAATTCCTCTGATTTTCATGTAGCAAAAATTTTTATTCTGATATTTTAACGAGACGTATTTTTTACGATTTTCCTTACAAAACTTGTATTTCTTTCCGTTTTACCTAAGTGCAAGTGCTTTATTTCTGCCATCTAGGAATATACATTCCAAAAATGTGCTGAAATGAAATTTAAGTGCTCTAATAGCTTAGAGTGAGGTTGAAGGGGTAAGGATGACATTATCTTTACCATCCAGAACCTGCCCTCCCCTAAGCTGCAGTTTCTTCGCCCTCCTGAAGAAGTGCACACCAGTGTAACGTTGTACTGGTACATCGTTAGTAAATGGATATTTAGACTGCTATGAGGATTTTAGAAATTCGTGTGAGCAATCTGCAGCTCAAAGTCGGATCTGATATGATTTGGTGATGAATAAATAATTCTTCCTTACTAATCCATAAATTGTGTTGGTAGCAAGTCTCACAGTTTTTGGAACATTGTTCAGGGTTACAGTTCTGTTTAGTTCATTTGCGTGTTAAAGTCACCAGTTAATCCAAAAGTCTACAAACTTCACTAGTTTTCCTGGTGTAACAGGATTAGTCCCAACCACGGCTTTCTTGACCTCCCTGTTGATCCATTGTGGACGTGGGACAGCGACTGATCAAATATTTAACAAAGAAATCCGCCAAACAGCTGTGCAGATTGAGAAGTTATTTTATTTTATTTTCGCTACCAGTCTCTCCAAGAGCGATGCAGTCCAGAGAGTTGCAGTCAAGTCTTCGAAGGAAACACTAGAGAATTGACGACGTCCAGGAACAGATGGCTCCAATATGCCAATATAGATAATTTTTGAGTGGCATATATGGAGCCTGAAGATGGCGTAATAAATTGCCGAAACTGGTAGCGAAAACAAAATGAAATAACTTCCCAATTTGCGCGGCGGTTTAACGAATTTCTTAGTTAAACGGCTTTCTTGATGTTGAACAAGCCATACAGAATGACTCCAAAGCATTTACACGTCGAAGCAGACGATGAGGCCGGAGTGAAACGCTGATTAATTACGTAGGATGGAGAGCAGATCTCGTTGGGCCTGTGCAGGCGATCCTGCTGCGTTCCTGGAAACGGTGGAACGAATTTTCGGAGCCGGCGGCGGCTGCGCAGCAGGGCGGCCTGGCGCTGGGTTTTCCCGGTCGCTGAGTTCCTGCGACCACGCCCAGAGCACGGACCTCACACCGACAAGAGCACGGCGGGCAACTGTTGTTGCGCATTGCATGTCTATAGCCGTACTCGCCTAATCGCGGTAGGATGTCTACCGCAGCGAACAACAAATGGCGCCATATAATACACATTCAATGTCACTTGCGGTTGCTGCGCAGATAACACCTACCTATACACCCGAATTTCTCTTTATATTGTCGTAGTAGATACACGATATGCATAAAGTTTCGAGTAAGTCTTGAGGTGGTGTTGAGCATATTTCCTGTAGAGCCTATTAGTGGAGTTTCTGAATCGTTCCTATAATATGCTAGTCCAGAAAATGCGTACCATGCAAGTAGTTTTGGGAATCTTCTGTATCCTTTTTCATTCCAACATAAGATCCAAACTGGTGAATAATACTAAAAATGTGTCAGAAGACAGCTCTTTTTGGAATAGTGCCTTTCTCGGATCCTTTAAAATTCTTCCAGTGGATTGCATCCTAGTATCAGCCTTCCCACTATTGGATTTTTTTTGTGTTACTGTAGTTGTGGCTGAAAAAACTTTTTCAGACTCTTAATCTCGAGCCATTTTTCGTTGATACAGAGGTTTCTGCATAGATTCTGTACAGTAACACCTCTGTACTTTTCTGCTAATTTTACTGATCGTCGATCAGGCAGCTCTATTGTGTCTTGTCCACTTAGCCGGTTCCAGTCAGAGATCATAGAAACTTTCCAAAGGTACACGTAGGAGAAACAAACGTCGATTTGCCTCTGCTCTTTGAACCGCAACGGTTCGCTATTTATTTATTTTTCGTATCACCCGCCTTCGCAGTACTTGCCGCGATGTCAATATTGAGATCGGATTGGAGTCTCTGGTCGCCGCATATCTTTCGCGAGTTGGCTTCCAGCGCACCGCAAGGCGACAGAAGGAGGAAGAAGGGGGTTTCGGGCAGTTATCTCTGGACTGTGCGTGAGGAGCGACATCGGTGTCGATGGACCACGCGGAAGCAGTCGGTTGGGGACGGAGCACCGCGGGCTGGAAGATCCTTGTGTGGAGGGACGGTGTTGTCCCGATGGCGGTCAGCATGAGGTCATTCAATGGCTGGGAAGTGTCTCCTTGGTTGTGTTCTTGGATTCCGACGAAGAAATACGGCAAGTTTCGTGTATGAGGCGAACATAGGGATACTAAAAAGGTGCACGTTGGTGATGCGTATATCAGACTTGTGAGTGGTGTAAGCTTTGCTTCGGTGCTGCAGTCTCAAGTAAGAGCGCTGCTTGGGAGAAGAGCGTTGAGATCGACATTGCCATTTATTTAGCTGCTTTAAAGTAAATGACTGTTTTGGATCGAAGGTGGAACCAAGGGAGGGACCGAAGTCGACCCCAACGTGTTAAACTCTGTTATCTACAGTTAGAACGAGTAATTAGACGCCCTGGAAGTGTCCACGAGACAATTTTGGATGTGCTTCTAAGTGTTTGTAGTAATGGAAAGATTGACTGTGGAGCTTATGAGTCGTGTTAATTTCAGTTCACTACTTCTGGTATTTTGCGGTTCTACTTGTGGAGAAATCGCCGATAGTATTTTCATAATTTAGCTTGCGACGTCATTCTGTGGTTTTGTGTGGCTCCCCCAAGAGTTTAAGCCCCAAATATTTTCTTGCTGCCTTTGCTGAGGTCGCCTTGCAACAGTCGTGGATTTGTCTTGCCTACCCCACCGCATTGCTGTTTGGTGCGGTGCGATACAGTCGAAGTGTTCAGTAATACCGCATCTACTCCCTCGCCCGTTTTAAGATTTGCGATCCGCATCCATATCGACATATAATCCCAGTATGCAATTTATGCAAGTTGGTTGCGCCCTGTTAACGTTTTGTACATCGTGGAAAATCTCTACCGTGTGTATGTGATCATGAAGGACAGCACGATGCACAGCAGCGCACGACCACGACGAAATCAATAGATATGTATTGTATATTACTTTTAACGCATGTAACCACTGAGCTTAAGAGTTGATTTGTGTTTTTTTATTTATTTTGATCAGAAAAGAATTATATACTTGGTATGTTATAACATCTATGCTTAATTGTTGTTGTTGTTGTGGTCTTCAGTCCCGAGACTGGATTGATGCAGCTCTCCATGCTACTTATCCTGTGCAAGGTTCTTCACCTCCCAGTACCTGCTGCAACCTACATCCTTCTGAATCTGCTTAGTGTATTCGTCTCTTGGTCTCCCTCTACGATTTTTACCCTCCACGCTGCCCTCCAATACTAAATTGATGACCCCTTGATACCTCCGAACATGTCCTAGCAACCGATCCCTTCTTCTAGTCAAGTTGTGCTACAAACTTCTCCCCAATCCTATTCAATACCTCCTCATTAGTTATGTGATCTACCCATCTAATCTTCAGCATTCTTCTGTAGCACCACATTTCGAAAGCTTCTATTCTCTTCTTGTCCAGACTATTTATCGTCCATGTTTCACTTCCATACATGGCTACACTCCATACAAATACTTTCAGAAACGACTTCTTGACACGTCAATCTATACTCGATGTTAACATATTTCTCTTCTTCAGAAACGCTTTCCTTGCCATTGCCAGTCTACATTTTATATCCTCTCTACTTCGACCATCCTCAGTTATTTTGCTCCCCAAATAGCAAAACTCCTTTACTACTTTAAGTGTCTCATTTCTAATCTAATTCCCGCAGCATCACCCGACTTAATTCGACTACATTCCATTATCCTCGTTTTGCTTTTGTTGATGTTCATCTTATATCCTCCTTTCAAGACATTGTCCACTCCATTCAACTGCTCTTCCAGGTCTCTGACACAATTACGATGTCATCGGTGAACCTCGAAGTTTTTGTTTCTTCGCCATGGATTTTAATACCTACTCCGAATTTTTCTTTCGTTTCCTTCACTGCTTGCTCAATATACAGATTGAATAACATCGGGGATAGGCTACAAACCTGTCTCACTCCCTACCCAACCACTGCTTCCCTTTCATGTCCCTCGACTCTTATAACTGCCATCTGGTTTCTGTACGAATTGTAAAAAGCCTTTCGCTCCCTGTATTTTACCCGTGCCACCTTTAGAATTTGAAAGAGAGTATTCCAGTCAACAGTGTCAAAAGCTTTCTCTAAGTCTACAAATGCTAGAAACAAGGGTTTGCCTTTCCTTAATATAGCTTCTAAGATAAGTCGTAGGGTCAGTATTGCCTCACGTGTTCCAATACTTCTACGGAATCCAAACTGATCTTTCCCGAGGTTGGTTTATACTAGTATTTTGCAGCCGTGACTTATTAAACTGATAGTTCGGTAATTTTCGCATCTCTCAACACCTGCTTTCTTTGGGATTGGCATTATTATATTCTTCTTGAAGTCTGAAGGTATTTCGCCTGTTTCATACATCTTGCTCACCAGATGATAGAGTTTTGTCAGGACTGGGTCTCCTAAGGCCATCAGTAGTTCTAATGGAATGTTGTCTACCCACTGGGCCTTGTTTCGACTCAGGTCTTTCAGTGCTCTGTCAAACTCTTCACGCTGTGTCCTATCTCCCATTTCATCTTCATCAACATCCTCTTCCATTTCCATCATATTGTCCTCAAGTACATCGCCCTTGTATAGATCCTCTATATACTCCTTCCACCTTTCTGCTTTCCCTTCTTTGCTTATAACTGGGTTTCCATCTGAGCTCTTGATATTTATACAAGTGGTTCTCTTTTCTCCAAAGGTCTCTTTAATTTTCCTGTAGGCAGTATCTATCTTACCCCTAGTGAGATAAGCCTCTACATCCTTACATTTGTCCTCTAACCATTCATGCTTAGCCATTTTGCACTTCCTGTCGATCTCATTTTTGAGACGTTTGTGTTCCTTTTTGCCTGCTTCACATTTTTGAGACGTTCGTATTCCTTTTTGCCTGCTTCATTTACTGCATTTTTATATTTTCTCCTTTCACCAATTAAATTCAATATTTCTTCTGTTACCCAAGGATTTCTACTAGCCCTCGTCTTTTTACCTACTTGATCCTTTGCTTCCTTCACTACTTCATCCCTTAAAGCTACCCATTCTTCTTCTACTGTATTTCTTTCCCTCATTCCTGTCAATTGTTCCCTTATGCTCTTCCTGAAACTCTGTACAGCCTCTGATTTAGTCAGCTTATCCAGGTCCCAACTCCTTAAATTCCCACCTTTTTGCAGTTTCTTCAGTTTTAATCTGCAGTTCATAACCAAAAGATTGTGGTCAGAGTCTACATCTGCCCCTGGAAATGTCTTACAATTTAAAACCTAAATCCTAAATCTCTGTCTTACCGTTATATAATCTATCTGATACCGTCTAGTGTCTCCAGGCGTCTTCCATGTATACAACCTTCTTTCATGATTCTTGATTAAGTTATGCTCTGTGCAAAATTTTACCAGGCGTCTTGTTCTTTCCTTTCTTACCCCAAATCCGTATTCACCTACTACGTTTCTTTCTCTCCCTTTACCTGCTATCGAATTCCAGTCATCCATGACTATTACATTTTCGTCTCCCTGCACTATCTGAATAATTTCTTTTATGTCATCATACATTTCATCAATTTCTTCGTCATCTGCAGAGCTAGTAGGCATATAAACTTGTACTACTGTACTAGGCGTGGGCTTCGTGTCTGTCTTGGTGACAATAATGCGTTCACTCTGCTGTTTGTAGTAGCTTACCCGCACTCCTGTTTTTCTATGCATTACCCCTATTTGATTTTGTATTTATTACCCTGTATTCACCTGACCAAAAGTCTTGTTCCTCCTGCCACCGAACTTCACTAATTCCCACTATATCTAACTTTAACCTATCCATTACCCTTTTTAAATTTTCTAACCTACCTGCTCGATTAAGGGATCTGACGTTCCACGCTCCGATCCGTAGAACGCCAGTTTTTTTTTCCTCCTGATAACGACGTCCCCTTGAGTAGTCCCCGCCCGGAGATCCGAATGGGGGACAACTTAACACCGGAATATTTTACCCAAGAGGACGCCATCATCATTTAACCATACAGCTGTATGCCCTCGGGAAAACTCGGGAAAAATTACGGCTGTAGCTTCCCCTTGCTTTCAACCGTTCGCAGTACCAGTATAGCAAGTCCATTGCTTAATTATTTGTCATAATTCGCTGGATGTAGTATGCATCACAAGTAGGGAAGTTTATGGCGTGAAGTGTTTAAAAGGAAGGAAAATGTTTTGTGATACGATGCGCATCGTAGAGGCTACGGGGCTAGAGTGTACGTTGATAGTAATCAAATTTTATTGCATTTAAGTCTTTGTTTTAGCTACAATTTTGTGATCAATTATTGGCTTTAGAGATCACAGGTGATAGCTAGGAACATTTTGGTATTGCCATGTGGCGTTAGAATCTTTTATTTAACCTTGAATTATGGAAATTATATTTTTTTCCTTTGCTTAAAAAGGGATTTTGAGTTTTAAGGGTTGTAAATTGATTCTGAGAGCTGTTCTTTGATCTGTTATTGTTCAAGAGACTGTTGGTTAAATAATGCCCCAGCAACTTTCATTAAGAAACTACATGGAGGATCTTGGTGTTCATGATAACGAATGTTCACTTACTATTTTAAAATCAAGGTAATAAAGTTGTTCGAGAAACGGTGCCTGCCCATACTCCGCACAACTTCTACATATTCAAGGCATTGACCTTCGGGCGTTGTCTGATGTTTTCACCGATATCTATCCCAGCTAACGCATGCGGGGCCATTTCAACCTGACTGTAAACTAAATAGAGTTCAAATATTTCTTTTAGTCCAGTCTTTGATCACAATATAATGTCCTTCGACGATTATATTGTGATCAAAGACTGGAATAAAAAAAAACATTTGACAGCACCTGGATCACTGTTTGTATTCACAACTATGTCGCAGCTTGTGAATAGAGGTAAGTAGGAAAAATACGGTAGAGATATCGCGTGATTTATACACTCGCTGTGTAGAAATGATTCCACTGTTTACGAATCCAAAGTGAAAGAATAAATTATCTTGGTGAGCTACATACCTGATGCGGGTTTTTCCATTGGGATACGAGAGGCATTCAATAAGTAAGGCAACATATTTTTGTTCTCGCCCAATTACGGTTGAAAAAATACAGAATTTGTCGATGGATGTCGTGGAGTATTCCCGCTTCAGCCCCAATAGTTTCACGAAGTTCCTATAGGCGTTGGCGCTATATGTGGCCTTAAAAATGGCGTCTGTGACGGAGGTGCGTTCCAACCAGAGAGCCGTCATCGAGTTTCTTTTGGAAGAAAACGAGAGCACTGCAGATATTCATAGGCGCTTGCAGAATATCTACTGAGACCTGGCAGTGAACAAAAGCACGGTGAGTCGTCGGGAGAGGCTTCCGTCGTAATCGGAACAGGGTCACGCAAACCTGCCGATCTCCCACGTGCTGGCCGGCCGCACACAGGTGTGACTCTCGCAATGTCGAAAGTCTCATTCAAACTGTCATTCTCGGTGATCCGCGGATCACAATGAAACACCTCGCTGCAAAACTGGACGCTTCCGTTGGTAGTGCTGACACACTCGTACACCAGTTCGGGCTACTCAAAGTGATGTGTCATCTGTGTTCCTCGCCGCCTAACAAGACACCACAAAGAGCAATAAAGGATAAACTGTGCGGAATTGCTTGCGCGTTACGGGGCTGATTGTTACAATTTTTTGTCGGATATCGCCGCAGCGATGAACCATGGATTCATTACACCAAACCATAACAAAGCTGCAATCCATGGAGTGGCGCTATGCCATCCCTCCTCTGAAGAAAAAGTTCAAACCCGCACTTCGGCGGGTAAAGTCATGCAGGAGGTCTTTTGAAACTCTGAAGGGGTTATTCTGTTTGATGTCCTCTCTAATGGTGCAACGATCGTCTCTTATGTGTATTGTGATATCCTCAGGAAATTAAAGAAACGACTTCAGCGTGTTCGTCGCTACAAAAATGCATACGAACTTCGCCTTCTTCATGACAACGCAAGACGTCACCCAAGACTACGCACCGAGAGCAGCCCTCAAAACTTCATTTGACTGTTCTTCCTCATGCAGCCTACAGCCCGGATCCCGCAGCTTTGATTTCCTGTTTAGTCCAATAACGGACGCACTCCGCTGAAAGGAGTACATTGATTATGGGGAGGTTATTGATGCAGCAAGACGTTGGCTCCGTAGTCGACCAGTAGAGCGGTACCATGCAGGCACAAAGGCCCTCCCAGTAAGATCGTCGCACTGAACGGAGATTCTGTTGAAAAATCGGGTTTTGAGCCAAGGGAGTGAGGAATAATATGGTGTATTGGAATCCTGAATACAACCAATCTGCTTTCAGAAAGAAAGTGTTGCACTACTTATGCAAAGCTCTTCGTATGTTTACTACCTGAATTTTAGAGGATATCCAGTTGCCTCACACTTTTGTGGAACAACCATTCGCTCGTAAGAAAAAATAAAGTATTTGCTCCGTACCTCTGAGTGGTAATTTAGGATGTTCAAAAGTTGCTCAGTGTACTGCATAGTACATCGATTTGGACAGTCATATTAACGTCTGAGGATGTGGTAACATAACTCCGAAATCGATTACATAATGAGAATATGAGCATCGTAAATAAGCACAACTGAGTGGGTTACTCTATACATTTATTATTCTTTAGTCCACCACCGTAGCAGAGCGGTTAGCGTTTCTGACCGTCAGGCGGAGTAATCAGGCTGAGTTCCTGGTGCTCCCATGGTTCCTTCCTCGATGGGATAACAGAAACGGGCTACACTCAGCCTCGTGAGGACAACTGAGGAGCTATTTGAATGGCAATTAGAGGATCCAAGTACTGGATAGCTGAAAATGACCGGGAGGCCGGAATTAATGCTCCTCGTATTCAAATTACGTCATTCGGCAGTCACGGTGCCGGCCGCTGTGGCCGAGTAGTTTTACGCGCATCAGTCCGCAACCGCGCTGCTGTTGCGGTCGCAGGTTCGAATCCTGCCTCGGGCATGGATGTGTGTGATGTCCTTAGGTTAGTTAGGTTTAAGTAGTTCTACGTCTATGGGACTGATGACCTCAGATGTTAAGTCCCATAGTGTTTAGAGCCATTTGAACCATTTGCAGTCACGGTGGCATATCGTTATGGCACGGTCCTCTGGTTGTTATCACGAAGTTCATCCATTACTGTCCGCAGCTCGTGGTCGTGCGGTAGCATTCTCGCTTCCCACGCCCGGTTTCCTGGGTTCGATTCCTGGCGGGGTCAGGAATTTTTTCTGCCTCGTGATGACTGGGTGTTTGTGCTGTCCTTAGGTTAGTTAGGTTTAAGTAGTTCTAAGTTCTAGGGGACTGATGACCATAGATGTTAAGTCCCATAGTGCTCAGAGCCATTTTTTTCATCCATTACTAAAATTTCCCCAATGAAGCCTAAGTGGAAAAGGGGATCGCTAAAAATACTCTTTGAGACACGTCGGTAACAGGATACCTTGTGTAAGCATATTGACTCTATAGCCGCCTCTGATCTCCTAGGCCCTTCTGGATCCTGTGCCACCCGGACGCGATTAGTGAGTGCTTTGAATACACTTTGCCTGACAATGACATGAAGCACTGAGAAAGGGAGGAGGAAAGGACATGAAACCTCACGGGCTGAGGCGTATGTGATGCTGTTTCAGTGATGACAAATTCAAATCAAACTTACAGAGAACTTGGCGGCGTGAGTCCACTTGTCAATGAAACCTTGCGCCACTTTGGCGCCAGCACAATGGTTTGGTGAGTGGGAAGACAGGACCCCAAGGCGTATATAGGAATTTTCTCAAAATTCGTTCACGGTTCTTTGTTATAATACAAGTATAAAATATACAGTGAATGATTAAATGCAACAGTTACATAAGCCGGCCATGGCAACCATTCACGAGCTTTCATTAACTTACAGCAAGTGAAAATTTTGTTTTTCTTAGAAATTAATTTAGAACAACAATGAAAGTCAATCAAGGAAAACTTAAAAATAATCAGTTACTCAGAGCAAGCACTATTAAGATAAATGAATACTGCCAATCTGGGTAGGTATACAAAGTTCTTTGGTTTACAAAGTAACTTAGTAAAGCGGAATCAGGGCCAATTGAAGCAAAATTTGGAATTAGTAAACCACTGTCACACACATCTGTTCTAATCTCTCAGACAGTTTAAGAGCTATACATACTAAGTACATCAGGGTTACTTGTAGAACAGCCGTTAAAGTACATGCTAACCTGGCGGAAATGTTTGAATCAAGACACTCATAACCATTTTACTTTTCTTTTTCCAACCACAGCCACAGGTGTCGCAGAGCTCGCTAAATAAACCAGTATTTGCACATTCTCCGTTCTCAAAATAGTCACGAGACTCGTTTAAGCAAGGCTGCAGTTAAAAAGGGGTTAAATTGAAGTAACTGCCAGTAACGTAATGTTGGAACTCTGTTTTGATAAACAGAAGCCACCTGGTACCTTAGACTGATCGAACGACAGGTGAGTATTGCACAGTGTCACGAGGTATATTTTCAGTTTTGTTCACCGAACGAATTTTCTCACACCTTCCATTCCTACCATCCAGTAATTTAAACCAGCCAAGCATCACTTAATTCCCGAAGCTGTTCCGTCCGCTAGCAATAGTAATAACACAATCACCCTCTGACTCTGTGCAACACGTAACGACGGTCCATTTCCGTCGTCTCGCTATGGCAGGCAGAGTCCACTCTCCGGAACCACAGCACCAGAACTGCCTCACTGTCTGACTGGCTACCGCTCTTTCGCATCCGGTATCTTAAAAACGAAAATGGGCGCCAAACCCGCCATCTAATATCGACAGCGGTCGTATGCCGTGGTCTGCGGCCCGGCCGTGGCGCCGCGCCAGCCAGCTCTTGGGAGTCGACACGGCTGTGTCAGTACCACGTTCCACCCCCATCTGGCCTGGATGCATGCACTGCTTCTGTTAGGAAGGGTGTCATAAAGCTGTTACAGCCTCTCCTGGCTAACCCACAATAGCTGTAACTACTCCTTGATATCCTCGATACTAACTTAAGGCGCGACATGAAGTCGCGTAGGAGGTGTGCGACCATGATGTAAACTTGAGACCTATCCCACTGCTGAATAGGTCGCTAGAATAACTGATCACTTGTTGCTCAAACATTCTTACTTGCTCGCGCATTTCGGGCGCAGCCCTTCATCGGAACATCAAAGAGAAAAGTCTTGATGTAAAGTATGGAATCACATGTGTCAGACGTCGCTTGAATACTGATTCTGACAGCTGACACATGTGAGTCCATACTTTGCATCAAGTCTTTTCTTTTTGATGTTCTGATGATGATATGTGTCCAGAACGAGTCACTATATAAGAATTTCTGAGCACCAAGTGATCCGTTATTCTAGCGACCTATTCAGCAGTGGCTTGTCTTCTCAAATCCTCGATCCCGGCACTGCACCGGAGTCGACATTCGAGCTACTCCCACGGTTGTTCTGTCGTGGACAATGAAGTACCTAAACTGTGCGCAGATAGTTCGTACAGACACGGGCCATGTGTGGGCTTGGTATCAACCACTATCAAATCTCCGCATTATGCAGCGGCGCGCTCCATTACGTGCGTCTGAGAAGCTCATCGTTGGCCCCACTTCTCCACACGCGGCCCGCTGCTAGCGTCGCAGGCCGCCTACGCGCGCGCGCGATCGCGCGCCACAACCACAGCGACTGATCACCCGGAACACATCGCGAGTGGCCGACCAGAACATACAGCGACCCTAGCCGCCGGCGCCGTTAACTATAAGGCCTTTCTTAACGCAACCACCGACGTCCGCAAGCCAGTTCTCGTTATGCTATGTTCTAGTCCACAATTCGGGAGTGGTACGCTGCGGTGGATTGTTTCGTCTCTTGGACTGGTATACCTTCTGCTCGATGTTAACTTGGCAGCGCTCTGGACTTAAAAATCTGGCTGCCACACACTGACTTCAACGTTCACTAGGTTTAGTAAGTGAACAGACTTGGGATTTCCGCCGGAACTCCACATGCCACTTGCACTTCCCGGACTTTGGTATAACCACCATCAATTTATATTACGAGTATTTTCATATTTGGCGGTCAGTGGCGGAACTATTTGTATCAGTGTTGCGTTAATAAACTGTAGAACTGTGATATATTTGTGTTATTCATGTTTATAACAGTCGACGAGCATTGTCATGTTGAAAAATGGCACCATGATCCTGTCGCGTGAGAAATGACACAGAAGGATGCAGAATGTCTGTGACGTACCGTTACGCCGTCATAGTTCCCCCAGTCACTACCAACCAGGAACGTTACCCAACGACACCCCACATCATGACGAAGTTGGTAATATCGCTGTTCCTCCCCAAACCATTGGGACGTTACCCCAGGTCGCCACCATTCTCACCGGCAGTGGTCATCCGAGATAGCGCAGAAGAGCGATACGTAGCTGACACAACGGGATTCCATTCATTAGCAGTCCTTGCTTACCGGTCATGCCACCACTCCAAACGCACCCGTTTGTGTTGTGGTGTTAACGGTAGCCTACGAATGGGACGGTAATTCCCCAATACGAGTGCCGACAGTCTCCCAACAATGTTGCGGGATGACACAGAATGTTGGAGAGGTTCATTAATTGTTCTCAGATGTCAGGTACATAAGTGAAGGGGTTACGATGTGCTTCGTGCACAATAAGGCAGTCCTACCTCGTGGTGATGAGATGTGGTCGGTCAGAACCTTGACGATTGGTATGCCTACCCTCACGTCCCCATGCAGTCTAAAACTGGGCCACTGTCACACATGAATGAATGTTATACAAATTGAGACCTACAATGATAACCCATTTCATACATCTACATCTACATATATTATCCGCTAGCCACCAAGCGGTGTGTGGCGGAGGGCACAATTCGCGCTAAAGCCATATTTTCCCCCCTCTATTCCACTCGCGGATCGTGCGAGGGAAAAACGACAGTCTGAACGCCTCAGTACGAGCTCTAATTTCCCTTGTCTTTGAATGGTGACCATTGCGCGATATGAAATTTGGTGGTAGTAATATATCCTCTACATCCTCGGCGAAGATCGGATCTCGGAATTTAGTGAGCAGCCCCTTCCGTTTAGCGCTCCGTCTATCTGAAACTGTGTCCCACTTTAAAGTTTCTATGAGATTTGTAACGCTCTCGCGATGGCGAAATGTACCAGTCACGAATCTTGCCGCTCTTCTTTGGACCTTCTCAATCTCTTGAATCAGACCCAACTGGTAAGGGTCCCATACAGACGAAAAGTATTCTAAGACTGGACGAACTAACGTGTTGTAAGCTATTTCCTTTGTTGATGGACTGCATCGCTTCAGGATTCGACCAATAAACCGCAATCTAGAGTTTGTCTTACACGTTACTTGTGTAATCTGATCATTCGATTTGAGATCATTTGGAATAGTTACATCCACATACTTGACGGATGTTACCCCTTCCAAAGACCGGGCATTTATTTTGTACTTGAATATTATTGGGGATTTTCGTCTTGTTATACGCAGCACGTTACACTTACTAATATTGAGAGATAACTGCCAGTCATTACATCACGCATTAATTTTCTGCAAATCCTCATTGATTTGTTCACAACTTTCGTGTGATACTACTTTCCTGTAGACTACAGCATCATCGGCAAACAGCCTAATGCCGCTGTGCCGGCCACTGTGGCGGAGCGGTTCTAGGCGCTTCAGTCTGGAACTGCGCGACCGCTACGGCCACAGGTTCGTATCCTGCCTCGGGCATGGATGTGTGTGATGTCCTAGGTTTGTTAGGTTTAAGTAGTTCTAAGTCTAGGGGACTGATGACCTCAGATGTTAAGTCCCATAGTGCTTAGAGCCATTTGAACCATTTCTAATGCCGCTGTCAGTACCATCAACCAGATCGTTTATGTGAATCGTAAAAAGCAGCGGGCCTATTACGCTGCCGTGGGACACACCTGAAGTTACGCTTGTTTCTGTTTAAGTCACCCCGTTCAGCACGACATAATGCTCCCTGTCTGTTAGAAATTAATCCATCTATTACCTAGGAGTTTCCTTAATATCCGTCGCTCTCACTTTTCCAGCCGCTCAGTTTGACCTTGTTTATTCCTGGTCAAAGTTTCAGACGCATATAAGTCCTCAGGTTGTACAACTGTATTATGTCGGAACTTGGCCCCTATACTCATAGACTCATTGTTATAGGTATTTTTGTCAGTTTATATGCCTGCTCTAACTTCCTGATCCTGACATTAATTGCTTCTTATTCTAATCCATTCTCCTAGATGACTTCACCGAGATACCTGTAATTCTTACTCGTCCGATTTTTCCTAGATTGGTGATCAACCATTCAGGTCCATCACAGATGTTCGTCATATATTTTGTCTTTTGAATAGATATATGGGGTCCAACTTTTTCAGCAATTTCTGATAGCCTATTGATTTTGTTGACTGCTGATTATGTTGTTAGCAAAAATGGACAGGCCATCCGCAAAGGCCAAGCAGTCAATGTACACCCTTTGTTCTTAGGACCAAGTCTGAACCTCTCTTCATTTGTTTCTTCTTGGGCTAACAACATTCTCTACTGTCGAATGACCTTTTCCAAAACGCAGTTGAAAAGGAGTGGGGATAGCCCATCTCCTTGTCTTACGCCCGTTGTGATCGCAAAGAGTTCTGAAATCTCACCCATAAATTTTATTTTTGGCACGTTGTTAGTGAGAGTTTATTTGATCAGCTTTCTTGTGTCATCCACCCCAGACTCTTCCAAAATATTCATTAATGCCTTTCAGTCGGTGGAGTCATATGCCTCCTGAAAATCCACAAACACGGCCCGCATCTCGTGGTCGTGCGGTAGCGTTCTCGCTTCCCACGCCCGGGTTCCCGGGTTCGATTCCCGGCGGGGTCAGGGATTTTCTCTGCCTCGTGATGGCTGGGTGTTGTGTGCTGTCCTTAGGTTAGTTAGGTTTAAGTAGTTCTAAGTTCTAGGAGACTGATGACCATAGATGTTAAGTCCCATAGTGCTCAGAGCCATTTTGAACCACAAACACGACCACGTAGTTATTTCCTCGAGTTTTTTTGTACGTGGTGATGGTCTTCAGGTTAAGGAACTGTTCTGGGCAAGAACGGCCCTTTCGGGAACCAGCTTGATATTTCCCAATCAGTTGGTCAAGATGATGACCTATTCTGTATTGCTTTGGAGAGAATCTTATATGCAACAGATACCAATGAGATGCCCCTATAGTTATTGACATTATTTTTATCACCTTTTTTGTGTAGAGGACAATGTACCTTAGTGTATGACATAAAACAACAACCCAATACGTTTACCAGTTCCTAAGAAAAAAGGGTCTTAGATGTACAGTCAGTCCAGTAACAAATGATAATTTTATTTCTTGCAATACAACTGCAAATTAACAATTTTCGGACTTTTTTTTTTACTTCTATTGCGAAAGCTTGCTGCTAAACAAATGTCCTGATTCAACGTCAACGGAAAGCTCCCTCTAGGTTTCTGTGACTGAGTTAGGGAGTACCAAAGATATATGACATAAATGGCCGTACGTTTTAATTGCATTGACTTAGAAGCTTAAATTTATTACACCGCCAACAGACCATGTACCTGAGTTTGTGACATCACTTTTAACTTGATATATCGACCCGTCCCTAAGAAAAAGGGTTTTTAACAAACAGACACATAGATGAGAATCTTAATTGGAAAATTCATATTTTGAATCTTCTAAAGCGACTAGGTTCAGCAACTTTTGCAATCAGAATAATTGCCAATTATGAGGATATAGAAATTAGTAAGCTAACATACGTTGCATACTTTCACTCTCTGATGTCATCGGAATAATAGTTTGGGGTAACTCAACATTTAGACAATAAGTATTCACTGCTCAAAAGAAAGTGGTTAGAATAATGTGTGGGGTTCATAGTCAACCATATTGTAGGCATCTTTTTAAAAGATTGGGAATTCTTACAACAACCTCACAGTACATTTATTCACTAATGAAATTTGTTCTCAACAACACGGACCAGTTTAAAAACAACAGTGACATTCATGATTATAATACCAGAAACAAGAAAGACTTACACTATCCTTTACTCAACCTATCTTTGGCACAGAAAGGGGTAAAATGTGTTGCTATAAAAATTTTCGACAAATTACTAGATGAAATAAAATGTCTGACAGACAGCAGTAATAGCTTCAGAAATAACCGGAAATCATATCCCCTTGACAACTCTTTCTATACCATAGATGAATTCTTGAATAGGAATAAATAAATCTATAATTATAGTATATGCATTTTGTGCCATTTAGGTTATAGGGTATATAATAGAAATATTAATCCGTAACTCTGTATTGTAATATATACATATTAAAAAATCTTGTTTCATATGTGCATTTCTTTTGCACATGACACGTTCCACATCACAACGGCTACCGTATCGTGCGATTGATCAATGGAACACACAACCAACTAACTAACTAACACACGGACGGACAATTTACCCACTGAGGTAAACAGAGGAAATAAAACAAGAGAGTTCAGTACTCTTCATTCTCTTTTATCACCGTCCATTAAAAACGAGGAAAACAATCTGACCTCAGCTTGGTAGCTTAAGTAGGCATCGCGATTGTCATTTTGTTGCTCGGTTCGTGTTTCTGGAGACGGTGCGGCACGTCAGCTGCCGCGCAGCACGTGCTCGCGACGTCATGTGGACACGTGACGCGTCTTAACAGGCCGTCCTCGGATCCAGCCCCCCCTCGCCCCCCTCCCCGTCCCCGCATGCCCAATTTGCGGTCAGTGAACTTTCACTTGTTTACCCAGATGATAAGAGCAGCGGGCCGGGCGCCGGTTTGTAGGCCACTTGTTGGCGGGAAACCTTTTAACTCGCGCTCGGCGCTTGCCGCCGGTCAGACCGAGTTGCGTCACAGCAGAGATGCTGCAGCTGCGGCTCAGCCAAGGTGGAGCCGCGCTGGGAACTGCGATACAGCCACCTGCTTGCTCGTGGACACTACAGTCTTCGCCGTACACTTCCCACTACGCAGTAATTTACCGTCATTGTCATTAGTCGACTTCATCTACATCTACATCTACATGGATTCTCTGCAAATCACATTCAAGTACCTGGCAGAGGGTTCATCGAACCACCTTCACAATTCTCTATTATTCCAATCTCGTATAGCGCGCGGAAAGAATGAACACCTATATCTTTCCGTTCGAGCTCTGATTTCCCTTATTTTATCGTGGTGATCGTTCCTCCCCATGTAGGTTGGTGTCAACAAAATATTTTCGCATTCGGAGGAAAAAGTTGGTGATTGGAATTTCGTGAGAAGATTCCGTCGCAACTAAAACCGCGTTTCTTTTAATGATGTCAAGCCCAAATCCTGTATCATTTCTGCGACACACCCATATTCCGCGATAATACAAAACGTACTGCCTTTCTTTGAACTTTTTCGATGTACTCCGTCAGTCCTACCTGGTAAGTATCCCACACCGCGCAGCAGTATTCTAAAAGAGGACGGACAAGCGTAGTGTAGGCAGTCTCCTTAGTAGGTCTGTTACATTTTCTAAATGTCCTGCTAATAAAACGCAGTCTTTGGTTAGCCTTTCCCACAACATTTTCTGTGTGTTCCTTCCAATTTAAGTTGTTCGTAATTGTAATACCTAGGTATTTACTTGAATTTACGGCTTTTAGATTAGACAGATTTATCGTGTACCCGAAGTTTGACGAGTTGCTTTTAGTCCTCAGGTGGATGACCTCACACTTTTCGTTATTTAGGGTCAACTGCCAATTTTCGCACCATTCAGATATCCTTTCTAAATCGTTTTGCAATTTGTTTTGATCTCCTGATGACTTTATTAGTCGATAAACGACAGCGTCATCTGCAATAAACAGAAGACGGCTGCTAAGATTGTCTCCAAAATCGTTTATATAGATAAGGAATAGCTAAGGGCCATAACACTACCTTGGGGAACGCCAGAAATTACTTCTGTTTTACTCGATGACTTTCCATCAGTTACTACGAACTCTGACCTCTCTGACAGGAAATCACAAATCCAGTCACATAACTTAGACGATATTCCGTAAGCACGCAATTTCACTACCAGCCACTTGTGTGGTACAGTGTCAAAAGCCTTCCGGAAATCCAGAAATACGGAAACGATCTGAAATCCCTTGTCAATAGCAATCAACACTTCATGTGAATAAAGAGCTTATTGTGTTTTACAGGCACGATGTTTTCTAAACCCACTCATTGCTGAGTTGTGGCCTCATTTCTTCATTCGCTTCTTAAGTAACTTAATCTTCGACTAGACATCTCTATCCACATCGATCTTATGCCCTTCTTGGTTTATTGTGAAGAGCGAGAGGCCGGTAAACTTCTTCGCTTGGTTGAACCGCACAGGAATTTATTTTGCTGTTGTTCGTATTCGTATGACAATAGCAGACAATACACTACCTTTGTTTCCGAAAAGCAAAGGTCCAGAGCTCCCATCTTCACGAGCTGCAAAGCGTTTGTGTGCAACCGCTGTATTGGTAAGGTCAGTTGTAAGTGGGCTGTTTAGGTTTTTATGTTGGTAACACCACGTAGCGCTTTGTATGAAAATCACGGACTGTGCTGTGTGCAGTCTGTGGCTGGTTTGCTATTGTAGTGCTGGGCAGTTGGATGTGAACAGCGCGTAGCGTTTAGAGATGGGTCGAACTCGTTCATTCCCGTGAACTACTTCATTCGTTTCACTCTTTGCCGCGAAGCGTTCAAATGAAGTAGTTCATTCATGAAGTACGGAAGCCTCGCGAAGTTGCCCAGTTCGCCGCTCAGCCGCGGCTACGCTCGCTTCGCCTCGCTCGTACAATAAAGCTTCGTAATACTTAATAATTATACCAACAGATGGCCGAACTATGCAGTAACGTGCACGCAACGTTTTACGCTCTTACAGCGACTGAGTTAAATAGAGCATGGTCGAAGGGGACAAAGGAAAGATAAACAGAGAAGCCTGTCACATATAAAGAAGGTATTACATTTAATCTTGCTCGACATTTTCTCATGAAGCGCCCAAAAAAGTCTTTATCTGCCAAGTGAAACATTATTTGTTGTATTCATGGACTGAGAACTAGGGCTACCAACGAAATGCAGTCCAATTTTATGTTCCTTTTAAAATTTAATCCAAAATAGAATGAGTATGTTTACCACTGTCACAAAGTCTATACACCTACGTAAGGTAATTATTCAGAAGTTTTCCTGTAGATTTTATTTTTGTTGAGGATAATAACCCTCCACATTCAAAACGTAAACTGTCACCTGTAGTCATTGGTACGATTTCAAGTAAAATCCCTCTTTCAGTGTTATTAACAAACCTTTTATTCTCATGTTAACTGTGCGTGCTCATACAGCCAGCCTCTTCGTTTGTATCTTTAATATTCATTTGTCTGCAAGCGCTGCCAACGGCAAGCTACCCGTGGACGCCAAGTTTAACTGCACAAATAGTCACGGGTAATGATGCCAGCACTGCAGGAAGCAGCTGACGCTGCCTTCCCCTCACCCATCACCTCCCCAAGCCCTCCTAAACCTATCGCTCACCACAAACACCGCGCGATTCGTCGACAGGCAGTAGAGGGAGGACTGAAGTGAAGGGAGGATGAGTGACGTAGCGCCGATGTAGTTGGAGAGGGAGAGGGGAAGAGAGGAAGAGAGTGAGTGAACTAGAAAAAAGTGTGGAGTGTGCTATCTGTCAAGAGTTTGAAGAACCAGTTCATTGAAACTGAGTGGTTAGTTCACACTTCACTGGAGTGAAGCGTTCATTTGGACGACTCATTCACGAGCTCCCCATCACTAGCAGCGTTGTTCAGTTGGAGGTGAGCCGCCAGCAGTGGTGAATGTGGGAAGTGAGATGGCAGAGTTTTGAGAGCGGACGATCTGGACGTGTGTCCGTCAGAAAAACGAAATTTGTAATACTGGATGTCATGAACTGATATATGTATGATGACTTTTGAACATTATTAAGATAAATACATTGTTTGTTCTCTATCAAAATCTTTCATTTGCTAACTACGCCTATCAGTAGTTAGTGCCTTCACTAATCATTTATAGCTGGCAGTATTGGCGCTCGCTGTATTGCAGTAGTTCGAGTAACGAAGATTTTTGTGAGGTAAGTGATTCATTAAAGGTATAGGTTATTGTTAGTCAGGGCCATTCTTTTGTAGGGATTATTGAAAGGCCGGCCGAAGTGGCCGTGCGGTTAAAGGCCTGCAGTCTGGAACCGCAAGACCGCTACGGTCGCAGGTTCGAATCCTGCCTCGGGCATGGATGTTTGTGATGTCCTTAGGTTAGTTAGGTTTAACTAGTTCTAAGTTCTAGGGGACTAATGACCTCAGCAGTTGAGTCCCATAGTGCTCAGAGCCATTTGAACCATTTTTGATTATTGAAAGTCAGATTGCGTTGCGCTAAAAATATTGTGTGTCAGTTTGTGATGACCAGAACAAGTAAAGAGAGAAATGTCTGAGAACGTTCAGTTTTGCTCAGCTATTTTGAAATGAAATAACGTAAGATGTTTACCAGCACAGTAATTAATAAATTTTTCTAAGGGGATGTTTCACAGTGATTCCTACTAGGTAGATAGACTGCGCGCAACTCAGATCTTCGCCGGATTCGCGAATAATTTAAGCTGACCTAAAGTTATATAATAGTAATACGGAAAGCGTGATCATACACAGAATTTATCCAGAATCGCCTGTTGTTAAAGCGATCTGGAGCATAAAGGTGGCTTCTAACATCGATGTTTGAGAAGTCTGTCATATGTATCAGAAATGTGGCAATTTCTTGTGCGGTTACTGTGGTATAGTGAGGGACAGTTTAGTATATGCATCGTGGTGGTGATTAAACTTACTTGAAATTCAATTCTCACTGCCAGCATCGCGTATTTATCAATTTAGATCACTGCAGCGCATATTTCGCACTGCGATACGTTCAGTACAGCTCAACAAATTACCTGCAGCAAATAATTCATTCTGTAGCCAGTGTAAGTTGAGAATATCACGGAACATTTTCGTCACAATCGTGATCGGCTATTGATGTGCGAACGTGGCACAGCATCATCAAGATTATTTCATTTTATACGGTCTTGTCCTTTCTATTAACTATTCTGAATAATTCGCAAGTAAAATATAACACATTAAGTTCATAAAATCAAATTTTCATTTCAGTAAGTTAGAATCTCAGAGTAACCTGCCGAAAATATACATTGCTTTGACAGACTGGAATTATTCTACTTCTGGGATAAGTTGTACAGCGGCCCAGACAAAAATTAAAATTTTGTATACGTATTTAAGTATCTAAGTAGCTATGTATCAATGTTAGTGTACATGTATGTGTGTATCTTTACGTTAGAAGTGCTCTTATTTATAGCTTTTTTAACTGTGTCAGCTGCCATTATGGCAGTGACAGAGTACTGAAGCCCGTAGCGGTTATTAAAGTTCTGCTACAGTACTCAGCTCCTGATACAAAGCTTACTTATCTATCAGGTTTTTCCATTTATCCTTACTCCTGGGGCAAAAGAACGCAATAAAATTTAGTATTTGTAATGTTCTTCCGTATCTCAGCGTTACTTTGTCTCCATAATTTGGCACAACACTGTAATATCTCAGAGTTAGTATTCTCCAATCCTAGGAGATACAGGGTGACAGTTATTGAACTATATGAAATAAAATCGTCGTAACTTCTGAACGGTTTGCGTTAGGACGTTCAAACTGTACGGTTGGCCGCGGAGCACTATGGGAATTAGTATGCGCATGCTCACGCGCCTAGTTCTTGTCTGCCATTTGCACTAGCACGGCACGGTGCGCCTCAAAGTATAGCGCTTGTGAAGACATACTATGCGAGCTGCAAGAGCCCAACTTCGGCTCAAAGGAAGTTTGCGACAGGATTCAAGCTGAAGACAAGCAGGCCACCTGTGCTAACAATCAAGAATTTGATTCGCAAGTTTTAGAGAAAGTGCAATATTCGTGATGACACTATGAGCAATGTCGGTCGTCCAAAGAGAGTGAAAACAGCTGGAAACATCAAGGAGACACGCGCTGTGTTTCAAACCAGACCCAGGAAATCTACCTGACGAACTGCACAACAGATGAGTATCAACCGGGAGACTCTGCGACGAACTGTTGTTGAAGACCTGCGTCTCTTACCGTATGAAATTCAAGCCCATCAGCCATTAAGCCCCAGGGCCGGGGAACAGCGGTTGTGTTTCGCCAACATTATTGTCCACAGAACTGATGGACAGAACTTCGATATGAACATGGTTTGGTTTAGCGACCAACCCCGGTTTCATTTGGATGGGTTCGTCTATAAGCAAAATTGGGGCATCCGGGGGACTGAGGACCCGCATGTCGCGATCAAGAAGTCTCTTCACCGACAATGCGTGACTGTGTGGTGTGCAATGTCCAGTCACGGAATAATCCGTGCGATATTCCTTGATAGGACGGTGACTACCGAACGGTACGTGACGGTTTTAGATGATGATTTCATCCCCATTATCCAAAGTAGCCCTGATTTCGACAAGATGTGGTTCATACAAGACGGAGCTGTACCCCATCGAAGCTGTAGAATGTTTCATGTCCTGGAGGAGCACTTTGGGGACCGCATGCTGGCTCTGGGATACCCAGGGGCCACTGGCGTGGGCCTCGATTGGCCGCCATATTCTCCGGATCTGAACAGATACGACTCCTTTTTGTGGGACTGTGTTAAAGACAAGTGTACAGCAATAGCACCAAAACCATTGTTGAGCTGAAAACAGCCACTCAGGAGGTCATCGACAGCATGCAGAATTTCGCCACATCATCGCCAATGATAGCAGGAATGTGTGTCATAACCTCAATCCGAATACCTGAAGTGATGTTTACATGTTGCACGCCGTAGTTTGTAACGAATTTACGTTTTTTTTTTTTTTTTCATATGGTTCACTAATTGTCAGCCTGTAAGAACCAACCAACAGCACAACCTATCTGAAGATACGGAACATGACACTAAAAAGGTGCTGTCATTAGGTGCACATTTGTCGCAGAAGATCGATAAGTGTAATTCCAGAAAAGGACTTCATCCAGAAATGAAAACAAATGGCTGCGTATAATGTAAGCAATGATGATGATAATGTTTCAGAATTTCTGTACTAGGAGTAGTATATGATAGGAAATTCTATACATTTATACATCTGCGATCTCAAAACGTGCAAATCACATAAAACAAACAGTTGTTAATGCAATACTAAAAAATATTATTATGTAATCTTCCCCAGGTGATTGTAGAGATGCATCATAAATGGCTGCTTAAAAAGAAAGGGTAAAGAAAAAAGGTATGAGTTAAACGCACCTTCGTCTGGTTGATGATGAGAGATGACACACTTCCCCAGTTGGCCGAGGATAAGAAAGTAAAATGACATTAGCCCATTAGAAGTAACCGTCTCGACATACACCGTAAGTATTCGTAAAACAAACATTCACTCAAATCAGAATGACTAGTCGGGAATTTGAAACAATATCGTTCCGAAAGCAGTCAGAATTAGCTTAAGAAGAGCCATGCTGGAAGCGTCCAAAGACCTCATCTATCGATCTGATTGCAAATTTTAAGAAATTTTGGTTGGTTATTTGATTTGGGCATGGGAACCAAATAGCGAGGTCATCTGTCTCGTATGATTAGGGAAGGAAGGGGAAGGAAATCGGCCGTGCCGTTTCAAAGAACCATCACCGCATTTGCCTGAAGCGATTGAGGGAAATTACGGGAAACCTAAATCAGGAAGGCCGGACGCGGGTTCGAACCGTCCTCCTCCCGAATGCGAGTCCAGTGTGCTAACCACTGTGCCATCTCACTCGGTAAGAAGTTTTGGTTTTATGTTGAATCAGTAAACGGATTGAAGCCACCTGTCTGAGCGCTCTGTGGTCATACTTGCATCGAAACAGAGAATGACAAAGACTCAAGTATTAATTTTTTTTCCTTGACAAACATTGTAATACGGCTCCTAGTTTCAATCAACGTGCGACATTGAAGCTATCGCAATAAGAGACTACGGGACGAAAAATCACCTTAAATCGGTCGTCATGGAAAGGAGACCGGCTCTAAAGGGATACCTCCAAGATTACCGATAGAGTATGCGAAAACAATTCGCTGCACTTCAAGTAGCAGTCTATTGTAAGTCGCTGGAGAAATAAGCGTTCATAGTGCTTACAAACAATCCCAGGTCCTATGAACACCGAATAAATTCTCGACGCCAAGATCGCTAAAATCAATTTTTCATATAGATGACCGGTTTCGGCAGTTCTCTGTTGCCATCTTCGGATCTACACTCCTGGAAATTGAAATAAGAACACCGTGAATTCATTGTCCCAGGAAGGGGAAACTTTATTGACACATTCCTGGGGTCAGATACATCACATGATCACACTGACAGAACCACAGGCACATAGACACAGGCAACAGAGCATGCACAATGTCGGCACTAGTACAGTGTATATCAACCTTTCGCAGCAATGCAGGCTGCTATTATCCCATGGAGACGATCGTAGAGATGCTGGATGTAGTCCTGTGGAACGGCTTGCCATGCCATTTCCACCTGGCGCCTCAGTTGGACCAGCGTTCGTGCTGGACGTGCAGACCGCGTGAGACGACGCTTCATCCAGTCCCAAACATGCTCAATGGGGGACAGATACGGAGATCGTGCTGGTCAGGGTAGCTGACTTACACCTTCTAGAGCACGTTGGGTGGCACGGGATACATGCGGACGTGCATTGTCCTGTTGGAACAGCAAGTTCCCTTGCCGGTCTAGGAATGGTAGAACGATGGGTTCGATGACGGTTTGGATGTACCGTGCACTATTCAGTGTCCCCTCGACGATCACCAGTGGTGTACGGCGAGTGTAGGAGATCGCTCCCCACACCATGATGCCGGGTGTTGGCCCTGTGTGCCTCGGTCGTATGCAGTCCTGATTGTGGCGCTCACCTGCACGGCACCAAACACGCATACGACCATCATTGGCACCAAGGCAGAAGCGACTCTCATCGCTGAAGACGACACGTCTCCATTCGTCCCTCCATTCACGCCTGTCGCGACACCACTGGAGGCGGGCTGCACGATGTTGGGGCGTGAGCGGAAGACGGCCTAACGGTGTGCGGGACCGTAGCCCAGCTTCATGGAGACGGTTGCGAATGGTCCTCGCCGATACCCCAGGAGCAACAGTGTCCCTAATTTGCTGGGAAGTGGCGGTGCGGTCCCCTACGGCACTGCGTAGGATCCTACAGTCTTGGCATGCATCCGTGCGTCGCTGCGGTCCGGTCCCAGGTCGACGGGCACGTGCACCTTCCGCCGACCACTGGCGACAACATCGATGTACTGTGGAGACCTCACGCCCCACGTGTTGAGCAATTCGGCGGTACGTCCACCCGGCCTGCCGCATGCCCACTATACGCCCTCGCTCAAAGTCCGTCAACTGCACATACGGTTCACGTCCACGCTGTCGCGGCATGCTACCAGTGTTAAAGACTGCGATGGAGCTCCGTATGCCACGGCAAACTGGCTGACACTGACGGCGGCGGTGCACAAATGCTGCGCAGCTAGCGCCATTCGACGGCCAACACCGCGGTTCCTGGTGTGTCCGCTGTGCCGTGCGTGTGATCATTGCTTGTACAGCCCTCTCGCAGTGTCCGGAGCAAGTATGGTGGGTCTGACACACCGGTGTCAATGTGTTCTTTTTTCCATTTCCAGGAGTGTATGTTTACACCATTACAACAGAGAATTGAGGAAACCGGTCACCCATATGATTTTAGCGATCTTGGCAGAAGTTCATAAGCCCAGGTCATTGCCATCTTCAAGAAACATCATCAGACATATGACCGTAATTGTAAGTTCGGACCCTTGAAGTCAGTCTGCTGCAGAATTTTGAAACTCATTTTATGATTGCGTATTATGACCATTTTGGAGCCTGGAAACCACCTGTGTAGTGATCAGCGTGGATTCCGCTAACAGTGCATCTGTCCACGAGACGTTGAAGGAAATGTTGCCCACGTTGACGCCCTGAAGAAAGGCTGGAGGCATTCGATGCACACCCGCACTGGCGCCTAGTACGTGGCAAATAGAACACAGTATTTTATTCTTAACGGAGAGAAATTTTCAGAAGTAATAGTAACTTCGGGGATACCCCAGAGAAGTGTTATCCATTGCAAATGTCAGTCTTGGTCAGAACAGTGTTCTGTGTAGTTATGAGTTCGTTACGCTGCGCCTTAGTAGCTTCAAATGTGACCAAATTTTTCGTGCTCCTATGGTAGGTGCTTCCTTAACCAAGATAGTTGAATTGTTGGTGTTTAAAGGAACCTAGAATCGAAGATTTATACCGCATAAAGGGAAAGTGGAGAAACGTCATCCTCTAATCCTCAATACGGACGAAAGTGTATTCGGAGTTATCGTGACGGACTAAAGAGGATCGCAAAGGAAATTAAAAGGGTAACAGTTGCAAAAATCATTGCGGGACTAATTCCACACTCGTGAACCCTTTGAGCACCAAAAAAACACCAAGCGAGCTCCAGAAGCAGTGAACTACAAGGCGAGTTGGGATTCCACAACCACTCTCCAGTGATGCAAAACCCCATAACAGACATACTTAGTGCCGAAGCCATAAAACCGGGACTTGAGCAATAGAAGAAAGTCATTTGGTCGAATGTATCTCGTCTCACACAGGTTTCGCGTCCCAAGAGTGAAACATGGCGGGAGTTGGTGATGACTTGAACAGCCGTATCGATGTATTCCATGTACGCCACGGTATTCCATGGACACCATGCTTACTTTGCAAGGTCGCATTACTGCCAAGGACTATGCGACCACGTTGGCTGTCCAAGTCCAACACATGGTGCAATGATTGTTCCAAAATTATGATATTGTGTTCCAAGAAGAATGTTCCCCTGTCCACATTGGTTGCATCGTCCCGAACTGGTTTTGTGAACACGAGGATGAATTGTCGCATCTCTCCTGACATTCACAGTCACAATATCTCAATATCATTGATTCTTTGCAGTATACATTGAAAACAAGGGTGCGTAATGAGTTTCCATCCCTTCATCTTTACTACCCACTGTTTTGCAGGAAGTTTCCCTTGAAAACCGTACAGGACCTGTATTTGTCCATTCCGAGAGGGCTCGAAACTGTTTTGAATGCCAACGCTTTTCCTACATCGTATTAGGCAATGTATTTGGTGCTTTCACATTTGTGTCCATCCCCTATATATAAATTATGTAGTGAAATACGCCGGAATTTCCATCAGGTTGTCCTCGAATGATATGTTCATGAATGATTCTGTTGCATACAAAGCAGTCAACGCTAGAAAACTGTAATGAAATACAGAAATGCCAGGAGAGTATCGACACTTGGAGCAGGGACTGTTGACCCTCAACTTAAACAAATGAAGCGCATTGTGCAAAAAATAGGCAAAAAGGAGACCCGTTACTGAAAACACGATTTCCAGCGAGCTCAGAAAGCAGTGGCATCCATGAAATATCCGTGAGAATACGTAATGACTAATTTAAAATTAAATGACCACTAAAAACTGATCACAGAAGGTATAATCCAGGTTGCGATTGATTGCAACAATCCGAGGGAGGTGTTGGCCATCCACGACTGAGGTAGCTTACAAAGCCCTCGTTCGATCGACACTCACTCTGGGACCGTTACCGGAGATGACGGACAGATACAGCAGAGGAGATTCAAAGGGGAGCAGCGCCTTTCGTCATAGGTTCTCTTAATAAGATGCTCGTCCAGGATTATAAAAGATACATTGTGAATGACGGTGAGGTTTACTGGTAAAATTCTACTTGTATACTTTCCTAGATGAGTCGATTAATACGTTACGTTCTCCCATGTGCATGTCGCAAAAGGACTGGGAGCTCCCACGCAGGCATACCAACACCCAATCTTCATGTGCACCATTCGTAATTGGAAAATAAAATGGAGCAAACCACAGTGGTACACAGAATACTCTCCGTTATGCCATCGTAAATGCCTTGAAAAGTACAGGTGTCCCGTTAGCGATAGGATGCCTTTGAGGGGTCAGTTTATTTCCTTCCAGCACCCGATGGAAGAATTCTCTTTGTGGTGAAACATAACCAGAATGACTTTTACAGGAGCTAGAGTACAATGTAGAGTGTCGCACACACGGCGAGGCCGGCTGACGTACTGTGCGGTCCCCTCCTCGGCGGTGCCTCCGCGATGCACACGCAACGTCAGGCCGTTGCAGAGCCCTGCGTCCGCCTCCTGCTCGGCACGAGGGACGCGCCCTGTAAACAACACGCAAAATAGACGGCCGGTTGCGTCCGTCGCGGAATGCACTAACTTCCGTGGGTGACACTGCACGTGCGGCCAGCGCTAAACGGAGCGCGTGTGAACAAGTTTTTGCACACCGGCAGAGATGGCGTGCGTGAGTTTTAAGTTAGCAAGCTCTACAACGTCCGTTGCCTTAGGAAAAATGCGGAGTGCTCGTTCAATAAGTTGCTGCTAGGTGTGGAAACAGAATTATTCTTTCACATCACTAGACCTTTCTTGAACATTCCCAAATGAATTTTGAAAAGTGTCTACATCTCGCCAGAGGACAAATTCTCCTAATCTAACAAAGGGAAGAGAGGTAAAGACCCATTTTAAGGTATTTCTGAAAAAAAAATGGGCTGTGACGAGCTCGGTGAATGAAATAACAGTGGGGAGTATTCGTACCAGATTTCGTTCAGATTTTAAATGGCTTTTTACAACATTCAGAATCGCTCAGTATTTATTACGTATTTCCATCTTAGATACCAGCTCTGTAATCTCTAAGGTTAAAAAGAAATACGGAGAACAAAGACTGCAGGGAAAGTAGGACACGCGGCAATCAAATTCATCTAGCGCTACGTATCTTGAACTCCTGGGCATGAGAAGTCTTCTGCACCCATTATTGAGCATGTATTATTTTTATTTCTGAGGTGAACGACTGGCTTCGGTAGAAGAATAATGTACACTATGTGATCTAAAGCATCCGGACAACTGGCTGAAAATGACTTACAAGTTCGTGGCACCCTCCATGGGTACTTTTCGAATTCATTATGGTGTTGGTCCACCCTTAGCCTTGATGATAGCTTCCTCTCTCGCAGGCATACGTTCAATCAGGTGCTCGAAGGTTTCTTGCGGAATGGCAACCCATTCTTTACGGAGTGCTACACTGCGGAGAGGTACGATGTCGGTCGATGAGGCCTGGCACGAAGTCGGCGTTCCAAACCATCCCAAAGGTGTTCTATAGGATTCAGGTCAGCACCCTGTGCAGGCCAGTCCATTACAGGGATGCTATTGTCGTGTAACTACTACGCCACAAGTCAAGTCGTGCATTACGAACAGGTGCTCGATCGTGTTGGAAGATGCAATCGCCATCCTCGAATTGCCCTTCAGCAGCGGGAAGCAAGAAGGTGCTTAAACATAAATATAAGCCTGTGCTGTGCTAGTGCCACACAAAACAACGAGGAGTGCAAGCCTTTTCTATGGAAAACACGACCACACACACACATATATATATATATATATATATATATATATATATATATATATATATATATATATATATATATATATATTACTTACTGTCATTTCTTGTTAACAATGTTAGCTTATTCCCAAGAATAAGCAGCTTTCACTCAGTTAATACTCGTTAGAAATCAAACCTGCATTTGGGTCGGACTTGCTTAAATCTTGTGCAGAAAGGTGTGCAGCATACTGCTGCATCCATTTTCAATAAGCTACCACTCGAATTCAAACATCTTAGCAGTAATCCACGCGCTTTCAAATCGAAACTGAAGAGTTTCCTCATGGGTCACTCCTTCTGTTCTGTCGAGGAGTTCCTTGAAAAATTGAGCCGATTCTTGGTGAAATAAACAATTTTTTCAGCCTTCAGTTGCAAGGTAATTTTTACTCGTTTACCTAGGTTTCGATTCCAGTAATGGAATCTTCTTCAGAACCTATAATTTAAACCACATACGGACATGTATTACTCACTGAAATGCATCATCAGTCTAATGATTGAATAATAAAGAAATCGTGATACTTACAAAAAATTAAATTATTTTGAGAGCCAAACACTGGCCATGTCACAGATTAAAAATTAAAACAATAAAGACGCATAATCATAAGATTATGTCTGTCAAAATTAAAACCATTAAGGCGAACGTAGACGAAGCTACGCCGGCCAGAAATAAGGACCACATGTGAGCGGCACGGAAACTAGGCGTCGCGAGCAGTTCCGCGGCGAGGCTCGGCCGCGGCCAAGCGCATGCGCGAGCGCAAGCGCAAGCGCAGGCGCGAGAGACAAACTGTCTCAAAATTATTTAGAGCAAATATACATATAAACAAAATGTGACTGAAAGCCGTCTCACAAATGGACAAACCTATCTATTGGTATGGCAACATTAAACAATTTACCTGAGAACAAACTACAAAGCCAAGGTATAAAAAAAAATTTACATTTAAATATTATAGTAAGAGGGCGAAGCCCCGCTACAGTAACTAAAAAATTTGTGTCGAAACCATGCGTGCTAAGCATAAATGTCTTTAACATAAAAACGCCTTAGCAACTATGTGTCATTACCAAGCATATTAGCCCGCATCTCGTGGTCGTGCGGTAGCGTTCTCGCTTCCCACGCCCGGGTTCCCGGGTTCGATTCCGGGCGGGGTCAGGGATTTTCTCTGCCTCGTGATGGCTGGGTGTTGTGTGATGTCCTTAGGTTAGTTAGGTTTAAGTAGTTCTAAGTTCTGGGGAACTGATGACCATAGATGTTAAGTCCCTTAGTGCTCAGAGCCATTTTGAACCAAGCATATTACGAAATACAAAGAGACACATGTACAATCGCACTATAATAAAGGGACAAAGCAGATAGGGAAACAGCATCGGCCATTCGAAGCGGACTGTGGGTCAACTCCACTGGAGTAAAGGTTGAAATCCTTCGAAATAACTTCTATTTTTTAGTTGCAACTGATCATTAAGTAAGTTGTCTCTATCAATAATAACATTTTTAAAAATTTGCAATTCTTCGAGGGTGTCTAGCCTGCATCCCTTAACTTCATTATGCAAAAGCTCTGCGTCTTTTAGAGGCTTGGGAGCATGCGCCTTTTGGACCAGATGTTCAGCCAATGTAGATCCTCGTGTTCCATCACCGCTTTTTGTCGGCAGATGCTCTTTAAACCTAACAGACAGGGCCCTTCCTGTCTGGCCAATGTAATAAGAAGGACATTCAGCACACGTGATCTTATACCCACCCGACAGCGATGATTTATCAGTACCTTTATCCAGAGAGTGTACTAAATTCTTTTTGAGGTTGTTGGTGGTAGAGTATGAAACTTTACACCCTAGGTTTTTTAATAAACGACCTACCTTATAGGATATGTTACCTATAAAGGGAACTGATATGCATTTCGTTGCCTGGTGTTGATTGTGGGTACCTGAACTGGAAAGGGTGGTAGTCTTCTTTCGTGTTTTTTTGTTGAACACCAGTCTCACTATACTGGGATTGTATCCATTATTCTGAGCGATGTTTTCGAGGACTTTTAATTCGTTCTGTAAGTTGACTGGCGAAAGCGGAATGGAAATGGCTCGATGGATACTCGAGTGAAAAAAGGCCATTTTATGGGCCTGAGGATGGGTGGAATCACCTGGGATGATGATGTCGGAATAGGTTGCTTTCCGAAAAATTTTGAAATCTATTTTGTTGCCAATAATGGATAGAGTCAGATCGAGATAGTCTAAGGTCCTATCAGCTGTCTGATTTTCTTGCGTGAAACTGATTTTTTCATGGAGGTTATTGAAAGTGGTAAATAACAGTTCTAGCTCTTCATGGGAACCTTCAAACACAAACAGCAAGTCATCTACATATCTCGCATAGAATATTATATTATTTGCCAAAACTGGATAATTCCGAAAAAACATCTGCTCCATTGAGTTTATAAAAATATCTGACATGATACCAGCTAACTGGCTGCCCATACCTAGACCACAGGGTTGCGTATATATTTTATTATTGAAAGAGAAATAATTGTACTTGAGGGTGGTGCGTAACAGAACCATTAGTTCATCGATCTCAGGGGCAGATAATTTTTTATGGTATCGCAAATTGGTTTCTATAATGCCCATCGTCTGCTCAACAGGTACATTAGTATATAAATTAGTTTCCGTGCCGCTCACATGTGGTCCTTATTTCTGGCCGGCGTAGCTTCGTCTACATTCGCCTTAATGGTTTTTATTTTGACAGATATAATCTTATGATTATGCGTCTTTATTGTTTTAATTTTTAATCTGTGACATGGCCAGTGTTTGGCTCTCAAAATAATTTAATTTTTTGTAAGTATCACGATTTATTTATTATTCAATCATTAGACTGATGAAGCATTTCAGTGAGTAATATATGTCCGTATGTGGTTTAAATTATAGGTTCTGAAGAAGATTCCATTACTGGAATCGAAACCTAGGTAAACGAGTAAAAATTACCTTGCAACTGAAGGCTGAAAAAATTGTTTATTTTCTATACATATACGGTTGCTGACGCGCTGCATTATGTTAAAGATTCGATTCTTGGTGTATTGTTCTTTTTGTTTACTTAAACTTATGGATAGACTTTTTCAGGTTCATAACATTTTATTTTTATCTGTTATTACTTTCATGTTGTAATTTCATGTACTGACACGTCCCATGACCTCGGAGATTTGCTCCTCAATTTGGTCCTAAGGAACGTGACGTGTATATATACAAATACTGTTGGTACTACACGCGCTGGCAGATGACGTTCATCGGGCATTCCCAATTCCCACACCCTGCCATCAGATGCCACATTGTGTACCGTTATTCGTCACTCCACACAACGTTTTTCCACTGTTCAGTCGTCCAATTACGCTACTTACACCAAGCGAAGCGTCGTTTGGCATTTACCGGCCTGATTCGTGGCTTATGAGCAGCCGCTCGACCATGAAATCCAAGTTTTCTCACCTCCCGCCTAACAGTCATAGCACTTGCAGTGGATCCAGATACAGTTTGGAATTCCTGTGTGATGGTCTGAATAGATGTCTGCCTATTACACATTACGACCCTCTTCAACTGTTGGCGCTCTCTGTCAGTCAACAGACGAGGTCGGCCTCTACGCTTTTGAGCTGTACGTGTCCCTTCACGTTTGCACTTCACTCTCACATCGGAGACAGTGGACCTATTGATGTTAAGTTGTGTGGAAATCTCGCGTACAGACTTACGACACAAGTGACACCCAACCACCTGACCACGTTCGAAGTCCGTGAGTTCTGCGTAGCGCTCCATTCTGCTCTCTCACGATGTTTAATGACTACTGAGGTCGCTGATATGGAGTACCTGTCAGTAGGTGGCAGCACAATGCACCTAATATGAAAAACATGTTTTTGGGGGTGTTCAAATGGTTCAAATGGCTCTGAGCACTATAGGACTTAACATGTGAGGTCATCAGTCCCCTGGAACTTAGAACCACTTAAACTTAACTAACCTAATGACATCACACACATCCATGCCCGAGGCAGGATTCGAACCTGCAACCGTAGCAGTCACGCGGTTCCGGACTGAAGCGCCTAGAACCATTTGGTCACAGCGGCCGGCTTTTGGGAGTGTCCGGTTACTTTTGATCACATAGTGTATTTGTAGTATTATGTAATTTTCTGTCGTTACCTTTATTGCTTTCCCATTGTTTATTTCTGTTCGTAGTTGATGGTTCTCTGATCCTGACATTTTCTTCACGACTGGACAATATCATTAGAAGCCCACCTGTTACGTTCGTGCTTTTGTCCAACAATCAATTGCCTCTATTTCTTAGTCGCCGTATGGAAGAGTTGGCACTTCATTAAGTTTCTAAACTTAAAACTAGCGTACCTTGTGATAGTAGAACCATGAGGATTGCTCCTGCCTATGTTTTGTTCACATGTAACTTGCTTTGGCATGTTTGTTTTACTCACTGAAGGCGCGTAAGTAAGGAGGAATCACTTGTGAAGTATGTGGACTCACTGCTGTCATTCTAAATACGAACTTACGTGGTTTGTAAAAATTATGAAACCGGTATACACTTGAAAATTGTACAATGAACACTGCATGGCTGCCGATTTCTTTGCCATCTTACATCCATATGTGTTACGTCTCAACATTATTTTAAGGTTTTATACCACCTGGTAAAGCTACAGTGCTGTTCACTCTCATACTTTAGTTATGGGCTAGGTTATATTGGAGAATGCCTTTAACTTCCGTTTATTTTTCATTTTTGCTACCTATGATATTAGCACAAAAATTACCCAGCGAATGTTAATGACTAACACCTGTATAGAACTGAAGCTAATCTGTCTGCTGGAGCATAAAAAGTGATTATCTGAACAGGCCGCCTGTAGCCAATCAGTGGACGTCCAGCTGCAGGATTGGCGTGCAAATTTCAGCCTTCGTTGCCGACCAACAGCAGACAGCGTGGGTGCATCGACTAGGCAGCTGCTGCAAAGGTCCATAGGCAGCAATGTTTGCTGATCGGTCGTTGAGGAGACACTGTTGGCAGCCGCTTGGTTCGTTTGGGCGATCAGTTGCTCAGCAGTTGCACGTCTATTCGTCCGTGCACATCTGCACTGTTGTTCACTCCCGTCTTCAATGACTCGTGTTTTACCACAGTTATCTCGGCGCCGGTTTTGTATAGCACCATTTTGCCATGCACTATATTATTTAACCACGATGGCACAAACTCAGCCCTTTTGGAAATGCTTCCACCCTTGGCCCGAAAGCCAATGAACACGCCCTTTTGTACGTTAGATAAATCGCTCCGTTTCCGCATTACGACAGTGACTGCACTATTTTCCGCGTCCCCCCGACGAGCTGTATACCATCCATTACTAATGGTGCCACCTACCGTCTGTGAGTATTTGACGTTGTCGTCGAAGATAGACGGTGGTGACATTAGTGTGACTCGACTGGGTATTACATGAAACACTTTTCTCACATGTGATAATGTGCAAACAATTTCCCATCTTAGAAGCTAACAGGGCTACCTCTGGTGACATGTGGGATAAAACTGACACCAACAAAGAAATTCACTAACGCAGTTAAGGCAAGTGCCTGAATTGTGGGTAACTAAAACTTCTACTTGTTTCTCGAACTGGAACTGTTCGTTCCGTATGGACATTGCTACGTTATCGTCTGCTCCAGATCAGTTTGCTTCCCGTTCTATATCTACCTCTGTGTACACACTCTGCAAACCAATAGCCGGTCGCGGTAGTCTCGCGGTTCTAGGCGCGCAGTCCGGAACCGTGCGACTGCTACGGTCGCAGGTTCGAATCCTGCCTCGGGCATGGATGTGTGTGATGTCCTTAGGTTAGTTAGGTTTAAGTAGTTCTAAGTTCTAGGGGACTGATGACCACAGCAGTTGAGTCCCATAGTGCTCAGAGCCATTTGAACCATTTTTTTGCAAACCAATATGAAATGCATGGCAAATGGTACTTCCCATTATGCCACTTCTTGGAGTTCCTGCCCCTTGCAATGGCGTATGGAGCGGTGAAAGAGTAACTGCTTCTGTGAGTCCTGTAGCCAGTCTAATATTTTTTTTCTCGCCGTTCTTTCGGGACCAATACTTAGGGGCCTGAAGAACGTCTCTAATTTCTTCGCTTAATACCGGTAGTTGAAATTTTGTAAGCAGGCTTTCGCTGGATAATTTGCGTCTATGTTCAAGAGTAGGCCAATGCAAGTTTCTCAACATTTCTGTGACGCTCGCCTGTGAGTCAGTCCAACCTGCGACAATTCGTGTCACTCGTCTTTGTGTATCCTATTTTTCTTTCTGTAGGACCAAACTGAGGAAACAATTTCCGTGGTCATGGGAGGAGTCAATACATGAAATTAAAACAGACGAAGTAAAATGTAGACGAATCTTACGCAGATGTCAAACTGCGAGTGCATGTTACCATAATCAACAATATAACACAGGAAGTAATATTTTTTCATAAAATCCCCGACAGAATAGAAGAAGTGATGCATAAGGCAAGTCTTCAGTTTGGACTTGAAAGTGAGAGGATTTTTGTAATTCTTGTGGTAACTTATTGAAAATGGGTGCATCAAAATACTGCACGTCTTTCTGCGCAAGAGTCAAGAAGGTGAGATCAAAATTCAGATTGGATTTCTGCCTAAGTATTAACTGAGTGAAATCTAGTAATTCCTGGGAACAAGCTTATACTGTTAACAAAAAACGAAGTTAAAAAATATATGTATTGAGAGCCAATCTCAGAATTCCCAAACTCTTAACACAGGTCGATGGGAGGTTCGCGAAGAGTTGCCAGGGGAAGAGTTGCCCCAAAATATAATGCCGTACGTCATAAGCGATGAAAATAAGAGAAGTAACTAATTTTCATTTTGGGGCCTCACTTATTGCCAATGCAGTTCCAGTGCTAAATATTTCAGCATTCAGTTTTTGAAGAAGATCCTTAAAATTGGCTTTCCATGTCAGTTTACTATCTGTCTTAACACCTAGAAATTTGAACTGTTGGGACTCGCATAGCCATTCTGTGTAAATAAAATGTCAGTTTTAGTTGAATTGTGTGTTAGAAAAAAGTTAAACTGAGTCTTACTGTGATTTAACATCAGTTTATTTCCTGCAGGTCATGAACTTACGTCTTTAACTGTAGTACTTCAGACTATTTCCAGCTCCGACCACAGTCACTATACGGTCCTCTTCCGTAAAATTCCTACGTAATATGTTCACAGTCATTCCTCCATTGGGCTTCAGGATTGGTAACCTCGTGCTCGCTGCACAACATTTCCTGCATCTGTTGGGCTACTCTTCCGCCATGAGAAGTACCTAGAGCAGCACTTTCTTTCTATTTGAAGTTACAACTGACTTAGACATCTTAACAGTTCTAACTGTCTGAATATCTCTTTCTCACAGCAGCTGTGCGTTCTCTAAATGCACATGAAGGGCGCAGATTCTACCTTCCTGTTCCTCTATTGACCTGTAATTGCTACATAGCCTGCAATTCCAGGAGAGGATCTCCGAAGAATGCCCACTGGCTTCCCCACTGCATTCCTCCCTATGAATACATGTCCCACAAATGTCACACCGTAATCTTTTACTGAAGAATCTATGACGAAACCCACACTTCTTATGCATAATAACTTCTACAACAGTCAAAAAGAAAACTGTACGTTTAAGACATGTAAGTCTACCTAATACAGTAAAACGACATTATCAACTAACTACAGTGACTTCAAATTTTACTATGTAGAAAGAACGCTACTACTACACTACTGGCCATTAAAATTGCTACACCACGAAGATGACGTGATACAGACGCGAAATTTAACCGACAGGAAGAAGATGCTATGATATACAAATGATTAGCTTTTCAGAGCATTCACACAAGGTTGGCGCCGGTGGCGACACCTACAACGTGCTCACATAAAAGTTTCCAACTGATTTCTCATACATAAATAGCAGTTGACCGGCGTTGCCTGGTGAAACTTTGTTGTGATGCCTCTTGTAAGGAAGAGAAATGCGTACCATCACGTTTCCGACTTTGATAAAGGTCGGATTGTAGCCTACCGCGATTGCGGTTTATCGTATCGCGACATTGCTGCTCGCGTTGGTCGATATCCAATGACTGTTAGCAGAATATGGAATCGGAGAGTTCAGGAGGGTAATACGGAACGCCGTGCTGGCTCCCAACGGCCTCGTATCACTGGCAGTCGAGATGACAGGCATCTTATCCGCATCGCTGTAACGGATCGTGCAGCTACGTCTCGATCCCTGAGTCAACAGATGGGGACGTTTGCAAGACAACAACCATCTGCACGAACAGTTCGACTACGTTTGCAGCAGCGTGGACTATCAGCTCGGAGACCATGGCTGCTGTTACACTTGACGCTGCATCACAGACAGGAGCGCCTGCGATGGTGTACTCAACGACAAACCTGGATACACGAATGGCAAAACGTAATTTTTTCGGATGAATCCAGGTTCTGTTTACAGCATCATGATGGTCGCATCCGTGTTGTCGACATCGCGGTGCACGCACATTGGAAGCGTGTATTCGTCATCACTATACTGGCGTATCACCCGTCCTGATGGTATGGGGTGCCATTGGTTACACATCTCGTCACCTCTTGTTCGCATTGACGGCACTTTGAACAGCGGACGTTACATTTCACATGTGTTACGACCCATGGCTCTACCCTTCATTCGATTCCTGTGAAACCCTAAATATCAGCAGGATAATGCACGACCGCATGTTGCAGGTCCTGTACGGACCTTTCTGGATACAGAAAATGTTCGGCTGCTGCCCTGGCCAGCATATTCTCCAGATCTCTCACCAACTGAAAGCGTCTGGTCAATGGTGGCCGAGCAACTGGCTCGTCACAATACGCCAGTCACTATTCTTGATGAACTGTGGTATCGTGTTGATGCTGCACGGGCAGCTGTACCTGTACACGCCATCCAAGCTCTGTCTGACTCAATGCCCGGGCGTATCAAGGCCGTTATTACGGCCAGAGGTGGTTGTTCTGAGTACTGATTTGTCAGGATCTATGCACCCAAATTGCGTGAAAATGCAATCGCATGCCAATTTTAGTATAATATATTTGTCCAATGAATACCCGTTTGTCAATGAATTTCTTCTTGGTGTAGCAATTTTAATGTCCAGGAGTGTATTATTATCAACGCTACATGACGCTACTACCACAAATACGTCAATTGCTTATTTATTTGCAACAAAAGTCTCACGCGTCCACTGGTGTAGTCAACGAAAGTTTAGTCCTACACAGCGAGCGAAAGTTTCTTCTACAACTATTTTACAAGAAACACCAGAAATGTTGTGTTGTTGTGGCTTTGAGTCCAGAGACTGGTTTGATGCATCTCTCCATGCTACTCTATCCTGTGCAAGCTTCTTCATCTCCCAGTACCTACTGCAACCTACATCCTTCTGAATCAGCTTAGTGTATTCATCTCTTGGTCTCCCCCTACGATTTTTACCCTCCACGCTGCCCTCCAATACTAAATTGGTGATCCCTTGATGCCTCAGAACGTGTCCTACCAACCGATCCCTTCTTCTGGTCAAGTTGTGCCACAAACTTCTCTCCTCCCCAATCCTATTCAATACTTCCTCATTAGTTATGTGATCTACCCATCTAATCTTCAGCATTCTTCTGTAAAATCACATTTCGAAAGCTTCTATTCTCTTCTTGTCCAAACTATTTACGGTCCATGTTTCACTTCCATACATGGCTACACTCCATACAAATACTTTCAGAAATGACTTCCTGACACTTAAATCTATACTCGATGTTAACAAATTTCTCTTCTTCAGAAACGCTTTCCTTGCCATTGCCAGTCTACATTTTATATCCTCTCTACTTCGACCATCATCAGTTATTTTGCTCCCCAAATAGCAAAACTCCTTTACTACTTTAAGTGTCTCATTTCCTAAACTAATACCCTCTACATCACCCGACTTAATTCGACTACATTCCATTATCCTCGTTTTGCTTTTGTTGATGTTCATCTTATATCCTCCTTTCAAGACACCATCCATTCCGTTCAACTGCTCTTCCAAGTTCTTTGCTGTCTCTGACAGAATTACAATGTCATCGACGAACCTAGAAGTTTTTATTTCTTCTCCATGGATTTTAATACCTACTCCGAATTTATCTTTTGTTTCCTTTACTGCTTGCTCAATATACAGATTGAATAACATCGGGGAGAGGCTACAACCCTGTCTCACTCCCTTCCCAACCACTGTTTCCCTTTCGTGCCCCTCGACTCTTATAACTGCTATCTGGTTTCTGTACAAATTGTAAATAGCCTTTCGCTCCCTGTATTTTACCCCTGCCACCTTTAGAATTTGAGAGTATTCCAGTCAACATTGTCAAAAGCTTTCTCTAAGTCTACAAATGCTAGAAACGTAGGTTTGCCTTTCCTTAATCTTTCTTCTAAGATAAGTCGTAAGGTCAGTATTGCCTCACGTGTTCCAGTATTTCTACGGAATCCAAACTGATCTTCCCCGAGGCCGGCTTCTACTAGTTTTTCCATTCGTCTGTAAAGAATTCGTGTTAGTATTTTGCAGCAGTGGCTTGTTAAACTGATTGTCCGGTAATTTTCACATCTGTCAACACCTGCTTTCTTTGGGATTGGAATTATTATATTCTTCTTGAAGTCTGAGGGTATTTCACCTGTTTCATACATCTTGCTCACCAGATGGTAGAGTTTTGTCAGGACTGGCCCTCCCAAGGCCGTCAGTAGTTCCAATGGAATGTTGTCTACTCCGGGGGCCTTGTTTCGACTCAGGTCTTTGAGTGCTGTGTCAAACTCTTCACGCAGTATCGTATCTCCCATTTCATCTTCATCTACATCCTCTTCCATTTCCATAATATTGTCCTCAAGTACATCGCCCCTCTATAGACCCTCTATACACTCCTTCCACCTTTCTGCTTTCCCTTCTTTGCTTAGAACTGGGTTTCCATCTGAGCTCTTGACGTTCATAAAAGTGGTTCTCTTATCTCCAAAGGTCTCTTTAATTTTCCTGTAGGCAGTATCTATCTTACCCCTAGTGAGAAAAGCCTCTACATCCTTACATTTGTCCTCTAGCCATCCCTGCTTAGCCATTTTGCACTTCCTGTCGATCTCATTTTTGAGACGTTTGTATTCCTTTTATCCTGCTTCATTTACTGCATTTTTATATTTTCTCCTTTCATCAATTCAATATTTCTTCTGTTACCCACGGATTTCTACTAGCCCTCGTCTTTTTACCTATTTGATCCTCTGCTGCCTTCACTACTTCATCCCTCAAAGCTACCCATTCCTCTTCTACTGTATTTCTTTCCCCCATTCCTGTCAATTGTTCCCTTATGCTCTCCCTGAAACCTCTGGTTCTTTCAGTTTATCCAGGTCCCATCTCCTTAAATTCCCACCTTTTTGCAGTTTCTTCAGTTTTAATCTACAGGTCATAACCAATAGATTGTGGTCAGAGTCCACATCTGCCCCTGGAAATGTCTTACTATTTAAAACCTGGTTCCTAAATCTCTGTCTTACCATTATATAATCTATCTGATACCTTTCAGTGTCTCCAGGGTTCTTGCATGTATACAACCTTCTATCATGATTCTTAAACCAAGTGCTAGCTATGATTAAGTTGTGCTCTGTGCAAAATTCTACCAGGCAGCTTCCTCTTTCATTTCTTAGCCCCAATCCATATTCACCTACTACGTTTCCTTCTCTCCCTTTTCCTACACTCGAATTCCAGTCACCCATGACTATTAAATTTTCGTCTCCCTTCACTATCTGAATAATTTCTTTTATTTCATGATACATTTCTTCAATTTCTTCGTCATCTGCAGAGCTAGTTGGCATATAAACTTGTACTACTGTAGTAGGTGTGGGCTTCGTATCTATCTTGGCCACAATAATGCGTTCACTATGCTGTTTGTAGTAGCCTACCCACATTCCTATTTTCCTATTCATTATTAAACCTACTCCTGCATACCCCTATTTGACTTTGTGTTTATAACCCTGTAGTCACCTGACCAGAAGTCTTGTTCCTCCTGCCACCGAACTTCACTAATTCCCACTATATCTAACTTTAACCTATCCATTTCCCTTTTTAAATTTTCTATCCTACCTGCCCGATTAAGGGATCTGACATTCCACGCTCTGATCCGTAGAATGCCAGTTTTCTTTCTCCTGATAACGACATCCTCTTGAGTAGTCCCCGCCCGGAGATCCGAATGGGGGACCATTTTACCTCCGGAATATTTTACCCAAGAGGACGCCATCATCATTTAATCATACAGTAAAGCTGCATGCCCTCGGGAAAAATTACGGCCGTAGTTTCCCCTTGCTTTCAGCCGTTCGCAGTACCAGCACAGCAAGGCCGTTTGGTTATTGTTACAAGGCCAGATCAGTCAATCATCCAAACTGTTGCCCTTGCAACTACTGAAAAGGCTGCTGCCCCTCTTCAGGAACCCCACGTTTGTCTGGCCTCTCAACAGATACCCCTCCGTTGTGGTTGTACCTACGGTACGGCTATCTGTATCGCTGAGGCACGCAAGCCTCCCCACCAACGGCAAGGTCCATGGTTCATGGGGGGGACACCAGAAATATTGGTTGAAAATTACTAAAGTTAATAGCACACTACAACACACCAATAGAAGTGAAAATTCCTCTCCAGTCGCTAACTGTTCGCCATGAAATGTAAACACATCTGAGAGAATTCAATGCCAGTAAACACACTGACGTATACCTTGACCACAAAACTATTGCATCTGCAAGAGAGGGTCCTTCGGTCGACTTATCGTGAGTGTATCGTACAAGTATAACGCCATTCGAAGGAACAATGGTACAAAATACTCAAAGATAAACATAAATCGACTTATAAATTACTTTTAGAGAAAATATTACCACAAACAAAGATTTAAAAAGCATTTGAAACCTAATACTATTTAAAAAACTGGAAAACGATGTGAACAGCATCCACCACCTGTGACGTCCTACTTGATACGTGTCCCACACATTTGAGCAATATTCTAAGATGGGACACACAAGCAATTTGTAACAAACCTTCTTTATGGACAACTGCAATTTCCCAGTATGCTGCCAATGAACCGAAGCTTGTCACCTGCCTTACCTACGACGGAGCCTTTGAGATCATTCGATATCATACCCCTACAGACGATTATACTGCGATATTTCTATCAGTCGAATTATCGTAATTGCGAATCATTGATGTTGTAGTTGTATAATGCTAAGATTTTTTTGTATTGTGGAATGCATAATTTTACATTTCTCTACGTTTAAAAGCAAACTGCCAATCGTTATACCGCTTTGAAATTTTGTCGATTCTGCCTGAATATTTCAGCAGGGTTTTTCAGACAATACTTCTTTGTAGATAAATATATCTGCAAAAATTCTGAAGTTGCTATTAATATTGTCTGCCATAACGGTAACATAAAACATGTCACAATACACTTCCCTGGCGCACGCCTGAAGCTATATTTTCATGACTCTACATCCAAAATAACGAATTGCGTCGTGTCGCCAAGAAATCCTCAACCCAGTCATAATTTTTTTTCGGTACCTACTACAAACGTATTGTTAATAAAGGCTGGGGTAATGTCGAGTCAAATGCTCTCCGAAAGTGAAGGCATGCTGCTTCAGCCTGATTTACTTAATCCATAGCTTCCAGGATGACATGTAAGAAGAGCCCAATTTAGTGTTCGTATGATCGCCGTTCTACATCTACATCCACATCTACATCTACATGGATATTCTGTAAATCACACCGCGCGGTCTGAGGCGCCATGTCAGGGATTGCGAGGCCCCTCCCGTGAGAGGTTCGAGTCCTTCCTCAGGCATGGGTGTGTGTGTTGTTCTTAGCATAAGTTAGTTTAAGTAGTGTGTAAGTCTAGGGAGCGATGTCCTCAGCAATTTGGTCCGTAAGGAATTCACACACACACACACACACACACACACACCTGTAAATCACACTTAAGTTTCTGGCAGAGAGTTCATCGAAGCACATCCACAATAATGCTGTGTTATTTTATTAAGATGATCGCTTCTCCCTATATAGGTCAACATCAACAAAACATTAAAGTATCCGGAGGAGAAAGTAGCTGATTGAAACTTCGTGAGAAGACCCTGCCGTAACGAGAGTGCCTTTGTTTTAACGATGTCCTAACACTCTTTCCCTTGTTTCTCAATAATAAAAATCATACTGCCCTTCTTCGAAGTATCTCGGTGTCCTCCGTTAAACCCATGTTGCTCAGCAATACTCCAAAAGAGAACGGACAAGTCTAGTGTAGGCGCTCTTCAGTAGATCTGTTGAACTTCTACGTTTTCTGACAATAAAGCGCAGTCTTTGGTTCGCCTTTCCCACAAAATGTTCTATGTGTCATTTCCAGCTGAAGTTGTTCGTAACTGTAATTGCTAGGTATTTAGTGAAATTTACGACCTTTAGATCTGAGTGATTTATTGTGTAACCTTTTAGCACTCATTTGTATGATCTCACACTTCCCATTATTCAGGGTCAACTGCCAATTTCCGCATCACGCAGGTATACTTTCTAAATAGTTTTGCAATTTGGTTTGACATTCTGATGACTTTCCTAGACGCTGAACGGCAGCATCGTCTGCAAACAAACTGAGAGAGTTGCACATATTGGCTCCTAAATCGTTTATGTAGATAAGGAACAGCAAAGGGCCTGTACTACTACCTTGGGGAACGTTGAAATCACTTCTGTTTTCCCCGATCGCTTTCCGTCAATTACCATGAACTGTGACCTCTCTGAGAGGAAATCACGAATCCTGTAGCATGACTGAGATGATATCCCATAAGCACGCAATTTGATTATATGTCGGACTCGTGGATTCGGCGGACTCGTGGGTAGTCTCTGACGTCTGTTGGAGGCCCACGGTCGTCCCACAACAGTGACGCCCATCCACTGCAGCCTCAAGCTGTGTAATCGAGCCATCACAGCCTGGAGGTAAGAGAAAAGTGTCATCAACTCGGCTCGCACCCCCACACAGCAATCACAGTCCCGATCCATACTAACGATGTGGGAAACTACGCTACACAGACAAACAAAGTACCATCGACAAGCGCTGTGGAACTCTACCTTAGACACTGATGAAATTGCAAGAACTGTGGTTAGTAAATTAGATTAAGATGCAGAGATTCAAAAATTAACTACCAAAGCACACAGGTGAGACTAAATAATGTTAGGAACTTGTAAACTGTCACAAAATCGGTTTACTTTCGTGCACAAACGGAAACGCGAGAACTGTGTCTAGCAAATATTGAATTAACACACAGAAATACAAATACTAAACTACCAAAGCATACAGATGAAACTACACTCCTGGAAATGGAAAAAAGAACACATTGACACCGGTGTGTCAGACCCACCATACTTGCTCCGGACACTGCAAGAGGGCTGTACAAGCAATGATCACACGCACGGCACAGCGTACACACCAGGAACCGCGGTGTTGGCCGTCGAATGGCGCTAGCTGCGCAGCATTTGTGCACCGCCGCCGTCAGTGTCAGCCAGTTTGCCGTGGCATACGGAGCTTCATCGCAGTCTTTAACACTGGTAGCATGCCGCGACAGCGTGGACGTGAACCGTATGTGCAGTTGACGGACTTTGAGCGAGGGCGTATAGTGGGCATGCGGCAGGCCGGGTGGACATACCGCCGAATTGCTCAACACGTGGGGCGTGAGGTCTCCACAGTACATCGATGTTGTCGCCAGTGGTCGGCGGAAGGTGCACGTGCCCGTCGACCTGGGACCGGACCGCAGCGACGCACGGATGCACGCCAAGACCGTAGGATCCTACGCAGTGCCGTAGGGGACCGCACCGCCACTTCCCAGCAAATTAGGGACACTGTTGCTCCTGGGGTATCGGCGAGGACCATTCGCAACCGTCTCCATGAAGCTGGGCTACGGTCCCGCACACCGTTAGGCCGTCTTCCGCTCACGCCCCAACATCGTGCAGCCCGCCTCCAGTGGTGTCGCGACAGGCGTGAATGGAGGGACGAATGGAGACGTGTCGTCTTCAGCGATGAGAGTCGCTTCTGCCTTGGTGCCAATGATGGTCGTATGCGTGTTTGGCGCCGTGCAGGTGAGCGCCACAATCAGGACTGCATACGACCGAGGCACACAGGGCCAACACCCGGCATCATGGTGTGGGGAGCGATCTCCTACACTGGCCGTACACCACTGGTGATCATCGAGGGGACACTGAATAGTGCACGGTACATCCAAACCGTCATCGAACCCATCGTTCTACCATTCCTAGACCGGCAAGGGAACTTGCTGTTCCAACAGGACAATGCACGTTCGCATGTATCCCGTGCCACCCAACGTGCTCTAGAAGGTGTAAGTCAACTACCCTGGCCAGCAAGATCTCCGGATCTGTCCCCCATTGAGCATGTTTGGGACTGGATGAAGCGTCGTCTCACGCGGTCTGCACGTCCAGCACGAACGCTGGTCCAACTGAGGCGCCAGGTGGAAATGGCATGGCAAGCCGTTCCACAGGACTACATCCAGCATCTCTACGATCGTCTCCATGGGAGAATAGCAGCCTGCATTGCTGGGAAAGGTGGATATACACTGTACTAGTGCCGACATTGTGCATGCTCTGTTGCCTGTGTCTATGTGCCTGTGGTTCTGTCAGTGTGATCATGTGATGTATCTGACCCCAGGAATGTGTCAATAAAGTTTCCCCTTCCCGGGACAATGAATTCACGGTGTTCTTATTTCAATTTCCAGGAGTGTATATAATTCGCTCCTGCTTAGGAACTCGTATTATGTTACAAAATCGGGTTCTTCACTGTTTCTACTGTTTGTCGGCGGTCGTCTGCTGCCTGATGTTTTCAGAATACAAGCTGACTGACATGGAGGAAGTCAGTCATACGATGTACCTCATTATGTTTGAGCTCAGAATTATTATTTTTCTAATTTACTGCCTTTCCCCCCTCATTAGATACTTTCCTTGGGCCAGTCTATACAGTAGATTTAAATTATCGAGGAATGCTTTTCTCTCTTACTATACTTCTTACACTATTCTTTCCCGGTCTTCTTTTCATTCCATAGATGACAAAATTCATTCGTTCCTTCTGGTTGGTTCTAAATGCGATGTTTATCAAACGTTTATTTTTCCTTCTGTTATTCCCTTTTGTTTTTATGTAGCGAATTCTTAACCAAGTAGCGCGTTCGTCGAAATCTTTAGGACAGTAGAGGTATGGGATTGCACATGCACTCTTATTCATGTTCTGGAATTTTCTTTTACTTCTTCCATCGTATATTATAGATATAAGTTTGACACTAACGGCAATGAGCAGCAATATTGACTTACGATCGTCTTAGCAAGAGTTTTTCTTTCATGATTTCATACATTCGCTTGTTTTCTGTCTACATGAACAAACAAATTCCTTATTCTTCTATTAATAAGTCTGAAGCTACATAACTGTCTCGAATGAACACCCACTGCAATTTTGCATTTTTAAACATTTTTTTCTCTCGTTTGTGGAGGATTTATGGTGTTATGCATCGTTTTCCTGTATCACTATAGTAGTGGTTAATTACAGATCCTTTGGTGTTCCATCTCAGGTTAGTAGTCCATCCTTGACAAGATTTACAATTCATCTCAACATTTCTCGCTGTCCAGCATCTAGTTTCTAATTTTTTGTCTAGTTAAAATGTATCCTAGCTGCTGGTTAGTGATATTCTACATCAATGTTAAGTCGTTCCTGCCATGACAGAATAAAGATGTTACAAGTATGTTGTGGACTAGTGAATTTAACTTATGGTTATCGGCTCGATAGCGTGTGTTTAATGTGGTTGGTAAAAGACTACCCGAATACCATGGTCTTACAGTTCTCCGTCCACCATCGTGACTAATTTCTTCTGTACATTAAACCATCTTTGCAAATAGAGTTCTATCACTTATGTCAAAACACGATGGAGAATTTGAAGAGGAAAACTTCAGATATTTCGAAATATCAATGAACACTGACGGATGTGCCGTGATATAAATACATTAGATTGCCCAAATATGGGTTGTGGATGACAACTACTATTTCAAGAGGACTCCAAGTGGCTGCTGAGACGCCAAGGAAGATTAAAGTTTTGTCGACCTTGAAGTAATTCATAGCGATTGTCTTTTTTGTTTGGGCAAGAACAGATGAGGGAACGGGTTGTGACCATTCTGAGGAAGTTCCGCAGTGTTAATGAAGAGGTTTTCAGAGCCACAGCAGGCTGACACAGGGCTCCCAGACACTCCAGTAGAATACGCTCAGCGTCTTAAGCACTCCTGCACGTGACTGGGTAATATCTCTTGTAACGTTCTTTAATAATGAATTATTCGTGTTTGTTATTGGATATGCAGTGGGTAATGCTTGTCTTACGGGAGTTTACTGTGTAATGTGTTGTTGAGCAAATAGTGTGCTTCATGAATTTTACTGTAATCCAAAGAAGAATTAAACAACTTAATCCGGAAAACCACTACGTTATGCCTATAATGAAATCAATCCCTTTGAAATTTACTAAGTCTCGTGAGCACAGAGTGATATGGCCCTGTGCAGTAAACTGATAAAATTCCCTATGCAAGTAAACAATGACATACATTTTCCTTAGGTCTTGAGTCGCAACAAATGTAATCTTGATATTCTGTTCTCTCCATAGTAGGCATAAAAAATATTCAATCTTCGTCAGCAAAGTGCAATGTCGGCCATAAAATAGCTTCAAACAGATAACGTCAGCAGATTAGTTGATAAATGAATAACCTTGCAAACGTTCAGTGATAGTTTGGGATATTGGCTCAGTGGTGTGCAATGCTGCCCGCATTGAAACTGTTACAATCATTAATACTTTTCCGATTCTGGCACATTAATATTTTTGGATCAAGTACTGATAACGGGATATGCTAAGTCCGAATGCTTCTGTTTACAAATTGTATTCAAAGTAAAAGCCCCTCCCTCATGAAATCCGATATGAAACATTTTACATAAACTTCAAACTCAGTAAACTTTTCAATTGTTCTACAATTCTCATTTACTGACGTAATTAAACACACTTGGATTGTTACGTGACAAAAAGTCTAACATCGTTTAACAAAACAGATTCCAAGCTTTAACGTCACTGTATGAGGATTACAAATCACACAAAAATTACAAATTTGGCATACCTAATCAACTTATACATTAAATATGATGGCAAATATTTGGTTCCGACATTCGAGGCTCAGTACTGTAAAAATTAGCCAAATCCACATTGCGTTGCTGCATACTTATAACTAAATATACAAAATTTCATTACCTTACGAACTGTATTATGCTGCGTCCATAGGCCAACAGCTAAATTCTCTTATCTAGCCAATAGCTTTAAGTCTTACATCCTACCTTTAACAGAGTGCAGCGGCAACTGCTACTGCGCTCCGCGTGCCCCTGCTTGCAATCAATTCTGCCACTCAGGCCATATCTTTAGTTCAGTGGTGTCAAAGATACAATCGCTTCTACATGTGATAACCATTTCATGCCATTTTTCATGAAATACATTATAAAATCGGTCTCCACATACAACTGGATCGCTCACACTCTTCAACGTGTTTTGCCCAGTTCTTTACTCCCTGCTGTACGTAGCTACTGTAGTAAGGGGTTGTAAAGGCCCGCTCGACAGATGTTAGGCAATCGTCCCACGAGTCGTGACGTGTCAGTATATGGTAGGAGCCATAGCAAGTCGTACAGACTGGAACTTAACGGGCCACTACGAGCGCCAGCACATAGTACGGGGAAGCCTGTGGCACGTGGCACCTAGCCTGATTCAAGCGACACAATTCGCGCCTAATCCGACGCTGACTTAAACATGCAAACATATGGGACGCCGTGAGATAAGGTGTATTTGCATCTAGGGCGGAGGCCCGCTAGAGGTGAGCGACTCACTGGCTGCCGTTCTGGCTTAGGAGCGCCGTGGGAAGCGTTAGACACGCGGTGGTGGCGGCGGTGGCGGCGTCCTCTGGAGCCGGCGCTGCCGAGGAATGCAGCCAGCGTGGCCCGTAATTAATGCGGACACCCGTGGCCGCTGCCGCCGCCGGTCGTTTCAATTTGCGCCTCGCCTCGCCTCGCCTCTCCTTCCCGCCTCTAGTCTCGCGTCGTCTGATCTGCTGCACACACGTCGAGCAGCGACGCGCCGACGCTGGTATTCACATTCTCTCCGCATTTTTGGCCAGGGTCCAGGAGAAAGGAGCGCTCCTTCGTTAACGTTGGACCCATTACCCGTCATATATGGAGCAAAATATAGCCCTCCGTATATCGTGTGCCGTAACGTTCCCAGCATATTTTGTGCAGAAAGTGTCGCTTGCTATTTAGTCCTTTGTTACTGGCTTGCGTCGTTAGAATTACGTAACGGATGGAGTCCAGTGGCATGGTTGAATTATTAACGAAGTTACTTGAGATATTCTTTGAGATAATATATGAGCTCATAGAACATTACATTTTAAAACAATGACATTAAAAAAAAAAAAACAGCTCTGCAGTGGACTTCAAAGAAATAACTTAATCTTCTTTTTGCAGGCGTGGTCAGGCCGTCATTGAGACTAGAAAATCTCTTCTTGCAGATTGCTTAATTCATTTTGGAAACTATACCTTTACATGGACTGTTTCTAGATTGATATAAATGGCACTGGAAGCAGTGGGACATGAAACTGGCTGGTGTTGAGTCTTAAATATGTTTACTGGCCAGTCAACAAATGCGAGTTCATGGATAAGGTGAAACACAAGTGTAAATCACTCAAGCGCAAAAGAAAAGTTAATCCCAATGGGACGGAAATCGGTAGATGCGATGGCAAGCACGAAGACGAGCAGTAGAAACTCTCCTCGTATGCGGGCAGGCATTATTTTGCTGAAATGTAAGCCCAGGATGGCTTCAAATGGTTCAAATGGCTCTGAGCACTATGGGACTTAACTTCTGAGGTCATCAGTCCCCTAGGACTTAGAACTACTTAAACCTACTAACCTAAGGACATCACACACATCCATGCCCGAGGCAGGATTCGAACCTGCGACCGTAGCAGCCTCGTGGTTCCGGACTGAAGCGCCTAGAACCGCTTGGCCACCGCGGCCGGCAGGATGGCTTCCCTCGAAGGACAGTAACACGGAACGAAGAATATCGTCGACGGACCGCTGTGCTGAGAGCGTGCCGCGAATGACAACCGAATGGATCCTGCTATGAAACGAAACAATGGGATTGTGGCAGAAATGCTGACAGTATCCCGAGAAAGCACAGGCACGCATAGACGTGCATACCGTAATTCTACACATTTGGACTAAGGAGAAACTCCCAGACGACTAGACCTCAACAGTCATCCACCCAATTCACGAAACATGGAGGAAAAATAGAAGCCGCTAACTACAGAGGTGTATTGCTCCTTGCGGTTATATACAAAATATTTTCCAGGCCTCTCGAACGACACCCTAACGAGACACCTGGAAAATGAATCAGGCAATATCAATCAGGTTTCAGAGCATCGACATCGTGTGCTGAACACGTACAAAACCTCAAACAGCAACCTCCAGCACTGCAAGAAACGAGCCAGACAGTGGATAGCCACCTTCGTAGACATCCAAAAGGCATACGTCACCGCGGAATTCAAGCATTCCCTTTGGAATACTAAGACGAATAAAACGCATCGAAAAACGCACTAGGGAGGTGTAGGCCTCTCTGGACAACAACAGATGCAAAGTACAGTTTAGAGGACAACTCTCAGTTTCCCGATTAATAAAACGGTGAGGCAAGGAACTCACGGAGGTGCAGGGTGGGTTGTAATTATCATACGGCAGTGAAACTCGGTAGATATACTTATGCGTTAATGTAGAACCGATTTACGCTGTAAAAAAGTTAGTTCCAATTTTGGCCACCAGGTGAAAATCTGGCGCTGTGCAGTACCTTGTCGACGTCTCCGGTGTTCATACTGAACAAACTGTATAAGCAGTGATTAATAATAAAATCAACATTATGACCTTTTCATTTGCTGGACCTTGTCTGCCCACGTCCCTTTACTAATCCATTAAATATGGAAACATTTGTGCCAGGTTTCCAACTGGTGGCCAAAATTGTAACAAATTTTCGTCGGACATAAATCGCTTCCGTATGAACACATTAGCAGATCTACCAAGTTTCACTGCCGTAGGTTATTACAACTCCCACTGGACCACTGTTAGAAGCTGCACTTTAATTATAACCACCAGGTATATTGTTTAAAAGTGTCCTGCAAAAAAAAAAAAAAAATCGGGGAATGGGCCAGATTTCTACCAGTGAACACCGGATTAAGGGTGGGGGTCAAAGCAGACAATCTAAAGATCCCATTTCTGGCTTTTGCTAATAACCTAAGCTTACTGGCAAACGACATGCAAGAGGCTACTATGCAACGCCAAGCACTAAATTTAACTGTAGAGAAAACAGGTGTCATTGCTAATATTAAAGACACCTCTAGAATGAAGAGAGACAGCGGTACCAAGCTTATCAACAGAGCCAAAAGGTTGAAGTACCATGGTGAATGGATCTCAGACTTTTTCATCGAAACCGTAGCTTTCGAACATAGGAAAATCAAGGTAGATAGAGCACACTATGCCTACAGAAAAATGTATGCCTTGAATCATTTATCGATAAATATCAAACTAGGTCACACGGTAGTCAGACCAACAGTCCTCTATGTAGGCGGGTGCCTTTTCCTGACCAAATCCTCGAATTACAAAAAAGGAAATTCCAGCGAAAGACAGCGGTTTTGACACTCACGCTCTGGATTTTAAATGTATCCTGTTGCCACAATGAAGGCACAGATAGCTACGAAACCGTTATAGGTAATTACGTTTTATAGGGAAGAAATGTTTTTTTACCAAGAGAGGGATTGGATGGAAAACTAGGCAAATATTGTGTATTAGAAATAGAGAGCAGCTCCTTAGTATTATCGATTTCAAAACACTGAAGTTGACTAAATTCACGAGAATGGCAATCAGGCAAAACAAATGAGACAAAGGAAAACAATGAACCACTTAGACAAAATCATTTCAGAGCTGATTAACTTCTGTCCTTCTGGAGGACAGCTGGATGTACGGAGAGAAAAGCAATTTTGACATTATCGAAGTTCCGAAGTGTAGGATTGGATTGTTTGGGGGAGGAGACCAGACAGCGGGGTCATCGTTCTCATCGGATTGGGAAAGGACAGGGAAGGAAGTCGGCCGTGACCTTTCAAAGGAACCATCCGAGCACTTGCCTGAAGCGATTTAGGGAAATCACGGAAAATCTAAATTAGGATGGCCGGACGCGGGATTGAACCGTCGTCCTCCCGAATTGGAGTCGAGTGTGCTAACCACTGCGCCACCTCGCTCGGTTGGAAGTGTAGGATTCCAAGTATCATTTATCGCTGTACTGTGTAACATCGGTTCCATAACGCAAGAATGTCCGTGTTCACTAACCATATTACAGATTTCATCGGTTGGAGTGGCAGCGTACGTCGGAGGGACTAATTGAGATACGAATGACTCCGAATTCACCCAGAGATACTGTAGACACAATGATCACAGTGGAAACACATATACCAACGTCCAAACCACTGAGAGCAAAGGGCAGACATACATTTGTGGGCTCAGACGTGTGTAACGCACAGAGCCGTGTAATAAATGTACTTCAATAGACTACGCATAAAATAAGAGGAATAACCCGATAGAGCAATTTCTTATTTCAAACTCTCGGTAGTAGAGTGTGGTATTAAGTTGAATCCCAAATTTTTGGAAGGTTCATTTTCTATACCTTATCAAATAGGTATTTTTGTTCTGCTAAATTTTCATGGGTAACTTATCCATTCAAAGAGTGTAATTTTAACGCCAGTACATCTAAGTAAGGTATTTTCAGTCTCTTTAGTATTGGCAGTGCGTGGCGACAAGAAGGGCATCTGGCCATCCTCTACCATTAACAATGCCAAATCCATAAATTAACATGCCGACCCCGTGGCGAAATGGGATGACGGCCAGGAAAAAGAAAGGGATTAGTATTGGCAGGGTATCCAGAAACAAGAGTGTAACCGTGTGCGGTGACGGCACGTACGTGTTCACCAGCACGCATAAGGAATCAGACAGCCTTTGTTCGGTTCGTGATGAAACACGGATCGTGCATCATAGTTAATCCGCGGGATTCTACGTTTGGGCACGGACTGGAGCTGCGGAGACCGGGAGGTGAGCCGGCCTGCCGTCGCATTCTCCGGACCACGTGGGTACATATAATACACACGTGTCACCCACGCGTTACCTTCAGAACTGTCGGGTGGCACGAAGCGACGAGATGCTCATCCACGTTTCAGTTGATGTGGTGGGACGATTCCGGTCGCAAAAGAGAGAAGTACTCGTCTCTCTCTGCGTGTGGGCGAGAACACCCTTCGGTCACCAAAGAGCTTCTTTGTCCAAGCAGCTTTACGTACAAGAACAGAAAATCGATGTAGTACATTGTTCCTTCTACATTGCTGTTTGCTTATACAACGTACACTACATGGAGGGTACTGCCTTCTGTGGTACAGGATTATTACACTCTTCTTGAAGTCTGAGGCTGTTTTGCCTTTCACATGCATCTTGCTCAGCAGGTGGTATAGTTTGTGAAGGCTGGCTCTCAACGCATATCAGTAGTTCTAAGGGAATGTTGTCGATACTAAGGGCCTTGTTTGAACTAAGGTCTTTCAGTGCCCTGTCACATTCTTCTCTCAGTATAATACCTCCTATCTCATCTTCATCTACCTCCTCTGATCTTTCTGTAATAACCTGCAATTTCAATCCCTTTGTATTGCTCATCTATACATTCCTTCCATATTCCAGCTTTCCCATCTTTGTGCAGTGTAATTATCTCTCCCCCAATTACAGATGCTTCTATGCCCTTTGTTCTATACTCAAGCCATTCCTGCACCTGTCATTTCGTACTTTCTGTTAGTCTGTCGCACCCGTGATCTAGATGAAGCGTCTTTGACTAGTAATCAGAAAGTCCTCGTCACCGCTTAATTTTGTATAAAAATCGTCAGTAACGGCAGTCGAGGTCTTCTGGCATAGGAGGTCACACTTGTTCTGCCAAGAGCCTTGTGAAAGGGGACGGATAAGCGGACAGAAGTTCACGTCACTCTTTTGTCCTTGGGGTAGGAAACTGCACATAAAGGTGGAAGAATCAGCAATGATCAACGACATGAGGATGCAGAAGGCAAAGGAAACCATTGCATTAACGACATGTAATGTGTACCCACAGGACATGTGGCCTGTAACTGAAAAAGTGTCATGATGATCTCTCCATTGGCAAAAGATTCCAGACTAGTCCTTCCTTCTGATCTCTGGGAGGAGACTGCCAAGTGGGAGGTGATCTTGAGAAAAAGGTTGTATAACCAACGAAAAAGTTTTACGGGTCTGAACGTGGTAGGGGAATCATAAAATATGAAAAGGGAAATGATAAGGCTCCATCTGCGTGAAGTAAAATGGAAAGAAGTCAAGAATTTCTGGTCAGCTCAGTATAGGGTAATATCAACAGCAACAGAAAATTACGTAATGGAACTAGGATTCGTTACGAATAGGCAGACAGGGCAGAGAGTGAATTACTGAGAACATGTCGGTGTAGGTCGTTCTCAACAGAATCGACAGTATAAAATCTTCTCACTTTTTAATCTAAGTCAATTCGAATACAATTTTCAAGCTTTTAATGGCTATATCCGCCATCGCCGTCAGGAGTTAAGCTACTGACTGCCAGTGCTAGTCTTTTTTTTTTTTTTCTTTATTGTAATTTCATTCGCAGGCCCCATATGCGCACGGGAGGACTATCAGTGTCACAGTCCGCCGCTATTCAGCCAAGAGACAATACAGTTATTTAAAAAAAAATGAAACAAAACATATTAAAAGGCGATAAAAAGGGGAACATAAGAACATAGTAAGGGGAGAGAGAGTGGGGGTTAAAATATACGCTTCCACGGAGACGTTCGTTGTTTGACACAGTTAAAAAAGGTCCACATCAAGATATAAACGCAGTAAAATACACTGAAGTCACAAGCACAAGAGAAAATTTGGCCACAGAATTAAAACACACCAGGATGATGGTACTTTGAAACCTCTGCATGAGACAGAGCACACGTGACAAAGAATAAAAACTGCCAGGAGGGACCTGCCACAGGAGGGGAGGCCTGAGAGGAGGGAAGAGAAGAGAAAGGAGGGGATAGTGGGGGAGGGGACTGGAGAGGGTGGGATGAAAAAATGGTATGGGTAGCGCACCAAGGAACTGGAGACGGGTAGGATGGGACAAGGACAGCAAGCCAGAAGGGAACACAGAGACCGAAAGAGAGTCCACTGGAAAGGTAGGGGGGCACAGGAGAAGGGGAAAACCACTCAGGGGAAGGGAGAAGGAGGGGAAAGGGCGCCCTGAGGAGGAGGGGGAGGTGGGGTTAGATGTGATAGGAATGGTAGATATCAGGGCAGAGCTCATCATCCAGGAGAGTTAGGCATTGGAAGGTGCATTAGTAAAGGAGGTGGAGGAGTGAGGCGATGCAGAAAGGGGGGACACAATGGTAAAGACGTGACAATGGGTGGGGGGTAGCCAGGAGGCAAGAGGGCTTGAGGGGATTTGAGTCTGCAGATGATGTACAGGGTTCGGATTTGTTCAAGGAAAATGAGAAGATGTGGGAAGGGGATGAGGTCATATAGGACCTGTGTGGGAAGCAGGAGGTAGATAGCGAAAGCGAGGCCGAGTGTATGGCGTTTGAGGATATCGACGGCTTTATAGGCTCAGGGTGGGGTGGAAATCCAGGTGACGCTGGTATAGCAAAGGATAGGACAGATCAAGGATTTGTAGGTGTGAAGGAGGGTGGAAGGATGCACCCATGTCCAGCTAGACAGGAGTTTCAGGAGGTAGTGTCTATTATGGGCATTGTGTTGGATCATTAGGAGACAGGGAGTCAGGTGAGGTGACGGTCAAGGGTGAGCCAAGGTATTTCAGGGTAGGAGTGAGTTGGACAGGACGACCATAAATGGGAAGGTAAAACTCTTGGTACATCCTACGATGATTTTCTGGGTCTAGGAAAAGTTGGTGTGAGCCACTGGTTTACACCAAGTGGTGAACTGGTTAAGGTGGGTTTGAGGAGTTTTAGTACTTTCATCATTGCAGGCCAGTCAGCAATCGTGATAATCTAATATGTATGAGAAACTATCAGCCCCGACTGCGGTAATGAAATCAACCGTTACCTAGGTTTCAGCCCAAGTAATTGAGCCTTCTTCAGAAGACAAACCTGATTCTATAATATGTCTATGAGGGCATGGTCTAGAAACAAAACCAAAACAGCCTGAAAATGCGGCACATAGGCACTAAGTCACTACCAAGACTTAAGCTCCAGCGAGCGCCTCGTCTCCATGGACGCCGTGCGGTGGGCCTCGGGAGCTCACGCGAAACTAAATAGACCTAGATGACGTGCTGTTTATCAACATGGCGGGTAACATTGCAAAATACGCCCAATTTTCCACCGTCAGAAGTACCATGTCACGTCTCTATGTTTAAATCTCGTGTCAGTAAACAGCATATAGTTTAGATCAGTGTACTGGAGTTTGCATGTTTATTTCCTGCACTAGCTTTTGGATAACAGACATTTTAGTAGAAAATAACTGTTGATACACCCATTTTTAGTGCATAAATTTGTATCTTCTTTAAGAACTTATGGAGCTTGTAGCCCAAGGCTATAGTGAGAAAGCTGCACAGTACGATATGGATGAGAAGTGTGCTTGTTATGAGCCAACACAAGCAGAATGGTATGCTGTCCATAAACAGCTGGAAACTGTGTGGACTACGGTTGATAGACTTCTGGCTAATGCTCAAAGCTGCGGTGACATCGGGGTGCCGGTGACGAGACTACGACACCTTTAGTGCTGTTGGAATCTCTTGGTGAAATCGTTGTCGCTGCGTCTTCTGATGCGCAAAATCTGGTCGATCCGTCTTCACTCGAGAGTGAGTGACGGACAGTGGTGGGTTCACGTGTCACTGAGCGGGAGGCGAAAGAGCGAACTCGCTGTATGGCTGGTTCCTTACGCATTAGCAAAGGGTACGAGGTGCTACCTGGTATTGATACTTAGGAAGCAGCATGAGATGTCTCCTGTGTTGGGCCAGTAGCCGGTTCGCCTGCCCGGTCCGGGCAAGTGCAGAGTCATTGGGTGCTCCAACGATACGCAGGCGAAGGAACATCTTGGGGAAATAGCATGCTGGGCGGGAAAGAATGACAGTGTGCACTCATTATTTTTGCCGGGGGATGGGGATGTCGTCCGTAAAGTGCAGGATGTCCTGCCGGCGGGTAACAAGTGCATAGGATGTAAGCTGCTGCAAACAATGGCACATGTCGGCACGAATGTCGCCTGCCATTTGGGTTCTGAGGCCATATTCGGCTCCTTTCTGTGGATGGCTGATCTGATGAAGGCAACTAGCAACGCACGCTGGGTCCAGGCTAAGCTGTCTATTTGTAGCATTGTCTTCTGGTTTTGAGCGGAGTGGAAGGTCTGAAGAAGAAGCTCAGACGACTCTGCGACGGTATTTGATGCGAATTTCTCGACCACTGCTATGGGGTCAGAGGAATTGCCTGCGGAAATTGAAGTTACAGCAGCCACAATGTTCTCAGAGAATGCTTGCTTGCGGATATACGGTAGAGAAGGTTAATATAATATTAGTAAACTGCAGCAGCATCCAAGGAAAGGCTCCAGAATTAGTATCGCTTATTGAAGGATACAATGTCCAAATAATATTGGGAACATAAAGTTGTTCGAAACTGGAAGTGAATAGCAACGAAATCCTGCGTTCAGTTCAAAAATGGTTCAAATGGCTCTGAGCACTATGGGACTTAACATCTTAGGTCATCAGTCCCCTAGAACTTAGAACTACTTAAACCTAACTAACCTAAGGACATCACACACGCCTAGACCCGCACGGCCATTCCGGCCGGCTCCTGCGTTCAGATTGGAACATTTATCGTAAGGATAAGTCAGTCACCAGTGGTGGAGGCGTTTTTATTGCAGTAAAGAACTCTGTAACATCTAGCAAAGTTATTACAGATCACGAATTTGAGTTAATATGGATGAAGATAAGCGTCAAAAGTCAGTCAAAAATGGTAACCGGCTGCTTTTATTGACCTCCTGGATCAGGAGCTGTTGTAGTACAGCGTCTCAGAAAGAACACAAGGAATATCTTTAATAATTTTTCTGATCATGCTGTTGTAATAGAGGAGGGTGACGTCAACTTGCCAGGTATGGATTGGGAGAGTCATGTCATCAAAACTGGTACCAGAGACAGACATGTTGTCCGAAAACTACTTCAAGCAAATACGTAATTAGAGAACCAGCTCGTCAAAGGTACGTTTCTGACTTCATAGCAACAAGAAGATCTAAAATTATCGAATCAGTTAACATACAGGAAGATATACGGCTGTAATAGCAACTACGACTACAGGTTCCACAAGAATATTGAGAAAGAGAGGAAGATACTTTTTGTCAGTATGAGTGACAGGATACAAATTTCAGAGTATTAGAAGAGTCCGCATCAAATATTCAGTTACGAGGAGACAGAAAAAACTGAACGAAGTGAAAATTAGCGAAGTGGAGCAATAAGAAAAGCGTCCAGTGACTTTGAAAATAAAATTTTGTCGAAGTAGTATATTCAGTTTACTAGATACCATACTAGCATCGAAACGGAAGATAACAGAAAGAAAGGCGAAATACTGAAATACGCCTTCCAAAATTGTTTCACCGCGGAATATCTTAAAAGTGCCCTTCCTTTCAGTCATCGTATGAGAGCCGAAATGGCAGATATTGAGATAACCGCTAGCGGAATGGAAACGTTGCTACAATCGCTTACTAGCGCAAAGACATCAGGACCTGCTGAGATACCACAAAGATTATGCCAAAAAACTTGCTCCCCTTCTAGCACCGAAGGACAGTAACGACTGGAAAGGAGCGCAGGTCATTTCCGTTTTCAAGAAGGGCCGCAGGGCAGACGCGCACAATTACAGACCTGTATCACTGAAGTCAATATGTTGTAGAATTATGGAACACGTTTTATATTCAAGAATTATGATGTTCTTGGAGAACGAAAATCTTCTCCATAATAATCAACATAGCTTCCGCAAACAGAGATCCTACGATCTCAGCTCCCTCTGTGCCTCCATGAGATCCACTGCGCAGCAGACAACGACGCTCAGGTTGATGCCGTGTTCCTTGATCGGCAGGCATTTGACACCATCTGGCTTTGCTCTTTAGTAAGACAAAAATACGAGTCTGACGAGTATCAGACCAGATTCAAGACTTCCCTGCACAGAGAACTCAACACGTCGCTCTTAACGGAACAAAATCGACGGATGTAGAGGCAGTTTCGAGAGTATCCCAAGTAAGTGTGATAGGACCGTTATGGTTTACAATGTATATAGATGATTTAGCAGAAAGCGTCGATTTCTCTTTAGGACTGTTCCCAGATGATGGATTTGTCTATAACAAAGTACCGATTTACAGAATGATCTGCAGAGGACTGATGAATGGTGCAGGCTCTGGCAGTTGACGCTGAATGCACATAAATATATTAAGTATAGATAGAAAAAGGAAGCCACTACTGAACAACTACACTGTTAATGAGAAACTGCTGAAATCAGTTATATAGGAGTAACTATCCAATGCGACCTTGAATGGAATGACCACATAAAACAAATCGTAGGAAAAACAAATGCCAGACAGTTTCATAGAAAGAATCGTAAGGATATAACTCAGCCACAAAGGAAGTGGTTTATAAGGCGCTTGTTCAACTGATTATTGAGTTCTTTCTTTTGCTTGTGCCTTTTCCTGCAGTTAGGCAGGTCAGCATGGTTAATCGGATTTGGCAATGTTAGTGGAAGGGGTAGCCAGATGCCTTTCCTGCCACCACCCTGTACCCCCCCAGGATGGAATTAGTGTACGCCAACTGTCTGCGACTAGTGTAATCTATGGAATAGTACGAAAGTGGTCAAATTTCTGCGAACCGTGTAAATGAGGCGGGATGTGGGGACCAGCCCGGTATTCACCTAGAGGAATTTGGAAAACCGCCTAAAAACCACATCCTGGCTAGCCAGCACACCGACCGTCGTCGTTAATCCGCCGGGCGGATTCGAGCCAGGGCCGGCGCGCCTACTCGAGTCCAGGAAGCAGCGCTTTAGCGCTCTCGGCTAACCTGGCGGGTTCTACTGATTCTTGAGTATTGTTCATCAATATGGGATTCTTACCAGGTAGGAGTAATAAAAGATATAGAAAACAAACCAACAAAGAGCGGCGCGTTTCGTCACGAGATCATTTGGTCGGAGTGAAAGCGTTACCAATACGCTCGACAAATTCCGTTGTCAGACGTTGCAAAATAAGCGTTGTGCATCTCGGCGAGATTGACTATTGAAAGTTAGAGGGAGTACTTCCTGCGAAGACTCGGACAACATATTACTTCCTCGCACATACATCTCTCGTAATGACCGCGAAGAAAAAATTCGAGAAATTAGAGCCAATACACTGGCTTACAGACAATCAGTGTTCTCGCCCGCCATTCGCGATTGGGACAGGGTAGGCGTGATCATTTTGTGGTACGATATGCCCTCTCCACCACGCACCATTAGGTGGCTAGTGGAGTATGATGTAAATTTAGATGTATATTTAGAAGGAAAGTAAGTGCGAAGAAACCAAGGGTAAAAGAAGAAATATTTCAATTGATCGACAAAGGAAGGAAGTACAGAAATGTCAGGGAAACTTATGAATACAGAATGAAATAAATAGGAAGTTTACTGAAGATGCATGAAAAAGTTGAAGAAATCGAGAAACAAATAACTGTCGGAAGGACAGCATGTAGAAAGGTCAAAAGAACCTCTGGTAAAATTAAAGGCAAGGTTAGAAACATTAAGAGTGCAATGGGAATTTCACTATTAAATGCAGAGGAGAGAGTGGATAGGAGGAAAGAGTACACTGACGGCCTCTATGAGTGGGAGAACTTGCCTGATGCACTAATAGAAGAAGAAGAAGAGGCTCCTTCTGCTGTGGAGTTCATTAAGCAGGTGTCCGACGTTTCTTGTGGCGCTTCGGCGATCGTTGTCTGCGCGTGTGCGGCACCGTGTCCGAGTGCGGATATACTCCCGGCGCTCAGGAACGAAAGCAGCTGTCGGCACTGCAAAGCATGAATTCCCATCCCTTCTGCTGACCCTTCCCGTCGGTCAACAGCGTCATCGGTACCGGAGTGGTCGGAGCGTACGTAGTTTCTCCTCAGGTGGCGGTCTCTGCTGCAGACGGTTGCCGTAAACTATCAGGATGGTGGAACCGTTCATTCTTCGGGATGGGATTTTTTCGGAGCGCGTCAACATACGTTAGTGTTAGTGGCGTTAGCGTTGACGTAGGCACGGGACCGTCAGTTGTAACGTGCAAAATCCTCCGCTGCATGAGTTGTGAACGGACGTGGCCTTCTTTCCCCCATCTCGAGCATGTTTTGGGTTGTCCATCGTAGGTGGCTACTGCTCTGCATCCGCCGATGACGACGTAGGACGGTACATGTCATGCCAGTTATGTTCTAATCTGCCCACCCCATTGAGAATGGAGTAGGTCGTGAAGTTCGACCATTTTTCCTGAACGTGGATAAGCATTCTTCCATATGGGCGTGGTGCATCAATCATCAAGTCACATGGAACCTCGAAGGAAAGTTTGAAGATGCGTATGCTTCGTAATCCCAGTCCTGTATGATCAATCGTTACCTCGACGACATGTCTGTCGGAGTGACGAAATTTGAGATCATCTTTATTATGTCGAAAGATTTTGTAACACACTGCATTATTAATTACATTAACGTAGACGACACTTCTCACCATGGAAAGGTGTGTTCCAGTAAGTTCGTCGTAATCAATTTTAATGTATTCTCTTGGAAACCTTTCAGTTCCAAGGCTTTCGGTTGCGCATATTCGTTCGGAATACAAATCTTGAGAGTCGACTTTCGGTATGCATGTGCCATTCTACACGGGTGCCTCAAAACTTGCTAGTACGCTGGATAGGTGAACGACCGCGCAACAGCGAACTTCCGCGGCATGGATGCAAACAGACGTCTGAGCACCGCCGAAGGCAGACGGTCCGCTCCGGTAATCCGTGGACGATTCACGGCCAAGCCCAAAATTTCATATGTCGTCGTGCTTGTGTCACAACTTGTATTCACATGTTACGTATATTCCCATCCAAGGAGGACACATTTATTGAGAGTCGACGGCCTGCTGTTGACGAATAAATACGAAAGAGCAGTGCCCGTCTTATTAAGAAATGCGATGCAATTTTCCGTCTAAGATGCATGCGCTCTGCTGTCTTCGCAGTTTCATTTGTCGACTCTACTTATTAGTCTTCTACCGTATTCCTTTGCCCTGTTTCAGTCAGTCTTTGATTACTGCTCCCTTTGAAACTCTCGATGACCTCTGGTCCTTTCGCCTTATGCAAGTTCCACCTCTTTAATTTCCTACCATTTTATAATTTCTTCAGTTTTAGTATTCAATGTGTAACCAATAAATTACAATCGGAACCCACATCTGCCTCTGGAAATGTCTTAAAGTTTAAAATCTGGTTCCCAAATATCTGTCTTACCTTTATATAATCAACCTGAAACCTTCGAGTGTCTCCAGTTCTCTTCCACGTATGCAGACTTCTTTTGAGATTGTTGAACCAGAAGGTATAACGGACAGCCAACCAGTTGCAATAAATGGTGGTTTTCAAATAACCTTTACCATGGTTTCGACGGACTTAAAACTGTCTTCTTCAGCAGGACAATGTACTTCACATTAGCAATTCATTCAGTACTGGGTTTAAAGCCGTCGAAACATGGTACAAGTTGAAATTTTCACTCTGCAGCGGAGTGTGCGTTGATATGAAACTTCCTGGCAGATTAAAACCGTGTGCCGGACCGAATCTCGAACTCGGGCAAAGGTCCCGATTTCGAGTGTCGGTCTGGCACACGGTTTTAATCTGCCAGGAAGTTTCATGGTAAAGGTTATTTCGAGACCACTGTTTATTGAATTGCTAATGTGAAGTTTGTTTATTCTTCTGAAGAATACGGGTTTAAATCCATCGAAACTATGGTAAAGGTTATTTGGAGACCACCATTTATTCCAACTGGTTGGCTGTCTGCTATGCCTACTGTTTTGCAGCCGTCGTTGTAGTGCAGCCATGTTCAAAATATTCTAGAACCAATTGTTAGCGATTATTAAATTATTCTGTGTGCAAAATTATACCAAGCGGCTTCCTCTATCATTCCTTCACCCTAGCCCGTATTCTCTTACAATTATTTCTTATCTTGCTTTTCCCACTATCGAAAATCTAAATAATTTATTTTATCTAATCATACATTCTTTCAATTTCTTCATCATTTGCAAGGCTAGCTGACGTAAAAACCTGTACTGCTGTGGAGAGACCTAACTTCGTGTCTATCTTGGCTACAATAATGCGTTCACTATGTTGTTAATAGTAGTTTACCCGCATTGTTATTGTCTTGTTCATTAGCAGACATACTACAGCATTAGCCCAACTTGATTTTGTATTCGTACCCCTTCTCTTTTTTTTTTTTTTTTTTTGGTCATCAGTCTACTGTCTGGTTTGATGTGGCCCGCCACGAATTCCCTTCCTGTGCTAACCTCTTCTGCTCAGAGTAGCACTTGCAACCTACGTCCTCAATTATTTGCTTGACGTATTCCAATCTCTGTCTTCCTCTACAGTTTTTGCCCTCTACAGCTCCCTCTAGTACCATGGAAGTCATTCCCTCATGTCTTAGCAGATGTCCTATCATCCTGTCCCTTCTCCTTATCAGTGTTTTCCACATATTCCTTTCCTCTCCGATTCTGCGTAGAACCTCCTCATTCCTTACCCTGTCAGTCCACCTAATTTTCAACATTCGTCTATAATACCACATCTCAAGTGTTTCGATTCGTACAAATCCTACGGATACTCTCATCGAATTCCACTAATTTCCACCATAAGTAACATGAACGAAAATGTTAGAAAAGTCTCGAGAAATATGACTCTGCAGCGATGAACTGCGCTCCCACGGCAGGATGAGCGCATCATTTGTGTGAGCAGCCCATGTCCCTCTCAACGCTTTTGCTTTCTCTTTGCGCAGTTTAGGCTGTGAGCGAACTTTGGGACCAGAATAAACCCACTAGTCATGAGTAATTCCATTTTTCGATGCAAAAAGGCATAATAGAATCCTGATTAAATGCAGTTTACTTAACCATTACCGAATCTAAGCAGTAATGTGTACAGTAGTGTTATTCAAAGATATCAAAGACGTAAAATTCACAAAATATCACGACAGATTCTTTAAAAAACCAGAAAGATACATTCTTTTGAATACATATATCTAGCAGAGTGAAGTTTGTTCCATAGATCAGAAGTGTTTGAACGTTAAAAGTTGCCATGTAAAAAAATAGCTGTGTGCATGTCGTAATTTCTGATTTTAATTTTTCTGCGGTCTTCTCAGTCGGTGCGCCTCGTATTTTTCTCTCTAAGGTTTCTGCCAGTTGGCAAACGCCGGAAATCCCAACAAAATTAATCCCTATTTCCTTTATTCTTTCTGACTATACTCAGTATCATCGGTAACTTAGATGTTTACTTCATCTGCATCATGGACGACCTTCTCACAATACGATGTCCATAACGGATACAATAGTATCTTGGTCATCTCTTCTCTACGATACTTGATTTACTGGCAGGTCTATTAAATGAATTATTTTGCGCGGATCAGTTATCGCCTTCCGGACATCTCATTGAGGATGTGTAGGCCTTTAGAATTGGCGTTAATTTTCGTATACTGATCGTTACTTCAGCTGACAATATTACTATTACAGCATTTATTTGTGTAAGTCCAATATCTCTTACACTGAACAACCAGCAACAGACAATTCACTCTGAACCTTCTTGAATTGTGCGGCCCATATTTTGTGTCGTCATCAAACCCCATCATTCTGACATTGCCCCTACGTTAACCTACTGTGAAACAAATATTGTACAATTCTTTATTGGGATACTTACAAGCGAGAGGCTTTCCACCTATCCATGTGCACAACCACACCTAATTTGACAATGCCTCGATTAACATCGCATTCGGTGCAGTAATCGTTAGATCTCGAATAAATATTTTTATGCAAATAATATTTTAAACATGTTTTCTATAATTACACGGAAACCTGTCTTTCATTTATTGGCACATAATTTTTAGCCTACGTTTTTCATCAGTATGCTAGATCTTTCAGTTCATTTCAGTTCAGTGTCGCGTTTCTTTAACGATGAGGAGTCAGTGAGCTGTTTAATCTTAATATAAACCTCCGAGTCCCTTATTGCAGACCGTATGTTACTCTACTTCTGAATATCAGCTTGCAGTTGTGTTTTAGTCACCTTATTGCTCGCGCTCACCACAGAAGCAGAGTATATCCTTACCCATAGTCCCACTGCACCACGAGCCTTCCTTTCCTCCCAACTGACTCACATTTGGCTCATTTCTGGTTCTGTGGAGCAGGATATAATACTACGACACCTGAAGTTTTCGTCTGCAGCAGTATGTTGCAGACCTTAAGGATAATTTTAGTGCAGATGGTCGCGTCCTTTTCTACCAACTATATTGGAAAGCAATAAGGATTGAACAGCAATCTCAGTTTCCGCAACTCCTGGAGGGCAAGAAACATACCGTCGCAATTTCTCGCCAGAAGAACACACAATCTCAGCTTACTGATGCACTTCCAGGTTCGTCTGCAGGACCTGATACATTTCCAGTTCATTGTGAATATTTATGTAGGACGTTCGTCTCTCCCTACGCACTTCTTTCTAAGGTAGATAATCCAGTGTTACAGAAATATCTCTCTTGACACTCCTGAAGATTCGACGTTGAGAAAAAAGTATCTTCCAAAGCGTAACCAACAAACTCTACAACAAATTCGCTCCGTGTGCGAAAACGAGAAAATCTGGTTTACCTTAGGCGAAACTTCCGACTCTACTTGCATGAAAGTTTGAGAATGTCTTATTAAGATATTCAAAAACGATGAAGCGATTTCAACTGCTTTCTGCTAACAATCCAAGAAATGATTGCGTACTGAGAACAATGTAGCGGTTGCAAGATTGCTTAATGGAGCAATGCAAATTTTGTGGCCAGTTGGTGTCAATTTTTATCAGTGCTTTGCTGTTAATAACACATACTGCAGCATACATGAAGAACGCAGTGACGGCCTTGTTGTTAGCTAACCTAAAATGATTCGTGTTACATGCACTGCACATGATTTACACATACTACGTGAAGAAATTAGAACATTATATCCTAATGTGGATAAATTGATTTGTAATAGGAAATCGGTGTTCTTTAAGTGGCTGAGAAGAATTCTAGTAGTCAAAACTAAAAAGTTCAACATAGTACTGCCACTTACCCCAGTAATAACACAACGGGACATGTGGCTTGCTCCAGTCCAGTGGTATGCAGAAAATTGTGAGGATTTTTGCCTCATTTGTTAATGTACTGGATGAAGATGATGCTACTTCAATTAGAATGCTTCAAGGAAACGTTAAGTGACACAGTGTCAAAAAATGACTTGGGGTATAAAATCTGATAACTCGGGTTTCCTTAGCAGCAGAATTGGCATACCTGGAGTTAGAGGGATCCTTCAGTCAGAAACAGTTCAGCATGTTCACGACGTCGAAGGAAAACAGTTTTTGTGTACAAACGCTACAAAATAATTCAGCCTCGTGTTTGAAAACAGTAGTGGTTTCCAAACTACGTGCAAACTTTCAAATGTGTTAGGTGGCTATCAAGAAAAGGATATTGATGTCACTGTGAGAAATATGTTCTGCTATAAATTTGTCAGACTGACGTCTTGTGACCTAGAGCGCTCCTTTTCCAATACAAGGCAGTGTATCGGGATAAATGTTAATCGTTTGTTTTCTCACATATTTCAAGGACTATTTAAAATTAAAAAAGAATAAGTAAATAGTTTCCCGACTTTTAGCACATATAACTCCGAGCCGTAACTATCGTAATTTCTTCGTCAGACATTTATGAGGCACCTTTAATTTTCTAATAGTTATTTAGTGGTCAGAATTTACGACTTCCATAAAGCAAATTTCATGTGCTGGTTGTGAGAGAATTTACATTTCACACACAGTTCTTAAATAAATGAAATTCATTCATAATGATTTTTTGTCGCAAAACGTGAACCAACTATTAACTGAATTTAATCGGTTTTAGTGCGTCTACAGTTTAGAGGTAGGTTCTAAGTACTCTTTTAAAATTTCAGCATACAGTTCAAGGACAGTTTCTTTTCGGTTTAAGACTCTCATTATCCACAGTGAATAAGAATATGCGCTTGATTTAAACACAAATTTCTGCCAACCTAAATTGTTTATAGGTTTTATAGTTAATAAATTTATAACCAGTTAGCAGAAAATGGTAAGACACCTGTATTTGAGAAGAGAAAGATGTCCTATTCTGACTCATTTCGGTATATAAAGACTTCAGTGTTGGTAAAAAGTCAGATACCAATAAAAACTAAAAGAGATAAATCATGACTGTCGACAATGGATCGCGATGAGGCAAGTGATGGTTCAGTACGTAAATTATCTCCTACCATTGAAATAATATTTGCAGTTGGAGATATGTACAACAGAACGTAATATTGGTATTATTTTAAAGGCAACTTCGATATGGTAAGTAATGAAGTCTAGCAGTCGAGCATCAAAGGCAGTCAATGGATAGGGTTTGCTGAGTACCTTTAATGCTCCACTCTCCTAGACATCATAGACTCCAAGCAGGTGACCTTTGTGTCTCAATTAAGTTTACACTAAAACCATTCGGTAAAAATACACTAGCAGTTTCTTTCTAACGATGCCTAATTCTGTATATGTCAACCTATTTTATAAAGTAACTAATTTTGGAATTCGACACGGAACATGGGAGATTTGAAGCAATTTAGTCTTTTACTTGAATGTATTTAGCTACCGCCATCATTTTAGAAATAACAGATTTCGTATTTCTGTGTCTTAAATTTAAAGGTCGATTTCATGATGCAGCAGATGTTACGTCTGAGTCATTACATCTCAGACTGAAGTGAAGGGAAAATGATTGTAGTGAGAAGGGACCACAAATTACATAAACTATGCTCTGAGGGTCACTCACCAGTAATCATAGCCGCACAACTATTATGAATATTAGTGTCAGTAGCTTAATTTTTAGCGCTAGTAGCTACTGTAGTATAATCAGTTCAATGGTGGTAGTAATGGGGCCTACTAATATTTGTGGTGGTAGTAATATTCTATGTTGTAGTTATTATGTTTGGAATAGAACCAGTGGCAGCAGGTGATGGAGATAATAGTGAAATCAGTTAAAACAGCCTGAATTGATGATTGCTTTCTGGTGTAAGGAAAGACTGAGAACGTAAAGGGATGTCACAGGACAACTGCACTAGAGTAGCGTGTAGGTGGCCATCGAAGTATTGCAAATTATAGTTTAGATCAACCGTGGAAAAAAAGTACACTAAAATTTTGGGTTGCATAAATCTAAATTTGATTTATATACGGCCATTCTTATTATCAATACATTGAATGAAAATGAATAAATGAAAGGACATAACGCATTTTGGGCTCTAGCTGCAGTACTAGTGAGGATTAAATGCAATGTACTTACTTAAATGCAATTCGTTTACCGCTATCACTTTTACGAATCTATATGAAGACACACACGTACTGAAATTAATCCATCACCTTCAATAACGGTCGGAGAAGGTAGTTGAAGTTCTTTAGAAATTATGAACTATAAAATATTTTCAAGTTAATGAAACTCTCGTACTTGCAGTTAAGGACATAATGATCGCTTAGAGGAAATTAACACCTAACGTCTGGTGTCAGACTTTTGCTGGTACCATTTATCTCGTCTAGCCAACGCAACTCAGCTGTTAACGTTAATTTTAATGATTAATGAAAACCACCTCAGCTGTATTATTACGCAATTATTGTGCTACGACCAGTTTCGTATGTTGAACATCTTCAGGTTGCCGCTCGTAACATAATAAATGTGTAATAATACATATGAGGTGGTTTTCATTAATCATCAATATTACTATCAGCAGTGATGCTCAACAAGATCAAGACTAAGTTTTTTTGTTATAATCAGGTGATGCCTGCTGACAGCAATGATTTAGTTTGTCTAAATATTGCTGCATCTGAAGAGCGCCGTCCTGCTGAATACTGGAGTGCAGTACAAGATAGCTTGATTTACTCTTAGAAAATAAGTATTTCTTTTTCTTGTCATTCACTTAGTGGAGGAGAGTATAGGGATCTGTACAAATATGTTCACAAAAGCTGTCCTATGAAATTGAAGAAGCTCAGGTCAATATGTACGTTAGTGGAGTGGCACTCTACTAAGTGGAAGATGGTTCGAATACTGTCTCTTCAACAGTGCCTTCAAGATGGTAAATTTAGGAGAGGTGGCAGGCAGGTGCTGAGGGTCAGTGTGTAACCCTCCTACCTCTCCGGCTAATTAGTCTTTTCTATATGACTGCGCACCTGAAGTCCCTAGTCTGTGAGGAAAAGGTATGTATTCAGAAGAACAATGCAAAACCGACAGAAGTAGATGAAGTTATAACAAACTCGCCACTGCTCAGTACTCTAGCAATGACGATTAGAAACAACGTTCGGTTAACTTTATATATTTTTATTACGAAAACTAATTTTTAATTAAGAGTATTTAGAGAAAATTTGGAAAAAAGGTTATCAAAGTATGTCATTCGTGGAAATAACCAACGATCTCCAGTTCGTCACTGGAACAAGAATAATGAAATTGAAACTGAACCTTATACTTGTAAGCAATATTACGTAAACATAGGTATTGACGTTATGATGTAGGAACAGTACCTAACGCACACTTTCAAGTACTTCACACCACATGTCACAGTAGCCAAATTAATAATCAAATATCAAACACATACAACATATTATATTAATTTTCAAAGATCAGTTAAAGTAAGATTGTTTACTAGCTGTGGACAGAAACTTTCTGCTACGTTACTCACCGTAATACTGACTGTCGTAATTGTATAAAGCAGAAAGATTGTTTAAATTTACTCATTGGTAATGACTGTCATTTACCGAGCAGTTTCTCTGATATTTCTTTGTAATAAAAGTTATTAAATAGGCCACAAGCTATAAATTAGAAACTGTGCTTTGACAGTGAAATTCAGTGTCCAAGTTACGTAAAGTTTTACTACCAATTTTTTATCATGAAAGTTACTCTATATTTAGCAAACGAATTGATCCTGGCTTTTGCATCATTCTATTTATGATATTATTCATACTACAGTCAAAGATTTTATTATTGCGTAATTTTGCAAAAGTTGGAAAAATTATATTTTGGTAAGGTAATAAAGCAATGTTCACTTCATTTTCAGTTCATTCTCTGATTATCTCGGTTCGTACAAAGGGATATGATGGATACTAGTTGGATAACGACTTAGGAAAATTATTTGCGTGAAAATATGCACGAGAACTCTATTATTTAAGCAATAAATTTCCAACTACGCTAGTCAGCCTATTACACTTGTAGTTATAAAAAGTCTAGATCGTACTTCACTTTATGATGCCAATGGTTTGTCGAGCGGCTTCATTTACCGGTAAAACGGGGCTCAGGTTGATCTTCTTGCCATACCATGGTCAATAACAAGGGCCTATAGTGCTCTTGATGTTATGTGAATTGCTCTTGCTGCATTTGTGCTGTGCCCAATAAATGCCATGCACATAGCTTGCCCATATTAAACATCCTCCGAAACAACCACTTCAGTTTTCACTGCTCCGCAGTTCGAAAACAGACTTTTTATCTCCGCACTTTTGCATAGCCGCAGCGGCGAATACACGCAACTAACGAAAACACAGCCTCCTCGCGACTCCGAACTGCTATTTTTTTGGTGCGTTGGCACGCCCAGCGATGATACATTTACAATGTGTTACACTCTTTCACAATAGCTTTTCGCTGACTAGGCCAGCGTGTCTACTTACAAAATGTTAACAATCCATGCCTATTCTCTTTCGCAAATAACAAATAGCATTTGTAACTTGACAACATATTTACAAGAAGAATATTCAGCACAATTAATAAAACAAACTTATTAAAAATTGTAGAAAATGTATGATCATCCACAGTGTTGTCTTGTAAGTGCCCTGCAGAAAACTTGTCTGGTGCAAGACCTCACAGGGAGAGCACACTTGATGACACATACTTGAGGGGGTGGAAGTTATTAGGCTCGATATACCATCTGTGGTATTTGAGAGGAGTAGCCTAGGTACTGGCATTCAGTTTCATTCTGTAGGGGCCTGTGTTGAGGCCTCCACTGTTGGCGTAATGAATGTAGCGAGGAATGTGGTAAAGTACATTAGTTGCCACGCTGGTCGCCAATGATACAGCATAAGTACAACAATAATTTATTCATTAACGTTTACTATCTTGTATTTTTCTCTATGTCGGCGTCCATGCCGGCCGCGGTGCAGTGCGCTGCCTCGGAACTTGCTGACGCTGGCCCAGCAAACTCCAGTGGACGTCACCCTCAGCGTCCGGATGACGTAAGTACTCTGTGAGCAGGAGGCAAGCCTCGAGGGCGAACGGCGTATCCCATACGACAGGCGTGACTGACCAGTAGAGAGACGGCGAATTACGAGAGCACTCTCGTTGGTGCCGAAGGAGCTGTGCTTGGGTAATCTATCACCAGCTCTGCATGGTACGGAGGTGATACACAGCATAGCCCTTGCACCAAGGAATGTCGGAGATTTCGATCACTGCTACCAGTCTGGGGAAGCAGTGGTTCGTGTGCCTCACGAATACCGCAGCATGTGGTCGGTGCGCCAAGCACAACCAGATCAGCTCAGCGAACTGGAGGTAGAAGTCTCGAGGTCTTCTCATAAGTGGATGCAAGGTTGGCAGCACACATGGGTCGATTATCGGCGGTAGAAATCGTCTTGGCGAATGGTAATAGCACATCACAGGTTCGGCATCGTAGCTGGTATACTGCAATATAAAGATTCAGCAAATCGTCGGAAGCATCAGTATTTATTACTACTGGTTTGAGGCAGTGACTGGGGATGACCGAATTGGCCCACTTTTCCGGTCATCAGCGGTCTTCAACACCCCTCTATTTCGTAAGAATGGCTTTCAGGGCTTCAGTTTGTTGCGTTTCAGCCATGTAATCTGGCTCTCTCTGATGTCGGTTTTCTGTCTGTTTGTCGTTTCGATTACGACACGGGGCCTGCATTGCCCTGGCTTAGTGCTGGCTGGAGAGGACTTTGAGAAAATTTTACGTTTTTCCGTAACACATATCTGCTGTGTAACAGTGCTAAGGAATATCGCAAGCCAGAAGGGTTAACTCCGTCAAACACCGGGAGCCGGAGAACGATGATGAGCCACAAACACTGAGGAAGCTACGCATGCAGTTTTCATTTGCTCAGGTGAAAAATGTGAAATGTTAATAAACCGCGACATTTGGATCAAGATGTTGAAGTGGCAGTCATTTTACGGAAATAAGAAGTCAATATAGGCATTAGAAATGACAACCACAGGCAGAAAGTATCGATTATTCTCTGCTTTACCTTAAACTGCAAGAAACTGTCAAGAGCTATCTAGATTAATCTGAATGATTAAGCATTTCCGTTATGGATACTGTGGAACACTTTGACTGTATCTTAATACAATATAAGTAGAGATAACTCACCATTTACGTATGAAATCTCTGTTTATTTCCATAAGCTACTCGGGATTCTTCCGACTCATTTTCAAATGAAGCTTGCAGAAATTTACACGTTCTTGTTTGCATCATGGTGCTGAGTATTGAAGACTGGATTTCTGTGACAAAAGGATACGGAACAATTCAATATATGACCATGCCTGTTGGCTGCCGTTGTGGCCGAGCGGTTCTAGGCGCTTCGGTTCGGAACGGCGCTGCAGCTACGGTCGCGGGTTCCAATCCTGCCTCGGGCATGAATGTATGTGATGTCCTTAGGTTAGTTATGTTTACGTAGTTCTAAGTCTAGGGGACTGATCACCTCAGATGTTAGGTCCCATAGTGGTCGGAGCCATTTGAATTTGAACCATGCATGTTAATTAAATGGCAACTTGTGTTGCTACGTTTATGCTGAACAGTACTTAATTTTCTGGCAGAGACGCAATGATTACAGAAACTGGCAGTTGGATATTAACAGCAGCACCGTCCATACTACGGAAATTTTAAAAGAAAATCGTTTATCGACACTAATCACCATACGTTAAAACGTTTCCCAACTTCTTGTCACAGAACTGGAGCCTCAGGTACCCAAAAACGTAAATGTACACTACCTGTCCCAAAAGTTCCGAAACAGATTTTATTACAGACCTAAAAACTACGTCAATGCCGTAACTATGGTAGTAAGTTGAACTGTGACGTTGCTATCATGACATAATGTTACTGTTGTATATCACTATGTGATACTCATGATTTATTTTGTCACTATTGCGCGGTTATTTCCGTGAATACATTGGATAAATATGGAAGGGCAGCCTGATCCTCGCCTCAGTGGAAACGTTATTATTCCATTATTATCGGCAGAAGGCTGTCAGTGAATTTCATTAGATCAAGAGAGCCTCCTTTGGAGATTTGACAGTTCTATAGAAATTGTGTAGCGAACTGCTCTATGTGTTATGAATGCTGACAGGCACTTTCAACGTCTGTAATCAGTGAATGTCGCAGCAGCTTCACAGTCCCTAGAACATAATACTGAGCACGACATTTTTGTCTTTCTGCATGTACCTCACAGAGCCGTATATAGCGGCTCCATCCGACTTGCATTGGAGAGTCAGCTGCGTCCGCTCTACAAATGTGGTTCACTCAGTCGTACTGTGTCACTCTAGATAGTGTCCTTGACGTGGAAGGATGACCAATGGTGAAGACACAGCTTCAGCTCTGTACCAGTATTGTGTTTAAAAATGTGCATCTGGTACGCGAAAGGAGGCAAGTTAACTGTAGTTTCTCCTGCTTTTTCGTGAATTCTGGAACAACTCTCCTCTGTCACACTGGGAAGAGCAACTCTCGCAGTCGAGCAGCCGACCCGAGCGGACCGCTGCTCTCTGCACCTGGCGTAGCTGCCCGTCTGATAGCTCTTCGGAGTGGTCTCAAACAAGCTGCAACTGGCGTAGTTGCCGGTGACGCTCTTCTGAGCGGCACGAACTAGCGCAAGTCGCTTAACGCTTCCAGGCGCTAAGTGGCAAGAGTTTCGGCTCAAATTCCCACAACTTCGGTTGCAAATCTCCCCAGCGTTCTTTGGTAGGGTAAGCTCAGTGTCAGGGGCCCGTTCACGGATAGCCCCGCGCACTGTAGGCCGCTCTCTTCTACCCGCGCTCTCTTGCGCCGCGCATTGCACACTACGCAGATAGGTCGTAGGGACCCCCCTCTTCCGTAGGGACACGATGCACCGCACTTTCGCCGAAAAAGCAAATATTGTCGTTTCGTAAAAAGAGCAAAATTGTCGTACATACTTCCCTATCCAAATAAAATTCCTCCAAGCAGCAGAGATGTCTGGTCTTTCCTGTGTTTCCCCACCACTTACCCGCAGCAAAGCTGCAGCCCAAGAGGCGGGAATGCCGGCTACTCCCGCCAGCATTTCCGTCCCACTGTCCATCTTCCAAGAGCAGGTTGCCTTGAAGGACAAGCAGATTGCGGAACAGCAAGAGTTGATCGCAGAGCTGATGGGCAGTGAACACACGCAGACAGCAACATTCACACCACACACACAAGCGCCTGCTGAAAACTCGAAGAACATGCTCTCTCTCTCTCACCTCTAGCGGCCCAGGCACCGACGGAACCGGAGCCAGAGCCGACGGAGGACACAGCTAACACTGAAGAAGACGGACCGTGGCAGCAGGTCGTCCGAGACGCAAACAGCCGCCAAACACACAAACAAGTGATCCCACAAACTCACGAGACAACGGCCGAGTGCTGTTGCCAACTCCATCTACACCGCAAATTAACAACAAAGGCAACACAGGGACCAACACGAACAACCCTGCGACTGCAGCATCCACAAACACACAAGCAGCTACGCAGAACCCAAAAAATACCGCGACTGGCTTCCCACCAGTCATCATACACAACTACGGAGACCTTAGTCTCCTAAACAAAGAATTTAATAAGAAACGAAACCCCACAACATACTACTCGAAACTCACCGGGGAGCACGCCGCACTGCACGTGGCAAACAAATCAGATTACTCGAATCTGCTGGACTTTCTTAAAGAAAGAAAGGTAGAGCATTTCACGTACAGAACAGTCCTTGAAAAGACACAGCAGTACGTGATCAAGGGGATAGACTCACGAACCCCGACCGACACAGTACACGAAGAACTCTCTGCTCTCGGGTGGGAGTGCATTCGGGTAAACCGAATGTCAGAGTTCGGCGCAGCAAGACCATCGCACAACTACATGGCGGAATTGTCCGACACGGCCAAGTCCCGCGACCTGTTGAAGTTACAGTTGTTTCTTCACATGGTCGTCAATGTAGAGATCTACAACACGCCGCGCACCCCCCAACAATGCCACAACTGCCTGCGCTTTGCGCGCGCGGTTATCCGATGCGGTCTCGCTCCCCGCTGCCGCATTTGCGCTGGCGCTCACACGACCCAACACTGCAAACTCCCCCACACAGCACCTCGCAAGTGCGCCAACTGTGGTGCTGCCCATCCGGCGAACTAGAGGGGGAGCATTGCATACAAAGCAGCTCTGAGGCGCAAAATAGCCAAACACGCTAAACCTACCGCCATCACAGTTCCGAAACCGCCCCCGCGCCCAGTAAGAAGTGGAGTATCCTTCGCTGGAGTAGTCGCTGGCAGCCCCAGCAGCGCGGTACGGTCAGAGGAGCCCCAGAGCTCAGGACACGCACAACAAACACCCCCAGCAACAGACACACAACAGACAAACACAACACCTAACACAACACCAGCACCGGGCACACCACATGACACCAGCAACAACACCACAGACTACAGAAGACGCACCAATACAGGGACGACCACAGTGTCAGAGGAGGAGAAGGAGAAACAACCGCAACAGGAGGAACACGACCACACCACAACAAGCAAACAGGCAACAGGACACCAATACTCACGAACACAATCCGGACACCAACTCGACAACCCACACAACACACCCACTCACTACAGAGAATACAAAGGCACCCACAACTGTCACACGAACAGCCGACACACAGGCCAGCCCTCACCAGACGCCAACACAGGAACAAGCGGCCGCTAACACGACCAACAACACACAGGCCGACATGCCCAACATTATGTCAACATTCCAGAGAATAATGGAAACATTATTTCCCGGACGCACGACCACCGAAACAGTCACGAAGATTATGGGGTTTGTCTCACAACTCTTCATGCAGTTTATGTCGAGCACGCTCAACTGGACTAGCTTCCAAGCCACTATCAGACCACGTTTTACACTACTACATGGATAATACACCACACCAGCCCCGAAACGCAGACGCTAACACAACCTCACAGAACCTGTTATGGAATTCCAACGGGATCGCAAACAAAAAAGCCGAAATGGCCGCGTTCATGGAGCGAAAGGGTATCCGAATCGCTCTTGTGAACGAAACACTGCTAACGCCTCGCAAACAATTAAACGTCCCAGGGTATTGCGTCTATCGTACCGACCGAGCGGATAGGAGGAGGGGAGGCGGCACGGCATACACAGAGACATAGAACACACGAACATCGAGCTCCCTGCGCTTGAAAGACTAGATGCCACGGCCGTCAGGGTAAAGTTCAACGGAGCCAACCCCACACAGGTATCGATGTACAATCCTCCTAAAAACATAATAACACGCGATATCAGGACAGTACTCAACATAGCACCGCGGGTAATCGCCGCTGGAGACCTAAACGCAAAACACCCCGATTGTAACTCACGAATACGAACCTCCAACGGCAAGAAACTGTACGAACACGCACGAGGCCAAAACTACATTATACTTAGGCCGGACGTTCCCACGTTCGTGCCCACACAGCCTCGACATAGGCCAGACGTGTTGGACGTAGCCCTTATAAAGGGCATCACATGCACACTCAACCTTACGACTGAAAACGATCTGGACTCAGACCACATGCCTGTAATACTGCACACGAAAGAAACACTATAGGGCATCGAACCACGCAGGATGCTTGACTACAAGCGCGCGAATTGGACACTGTTCAAGGAAACGTTTGATTGTCACATTCCTGACACTCACGAAATTAACAACACACAGCAAATCAATGAGGCTGTGGAGGCTTTCACAACTGCCGTCCAAGACGCAATGACTGACGCCGTTCCATATACAACACCAAGACAACACTCGACGGCCCTGCCCCAGGAGATTCTGGGCGTTATCTCAATTAGGAACCGCCTCAGGAGGTACTGGCAGCGTACCAGGCGCCCGTTCTATAAATTGCAGACTCCAGGGCATAATGCGGGATAAAATACAAACATTCAGAAACTAGCAATGGGGACAAAACTCGCTGGGATGGACACCACACGTCCTGGCGTGTGGCAGCTGGCCAGACACTTCACCAGGGAGAAACATTACATTCCCACATTACAAGGACCAGACGGCCCAGCCTACTCCGCGACGGAGAAGGCAGAGGTTATGGCCACAACACTTGCAGCGTCTTTCATGCCGAATCCGGTTCCCTCAGACCCAGTATTCACACTTGAAACGGACCAGGAGGTTACACGACTTGTAGCCCAGCCCTCGCGCAACGAAATTAGACGCACTAGCGCAAATGAAATCACATGGGCTATCAAGCACACCAACGCTAGAAAAGCCCCTGGGCCTGATGGCATTCAAAACCGTGTCCTCCAGGAGTTCACGGATAAAGCCGTAGAATACCTTACACACCTAACGAATGCTATCCTGAAACACCAACACTTCCCTGACATATAACACACGGCTACAATATGAACAAAGCCACAGGGGCCGTTTTCCTGGACATCGAAAATGCTTTCGACTGTTTCTGGCACAATGGACTCATACGCAAACTAAGCGAAGCTGGTTTCCCGGACGGACTCATACGTCTCATACACTCATATCTCACGAACAGGTGTTTCAACACTAAAGTGCAGGATAAACAATCAACACAACACGGTATCCAAGCTGGAATACCCCAAGGAAGCATCCTAGGGCCCATCTTGTTTAACCTGTACATTAATGACTTCCCAGCAACACAAAACACGACGTTAGCCATCTACGCGGCTGACACCGCCATTTTTACGCAAGATTGGAAACATCAATTCACGAATACAGACAGCACTCAGAACAGCTGAGCCTTGGTTAGAGCGATGGGGTATTAAAGTAAACGTCGACAAGTGCGAAACAGTTCTGTTCACACGTAGACCGAAACTACAGCGCAAACATCAACACTGTAGACCGATAAAACTACATACACGCCCAATACGTTTCCGAGAGTGTCAGATACCTTGGTGTCTGGCTGGACCGGAAACTTACATGGGGGGACCACATCGAGTACATTGCCAACCGAGCGCACGCGAGGCTCAAACAGCTCTACCCAATGCTCAACAGGGAAAGCACACTGAATAGGAGGGTGTCGAGGTCCGTACATGACACTGATTAGACCTCTGATGACGTACGCAGCTCCCGTCTGGGGATATGCAGCTCCTACACGACTGCGCCGCCTGCAGATCATACAGAACAAGGTGCTACGAATCATTAGCAACGCTCCACGCTACACACGCACCGTGGATCTTCACCATGAATACCGCCTTGATACCCTCAAGGAAGTGTTCAAAAAACACGCCACACGACTATACAGGAACTCGAGACACTCGAACAATCCTTTCATCCTCACTCTGGGTAACTACTATCACAACCACACAAGCGGCCAAAGACACTGCTAGCTAGGGCATAGCCACCTATGGTAAACTAACACACACAAACAAGCGACAAACGTCGGCAAGCCCCTGCATATCAGCAACACTGACTGGTAACTACCAGCTGCTATTAGAGCCGACCAACATACTACAGCAGGGACACCGACGAGCTCGCCCAGAGACGCACAAACAATCCACCAACATTCCCTCACACTGTGCTTCCGGTATATGACCTGTCGGACACAAAAACGATAATAAACCTAACTGTTGCAGGTTGCTGACGGTGAACGAGGACTCTGCACCAGCACCCAGCGCCAGCCTCCGAGCAGCACAACCGCACAACGTCAAGGTATCGACATGCATGATACCCACTACTAACAAAGCCTATCCTTGCACGACCTATCGCAGGCAGCAAGACAACCGCTACTGCTCTTACCACCCGACCTAACTATCGCAGAGGTTTTTTTCCCTTGGTTCTTGCCTTGGCACTTTTTTTCCTCTGCCCTTCAAACCGCTACCATTCGTTCCATTTCGACCCAATCTATCTCCAGATGAGCGCGTATTAATGGTTAACATTAACCAGACGTACGCAAACATCGCAGTACCCACATCCTGCGACACCTCACTTCAGTGAATACTAACCCTTATGCAGAGATGGCAGTAGACCTATTGTGTTGGCCATCATGCCGGTGTGGGTGTGGAGGGGTTCACCTCTTGTTAAAAAAAAGAGGGAAGAGCATGGAGTCATCTCCACCATGTAGAAGTTTTTTGAAACGGAGAATGAGAACGAAGTCTGATTCTAGCTCATCGGCATCTGTCTCCCATCAAGAGGATTTTGCGGGGTCATGTCCTACTTTTGGCGCACTTTGCTGTCCCTGAGAACATGTAAGTTCGCAATCTGCTGTAGCGTGACATATATTCTGAACAGTTCACTGACTCTTTTCTAATAAGCAAACTTTTTCCGACTTTATTTATTGTAACTGGTAATTTTAGACTGTTTAACTCTGAATTCGTGAGCTGCACAGATGATGATCTTGCTGCTTTATTCTCAACGCCATCTTCCACGTAAATTTTGGTACCATCCACAGTGTTATTAACATTCTTGGTCAGTTTAATTGACTGTTGGTCTGTGAGAATTTGTTGCTAATTTCACGAAATATACAGAGCAAATAAACACATGCAGACTTGACTTAAATTTCAAGGTACATTAACTTGTCCTACAACTTTTCCTGATTGGATGACCCACTGAAAAAATAAATTTAACCTGTTGTATACCCAGTTGGTTAACTTCACTCTGCCAGCGTTGTCCTTGTGCACAGTGGCGGAACACTAGGGTAATTTAATTACTGTTTTGTGAGAGCATCGAGCACTGTATACGCTCGTCTTGTATCACTATCACTGGGCTTTACTAGCAAAGAATAGCTGCCAAATTCAGAACTAAAAACTGTGACCAACAGACGTGTATTCGCCCAGTCAGATGTGAGCAGGCATAGTTCAGTAGTGGACTTGCGACCATAGTATCTCAACGTTGTTGTGTCACAAATCGCGGTGGAGTAACATCTCTGAATCCAGTGTTCAATATATTCTCCAGAATGTTTTGAACAAATATACCGATGCGTGGAAGCCTGAAGCGATTTCATTAAAACGCAAAAGATGGATAACTCTTTTCTGGAAAAAATCATCTGACATGGTAAAAAAATAGAAATGATCGTACGCCATTGTTGGCATTGAGGCCCCATGCGGGGGAGTTCGGCCGCCGTATTGCAAGTCCTTTTTCTCTGGCGCCACTTCTGCGACTTGCGGGTCAATGATGATGAAGTACACACAACACCCAGTCCCCTGCCGGGAATCGAACCCGGGCCCTCTGCGTGGAAGGTGGAAACGCTACCGCTACGCTGCTGAGGATGACATCAGAAATCGTGAAATGCAGAAATTCACATGAAGGGACACAGCTTTTTGACTTCTTAGCAGACATTCAAGCCAGTGTGATACGCGAGTTGAACAATTTCCCAAAGAAGGACTTACTGGCAGTTTGACATGATTTTATGAATGATCTCTGTGTTGTACTCGACTGGGAGAAGACTATGTACAACACCTGCAGCATTAAAAGCAGCACATTAATCTACCTCCATAAATCCACTATAGAAATCCACACTCGAAACTTCCTGGTCTGACGGGGTATAACTTCCACATGACTAACCTGAAGATAAGCCGGAAAAGACTTGAAAACTCCTTAATGGAAATAAATAAGTATTTTATAAGCGAGCAGTCGTTGGTATCATATATATTGTTCCCCAAGTCATCATACCTTTCTCTCATCAGAAACTAATCAGGCAGTGATGGAGGGGAAGCTGACTTATTAATCACGATAAAGACGCTCCTTTTCATGCTGTCTTATTACAAATATCATTTTATTTGTTTTCATTACTTATTAACTGCATAATTTGTATACAGAATTGTCATAAATGATAACCGTGACCACTGCGATAGACCATTGTCACTGTTCATCGTAAGGGTTGACCATTTACCGAATATACTACCCGAAACGACAAACACTTTTGTCACTGTCGTCTTGAATTTTGATTCCCCTATTGCTTTTTCTGCTTAACGTGCCTACTGTACCTGAATTTTGTTCTTGATTATGTCCATGGAAATGTAAATAGTGTAAATCGGGGGAAGATGCTCAATTTAGGGTTTGGAGGATGAAAACGTTAGTTAGAATTGGAAGTTTAGATTCGACATTAAATTGGTGTTCACTGAGGAGCCTTTTCTGCATATAGGCCAGCTGGTATTATGCTACCATTACTAATCACGTGAGTTTTGATTTATTCGTGACTAGTGTAGTTTTTGGGGAGAGATGGCAGTCGTATTTGTAGGAAACTACATCGCTAATTTTGTGGATTTATGATACAATGTATTTAAATACATAATTCGGAAAGCAAATTAAATAGCTTACAAATACTAAAATACAAAATAAACTTATAAAAGAACCAATAAACTAGCAAATAACATGATTGCTTCCACATTAAATCAAAGCTTTTCTGCGCAATTATTGCACATGTTTTCTCCTTCTGTACAGGCTTCATTGAACCACTTTTTGCACATAACATACTGTATCCAGTCTACCAGTAGTCCATTTTTAGCGTAGTAGTTCATGATACACTGAGCATAATAATCACTGTCATTTTGTGACCTGCCTGTTTCGGTAATCCTAGAGTTCCTGGCAGTGGATTTCTTGCCTTCAGACCTAATTCGCTGTGACCTACCTCTTGTCTCTTCAATTCGTCTGTTCTGTGAAAACATCAGCTTTTTTTTTTTTTTTTTTTTTTGCGCTTAGATGATAACGGAACGAAGATGGGAAAAGGAGTAATGTCTTCAAAGGATTTTCTGGCATCAGGTTATTCTCAATCTCTGCTTCAAGTGTGCTATTGTTTGTGTATAGAAGAAGATCCTAAGCACATCCATCATTCCTGTCTGCCTCAATAATAGCAACTATGTCAGAAATCTGAATTTTTTTCTGGGCTGAAAGGAAACAAGCCACAAGTTTCAAACCCCATTGAGCACTGGATGGAACTGCAGCTTTTTTTTTCCAAAGTTGACTGAGGAAGAGCGGGAACTGCGCTCTTGAAAAATTACGTCCAAGATGTATAGTACACTGTGAAAAGCTTGTTTCAGTGGTTTAAAAACCCACCTATCAAGAGACTTAGAATGGTGTGTTGAATGAGGAGATAAAGAAATGAAGATAGTATCACTATGAGCAACGAGCTGTCGCGTATAAGGATCAGTGTAGTATGAGACAAGGCCATTGAAAACCAGCACAACGTTTCTTGTTGCTCCCTGGGACAATATATTAGATTTCACGTACCCTGATTTTTCATTCATAACTACAAATGAGCCATTCCGAAGCCCATCCTCTCATTCAGGTTTTTTCCTTTTATCTTTAAAAGTACACACAGGAGGAATGAAGTTGCCTTCAGCATTGCAACAAGTGATAACTGTTCTCCTTTTTCTCCAAAAGTTACTTGACGCAATGTTGAAGAACCTATTTCTGCTATAACTTTCTTTGGCCTAGGATGTATCTGAGAACCAGTTTCGTCCATATAATGCAGGCGCCAGGGCTTACCCATCAAAGAAATTTGTGTTCATACATCCTGAACTAAATAAAAACAAACTGCAGTTGCTTCCCTGTTCATTGCCATAGTCTTGTCAGTAGAGACCTCCGGCTAACGTTTCAGAAAGGAATGTAACCAATCTGAGCCGGCCATTCGATTTTGTTTAGCAAATCGATGACGAATTCTGTTTCTTTCCGCAAACTGGAAAACCGGCCTTCGCAGAGTTTCTCAGGTTGATGGAAATTTACAATCTGCAACTTCTGTATATGGTGACCAATACTTTCTTTCTATTCACCAAGGCTACCTAGAAATAATAACGTGATATGTATTTGACACCGAAAAATGTTAGCAGAAATTAGAAATGTGCAGTTCGGGCACCATAATTAACATCGAATACTTTGCCTTTGAATCGATAATTTTTAATTTAATAAAATTAAAAACTGTACTAATTTTGCTCCCTAATCAAGGAAAACTTTATAGATGTTATAATACTGTTTACTTTGTAGGCCCGTAGCATGCTTCTTTTCATCGTTCTTCGCCAAACGTCGTTTAAGAGTTCTGTATGGGCTGCCATATTCTTGGGAAGCCCTAAACAGAATTCGTTCCACCAGCCTTAGATGCTCCTTAACTATTAGTAGTTTTTTTTTCAGAGCACTGGCTCCAATTTGATATTATTACATACGTTCGAGGCATATCCTATGAAAACGTCTGTATAAGACAGGAGTAAAATTAGTCATCTTGCCCCAACAATAATGTGGCATCTCTCTCGAGGACAGCGGTGAGATGCTATTTTCCGTAATTAGCACAATATGTCCGCCGCATAGGAACAACGGATAGCAACACACACTACAAAGTAGCCGCTACGCTCAACTTGTCTAGCATTTGCCTCTTCTACTTTATTCATACACTCGTAAGCTCTTGAAAATATCTGTGCACCATTAAGAAGCCGCTTTAGCTTTTATCTTATATTTGTTGATTTAAAAGCGGAAAAACAATCACCACAGCGACATATGCGGCTACCTTCCCGTTACACTACAGTTAGCTTGTGCCCTACACGATGGTGTCGCCATGTGTCATCACCTGTTGGAAATGGCAGCTTTAGGCACCTGGCCTCCATACGCATCTGCTCCCGATACACTCTACAACGATGTGTAATAAATTCGTAATTATTATTTCACGTCATTCGGTTCACCAGCTGCGACATAGTTGCGTATTTGAACAGTGACCCAATACTGTCAAATGTTTTTTATTCAAGTCTTTGACCACAATATTAATTCTTTTGTTCAAATGTTCAGATTTGAGTGAAATCTTATGGGACTTAACTGCTAAGGTCATCAGTCCCTAAGCTTACACACTATTTAACCTAAATTATCCTAAGGACGAACACACACACCCATGCCCGAGGGAGGACTCGAACCTCCGCCGGGATCAGCCGCACAGCCCATGACTGTAGCGCCTCAGACCGCTCGGCTAATACCGCCCGGCAATTGTTTTGACGATGACCGGTTTCAGTCAGTAACTACCATCCTCAGATCTTTTCTACACCATGTCCTAAAGTGATAAGGCCGTAATGACCGCGTCAAAACATAAATATACTCATCACAGCATCGTCATATAGATCTAAAATAAGGCGTAGAATAGGCCACATCATCCACACAGTCATTTTTGCAACTGTTGCGTCATCGTCAAAAGGATATTGTGATCAGAGACTGGAATAAAAAACATTCGTTCGGTTCATTTTTAAAGGTATTTTCTCTTCATTTCCACAACTTCTCTTATCCCAGCGTCTACCAAAAAAAAAAAAAAAAAAAAAAATAGAGGTTGAAATGGCTCTGAGCACTATGGGACTTAACATGTTAGGTCATCAGTCCCCTAGAACTTAGAACTACTTAAACCTAACTAACGTAAGGACATCACACACATCCATGTCCGAGGCAGGATTCGAACCTGCGACCGTAGCGGTCGCGCGATTTCAGACCGAAGCGCCTAGAACCGCTCGGCCACCAGCGGCCGGCCCAACATCTACACATATTCCAAAACATTTAAGTGCGAAACTTTTGCACGGGCCCCCTGGTGCGTATTATGTTCCATATTTTGACTGAATCTACAGTAGGGACGAGAAAAACCGATCGGTTAAAACCGATACCGATATTTTAGTTATGGAAAAACGGTATTATTCAGTATTTGTTTGACCTCTCTTACAAGAGCTATTTGTTATGTTTTACTAGTAGTTGAGCAAAAACTCGACATGTCAATTAGCCATAGCCAAAGTGCTAAATTATTCATTTTTTTTAAAAAAAAACATTTTTTTAAAAAGAGTGTCTTTCATTCATAAAACTTGCATCGCGTTATTATAGAAAATGGGGAAAGCGAACAGTGCTATTTTAATAACAACGCCGACAGAAACGAGCAACAAACACATGGCGTAAGAGCTGCTGCATCGTTGCTGGGACAATAATGTACATGCTGCCGTGTGTTGTAGTTTGAAGTACGCATGTGCGTGCGTGTGGCAGTGTGCAAAACTTGCCTCCACCTGGCATGTACGGTAGTTTCTCGCTGTCGTCGCCGAAAATACGTTGTATTGAAGAATGGCATCAACCTTAGTCTGGAAATATTTTTACGAAGTAACATAGCAATGAATTACTGTGCTTCATTCTCTTTGAAAGATTTGACTGCCTTTTCTGTGAATTAATAGATGAGGAAGGAAAACATGGCAAGGGCACCATATTAAAAATTTAGCAATAATTCAGTCATAGTATAAAAATACTCGTAGAATGTAGCTTATTTGCTGCCAGAGTCTACATACTATGGCTTTATCTGCTTGTATCCCGGACAGATTAACAGGAAAAATAGAGTTCTTCAACCTCAGTTCCGACAATTTATCACTGGCTGTTCGTAATGGCCAACTACTGCTAAGATCGCTATCACATGATTTTTTAGCAGAGTTTCAAAAAATTAGAATCAGTAAGAGAATACCGGTAATTTTTTGTAATATTGAACCTCTTATGACTTCTCTAGAAAAGCGGTAAACGGTGAACGGGCTAAGTTTTCTTTTATTTGCCTATTTAATAAATACACAACTGGTCTTGTTACGCCTGCGCATTGAGTCAAACGGGGTTTGGATGGCGTGTACAGGTACAGCTGCCCATGACGCTTCAACACGATACCACAGTTCATCAAGATTAGTGACTGGCGTATTGTGGCGAGTCAGTTGCTCGGCCACCGTTCAATTGGTGAGAGATCTGGAGAATGTGCTGGCCAGGGCAGCAGTCGAACATTTTCTGTATCCAGAAAGGCCCGTGCAGGACCTGCAACAGGCGGTCTTGCATTATCCTGCTGAAATGTAGGGTTTCGCAAGGATCGACTGAAGGGTAGAGCCACAGGTCGAAACACATCTGAATTGTAACGTCCACTGTTCAAAGTGCCGTCGATGCGAACAAGAGGTGACGAGACGTGTAACCAATGGCACCCCATTCCATCACGCCGGACGATACGCCAGTATGGCGATGACGAATACACGCATCCTATGTGTGTTCACCGCGATTTGGCCAAACAAGGATGCGACCATCATGATGCTGTAAACATAACCTGGATTCATCCGAAAAAAATGACGTTTTGCCATTCGTGCACCCAGGTTCGTCGTTGAGTACACCATCGCAGGCGCTCCTGTCTGTGATGCAGCGTCAAGGGTAACCGCAGCCATGGTCTCCGAGTTGATAGTCCATGCTGCTGCAACCGTCGTCGAACTGTTCGTGCAGATGGTTGTTGTCTTGGAAAAGTCCCCATCTGTTGACTCAGGGATCGAGACGTGGCTGCACGATCTGTTACAGCCATGCGGATAAGATGCCTGTCATCTCGACTGCTAGTGATACGAGGCCGTTGGGATCCAGCACGGCGTTCCGTATTACCCTCCTGATCCCACCGATTCCATATTCTGCTAACAGTCATTGGATCTCGACCAACGCGAGCAGCAATGGCGCGATACGATAAACCGCAATCGCGATAGGCTACAATCCGACCTTTATCAAAGTCGGAAACGTGATGGTACGCATTTCTCCTACTTACACGAGGCATCACAACAATGTTTGATCAGGCAACGGCGGTCAAATGCTGTTTGTGTATGAGAAATCGATTGGAAACTGCTCTCATGTCAGCACGTTGTAGGTGTCGCCACCGGCGCCAACCTTGTGTGAATGCTCTGAAAAGCTAATCATTTTCATATTACAGCATCTTCTTCCCGTCGGTTAAATTTCGCGTCTGTAACACGTCATCTTCGTGGTGTAGCAATTTTAATGTCCAGTAGTGTACTTTCATTGTATATGCCTTGAAACTGTGTGGGGTATAATTTTTCATTCTCTGTTTAATTTTCACGTTTATTACAGAAAGTAACAGGGAAAAAAAGGAATCGGTTATTTCAGGGACCTGTTATTCTGAGTGGTTTTAACATTCTGGTTAAACTGTCACGGAGAAATAAACGATATAACCAAAAACCGGTTGTTTCAGCAACATCGGCCATCCCTAATGTACAGATATCTTCCCGGAATTGGTAACGGGTATTATCGGTATATTGACTAGTATGGGTGGCTAGAGTCCACTCGAGGCTCGTGACTGACAAGTGACACACGCGCCCGGCGCGTTGGAGGTGCTCTGCGGGGCGGGAGCGAGACACGTGAGCGGCGGTGAAGCGAGGAGGCGTGCGGGGAGCAGGCCGTGTTGCAACAGGCGGCCAGCGACCCGGTTGCAGATTTGCTGCAGCCTCGGCGGAAATTTATTATGCGAGCGCAAGTAGGTTAACGGGCAATCGGTCTGGCGGGCCGTGCGTAAGGGCGGCAGAGCGGTCGGCGGGCCGTTGACGCCGGCGAAGAGGGGGAGCCTGCCAGCCTGCTGGCTGCGGGGGCCGCCACCCAGAAACAAGTGTCGGCCCTCAGATCGGCTTTTCCTTCCGTTCCTGGAGGTATCCCCGTAGCGTACGCTACACTGTTCCTTTGAAGACTGCTTAAGGGAAGATGGACACTGAGGTGATTAAAGTAATGCAACGACGAGGTAGTATTACGTACACGAGGTATAAAAAATTGTTCAAATGGCTCTGAGCACTATGGGACTTAACATCTGAGGTCATCAGTCCCCTAGAACTACTTAAACCTAACTAACCTAAGGACAGCACACTCATCCAAGCCCGAGGCAGGATTCGGACCTGCGACCGTAGCGGTCGTGCGGTTCCAGACTGAAGCGCCTAGAACCGCTAGGCCACTCCGGCCGGCCTGAGGTATAAAAGAGCTGTGCAATTGGCGGAGCTGCCATCTATACTCAGGTGATTCATGTGAAAATGTTGCCGATGTGATTATGACCAACAGACCGGAATTAAGAGACTTCGATCGTGGAATCGTAATAGGAGCTAGACTCCAGGGAAATTCTTTAGGGAATTGTCAAGATTGTGCAGAGAGTACCAGAATTCAAGCATTACCTCTCGTCACGGACAACGCAGTGGCCGAAGGTCTTTATTTGACGACCGAGAGCAGCGTCGTTTGCGCAGTGTTATCAGTGCAACACTGCGTGAAATAATCGCAGAAATCATTGTGCGACGTACGGCGAACGTATCCGTTAATGCAATGACGCTTAATTTGGAGTTAAAGGGCTGCGGTGGTAGACGACCGACGCGAGTGCCTTTGTTGACAGCACAAGATCGCCTGCAGTGCCACCCCTGCCGATTTCAGTTGGTAAGAACTGATGGCTGAGTTCGAGTATGGCGTAGACCCACTAAGTCACGGACCCAAGTTGTGAACAAGGCACGGTGCAAGCCAGTGGTGACTCCGTAATGGTGTGGACTGTGATTACATCGAATGGACTAGATCCTCTGGTACATTTCATCCAATCATTGACCGTCTGCAGCCATTCATGGATGTCGAGTTGCCAAACAACGATAGAATTTTTATGGATGACAGTGCGTCATATCACTGGGCCACAATGGTTCGCAACTGATTTGAAGAACATTCTGGACAGTTCGAACGAATGATTTGGCCACCCAGATCGCCCGACACAGATTCCGTCGAACATTTGTGGGACGCAATCGAGAGGTCACTTCGCGCACAAAATCCTGCAACGGCAACACTTTCGCAATTATGGACGTCTGTAGAGGAAGCATGGCTCAGCATTTCTGCAGGGAACTTGCAACTACTTATTGAGTCTATTCCGCGTCGGGCTGCTGCACTAAGCCAGGCAAAAGGAGTCCCGACGCCGTATTCGGAGGTATCCCATGACTTTTTCTGCCTCAATGTATCTAAAAGTGGTCAAAAATTTTTTTGTCACCAGATAGTTCTGTAACGTATTACAAATACTGTTTCCTATTTTCAGAGCTTAATTTGTGCTAAAATTTTGTAAAAACCATCTTTTTCCACGCCTCTTCTTTCTACAACACTCTGATCTTGTTTGCGATATTTTATTATTTCCTCCCATCAGAGAAGACGTCTGTAGAGTATACAAGGCCGTGAGTTCATTTACAATGCAATTAGATCCCATTTATTAAAGAAATGCACACATGGTTGAACCGAACCTTTAATAACCTCATTTAGAAGAGACGGCCATATATAACATCTTGCTCATATATTATTCTTAAACTTTTCTCATATGATGCCTGTTTGGTGCAATTATGGTAACACTGGAAGCATCAGGACTGTTATCAGAGAAGGATTCGATGCAAGTTACTTCAGAAAACCTACTGATGAAGATTGATGAACTGCATAATGCTAGTTCTGAAATACTAGTGAAGTATATTTGCCCAAAGGGCACGCCAGAAGGATCAGACTATAAGAAAAGAGCTATATGAAGACCAAGACCAGTGTTTGGTTAAGGCCAACATTAAGGTACTTGTTTCTGGCATAAATGCTAATAAAATCTTTTTTCTTTTTTGCCCGTAACTTTAATTTATCAATGGATAAGAAACGTTTTATGCTAAGCCATTGCATATAGAGATGCGAAACTTGCTACATGCTTTATACATGCTATAAAGCTACTTCCTGTGCTACAGAATTTATCAAACTGCGGTATTGTCAAAGTTATTTAAATTTTTGTAAAATAAAAATTGCTATGGACGATACATATACATTCAAAAAAATGTTGCGAGATTTCCAAGACTGAGATTAAAAAAACTGTTACACACATTTGTTTAACTAATTGCTAAGACTAATGTACCGCATTTTGAAAGTGGTACGTAACCTTTGAGAAAATGTTTTTCTTGTGATACTGTGTGTCCTATAAGTACTCAGCAACGTATTGATCGAATTATTTGAGAAAAAATTGAAAAAAACCAAATAATTATCAATAATATAATGACAACATGTGCAAAATTTCGTTCAGTTATCTCTCAAAAAGCAAAATTTATTTTCTTCTGTATGTACTCAAGTATTATCTCATACATCCTCCTTAACGTATTCTCTTTTCATGAAATGTACTCGCCCATTGTGGATACGCAATTATTTAATGCACTTACAAATTGTCAACGGTGTATGCTACTTCGGACATGCATTCTTATCTGAAGAAGCATTGCATCGGACGTTACACTGTCAAATACAGACATTACACTAATGTATTTCATACCAGAGCCAAGGCTATATGACGAGAAAACTAAATAAGTCTCTCCCTATGTGGGGATCACATAACTGCGTGAGCACCATGGGAAGCAGTCACTGGGACGTTTCGAAGCTTAGGTTTGTCCTTGAAGCGTGCTGGGTTAGCCGGAGCGCGTTGGTGACCGCTTTGGTAAAGCGGAAAATCCGGGTTCGAGTGCCGGCCCAACACAAAATTACATTTGTTTCCAGTAAACTGTATAGCTGTGGTGGTCCGCCTTTTCGGCGGACTGCCTGAGTTCCTCCTGAATTCAAGTGTTTGTAATATCGTTTCGAGAGGCGTTTGATGTTATTGCACGGTGTTGGTTCAAATGGTTCAAATGGCTCTGAGCACTATGCGACTTAACTTCTGAGGTCATCAGTCGCCTAGAACGTAGAACTAATTAAACCTAACTAACCTAAGGACATCACACACATCCATGCCCGAGCCAGGATTCGAACCTGCGACCGCAGCGGTCGCTCGGTTCCGGACTGCAGCGCCTAGAACCGCACGGCCACTCCGGCCGGCTGCACGGTGTTGTTTAATGAACAAAATACGACATAACCGAGTGTCGGACAAGTCTTACGAATGGGTTCAGGATTCAACACGTCGTTCTTAACGGAAGAGAACTCATAGATATAAAGGCAACTTCAGAAATACCCCAAGAAACTGTGGTAGGACCGTTACTGTTTACAGTATATATAAATGGTCCAATACAGTGGTTCCTAACCTTTCTGAGACCATTATCCCTGAGAACAATCAGATAACCGTTACTAATCACGCCTCCCTCCGATCACCGTCATCAGAACGTCTAAACCAGCTTTAGCATTAAAAAGAAACTTCCTTTAAAAATATTGTTTTTAAAAAGGTGAAAGATACATTATGTATTTTTTTTTGTAGATTTCTTATTAAACCATGAACTATTGAGTCAATGAGAGAAACGGTACTGCTTATTTCTAACAACCTTTTCTTATGACGTGACGAAGTAGTCCTCTGGGCTTTACGAATGCTGTATGCAACACCTTCTCAGAAAATAAGACTAACTACACACGGTGAAGGTGCTTTGTCGGCAGCACTACTCTCCCTAGCGACACTTTCTTCTCCCACACCCTGCGCCACTAATGAAAATCAATTAAGTAAAACTGCGTGCACTATACTTAAGCCTAGATTTCTAAAACACTTTAGTGCTGGACGCCTTACTTCTAATCTTGCAGTAACTGCAAGATTTCCCGGTTGCTAATGTAGTGTGTCTGATCTCTGCCACTGATAATAATAATAATAATAACATGAGGAGCATTAAATAAGTAATGAAACACATTTTTGTCTCTGAAAGCAGGTTGATTTTATTCGGGATTTCGATAACCATATTATTACCCATTCTTTTGGCTAAATGGCTCTGAGCACTATGAGACTTAACATCTGAGGTCATCATTCCCCTAGAACTTAGAACTACTTAAACCTAATTAACTTAAGGACATCAGACTGAAGCACCTAGAACCGCAAGTTCAAAAATTCAGGACTCACAGCTGTGGTTGGCCGGCTGGCAAACATTAGATTTGACAGGTTTGCACGACGTTAATACGATGATGACAGACGCCTCGTTTGTCATCATCGCAACGACGCACCGTGCTGTAGTCCATTGCCAGTTCTCCGTAGACATTCTTCACGCGCCTATGAATATCTGCGATGCTTTGATTTTCCGGAAAAAAAATGACAGGTCTCTGGAGCGCACCTTCATTACAGAAGACATTTTGAAGCCTACGTATAGCACCGACATCTGTCGAAATTTTATGAAATTATAGGGGCTGAAGCGCGAGTATTCCGCCATGTCACACATCAGATTCCCATTTTTTCAACCGAAACTGGCCGAGAAACAATGTGTTGCATTAATGAAGTAATATGTACAGCAATTTTGTGATCTTTGCATAGTTACTGTTGTGTTGTGCTGCCAATTGGTTCGTTTAAAGGCAAAGTGAGTAACGAAGCAATTTCTGGCCCACTGTGGGAACTTTCAATAACTCAGAAAAGGCATTTTTATCAGATACGTAAGAATACATGATTGTATACAAGATGTAACGAGTGTAAGTACAAATATTTTTATGTGGTTCCTTAACTGGTACACACATCAGTGTGTTTGTTGTTTCATCTCTGCGTCGAACAGTCTTCCCACTGACAAGTCACGAACTTTACGACCTGATGTTTTCTGCATGGTCGTACAGCACGACTAAGTGGGTTACGCCTATCAGTGTAGAGTAACCGTTTTACGTCTACGGTTCCACACTTCTACTCCTGACCTGCTGCCAAGGGGAAAACAAGAATCAATGCCTTGCTCTTGCCACATGTACTTGGATGTATAAAAATCCAACTTGTAATGGCTATAATTATTAATCTCCAAATGACGTAAATACCGATATAATGTTGTTCAGTACACCTTTCTCAGTCACCAACATGAAATATCTGTTCTTTTATGGGTAACACATTTTATTTCTCAAATTTTCTGTCATAGAAAATGTAGTTCAAAGTACGTGTGTAATGGATGAACTATGTTAGGAAGAAGATGCTAATACATTACCTCCACCACATTGTGTCACGGATTAATGATAGGATTCGAAAAAAGCATTATTATTAGTAACTTATGTAATCAGTGTTTCAGTCTTATGAGATGGCGATAATAGTAATTATGTGCTAAAAATAATTTAGTTTCGCGAACTGTTATTAACAGTCCGAAAATTTCATTTTACCCCTGAGGAGGTAATTACCGTCCTGATTGGGATCCATTAGTCTAGTGATTAAGGTTGGAAGCTCACAAATGATGCCGTTGTCTATGAAAAGGTGTCTACGCCAGATATCTGTAGAGAACTGCAGAAAGGCCTCAGAGTATCCGTGGTCGGTGCAGGAACTAGCAGTTGATCCTAAACGTAAATTTAACGTATTTTGTATAAATATCCGAAGAAATAAACTGTTGTGTGGTCAACTAGCGGCAAATCACTCGAATCAGCAACTACCCTAAAATGACCAGTACTAGCTACCGAAGCCACCTAAAGTGCGATTTCCACGTAAAACAAATTGTATGAAATACGGATGACAGGCTGCGATTCATTGGGTGAATGGTAAGCAGCTGTAATGCATCCATGAAAGAATCAGTTTACTTGTTTGACTGATCCGCAAGTAGTGTTCGTAAGTCTGTGGCCCTTACCAAGATGGACTGATAGAACAGATAAAGAGGGGTGCATTCCGTCACAAGATTGCTTAGCAGGCGCGAAACAGTTACGGAGATGCCCAAAAAAGTCCTGTGCCGAACACTGAGATATGTTGTGTATTCTGCAGAGGTTTTCTTTTGAAATTCCTAGAGAGACTGTTCCGGGAAGAATCGTGCAATCTATTACTTCCTCCCACATATGTGCTGCCAAACGACCTGAGTGAGAGAATCGGAGAAAGTGGAGCTAACATGGACGTTTACCGACAGTCACTCTTCCCACGCGTCATTAGCGAACAGAACAGGGAAGGGTGGGACAGATAGTAGTAGCAAAAATACCCTCCGGCACGCTCCGCATTCACACCCGTAGTCCTCGGAATAACACCACCCTTTAACGGTTACAAAAACACACTACCGAGAAGACACAAGAAACGTGTTACTTCCTTACACATCGCACCAAGTAATCAAATCTTTTCGCTTTTACTGACACACAATTAATTTTACCGATAGCTGCTCTGGATTTTCTATATGCGGAATCTCTCTTTCCAACAACCGTTACCTTTTCGATTATTTCTCATTTTTCCTGTAACCATTTCGCTTTAGCGTCCCCCTCGTCTCATACTGATTGAACGAGAAGACCTGATCTGGCGCTGTTTCCCCAGTGCGACTCATAGAACTGATGGCTCTATTTCCACTGGAACTGTGCTCTTGAAAAAGTCCTTCTTGATTCTACGTCAGGCCTTCTTTCCTCTCGATTGTACATTATACAGGGCGTTACAAAAAAGTACGGCCAAACTTTCAGGAAACATTCCTCACACACAAATAAAAAAAAAAATTTATGTGGACATGTGTCCGGAAACGCTTAATTTCCATGTTAGAACTCATTTTAGTTTCGTCAGTATGTACTGTACTTCCTAGATTCACCGCCAGTTGGCCCAGTTGAAGGAAGGTAATGTTGACTTCGGTGCTTGTCTTGACATGCGACTCATTGCTCTACAGTACAAGCATCAAGCACATCAGTACGTAGCATCAACAGGTTAGTAGTGTTCATCACGAACGTGGTTTTGCAGTCAGTGAAAAGTTTACAAATGCGGAGTTGGCAGATGCCCATTTGATGTATGGATTAGCACGGGGCAATAGCCGTGGCGCGGTACGTTTGTATCGAGACAGATTTCCAGAACGAAGGTGTCCCGACAGGAAGACGTTCGAAGCAATTGATCGGCGTCTTAGGGAGCACGGAACATTCCAGCCTATGACTCGCGACTGGGGAAGACCTAGAACGACGAGGACACTTGCAATGGACGAGGCAATTCTTCGTGCAGCAGACGATAACCCTAATGTCCTCGTCAGAGAAGTTGCTGCTGTACAAGGTAACGTTGACCACGTCACTGTATGGAGAGTGCTACGGGAGAACCAGTTGTTTCCGTACCAACATTCCAGCCTATGACTCGCGACTGGGGAAGACCTAGAACGACGAGGACACTTGCAACAACATTCCAGCCTATGACTCGCGACTGGGGAAGACCTAGAACGACGAGGACACTTGCAATGGACGAGGCAATTCTTCGTGCAGCAGACGATAACCCTAATGTCCTCGTCAGAGAAGTTGCTGCTGTACAAGGTAACGTTGACCACGTCACTGTATGGAGAGTGCTACGGGAGAACCAGTTGTTTCCGTACCATGTACAGCGTGTGCAGGCACTATCAGCAGCTGATTGGCCTCCACGAGTACACTTCTGCGAATGGTTCATCCAACAATGTGTCAATCCTCATTTCAGTGCAAATATTCTCTTTACGGATGAGGCTTCATTCCAACGTGATCAGATTGTAAATTTTCACAATCAACATGTGTGGGCTGACGAGAATCCGCACGCAATTGTGCAATCACGTGATCAACACAGATTTTCTGTGAACTTTTGGGCAGGCATTGTTGGTGATGTCTTGATTGGGCCCCACGTTCTTCCACCTACGCTCAATGGAGCACGTTATCATGATTTCATACGGGATACTCTACCTGTGCTGCTACAACATGTGCCTTTACATGTACGACACAACATGTGGTTCATGCACGATGGAGCTCCTGCACATTTCAGTCGAAGTGTTCGTACGCTTCTCAACAACAGATTCGGTGACCGATGGATTGGTAGAGGCGGACCAATTCCATGGCCTCCACGCTCTCCTGACCTCAGCCCTCTTGACTTTCATTTATGGGGGCATTAGAAAGCTCTCGTCTACGCAACCCCGGTACCAAATGTAGAGACTCTTCGTGCTCGTATTGTGGACGGCTGTGATACAATACGCCATTCTCCAGGGCTGCATCAGCGCATCAGGGATTCCATGCGACGGAGGGTGGATGCATGTATCCTCGCTAACGGAGGACATTTTGAACATTTCCTGTAACAAAGTGTTTGAAGTGACGTTGATACGTTGTGTTGCTGTGTGTTTCCATTCCATGATTAATGTGATTTGAAGAGAAGTTATAAAATGAGCTCTAACATGGAAAGTAAGCGTTTCCGGACACATGTCCACATAACATATTTTCCTTCTTTGTGTGTGAGGAATGTTTCCTCAAAGTTTGGCCGTACCTTTGTGTAACAGCCTGTATACTTATTTAATGGGATCACCACATATGGTCAATACCAACACACAGAAGACATTTTGTTTTTATATATCAGAAGAGAGAAATGTGGTAATATCTCATCAAGTTCTCTACTTTGTGACATTAGTAAAGTATTTATAGCTTGTAATTTTTATAGTTTGTACTTAATACAAGCCCCAGCCTTCACTGTCTGTATTCACAGTCACGTTATTTGTGTGGAAGACCACTTCATTAGGATGCAATACCATACCTTGATTTATAAAGCTACTTTAGTTTTTAATATGGATTTGTTAGCAATACTTGTGTGTGTCTGTAGAACCAAGCCTGCATGCTCTGACATGTGCAATGATAATGGCTATGTCCTGTCATGACGAAGGTATGAATTTGACGCAGAGAACTTCAGTTTTAATGCATCGATAGCTGCAAGAGGAATGAAAGTTTTTACATGGAAAATTATGTCCTGTCATAAGAATGGTACGGATTTTGATATTTTCAGAGCCCTAGTCATCAGGAGGGGTATTTCTCATGCTTCGCTCATTCTCGAATGTCATCACATTTGGGCTGCAGTCGTAATATTTAATTGTAAGTAAAGTGATGATATGTATGTGGCTGGTTTCCTAGGATGATTCTGCGTGATGTGTGGGAGTGTGTAGCTGAGGTAGCCTGTGGCCAGAACTATTGACATTTCTGACTTATTGCGGGAGCTGTCATTGAGGAGCCGAACTGGAGAGGCTGGGTACAAGAATGCATCTGACCTAACTGTGTCGCACTCTACATGGGTGACTAGCAAACTAATACCCTGTACATGTTAGGCAGCCTTCGTTATTGCGTGTGGTGCGAGATAAGAATCAATATAGTCGAGTGTTTGCGCTGGACAATTATTCCCTCTCATGTAAATTGACCAACTGACTGCTTTTACTGCAATTCTACGCATTTCCCATCTTCATTTGGTTGAGAGAACATCGATTGTGATTTGAGTTGCGTGCATCTAGGTGGCGAAAAACATGTGGAAGAGACGTTTGCAAGAGACGTTTGCTGGTTCTCTAGGCATGAGAAACTCTTTAGCTGACTTTGTGAAGTGCAAGGACACTCTGGAATCTGTTATATCATTGACACCACTATTCATTAAAAATATGAGAGGAACTAATAGTTTCCTCTACTTTCGAGTTTTCACGTGAAGATTTCTGCAGGCAAGATAAGCTTACAGACACCCAGTCATTTGCAGCACGTCCCATATAATGATCTCACTAAAGTTTTGTGTTTCTTGAGATATAATTTATCACTCTTCATCTTCGGAATCATACCATGCAAGAGATTGGTAGCACATGACCAAGTGGCTGATGTCTAGAACTACAGTGTAAATAGTGTGATATTCTGGTAAACCATGTAAATATGCAAATGCCCTTGTAATCCCTGAGTATGGAGGTGATCGCAACTTGTTGCAGAAACCATGATAGGAATCAGCCCAGATCAAAACAGTACCGTTAGCGAACGTCTTTGTGCTGCTGGAACCAGCGCAGTCTTTGTACACCAATTTGAAGAGTGAGCACTGTCCGTGTAGGGCGATCTGATCACTCATCAGTCCAGCGTGTGCAGGGTTAGTTGACACATGACCGTTGGCCACAGTGGATGGCTGACCCACCTCACGTGAAAGATGAAGGGCTACGATTGTATACGGTACATGTGGTTATGTGTTTTGGAATCTGTCTTTGTGGCATATGTACAAGTGTCTGGTGGTCGATAGCTACATGCAGGATGCGCAATCGATGAATCTGTATGGTTCAGGATACGAACTGTGTTTTACTACCTCAATATGGTATGGTGGTATAATAGTTTGTGGTGATATAGCCTCGTTGGAGATCGGTTTCCTCGACAGTGGCAGAGCCATGTGATTGAGAAAGTGTCTTTGGCGGCAGTTTCTGTATTTCAGGATCTACAGACTACTTTTGCAGGATTTAACTGTCAGTGCAATATGACTGCCGTATGTTTTTCGATTGTACTAAATAGTTTGTCAGAAATTCTTGTAATTTGTCCATCTGCAGAAAGTGGTTGGCAGTGCTCTCACACCCGAAACAGAAATATGGCGGGTAAATTCAGTGAGAACCAATCACAATGCTCCATTCACAAGAAGTTCCATGACATCAGACATTCACAAGACATCCTTTGTGCAGGGCATAGGAGCTTCTGCAGGCTAGATCGAACAAGACAGGTGCAAGGTATCTACAGAAAGTTCCATAACTTCTGAGAGTCAGATGACGTGTTCTTTGTTCGAGTGGTCAGAGACAAGACCAAGCCGACCAGCTTCATCTGGCTCAGACAGGCGGGATGCTGTCCCTCTCCCGCCGTTGTGGCTTTAGATCTCCAACCAGCAGTTATCGGGCATCGAAAATTCACCGAAAATTCCAGCTATTTTTCTAGTCTGTAGGACAGTGCTTCGACTTCTGTATGAGTTTTCTCTCACGAAAAGTTGTGGAATTCGAAATATGTCACAAGCCTTTAGATGTGGAACTGTTTGATTTTCCATTCAGTGCTTACACACCAGTGTGTTTCGAGAAGTGAGGAGAACAAAAAATAAGAGCCTTAATGTCAAATGGCTCTGAGCACTATGGGACTTAACTGCTGAGGTCATCAGTCCCCTAGAACTTAGAACTACTTAAACCTAAATAATCTAAGAACATCACACACATCCATGCCCGAGGCAGGATTCGAACCTGCGACCGTAGCGGTCACGCGGCTCCAGACTGGAGCGCCTAGAACCGCACGGCCACTGCGACCGGCGCCTTAATGTCGCTCATTACAGCAGCAAATATAAACACTCAGCGTTTCAGAAAAGTGATGAATACCACAGCAGTTGTAGGACTCAGAAACTTTTTCTACCTCTGGTAGTGCCTTCAGACAGCTAAAACTCGAAAAGAGGTGACCGTTCTGTTTTAGAGTTACAGAGATATTTATTTCGACTTCCAGATATCATAATTTTGGTGTATAAAATCGGATATTGCCGCTGATATTGGTTTCAGGATCTGTTTTCTACAAAAGCGCCTGGAGTATCTCAGGGAGGAAGGCTGGAAGGTCTCAGAAGCGTGCCACGATCTTTCTAGAGTCTGTGTTCGAGTATAGCGGTGATCACGTAACATTATGAATGCTCTTGGAGTGTCAAAGTTAGCAGCAACGCTATGAACTTTGAGTACTGTTGACTGTATTAATAATTAACTTGAACTGATGACCTTTAGTAGTTTGATAGGAAGCGTCTCCGCGTGCCAAATTTAATGTGACAGACTGTACAGCCAGCCGCGCGGCAAAACAATAATGTAACGTTGGCTACGCAGCGCGTCGCGAAAATATTTATATTCCGCTTAAGTAAACGAAGCACACTACAGACACTTGTATGATTAACGGTGCAGTGTTCAAAATGTGCGTATTGTGATAAACTTACATGTGAATCACTACATTGTGTTGAACAGTGTCAAAATGCAGAACATACACCAAAAAACTGTCTAATTCCATCCGTGTGAATGCGAGTGAAATGGACACTAATAAACTTTTCCACAAGATGAGAATAGTAATTATTTTGTCACTGGTGCTTATATTTTGACATTTCATGTACCCATCTTAAACTGACGGACGTGGGAAAGGAGAAGCAAGACCTGCTGCAGCGCGACTAGTAGCCAGCAGCAGATCCCAACCACGATGCAGCCGACGCGCCACCGACTCGGCCGGGGGCGGTCCAGCAGCAGCCACTACCTGTCTGCGGTCCAACGGCTCGACACGGGGGCGGCCTTACGACGTCAGCGGCAAATTCTTATGACATTCGATAAATGAGTGACTCTGGAAATTGTTATGATATACCACCATGAAAAAACATTCATTATCTCAGATGCTTACAACAGAGTCATAAATTTGCATTTTCCAGCATATTTTTTTTTTACGTTCATGTCAAGCCTGACTGTTAAAAGTAGGTGTCTGTATTTTCTTGAAGCCCCTTGGACGGTTTTATTCCCGATTTTCCGAGTCCAGTGAACCCAAATGGGGGGAAGGGGGGGGGATAACTTAATCCGGGAAGTACCCGCAGCAATTTCCGAGATAATACAGTCACTGAAGTCATTTAAAGTACTCGATTCAACTATAATTTTATCATGTCTAATACAACACTGAAACTAAACATTTGCATCTTGAGAGTAGCAAATGTACGTGGATTACGTGGACTGATAAAAAAAATATACAATAGATAAACTCATTTTTTTTCTCGGCCCAAGGGGCATTGTAACATCCACGAAATAAAGTTAAGCTACAGTGCGACGAGAGGAAATTATGCCTCTAACAGTTATAAACATTATCTATTCTACGTATGAAAAAACACTGAAAACGATGATAAATATTAATTATTTATATTTTATCTATGATGTAATTGGACACATCGATGTGTATCATACAAAGACAATGATAATTGTAAATTCCTTTTATCATCTGCGTTTGTCTTTCTTTGTTTTTACCTTTTGTTGGTTGGCTTTTGTAGGTTGCGGACGCATATCAAACTGAGGTCTGTTAAGAAATTGTAATTATTTGTTAATTATTACTTGAGAATAGAGTTTATTATTATTATAAATATGAGTGAATAATTATTTGTAAATTTAATTCCTCTCTCAGTAAGCATTATCTGTATTAATTATTTCTTTCCGCTGCAATGAGCGCAGCCATTGATGAAAGCGATTTGTATCGCGTTTTTGTCTGTGTTCTCCTCAGAAACAAATCAAATGTTTGCTTGATGAAGTCTAAATAGTGCACAATACGAAAGTAGAGTTTAATAAGCATTTCAAATACTTACTTATCTGCTCTAACAATAGAAAGTCTCTATCAATTGTCTGCCGCCATCTTAACAATTTTCTCAGCGGCAAATTCAAATTACGCAACTCTGCGGACATAAATGCCGAACGTAATAAAAATGTCTAAAAGTAAATGATCACCGGTGGTCCCGAACTCATTTTAATGAAAATGATTCGAATCGGATTGGTTCTTTAAAAGCAGTGCTCATAGCACGATCTTTATAACAAACTTTTCTAGCTGATGTATGGAGCCGAAATTAATTACGTACGAGTTGCGAAGAATATTGTTTCAGGTAACATGCGTCAGTGTTGTGCGCGGCTGATATTCGGTGGTTTTAATGATCATTTTGCTGAAGATAACTGTTTCCATCATAATCCATAGTTGTATAGAATCTGTTGTATGAAATGTGATTTAGTGACACTTACACAAATTACAGACAACACTTTAACACAACGTTAACTTGGAGTTCTTTAGCAACTTGACCAAATCTTTAGCCGGGAGAAAATTTATTTAGTAATTACTCAATGTAATAAAATAATCATTTTCATTTACAAATTAGTTAAATACTAAACCACTGAATAACACAGCGAACGCCACAATATCTCACTATGTACAACGCCAACAAAATATTTTCACTCTGTGAGGAGAAAGCTGATGACTGGACGCCTCTCTTTTAATAACTGCCACCCCTATTCGTGTACCATATCCGTGTTATTATCCGTGTTATTCTCTCCCATATTTCTGGATTATATAAGACGATGAATAAACCAATCATTTCAGTTACAATGCTCTTGGTCGACTTCAACGTTTAGTTGTGCCATCACCTAATCCCCTATTTTCTTTAGTGCAATCACTAGCACTTTATATTATATATTATTCTCAATGACTAGCCAATGTCTGGGAAATTAGGCTGTAAGATCACTGACAACTGATGTCTTTTATGCAGTCAAGCTTCTGCGGAGCATTGAAGTTGACCTGTGTGACTCACCCTCTGTGACCACAGTGAGATAAATATCTAATCTGAGCCACGCATTACCCAACAGCGGTGGGCATCATATTCTTTCCCGTTAGAGCCCAAATGGTTTATCAAATCCGGGATAATCAAGTGCGATGTTAAATTTCCTCCATTTTTTTCAGCCGTCCTCTGTGGCCGAGCGGTTCTAGTCGCTTCAGTCCGGAACCGGGCTGCTGCTACGGTCTCAGGCTCCAATCCTGCCTCGGACATCGATGTGTGTGATGTCCTTAGGCTAGTTAGCTTTAAGTAGTTCTACGTGTAGGGGGCTGATGACCTCAGATGTTAAGTCCCATAGTGCTTACAGCCATTTGAACCATTCCTTTCACAAGTACGTCACAAATGGGAATTTCTCGTCCGGGATCATCCAAAGTAATTTGAATCCACATTCAGTCGTCTGCAAGCGCTAATGAGATTGATAGTGCAGTAATTTAGGTCCGGGAGAACGTACACGATAAGGAGTATTGGGTGGGGGCTGGGAGATAAACAGTTACAGCAGGTTGTGAACCTATGTAGTGTATTAGGAATTAAAAAGGGAAAAGAGAGTTGCGAGACAAGTGAGAAGAAAGAAGCAAACGGCACCGCCGTTGTGGTACGCAAGAGCCGACAGCAGCTAACAGCGCGTACACATATATGGTGGGCACTCGGAAACAAAGGTCCTTTAGGTCGCGAAATGGAAACAATGTGAAAATCAAAAAAGTTTTATTTGCAACATTTCGCTACACCTTCCGGCTACTTCTGTGCATAATCGCCGATTCGACTTAGACATTTTTCTTAGTGACGTACCGAATTTACCATACCCTGGTAATAGAAGACAGCCGCCTGTATTTTCCACCAGTTCTCCAGTTTTTTCGTTGTCTGTGCCAAACTTTTGTCTTCATAGCCAGTGGTTCATGTGAGCAGAGATGAAACTCTGAGAGAGCCAATTACCAGACAAGCCCAAAGATAATCAAAAATAATTAAACTTTAAACCTAAATAAGAAGTAACCTTTATCACGTGAAAAATACCAGTTACTGGCTGTATTGTGGGTGATCAAACGCTTCCCATCGAAAACGCTGAAGGAGTTGCCCCTCCAGAGTGTGGATGAGAATTATCATGAAGAAGGGAACGGATGACAGTTACATTATGCGGGTTGCATGAAATCAGGTAAAACCCCTCCTCTGAACTTCGCACTTGCCGGGAGACACTATTTTCAATACCTCTTTGTGTGCTCGCTTTGCGCTTAGAACTGAAAAGAGCGACGGGACACGATCGACGGTCATACTAGAGACGCTGCCCGACACATCTGTGCAAAGATTCATCGGATTTTCACTGTGGTTTCTATTTCGCGTTTCATCGGACCTCACTTTCTGAATAATCCTTGTAGCAGCGCACGCATCGGGATTAGCATCAGAATACGAAGTGACTTCAGCAACTTTGCAGCATCTACTTACGCATACAGCAGCATTGCTGCAGCAAGCAGAATAACGGACAGATTAAGTACTGACACCGAGAGTGAACCATGAACGACGTTGCAGGGCGGATGCCGGAATTGGAGAGTGTGGTGATTAAGCAGGGCCGGCCGCGGTGGTCTAGCGGTTCTAGGCGCTCAGTCCGGAGCCGCGCGACCGCTACGGTCGCAGGTTCGAATCCTGCCTCGGGCATGGATGTGTGTGATGTCCTTAGGTTAGTTAGATTTAAGTAGTTCTAAGTTCTAGGGGACTAATGACCACAGATGTTGAGTCCCATACTGCTCAGAGCCATTTGAACCATTTTTTTGATTAAGCAGGCACTGAGCTTATGTGGGTTGGAGAATATGAGTGTGCCAGAAACCCCGAAATCTGGTAGGGAAACTGTAATTGTAGAAAACAAGATTTCATGGTTGAAGCAAGCATTCGTGGATTTAAACTGTAGTCTTTCAAATGCAAAAACAGGAATGAATGTGAATGCTAGTATTCGAAATGCAAGGACGGAGGTAGGGAAGAGGCAGGCTGAATTAATAGACCAATTAGGAAAACTTAGATGGTATATGGAGGACGCAATGGACAAAAAACTAACTGGTGCGAAAGCTTTCGGATGAAAAGGGTGCCGTATAGAGCAAAGTGGACTCATCAAATAGTTCAGTAGATGCGAGAATAGGAAAACTACAGAATTAATTAGGTTATAGTGTGGAGGAGTGTGTAGAAAGTCAGCATTAGCTTGAGGATGACTGGCAATACTTTCAACAATTTATCCGGGAAATTTATCGAATGTAAAAACAGAAAATGTTAAAACAGTGGAAGAGTAGTGTGAACAACAGACTAAGACATGGATGCGAAACTGCATGCGTTGGTAACAAGACAATCTACAAGTTTAATAAATGTGCCGTGGGGTGGAGTAAATAACTCCAAGTGCTTTGCTAACGATGGTAATTATCACCCGATGAACATGTAGGGATGGATTCGTGCTGGGTATGTCGGATGATGCGAAGATCAAACCTGTGAAAGGCTCTTAGACGAGAAAGCGCTGTCCTGGGCGAATTTTATGGATAATACTTTTGTTGATTATGAGGCGTTTGGTGGTAGATTCTTTTATGTGTTTGTCGATTTTTTGTTTGTCTGTTGTCGATGTATTATGCTCGCAGTAAAAGGTCGTAACAACGTGATAAAATTGTCTCTGATAGTGCTGTTAAAAGAATTACTGTTTGTTGCGCGTATGCAGAGTCTTGGGAGAGACGGCTGGATATTTTTAGCAACTAAGTTTCATACATGAGATTGCAGGTTCGAGTGCTGTTGCCCACGTCTCTTCCCGCACACGTCGCATTAGATCTGAAACAATTCTGCTATTTCAATACTTCCAAAAATACTAATAAAGGCCGTGACGCTCACCTTTGTTCTCATGAAATAATGACGGTTTATTGCGCCTCTTGTACAATTCTCCACGTAACATCAAAAGAAGCGAATAGAAAACTCTAGTTACCCTTGGTTACGAGTAAACCACAGAGAGAGTAATATTCCGAGTCAACGATATAATTATCATAGAGTCTCTCAGATAACGTCTTCGCCACTTAGCTTTCTCACAGTCGATTCATTACATTACATATTTATTACACTACAGTTTGGAGCAGCGTTCTTGAGGAAATTATGGAGCGAGGGCAGACAAACCCGACTACAAACGAATTCTTGAATAGTCCGACTTGTCGAAGTTGAGATTTATCGTTGCGGGAATATTGCATGCGGGGAGCGGCAAAAGCAGTTCTCGTAAGCAAGCCGTTGGGTGACTTAACAGAGATAACTGCTCTTCACAGGAAGTTATCACAATACTTACAATGGGATTTTGTTCACAGTCTGACACAATCCATCAATGAGTTTTTAGATTTTGTTGAAAAACTGGAGCACACCTAAAAGTACAAGCCGAAATAAAATTCTAATAATCGTCTGGGAGGTGTATACTAACAGGCGCCGCGTGGTGATTTTCGTGAATAGAACCAGAATAATAATAAGTTCAACAGGCAGAAGGGGATGATTTTCAAACAGGAAACTTCCATGATGGTAACATGCGAAACCACGAAACAGGGAAGAGATTTGAGGGGACGAATCACCACGGACCTTAAATTCCGAAGATAAATTTAAAAAACTACATACTGCCACACCTCAGGTCCGAGAATGCGTCTGGCTGGGCGCGAAAAAAGATACGAGGCCACGCGAATCAACGGCGGCATGAGAGAATGGGAAACGGGGCTCCATTCATGTAGCTGAATTTAAATAAAAGCATAAATAAAGAGTGGGATATGGGAAAGCAATACAGAAGAAAAGGAGGAAGGGTTATATGTAACAAGTTGATTTACGTAGATGATATGGGGCTAAATAATCTATTTCATATAAAATAGGAAAGAGAAATAACGTAGAAAAGACAGGAGAGCCAATATCAGAATCAACGATAGAACCAGCCTTGGAGGATAGTGAATTTGTAGAGAAGCCCGAGGAAACATAGGTTTATGGCAGTAATTCGATGTAAAATTTTTTGTTTATTAATGGACGCAATTACATGTTTATGACACAGTCATAACAATGACCATCTTCAGATTCTAAAGGCGGCATACAACGCATGAACCTGTGTTCAGTGTATGCCGCCTGGTCATTGTATGGCCGAAACAGGTTATGACTGTGTCATAAACATGTGATTGCGTCCATAAATAAACAAAAAAAATTTGAAGAGAATCAATCACGCACTCCATCGTTTTTTCCAAATTCGATGTAAGTAGGGGATGTTAATGTAAACGTTCGTATCTGTGAAGGTGACGTTGCCATCGATTCGTCATCTGTAGATCGATGCACTAATGTAACGGCGGCAGTTACATATGGAGATGTTGATAGTGATTTTTATTATGAAAACCTTACCTAAATGAAGATAACCTACGGTAATTGATAAGGATGAGGATCTAATGGATGTGTGGTGGTAAATGACGAAATGGAGTTGCTTGCACCGAGGAACCGTAAATTTTGAGTCAGGTACATTAAAGTTAATGGTGATTATTTAGTTAAAGATTGGAGATCGTATGACATAGAGACAAAAATCTTGTTACCTCATTCCTGGAAGCGCGGTAAATTCAAAGTAGCGAGAGGGCTGGAAGAGTGCGGAGACAAATTAGGTGCTGAGGAGACTCACTGTGAATTATGTAATGATGATTACGAGATAGAAGAACTGTCGGGAGTAAATAGGTGTAATAATAACGATGTGGAGAACAATATTCGTGCTGTTTTCATCCATGATGAGAAGGAAACCGAAGAGATTGGTGACGAGGTGAGTGATGAATGGAGGGAGAAAAGTTTGAATAATTATACGATAGAGGAGTGGCGATTCCGTAGCCAAACAAATAGGGAGTGTAAATTAATGTGAGAAACTGAAAGAGGCGAAATTATAAAGGTGTTGGACAGGAGGAAATACGAACCAGGAGCTAGTTATTTCACTGAGGAATTACGAGTAGGAAACAGTGGTATTAATGACTGGGCGGAAGGAATTGTGTGTGTGTGTGTGTTAAACGCAGCAGAGAAGGGAAGAGGCCCTGAAAATGATTTGTTGTGGCAAAAGTGCTTAAAAAAGGAAGTACTGGAGGTATACAGCGTATAGAAGTGGGTCAAAAAATTATCAGCTGGTTTAGAGTCAGGGAGCATCGTGTCAGCGGCAGCGGAAAGTCTTGTAGAGGACATCAAGAGCGAGAAACTGACAATTTTTTCAGTGACGAGAGTGAAAATCAAATCGGTACAGCTGGATTCAGCAAGCAAGGGAAACACGAGATGCTTTTAAAATTTAGTTGTAGTAATTATAAGTTTAACAAGAGACGCTTCCTTGTAAGCACAGATTTTCTTTTTAAATATAAGGCGTCACTAAATTGCGAGAAAAAACGTTTCGAGTTGTTTTGCAGGATAAAAGGCACAGAGAAAGTCTTAAGAATATGCTCACCGGTACCAAGGAGTTACGCACCCGGAAATAATGGACAGCTGGTGTGAAGCAGGACCTATGACTGAACGAATTAGAGTTATGATGGAACCGATATAAAGTGTCACTAGTGAGGAGAAAGACGAGCTTTACAAGTTATTGGCAGTATGAGGATGTGAGGGCGGAGCTGAACTAGATGCTGGAATGGGGTGTAATAACACAATGTAAGATAACTATTGCAGTCGGATAGCAATAAGGTAAAAAAGGTCAATTCCATGAGGACAGTGTTTGGCGAGCGGAAATTAAACAAAGTGAAAGTCAGAGAACATAATCAGCTAGGTAACACGGATAAATTGATGCAGAACTTCGTGAATGTTAAGCTAATGTCAAGTGCAGACTTAACATCGCGGTTCTGAGAGGTCGCATTGGCTGAAGAAAGTATGTAATGTACCACGTTCCTATTTGACGGACGCAGCTATTGGTTTAAGATGGTACCTTTCAGACTCATCATATCTGTGGCAGTATTTGAGAGGGCGTTATATCACGTGCTGGGTGCAGAATTGATAAGCAAACTGGCAGTGTACGTTGATGACGTACTGACTGCAATGAAGATACAATTCTTGGGGTGTAAATTGACATCGGAAGGGATCCTACCAAGTTGTGAGAAACATAGGCCGATCGCTGTGTGCAAGTGACCAACTTGCAAAAAGCAGCTTAAGTCATATTTAGGACTATAATGATTCTGTAGGAAGTTCTTGGGGGATGGGAGCCTATGCAGGCTGTTGAAAAAGAACTTGACGTAGAAGTAGAGTGAAGAGAGTGAGAGAGAATTTACGAGAATAACAGACAAACTGAGCAACAGTAAAATGTTGTTCCACCCTAACATGATGTTACCATTTTATCTATCGACAGTAGCTTAGACTATGAAAGTGGTGCCGGCCGCGGTGGCCGAGAGGTTCTACGTGCTTCAGTCTGGAACCGTGCAACTGCTACGGTCGCAGGTTCGAATCCTGCCTTGGGCATGGATGTGTGTGATGTCATTAGATAAGTTAGTTTTAAGTGGTTCTAAGTTCTAGGGGACTGATGACATCAGATGTTAAGTCTCATAGTGCTCAGAGCCACTTGAACCGCTAGTGGATATGAGGCCTTCCCCGAGAAAATGGTGAATGGCATACTAAAGCATGAAAGCGTGGGCTTTGCCAGACGTAGACTAAAGAGTATAAGAGAGGCTGTAGTATTTCAGAGAAACAGTTGCTCGCTACAGTGTATGATCTCACGTCAGAAACCTTTTCACATGAATCACCCGAGTACAAATGACAGCTCCGTTAACGCACTACCATTTTACACCTTGTGTACGCTATACTGTCACCATCTGTATATGCGCATATCGCTGTCCCATGACTTTTTTCACTTCAGTGCTTTTCAGAGGGGTAGAAGGGTAAAAGGACATAGGAGCTGTATACAAAGATATGAGGCGCATGTATCAAGGGAGATAAAACGTATCATGTGTTAAAAATCGTAAATAGATGTAAGTGTATTTCGTGTATAATAAGATTTTGAGGGATGATATGAAAATTCTCTTATCTTCAAATGTGCATTAAGGGTAGAATTTAAGAAGGGTATGAATGTCCATTGACTGACGCGTGGAGTTCAGGTTAGGTGTAAATGATTTAAATTGCAATCTACGAGTATTACGGGATATGTATTAGTCAGATAGGTTTTACTTTTACATAGCGCGTTGTACAGGGAAAGACAGACAAAATTTGGAAATATTAATACTTGTGGGTAAAGGTAATTTAGTGTAATATTTTGGAGGGGAACAATGTGATACACTTATAGAACTTACTGGACGGTTATTTATCAACAGTTGCAAAGTGAAAGTGAAATTGAGTAAATGAAGCTGAGCTAAATTATAATTTAATTTGAGAGTTAAAATATGAATAAAATTAATTTAAAAGCAAGTCGTGCTAGTCGGAGAAATTCGTTTAGCACACACAACCGGTTATCGTAAGTGAACATGGGACGAGCGTTCATCGATTTATCGATGATTGGGGGTCTGCTTTGTCTGAATATTATATCTATCTCGCACTGCTATTCAGTTCATTTTTATTAGTATACCACTAGTGAGGGCGTTCAGTGCCTAACCCATTGCGATTCGTTGTTGTGTATCAATACGGTTAACTATAGCAACGTTGTGTATTGATAGCAAACTCGCTCTCCAATCCTGGCGAATGCAGATTAAGACTGAGGTGGGCGCAGTATGGCAATGCTGGAAACAGAACGAGCAACATTAGTCCGAGATGACAGATGACCCAGTAAATGACCCAATAAATCTACGCCAATCGATCACTAAAGTGTGGCGAATGCAAGTGAAGCTACTGTGCTGCGGAAGGTTAAAGTGTCGTACAGGTTTAAGACTGAAAATTTTTTGCAAAGTTAGATAAACTCAGTCAGTTATGCTGTTGAAATAAGTTTTGCTAAAAATAGATGCCACGGCCTCAAGTACTTGAAAGATAAATACTATGAAAAGTCTTGACATTTAATTAGTATATCAAAGTTAGCATAAAAATTAAATTATAAGTTATGTTCACTACATTTCACAAAATTTCATGCTGGTCACACACCACTACAGAGTTACTATACTACTGATGCGACGCTAATTCACATTGTATTTAGTTGCAAGTTATTTATTGGTGCTCCTTCATGTGACTGTTACCAAGTTAAAAGCCAGATTAAGTGGAGGTAATGTTACGTACCACGTATGCTGGAGGAGGTCTAGCCAGCTAAATTAAGATCTTAAAATCTTGATAGCACTGAAGTATTTTCAGCTACGTCGGAGACAGTCCAGGCCAGCTTGGCGACGCAGGGTACTTTTTCGGCTCCTTATTTTGTGAAAATCAGCACCTATTTCTTTCATGCACCATTTCTTTTGTATAAATTTTACAGTTTTGTAGTTTACCGCAGTTAACGCAGAATACTTTCTAAATAATTTTCAAGTATTTTGAACAATTTAGCACCTACTGATGTTTATAGAAAACAATAATTAAAAAAAACTGATGATCTAGAATGCTTCGTCAGCTTCAAGTACCATTTAATACAAAAATATACATGTGAGGAAGACCAAATTTTTACCAGATATATTTGCCATATTAGCTGAGACACTAGACCTGTTTAATTTCTCACATTAAATCTATCAGCCAAAATAAAAAATATTAAATATTACATTTTAGTTTTTAGAATTTTAGTCCTAATTAAAAATTTAATTTCTATATGATTTAGTTGAACTGACAATAAAGTTTAGATCTACTAGATAGGTGTGGACAATTGCAAGCTGCAGAAACGAATTAGAGCAACACTTTATAAACTTATACCTAAATTCTGAAAAGTGCAACTTGCGATAAATTGTGCATTATGGTTTGAGTCACTTTAAAATTTGCCTCAGAACATTACTGAAGCATAGACTTCACTCTGCTGCAGCTATTCATCTTGAAGGTTCCTCCTGGCTTTCTTTTTTAGTACTTATTGCCTCATTGGCGAATGTATACTAATTATTTTTGTGTCCACACGCTTCGGTAAAAAAAGCTATGAAAATCATTGGGTTGCATAGCACTTCTAGGGAGATAAACCCATTTTGTATAAATGAATGTACAATTGCTCAAAAGAAATTACATCTGTCTAGCAGTAGAATTTTACATTTATCATTATTGGTAAACTTCTGGAGGAGAGGAAGGGGGGATTGTGATATAATTTCATAATCAGTCATTGATTATCGAAGCATTTTCTTTGATAAAGGATGTGGTGAAATGTAAATAACGTGATGGTGTAAACTGCCTGAAAGTAACTGAATGACTAACTAGTAGGAAGGGTTTAGGATCCACTACAAACAGCATCGCTGTTCTCTCAAAGATTATAATTCCGTCGTTGGTATTTCTTACAGTATGTGTTATAGTGTCTAACGAATCGGTTGAGACATTGCGACTGACACCTGTGTCTGATTCCGTCTAAAGTCTTCACGTATCCAAGGTGACCAGATGTTGGAGTGTCGTGAAAATAATTCAGTATAACTGGCCGTAAATGGGAGGGAAAGACGAGCAAGAATTTTTGAGCGATTGGATCATAGTTCCTCTTAATTAACTGGAATTCTCTTTCGCTCTTTTGAACTTCTTCAAGGCTTCTTTGGTTTTCATTAGTGTCGGATCTTTCCTCTGTTCAGTTCCAATGCCATTTAATGCAGAGGTGACTAAGATGTCATCAACGCTGATGCACATCTTCATGTTTTTGCGGGGCAACGACGGCTCCATTAAATTTCAGGTGCGCATCCGTGTAATTTCCGCTTTTTCTTCTAATATTTCGGCTTTATATCGTTCAGCTATCTTCAGAGTGAGCCAGAAAGGGTGATGCTCCAGCATTTGCTCCATCCTCTTCAACTCGCAGTCCGCAGCACTGCACATTGTGGCCACGCATAAACAAGCGCCAAAGACGTTGATCGGCGACAAATAAAGTGCAACTTGCATGAATGAGATCTGTGGATGCGCGGTCAATCTACGCTGGCAAAGCGCTCCTTTTCGGTTGTAGAGTAGTTCATTTTGGAGTTGGAAAGTACTCTGGAAGCATAATCTATCACCTTTTTAATATCGTCCTGAACTGTGCTAGCTAGCATCGAAGGTCTGTCTCGGCATTCTCGTCATGCAATACTAGGGCTAAATAATACGTTAGCGCCTCCTTAAGGACAAGATCTGTCTTGCACCTCGTTCTGGGAAAATTTGGCGTCTCCTTGTAGTAGATGTTGCAAGGATACAATCCGTAGTAAAGAAGTCCTTTATTAAACGCCAGCAGGAATAGTGCATTCCGAGCAAACGTCTCATACTACAAATGTGCCGAGGATTGCTCTTATTTTCTCGGGTCGGTACGGACTAAATCGGCATTCTCTAGGTGCCCCAATACTTTTATTTCTTGGGTGGCAGAAAGGAACATCTTCGTTTTCTGGCAGAGACCTGCTGTTTGAATACACTTCAACACGGCTTACATGTAATTCAAAAGTCTTAGAGAAGAGAGACGTCGTCCAATTCTGGTATTACAGCTCGTTGTGTATAATACGGGGTGTTCAAAAAGCCTCTCCGCAGTGCATTTGGTTGTTAGCCACGAGTGCCGTATGATTGTTCGCCTGCCTAGATCACTTCCCTTCAAGTGGACTCTCCCAGCATTTCACTGTTTCGTTTATCTCAGCCAGCGTCAGTAGTATCGTTGGTGTGTGTCGTTACGTGTTGGCGTGAACGTTTAAGTTTAGTTCCTTTGTTTGTTACGTTTTTGTCAGTGTTAAAATGCTAACCATTGAAGAACGTGTGTTTCTAATCGAACAAGTGTTCAAAGCTGATGGTAAATACACAGTTTCAGTTCGTCAAACATTTCATTCAATTTTCCCGGAGACAACAGCCCCACATCGCGATACTGTGCGAAATTTGATTAACAAATTTCGAAGTACGGGTTCAGTGACAGATGCACCGAGAAGTGTTCGTCCTGCGTTTTGTCTGGGGATACACTACTCGATATTTACTATAAGATGTCCATGAGTCGGAACAAGTCAGTAAGAAAACTCGCCCACGAAATCGATATTAGTGTCGGAAAGGCCCACACAGTCGTAAGTAAAAAATGAGAACTTTCCCCATACAAAGTGACAGTCGTGCAAGAACTGAAAAATACTGATCTTGGAAAGAGACTGCATCATTGTCGATGATTCAAAATTTTCGTTCATAAAAATGGAAGGGATTTTCTTAATGAAACGTTTTTCACTGATGAGGCGTTGTTTCATTTATCCGGATACATGAACTCGCAAAACTCTCGTATGTGGAGTACTGCAAATCCATTGTGTATTCATGAGGAACCACTTCATCCTGTGAAAACAGGAGTTCGGATTGCAATTTCTACACGTCGGATTGTGGGACCCATATTTTTCAACGAAACAATAAACGCACAACGATACTGCAGTGATGTTCTGTACACATCCATAAGAGAACTTGTGTTAAATGAAATGTTGAACGGTTATTTTCAACAAGATGGTGCAACACCGCATACAGCTCGCGTTTCAATGTCAATGCTTGCTGATGTTTTTAGTGATCGCATAATTTCACAGGGACTTCGGCCTCCACGATCGCCTGTCCTAACAGCACCTGACTTTTTCTTCTGGGGTGCAGCGAAAGCAACTGTCTATAAAAACCGTCCAAAATCCATGAACTGAAAACTGCAATATCCACTTTCACTGCTTCTGTTACAGAAGAAATGTTACAGCTTGTGTTTGGAAACATGATTAGCAGAATTGAATTGTGTATTCACCAATAGGGGAGTCATTTTCAACGCTCAATGTGAAAATTTGTAAGTAAAAATGAATATTCAATAAATTAATAACTTTTTTTTCACCGAGTTTCATTTCGGTTCATTCACTGCGGCATACGGCACGCGCGGCTAACAATCATACGGCACTGCGGAGAGACTTTTTGAACCCCCGTACATTCGAAGGTGGCTGGAGCGTTACACACATCAAACGGCAAGGCTTTAAGCCCTTAGAGTCCGTTGGGAGCTATGAAGGCCGCCTTTTGCCGGTCAGCCTCGTCACCTCGATCAGTCAGTAGCACGCCTGCATGTTCATACTTGAGAAATACGTTACTCCTTTGAAGCAGTCGGTGGTGTCATCAATGAGCGGCAATGAAAAAACATCTTGCCCCGAGATTAGTCGTCGATAGTCGACTTAGAGATGCCTTCTTTTTAACAAGGGCCACAGGGGAAGATCCTTTGAAGGTTGCAGCGTCTTTTCCACTTCTTCCTAGATGACCTGTCTTACAGGTGGCGACACCATATATGAGCGATGGCTGATTGGTTATTGATCACCGGAGTTGATATAGTGTTTTACCATGGCCGCTTGGTCTGCCATTTTACAGATTTGAAAGCACCCGAAAACTGACTCAGAATGGCTAGCACTCACGATAGTAGCTTCCTCCACTGCGTTGTCTGTGGTGATAGCAGAGAACGATTCTTCGTTGATGGCACTTATCTGCCCTTCCTGGACTGGTTTAGCTGTCCCTTCAAGCATACCTTTAGGGATGAGCTGTGGCTGGTCGTGATAGTTAGTGATCCAAAGATGTCCTTGACCAGCCAGTATGCTTTTGATCGTCGCCGGTATGTAGACTCAGTGCGAGTACCTTATTGGGAGGGTCTGTATGCCTGCATGGTGCCACTCTATTGGTCGACGTCAGGGCCAACGTCTTACTGCATCAATAACCTCCCCATCATAATCGTACTGCTGCCCGCGTAGTGCACCCTTCATTGGGCCAAACAATTGAAAGGCGTGAGATGCGAGCTCTAGAGTGGGTCAAGAAGAAGGGTCCAGCTGTTTTACGTGAGCTCCTCTAGTGTGCATTGACTTTTGTGGTGCTTTGCGTTGTGATGGAGACGTTCGTTTGCATTTTTATGAAGTTGTTTGTTCATTTTCCGGAGAGTAGCACAGTACACTTCAGAGTCGATAGTTGCACCATTCGAGAGCACATTAAACAGAATAACTCCTTGAGAGAGCCAGAAGATTACCGTCCTGCCTTTACCGGCTGAAGGTGCGGCATTGAACTTTTTCTTCGGCGGAGAGTGGTGTGGTGCCACTCCATGGATTGCCAGTTTGTTTCCGGATCGAAGTGAAGAACCCGTCTTTCATCACTGTGGCAATGTTTGACAAAAACTGTCACGATCAGCCTCGTAACGGGCTAGCAATTCCCCACAGATGATCCTGCGTTGCTCGTTATGGTATTCTGTTAGGCTGCGAGGAACTCAGCTTTCATACAGCCTTGAGTACCCCAGCTAGTGGACTAGTGTGTCAGCACTACCAAGAAAGACGTCCACTTGCACAACGTACTGTTCGATTGTGATTTGTCGATCATCTCGAATGAGAGTGACAGGATGTTCCGACACTGCAGGAGTCACAGCTTCGTGTGGCCGGTCAGCACGCGAGAGATCGGCCAGGTTTGCGCTTCATTGTTGCGATGAGGACAGACTTCTCTCCCGACGACTCACCGCACCCGCACTTTCGTTCACTGCCAGGTCTCCGTAGACATTTTGCAAGCGCCTATGAATATCTACGATGCTCTGGTTTTCCACCAAAAGAAACCCAGCGACAGCTCTCTGCTTATACTGCACCTCGGTTACAGTCGCCATTTTGAAAGTTACACATAGCGCCGCCACGTACTGGGACTTCCTGAAACTATAGGAGCTGAAGCGGGAATATTCCACGACGTCGCGGAACAAATTGTACATTTTTTCAGCCGAAATTGACGGAGAAGAGGAAATGTGTTGCATTGCTTATTGTACGCCCCTCTTAAATGCCCTGTTGACATACCACCTAAAGAAGTAGGAAACACAGCACGATAACATTTAAATTGGCGTATCGGTCTGACTGGAGCCGCGTGGCTCCACGTGGAAGTTCCGGGCGGCAGTCACCTACGCAGGTGGAGCAGCCGCGACACGCGCCCCGCTTAACTCGAGGGCGCCGCATACGACTTGCAAACCCGCTAATTCGAGATGCACGCTCCTCCACGTGCCGCGGACTCACGCGGCCGGACAGAGGAGGACAGGTGTGTGCGGACGCAGCTAGCTGGGCGTGCTCCTAGATTCCTCTACCAAATAGAGGGCAGCTGCTGTAGACCAAGCACTGGAGGTCGTGCTACTCTTGATTCATAACGTGGGGAATACAATGCTGGGCATGAAAGTGGCACCATGATCGCAGCGTGCAATACACGTCAATTTCACTCGAAGCTTTCTGCATGTGCACATATGCAAATGACCAGTATTTCAGGGTAATTACACTACTGGCCATTAAAATTGCTACACCACGAAGATGACGTGCTACAGACGCGAAATTTAACCGACAGGAAGAAGATGCTGTGATATGCAAATGATTAGCTTTTCAGAGCGTTCACACAAGGTTTGCGCCGGTGGCGACACCTACAAAGTGCTGACATGAGGAAAGTTTCCAACCGATTTCTCATACAAGAAACAGCAGTTGACCGGCGTTGCCTGGTGAAATGTTGTTGTGATGCCTCGTGTAAGGAGGAGAAATGCGTACCATCACGTTTCCGACTTTGATCAAGGTCGGATTGTAGCCCATCGCGTTTGCGGTTTGTCGTATCGCGACATTGCTGCTCGCGTTGGTCGAAATCCAATGACTGTTAGCAGAATATGGAATCGGTGGGTTCAGGACGGTAATACGGAACGCCGTGCTGGATCCCAACGGTTTCGTATCACTAGCAGTCGAGATAACAGGCATCTTATCCGCATGGCTGTAACGGATCGTGCAGCCACGTCTCGATCCCTGAGTCAACAGATGGGGACGTCTGGAAGACAACAACCATCTGCACGAACAGTTCGACGACGTTTGCAGCAGCATGCAGTATCAGCTCGGAGACCATGGCTGCGGTTACCCTTGACGCTCCATCACAGACAGGAGCGCGTGCGATGGTGTACTCAACGACGAAGCCGGGTGCACGAATGGGAAAACGTCATTTTTCCGGATGAATCCAGGTTCTGTTTACAGCATCGTGATGGTCGCATCCGTGTTTGGCGACATCGCGGTGAACGCACATTGGAAGCGTGTATTCGTCATCACCAAACTGGCATATCACCAGGCATGGTATGGGGTGACATTGGTTACACGTCTCGGTTACCTCTTGTTCGCATTGACAGCACGTTGAACAGTGGACGTTACATTTCAGATGTGTTACGACCCGTGGCTCTACCCTTCATTCGATCCCTGTGAAACCCTACATTTCAGCAGGATAATGCACGACCGCATGTTTCAGGTCCTGTACGGGCCTTTCTAGATACAGAAAATGTTCGGCTGCTGCCCTGGCCAGCACATTCTCCAGATCTCTCACCAACTGAAAACGTTTGGCCAACGGTGGCCGAGCAACTGGCTCGTCACAATACGCCAGTCACTACTCTTGATGAACTGTGGTATCGTGTTGAAGCTGCATGGGCAACTGTACCTGTAAACGCCATCCAAGCTCTGTTTGACTCAATACCAGGCGTATCAAGGCCGTTATTACGGCCAGAGGTGGTTGTTCTGGGCCCTGATTTCTCAGGATCTATGCACCCAAATTGCGTGAAAATGTAATCACATGTCAGTTCTAGTATAATATATTTTTCCAATGAATACCCGTTTATCATCTGCATTTCATCTTGGTGTAGCAATTTTAATGGCATGTAGTGTATGTAGCTGTAAAGCCATCTACAATTCGTATATAAAGAAATGTGACACAGCCGGTTTATCAATCAGTAATCGCATTTGAATGCATTTTTCTGTGAGATCACTTTATGCCGCCCCTAACAAGAATAAACGTCCACCAGCGACAGAACCGTGCCCTGCCGGGACTGCACTTTATCGATTTTGTTACTAGCATTTACCCGGCTGCCACTACTGTCGTGTGAATATGAAGTAGATGGTTTCAGGAGGGCCACACGTAACGTCATGTGGGAATACAACAGCCCCACGCGATAGGCTCACGCGATAGGCTCCCGAGGGGATACGAATACCGTTCCTGTTATATGAGTCAGAAAGAACAGACACCACAAATATGACAGTCATATCTAAGCCTGTCGTGGTTATCTTCAGTGTGGATAGTGCTTGGATAGGTGATGCTGTTACAGCGACCCCCACGTAAATCTGGCAATCTTGTTTTGAGTGCCAGCCCAACACAAATTTTCATTTGTTTTCATTTGTCGTCATTGCCTCGTTATGCCGGATCATACTGCCCCGTCAGATTTTCCAGGGAATGGATTGTTTGCAGCGATACAAGTATCCACAAAGAGAGTGCAGTGATGTCTGAAGTACCGTAACCGTCAGCACAGTGACCAATACGGCCCTGCACGTGAAGTGTGGTATGGGACGCCATACAATACCATCACGTCTGGTCTGCTAGCTGTTAAATTGAGAGCAGCGATTACATTACGTGTTAAGGTCCTCCTGGCATTGTCTTTCAATGAGATAACGCAAGACCCCACGTTGCCCGTGCTGTCTTAATCTCTCTCGATTCACAGTGTGTGCAACCGTCACACTGGCCAGCAAGTTCTCCAGATCTCTCATCCACTGACGTCACCAGTTGTCTGGAAACTCCCATGTCACCATTGCCAACCTCTACGATCTATCTTTCATAGTTCTGAAGCAGTTTAGAATGAGACGCAGTATCTACCATCATGATTAGTTAGCACCCTGAATTCTGGGTAATGGGTAATCACGTGCAAATTTGATCTTATATTGTCCATACTGCACTGCATGCGCACAGTGAGCGAAATTTCCTAATCTGCTGTCCTTTCTGGTGTCGTAATTTGAACAGCCAGCAGTGTAGTACAGGAAATTTGAAATAAAAGTCCCACAATATCTTGCTGAATTTGTAACCATGAACATAAATTTCATACGAAATGTATTACTGGCTAAATCGCTCAAGTTACACACACACACACACACACACACACACACACACACACACACTACCAATGTAACATCGTAGTAATAAATAAATTGTTTGATTATATATCAATTCTGCCACTACCCTGATTACTTACACGTATACAAAATCTTCACTTGCAAACTTAAAAAAAAGAAAAGGATCTTTGACCACTTACGTGTAAGGGGCGTTCAAAAAGAAACGAGCCCGAGACATAATAGCAGAAACCAGTGCCTGTATGTTAAAAGTATTCACCCTGGCTGTTGAGACACTTGTCCCACTGCAACACAAGGCTGTGAATGACTGTCTTATAAAGTTCCCGGGGCTGCGATGTTAATCAGTTCGCCAAGTGAGCAAATCAAAACGACCAGGCAATCCCTCCCGTGGGGCCATTCTGCTCCACGACAATCCAAAGCCTCATAAGGGCAACAACCTCGCGGCACTCCTGCAGAAATTGAAATCGGAGATTCTCGGCCACCCTCCATAAAGTCCGGACCTCTCTCCCTGTGATTACTCCATTTTTGATCCCCTTAAAATGGCTTTGAGGGGATAACGATTAACCTCGGACGACGACATACAGCTGAACGTGCGGAACTGGTAAACATCGCAGATCCTGGATTTTTATAGACAGCCATTCAACGCCTTCTGTCACTGTGGAACAAGTGTCTCAACAGCCAGAGTCAATACTTGTAATAGACAGGTACTGGTTTCTGTAATTATGCCTCCGGCTCGTTTCTTTTTGAACGCCCCTTATATTTAAACTTACATTTCTTTTCATATACGCAACCAATTATCTTCACAATGCATTGAAACTTGCTCCGACATAGTATTTTGTTTTTCTTTATGATCTTTGCAGCCTTTTAGATTCACGACGCCATCTTTGAGCCCTCAGTGATGGTGTATATGTAACACGACAGGAGAAAGTCTGTGACCACTGGAGGTAATTTTACTTTATTTATTTTACTTTCACGCGTACATTTTCTTTCATTCTTTCAATCAGAGACCTCCACAAAATTGCGACCCATGTATTGAAATAATAGTTTTGTTTTCCTCTACTCGACAGAGCCACAGTTCACTCCAAAGTCGTAACACAATATATACATGCCATTTTAATCAACATAAATACACCTCATGGAGGTTTAAACCTACGTAACGCATTGCAGAAATAAATAAACAGCGGCGAGTAACACTAAACTTGTTGTTTCATTCGAAAATTCAGAATGCTAAATGGTTGTATCAACTGTGGTAGTCAGAAATATAGAGGTAGAACTAAGAAGTAAAATCAATGACTGATTATAATACAACACGAGCTAAATATTTCTGAATGAGAAAGAAAAGATTCTGTTTTGTCCTTAACGCGATGATCTTAAATTATGTTATTATTTGAGGAAAACTGACGTGGATTAATAAGTTGGAAAGTAATCAGGATAATTGAACTTCTGTAGCTTCTGTTTTTCCTTTGACCTCTTATATGTCTTTAAGAGCATCCACTGAATCTTAAATTGCATATTAACAGTGTGTATTACTAGCTTTGGCCTACGAAAACCACATACGTCCGTATAAAACAAAAAAAAATTAAAAACTTTTTCTCAGCGAGTGATGAAGAGGTAAATGTTGGGAATTTCTGGAAGAGACAGGAAATACAAATGATCCAGAAACAGACCAGAGTGAAAGATGTAATTATAACAATAACGAAAATGAAGTGGAGGTGGGATGACAGCTGCCAGGCTAGTGAATAATTAGTGGACAGGATAATTGTTGCTGGGGTGCAAGGAATAAGTAAAGACCGTGACGTTTACCTTACGGAAGGCGGTCAGATAACAGTGAAACTTATGCAGGTGCAGTGAGAGTGCGTAACGCTGAAAGATTAGAGGAGGCCTTAAAATACACCAGTGAATGCCAAATGTTGGTGGCGGTGATGATGAAACATCGCTAATTAAAGAAAGGTGCAATTGAAGATAATATTACTCTAAAAGACCCATACAATTTATGAAATAGAGAAGTACATACAAAGCTTGAGTGTACGACACCTAGCTTTATTCCTACAGTGCTCTGCAGTAAATAAAATGTAGGCAGATAGTTTCTCATTGGCTAAAGCTGATTACACACAAAGCCAATACTTTTAACCCCAAAATCCGCCAAATTTTGAAATTTCAGTAATTACAGTGGAAGTAGGCCTACTAACTTCCATTCAGAGAGGAGAGGGTCCCCATATAAATCAACAAAAAGAGGTATTTACAGAGGTTGGTAATGCAGGATAATTCTGTGTTAACTTCAGCTGACGTATAACAAATACGTTAAAGACAAAAAAACTGCGCATGACGAAGCAATTATCCGAATTATCTAATCACTGTTACGTACGTACTTTATTTTGTCTAGTCTTAATTATCGTTCTGTGGCAGGTAATTTACTCACTTGTGTCAACAGTTCAATTAATATTTCCTCTCGTTTAGGAAGAAGGGCACCACCACCTGAGAGTCTTAAGGCATCTACTGTTCGCCTTGTATATTTATTCTTTACCTTCACTTATAACCACTTTACAAGTTGCAGATGTAAATCTATACCTTAGTCTTACCTTTTTCCGACTAATTTATTGCCTTTTACATTAAGAGTTTATCCAACTTAACAAAAGAATATTTAGCACACATCTCCTATGGTTCCCTGACTTCGTATGCGTATTCTGTGTTCTGTTTGTCATTCTCGTGTACGGAGAACAGTGTTGTCCTACGCTCCTTGCATAAACAGCAACTGAATCAGGAAATGGAAATTCGAAGCATATACCTTGTAAATAAATTATGATAGTGCTATAATGCAGAATTTGTTCTGAATATTATTTTCCTTGACACGCTATGGACACCCAGTAATTGAAAGGTAGGTCCTCATCTTTTCAGTATTTTCAATTCCGCATTGTTCTGTATTAGATAGAAGTCTCATTACCAGACCATTCAACTGTGGCACTGCAACTAGTTCCAAAATCTATGTCATTACACACATCCGGGTTCAATTAAGATCGGAGGTGGATTCGTTGTAGACAGTGGACTGACCTGTTTGCTATGGCCACGTATTCCTGTTGTCCTTGGTGTCAGCTTCAAACATCGTGTCTAAATTAAGTTTGTTTCATTTGTTTCAACAGTTAAACTTAAGGTCGGTGACAAGCTACAGTGTAGTTTTTATCGTCCACTACAGATTACCTGTAAGACATGCAAAATAGCCGGCCGCGGGGGCAGAGAGGTTCTAGGCGCTTCAGTCCGGAACCGCGCGACTGCTACGGTTGCAGGTTCGAACCCTGCCTCGGGCATGGATGTTAGGTTTAAGTAGTTCTAAGTTCTATGGGACTGATGACCTCGGATGTTAAGTCCCATAGTGCTCAGAGCCAAAATATCGTAAGCTACAGCATTTTTGTTATTTGCGAAGTCCACGTTTTTATGACTTTTGTGCACCAACAGACACGTGTTACTGTGACATTAGAAGAATCTCAGTTAGGGCAAATGTGAAGATACCGGGATATATACGAAGGGAGATATAAAAAAAAGAACTGATACTACAGTTCCTTCCGCTGTTACTTGTCATCGCAGTCAGTGGGCAGAATGCTGACAACTTACGTTTCCTGAGCACTTTTCACGCCCGTAAGCTCTCTCAACAGCGAGTCCACACGAAGACTCTCTGAATCTCACACGGCCATTGCAGTTCACACCAGGGATATTTATAGCCCTTTCACTTGAAATGTAGCAGGGGGCAATCATTCCATTTGCTACCATTCTACTCGTTAGATAATATTTTTCTTATCTTTTATAGTTCTCTGATAGGTAACATGTCACATCTACCTAGAATGTCGAAATTGTTATTTAGGCCATATTCCATTAAAATTAATTATTCAATAATTCACTAAAGCTATACGATTCAAATGGTCCATTTAGTACTACAGGAAACCTTTTCTGTCAAGACAAATAGGTAACTGAACGTATTCCCATGTCGTATGATGGCAAAAATGCTGTGAGTTAAAACTGTATTTATATAGAGTCTTCGTTCATTCGAAAGCTCTAATTTTCCTCTTTAGAGTAATTAGTTTACTTTATCTAAAATCTGATTTCATAAATTATTTATGCGTTAGTCCTTACACACCTCCACCATACGGTACGTCTGGAGTTGGTGGTTAGCAGTAACACGATCAACATCTCTTTCTACGGATTCATCGCTTAGCGGAAAAGTTCGCGATTAAGGTTCGCTGACATGTAAATTTCGAAATGTAACTGTCTGTATTACTTAATCACGCGATCAGTATAAATATTTCATAGACCCATTTGTAGGAGCCCGGCTGCAGTACTGCGGAACTGTGTTAACAGACGATGAAGACTCGGTAATCAATTCCGAGAAATGTCTGTAATTAATCATCTTCATACACAAAGCGTTTTGGCGAAGTTTATGAGTCATAAAGACACAAGACTTCATTTTGGAAGTGAGTTCTGAACAAATTGCGATTGTCGAGTGTTATTAATGCTCCATGCTAGTATGGTCCGTGTGAAATATGATCTGAATCGATAGGAGAAGCTGATCGTTGCCAATATATATGTATGTTGACGATAAGAAATACGGAGGTAAGTTAATTTTAAATGATTAGTGTTGCATCTATTAACATTCAATTTAGTAACAGATGAAACAGGTCCGGCAACAGACTGCAAGAGTAAGGTGTTCTCGAGGAATTTCAAATAAGTCATCAACCTAGTTAGTAACATTACACACTCTGAACAACAACAGAATATTATGCAACGTCAAACAATAGTTAAGTGATACACAGTACAAGATACCTACAGTATCAGAGAACTTCAAACGCACATAATAAACCGTGATACTTCAGTATCCAGTATCTCTTGATTTCAGTTTACACATCATTACTAAATTGTGATTCAGTTCTGTGTCTGCTCCTGGGCATGCTTTACTATCGACTATCTGGTTTCGGAATCTCTGTCTCACCATTATATACTTCTGCTGTTATCTTATCGTGACTTAAATTATTTTTCAGGTATACCTCTTTCTGCTGTGATCCTTGAACAATGCATTCGCTATTACCAGCCGAAATTTATTGCAGATCTCAATATTTATCCTCTCTGATTGCTACTGCCAAGCCCATAATCTCCTGTAAATCTGTCTGCTGTTCCTTCCTCTACTACAGCATTCCAATCCCCAGCGACTATCAGACTTTAGCTCCCTTTACAAACTAAATCACACATTCTCAAAATGGCTCTGAGCACTATGGGACTTAACAGCTGTGGTCATCAGTCCCCTAGAACTTAGAACTACTTAAACCTAACTAACCTAAGGACAGAACACACATCCATGCCCGAGGCAGGATTCGAACCTGCGACCGTAGCAGTCGCGCGGTTCCGGACTGCGCGCCTAGAACCGCGAGACCACCGCGGCCGGCATCACACATTCTGTATCCTCATATACACTCCTGGAAATTGAAATAAGAACACCGTGAATTCATTGTCCCAGGAAGGGGAAACTTTATTGACACATTCCTGGGGTCAGATACATCACATGATCACACTGACAGAACCACAGGCACATAGGCAACAGAGCATGCACAATGTCCGCACTAGTACAGTGTATATCCACCTTTCGCAGCAATGCAGGCTGCTATTCTCCCATGGAGACGATCGTAGAGATGCTGGATGTAGTCCTGTGGAACGGCTTGTCATGCCATTTCCACCTGGCGCCTCAGTTGGACCAGCGTTCGTGCTGGACGTGCAGACCGCGTGAGACGACGCTTCATCCAGTCCCAAACATGCTCAATGGGGGACAGATCCGGAGATCTTGCTGGCCAGGGTAGTTGACTTACACCTTCTAGAGCACGTTGGGTGGCACGGGATACATGCGGACGTGCATTGTCCTGTTGGAACAGCAAGTTCCCTTGCCGGTCTAGGAATGGTAGAACGATGGGTTCGATGACGGTTTGGATGTACCGTGCACTATTCAGTGTCCCCTCGACGATCACCAGTGGTGTACGGCCAGTGTAGGAGATCGCTCCCCACACCATGATGCCGGGTGTTGGCCCTGTGTGCCTCGGTCGTATGCAGTCCTGATTGTGGCGCTCACCTGCACGGCGCCAAACACGCATACGACCATCATTGGCACCAAGGCAGAAGCGACTCTCATCGCTGAAGACGACACGTCTCCATTGGTCCCTCCATTCACGCCTGTCGCGACACCACTGGAGGCGGGCTGCACGATGTTGGGGCGTGAGCGGAAGACGGCCTAACGGTGTGCGGGACCGTAGCCCAGCTTCATGGAGACGGTTGCGAATGGTCCTCGCCGATACCCCAGGAGCAACAGTGTCCCTAATTTGCTGGGAAGTGGCGGTGCGGTCCCCTACGGCACTGCGTAGGATCCTACGGTCTTGGCGTGCATCCGTGCGTCGCTGCGGTCCGGTCCCAGGTCGACGGGCACGTGCACCTTCCGCCGACCACTGGCGACAACATCGATGTACTGTGGAGACCTCACGCCCCACGTGTTGAGCAATTCGGCGGTACGTCCACCCGGCCTCCCGCATGCCCCCTATACGCCCTCGCTCAAAGTCCGTCAACTGCACATACGGTTCACGTCCACGCTGTCGCGGCATGCTACCAGTGTTAAAGACTGCGATGGAGCTCCGTATGCCACGGCAAACTGGCTGACACTGACGGCGGCGGTGCACAAATGCTGCGCAGCTAGCGCCATTCGACGGCCAACACCGCGGTTCCTGGTGTGTCCGCTGTGCCGTGCGTGTGATCATTGCTTGTACAGCCCTCTCGCAGTGTCCGGAGCAAGTATGGTGGGTCTGACACACCGGTGTCAATGTGTTCTTTTTTCCATTTCCAGGAGTGTACTTTCTCTGTCTCTTCGTCTTTTGCTTGGGACGTCCGTATGTATATCTGAACCGATGTTGTCGGTGTTGGTTTGCTGTTGATTGTGATGAGGATAACCCTATCACTGAGGTGTTCACAGTAACTCACTCTCTCCCGTACTGTCTAATTCATAATGAATCCTACTCCCACTATGCCATTCTCTGCTGTAGTTGATATCGTCCTATATTCATCATACCAGAAAACATTAACAACTTTGCATTTTACTGCACTGATTCGTACCACACGGTCCAGCCACATTAATGTGGCCACTGCCTATGTTCAACTTCAATGTGTACTAACCACTCACAGACAGCAGGTAAAACCACTAGCAGTGCAGTATATGAAGCTTGCCGGGGGGATGCGGGAAAACAGTGCAGTCGTTCTCGTGATGCGGAAACGGAGCGATTTATCGGCCGTCTGAAAGTGCATGATCATCGGCTTTCGGCCAAGGGTGGAAGCATTTCCTAAATGGCTAAGTCTGTAAACTGCTCACGTGCCGCCGTAGGTGGCAAAACGTCGCTGTCCAAAATCGGCACCAAGGCAACTGTGGTGCAGCACGGACCATAGACGACAGCGGTGAACGACGGCTGTGGATATGTGTACGGGCGAATAGACGTGCAACAGCTAAACTTCTGAACACTCAGATGAACCGAGGGGCTACCGACAGTGTCTTCCGAACGAGCGTTCAGCAAACGTTGCTGCGTATGGGCTTCCGCAGCAGGCACCTTGTTCATGCACCCATACTGACTGCTATTCATCGGTGACGAAGGATGAAATTTGAACTCCACCACCGCAACTGGACGTCCACTGAGTGGCGACAGGTCGCCTTTTCAGATGAATCACGTTTTATGCTCCTTCGGGCAGATGGCCGTTGGCGTGAATGGCGTGGAACGTCTGAAAGTAAATACCCTCCAACAATCGTCTGAAGGATCCAGGGATAGTCCCGGAGTGATCTCGCCATTCTGAAAGCCACAATGCATCTATCCTCGCGAACTATGTAGATCTTTACATGAAACTTGTTTTCCTCGGCACGACAGCATCTACCAGCAGCACAATGCAACGTGTCAAAAAACTTGCAGTGTACAGTCATGCTCAAAAGTATCCGAACGACCTGAATTGCATTTCGCCTGATTCGCATGAAACCCACATAACGCAGCTGTCTAGCTGGTCCTCTAATCGCTCCTAGGTACAATCGTTTGACTATTGAAATGGTTCCAACAAGTCACCACTAGAAAACACTGCTCTGTATTGCAATAACTCAAGATGTAAAGTAATACTACGATACTACAAATATCAGGTAACACCTTATCACAGGTAAGACTGTCCTTAACGCTTGTAATCTCACATTTATTACAATAAATGACATACCTGAAGTGTTACCACTCTCATTATTACGTTAGATAGGTAATGCACGTAGTAAGTTCGTCGTATTCATGATTTCCTCTTCAAAGTAACATACTTATTATTTAACACAAAATGACATTAAAAATTTAAGGTATTCACGAGCAGTTAGTTGAGAATATGTACAAACTTCAAATGACACGACGAACCGTCTCGTTCTGCTTATGGATTCAAACCCAGGTCATGCAGACTAAGCAAAGATTTCGTGACTGACGGAAACTAACAGTCATTCCTGATTAGGCATACAGAGAGTGATATACCTCGATTTTAGACAGTATCATTTAGCAAATACCAACTTTAAATTACATAACGCAAACATTCTTAACGGTCGCGAATTCCTACCCAGTTCCTATTGTCCCTGTTAACGAACTACGAGAGATGTTAAATATTGCTTCTTAACAAGTAACTTACTTGAAATGCCGTGAGGTAAAGCTTTGTGTTGGACAGGGATTCGACCCCCAGAACCTAATCGGATAGATATACAAGAACAATCAACTGTGACATATCGGATTTTCTCGGCAGTAGCTAGATGTTTTAACTGAAATGACGAGACGAAACATTAATTTTTTTCGTTCCCAGGACTCCAACCCGGTACCAATCGCTGTTATATTCTAGAGAAAACTAACGTTAAATATGGGTTTGTTGCACCAGCAGCGACATGTGAGCATGTTTGAACTAGAAATAATATGACGAAGAGTTCAGTGCTGACTGGGAATAGAGCTCCACACATATCGTTGTTGACTATACACAAAGAGACGTCAGCTACCGAATTTTTCTTCACCAGCAACTCGGAATAACATCTTGAACTTACAGTGATCTCGCAAATAGTTCTGTGTCTCACTGGGAGTCAAAAACGTCAAATATCATTAATGTTGACAACGAATGAAAATACATTAAAAATCGAAATTATTATCCACCAGCAGGTAGGTGTTCTCATGCTAGAGCTTGATAATACATAATGAAATTTGCGGTGCCGGGTCAGGATTCGAACCCATTCACGCGCAATATGTGGAGATGTTGAGGAATCTGCAGTTTAGAACAAACAACAAATTGTAGCCGAGCTGTATTGTCATGAAGGGATCAAATTCCGCGTTAAGGGCGGTCTGAGTTGCATTCCCAGTTCAGAACCAATTTTAGCGACATACAGAAGCTCAGATAAAAGATGGAATAAGTGTCCTGTGAGCCTACATAGCGTTTGTTTCGTCACTAGAAATAAATAACTAGTATAAGAAAGGTTACTGGTGATAGAGTTTCTACATGTCGCCACTCCAGACTTTATTGTGGCTCAATCTAACGTCTACTTGGTAGAGAAGGAATATCATTTTTAATGTCAATTTCAGACCACAATGCTATTATATCTTCTTCACTTGGGGTAGCCAGAAGAGAATGGAATTTGTCTCTCCCTATCTAACATCATTGACCGAAGCTGGAATCGAACCCAGACCACAGATTTATGGACCTATCATCATCCCAACAGACCACCAAATCCGCTTCTCGGTGACTCATTTTTCTAACATAACACCGTTGCGCCACACTGGATGAGAATTCTGACACACAGGCTCCATGTATCAATTTGCAGCATGTTCAGTAAATTCATTTACTTGGTTGACCGAATTACCATGAACTAGCTGCCTCGGCTACCCAGTGCATACATTCAACTTTATTTTGTAATCACCAAAATAAAATCACGTAACTGCCACCAGCACAGAACTGCCATCAGTGTAGGATGCAGAAATTTAAATACGAAGTGTTCCTTTCCATTGAGCTACTCCATTACGCTATCTGTTTGTTGAAAATGTCAGGCATTGCAAAAGAAAAGGTATAACTGTTTGTCTCTCATAAACATTGACCTGACCATATGCATTATCCCACAGAGCTGTGGAATGCAGAAGTTCTGGAGCAATTGTTCTTGATTTCTGGAGGTGTTGTAGCTACGTGTCAGATAGTAGTGTAATGGTAAGTATCGCGCCCGGTAGATAAGATGTCGCGAGTTCGAGTACACTCACCGCTATATTTTTTTAAACCTCAGTTCTGCTGTCCGCTAAAGTTATTAATCTAATGGAACTTGTAACATAATTTCCTTCACTTCTCAACCCAAAATAGTCGCATGTGGGGAAAGGGCTAACTTCTGTGACAATTTATTCTTTTCAGGTTTAATAGACAACCAGGCAGCAGATTCATCTCGAAACTTTTGTATTATGTATGGGTAGAGTGCATCGTGCCAAATTACGTCGGAAAAGTATTTTCTACATTAGCTTGTCGTCTGGTGGTGGCAATTTATCCTTCTTCAAACCTTGGTTGACAACTTTAACTCAGAACAAGTTTTCTACATGCATGTAATCAATAAACCGCATGTGCATTTTCAGACTGTTATAGATAACATCAGAGAATTCGCATGTTTCGCTGATGATTAATTTCTCTCTCATGTTTACTATTGTTTTAACAACACTAAAGAAAACCTTCCGAAAATTGTGAGCTGTATTATAAGAAATGTAATAAAACTATCCACAATAACCTTACGACGAAAGTCTGTTGTAATAAAACTGAGTATCTGTACCCAAGCGTGCCTCTATCGACACCAATTGGTAAAATACTACTCACTTAGATTTTGATGGTGTCTATGTTTAATTGGTATGCTGTGTCATACTCAAGAGGTATGCAAATGTGGCATTTCATAAAGTTATGTATTCCTAGAAACCCAAAATTTGTTTGTCAGCAGCGGAACGAGGCGTTACCTGTTGTGCAGCATTGTAAGTTTTTCACCGTTGAACTATGAGCAGAAAGTATTTTCTTGCGATTTCCTTATCGATGTATGATCTGACTGTTTGTAGCTCTTTCACAAAAGGGATAAAAGCGCTACACTCAGTGAGACTGGAACTGCGAAAGATAACAGACGTTTTCTTCACAGGTTAGCACGTTACCACAGAGTTGGCGAAGAAGTATGTGTCTTAGCTTCCTCTTACGAGACCTATAGTGGCTATACCTCGTAAACCGCTATTTGAAGGACGAGATTAGTTGCGATTTCCACGTGCAACGACTTTCCTGGGCTAAAAACCGTAAATTTACAATATTTTGTTACACCTCAAGCGATAATAACTCAGATTATTCTATGGAAATGACAGGTAAAATCAAGTGAACTTTGAGGCTTAATTCCGCGCACACCAGGAAGTAACTCGTCGATCGCAGAGTTGCCAAACATACATTGCCTTGTTGCCAAATCTCAGTTACAATACCAGCAGGAAGAAGACGACCCGATGTGATCCTACAGCGGGCAGGGAAGTGACCATAGCTGGTGTCTCCAAGTCGCGGCTGCTACGGCCTGGAATACGTAATGCATCTGATACGCATTTCTGTAGCTAGGTTTAGGGACTGGAGCGTAGTTACTAATAATACTCAGAACTAACTGCAAACTAAGCATCATAAATCAATAACTCTCATAGTTGTTTTTATATTTCTTTCGTAAGTGTACTCAAAATTAAGAAACTCGTTCACAGACGTTTTCGCGCCTCGCCAATAGTCGAATGTGTGTGTGTGTAACAGAGAGATACAGAGAGATAAAAAAACAAAAAGTTTGAGAGAGAGAGAGCGAGATTAAAATATTGTAAAGAAATTGAATCATGGTATGTAAAGAAATCTTTCATTAAAATGACACGTTCCACATCATTACGAAATATCGTATTCATGATCTGTGAAACAAGAATTAATCTAATGTAATCTAATATAGTCATATCATATTGATGATTGGCCATGAAGAGTCATGAATTACCGAAAGTTTTGCCAATACCAGTAACCAAATCTAAACTTGAAAATAAAAGGCCACAGTTTTTGTAATAAACCGGGACTTCTATCAAGACCCTTTCGTCCCTGTTAACTAACCACGAAAGATGTCTGATATACCTGAAGTAACAAAGTGTGCATGCATTTAAAGATGATGTGCATGATGTGAAGTTCTGTGACGGAGATAGGAAGCCAACACGTAATCGGATTGTAAAGTAAAGTAAAATTAAAGTAAAGTAAAGTAAAATAAAGTAAAATTAAATGTTACCTATCGGTTTTTCTTACCAGCTGCTAGGTGTTTGAATCTAAAATAAGGATACAAACTTTTGTGCCTAAGCGACAATAGAACTGCACACTTACCGTGCATCCACGAATGTAGCTTAAGTATCAGTTGTTTACTCACCAATAGTAAGATGTGTGCGTGTTTGACCAGAAATAATGGCACCTATTGTGATTGTTGGCAGCACATGAACAGAAATTAAAAATGCACGTTAATTTTCACTAACAGGCCGGTGTGCACGTGATAGGGCTTGAAATGAAATTATGAATATTTTTGTAGTGTATCAGGATTCGAACCCACATACTTGCCTTTGGAGGAGACCTAGAGACGATTGCAGTCTTGAGAAAAGGAACGAAATGATTTAACTATACTGTTCTGAGAGATTTAGATCCTCGAAACAGGAGATACGAATTCGAATCACAGTCCTGCACCAAATTTTTCAACGTCTCTATTTCATTCAAGTAGAAGTAAAGTAAGAGCCCTGTTCCTTTAAATGGCTATCTGTTCATCAAATAAAATAAAATCTTCTAATGTAAGTATGTTTACTGGCGACTGTATTTCTGTTTACCATGACTTCCGCTATGTCATTTCCCAACGTAAACCGGCTCTGCTCAGTTGGTAATGAAGGAACGTGATGTTTAATGCGGATTCTGGATTATAACGTCTTTCTATTGATGTTACCAGGGGTAAAGTAAATCTGTTTGTGCCTCTTAAAAGTAAATGCCTGAACCCACGCATTGCACCTGTGATAGTTCGTTCCGCCAGACCATTGTGGCCACATTTCCCAGCCCCAGGAGTGTGCTGTAACAGATGATGTGCTTAGCTTACAAAATTAGTCATGGTGGAAAAAAACGCGAGTCTATTAAATGGTTAAGTAGAAGCAAGCTTCTGAAGCGGAGATTATGCTATTCTCATGTCAGCAGGATGTAAAGACTCTTCTAGGCATCATAGGCTCGACGTGAAGCCATTTTGAAATTTTCACAAATTCTGCAAATTTCTTAGTTCGAGAAAATCCACTGGGATGTGTGAAGTTACCGGATAATTCGATTATCACCGTCATTATTACTATAATTTTCTTCATACCGCTGCTGGAACACTGTACTTGAAGATCGTTTGATGCCTTTTGGTTATTACAGAAGTAGTTTCACAATAACAGGTTCTTTCCCTGTCTACGGAATCCTTATCATGTTAATATCAAGCATCAGTAAATACTCGTAGCTTACATGAAAACTAAAGCAATTGATGAAGACGTTACTTGATAACAAAAACGCGCTGCCTTTCTTCATTTACTTGCGCCTAGATATGGCTATCGAGTACTGAGAAAGCAAAAGGCAAGAGACCTGACTGCCTTCCGATACACGTCGCTCGCAGTTCTTCCATATGATATGGTCATCATGACTGTTTCAAGTTGTGTATGACAGACAATGTTTTATAAAATCAACTATTTTCCTTTGCAAGAAACAGAAAGATTTTCATTCTAAGTTATCCAAGTACAAAATTTTCGCAATATTAGTTCAAATTTAATATTCGCTTCTATAATGTAGGAAAGTATTTCACAGTTTCAAAACCCGCATCCGACTCATTGTCCTTACACTTAATCGCTGACCATATATTCTAGCTCAGAGTGACACGAGATTAAGTAACCTAATGTAGCGAAGACTGTTTGCCAATGCTCTTTCTCACCGGAAAATACGCAGTTCACTTATTGGGCTCCATAAATACACTGTAACGGTAATTTCTGTGTGTATGCAATGCATACGGATTAAAATTTAGTGGTGCTCTCTGTTCCACTTCTGTATACAATATGCCTGACCTAAACGGGCCCTTTATCATTACAGGCCCTGGGTAGTGCAACATCATACTGACAACAGTAATGTGCTTATACTGACAACCTGACTGTTCGTTTTACCTGATTTTGTAATCATTTAAATAAAACAACATTACCTTCCAGTGAGAGACATTTCGTCCCCCTTTTACTTCTGTGAATTTTGTCAGTAAGCTTTTTGCCTTCCAATCAGTGAAATGCGGTAGAGTACGACCGGTAAATGATTCACAAACCACGAATTAATGCCGTTAAGACGATTTATTTAAACGTCACAAGACTGCACCTAGGTGCAATCGATTTTGAGGCGCAAAGTGTTTGTTATCTTACTTTTGTGACAGGTGGGCATAAGTGATTTCCACAGACTTTTTATTCTACTGAAATAATCTTTTGTCACAAAGTAACAAGGGAATTGTTTTATTCGTATATACACTCCTGGAAATTGAAATAAGAACACCGTGAATTCATTGTCCCAGGAAGGGGAAACTTTATTGACACATTCCTGGGGTCAGATACATCACATGATCACCCTGACAGAACCACAGGCACATAGACACAGGCAACAGAGCATGCACAATGTCGGCACTAGTACAGTGTATATCCACCTTTCGCAGCAATGCAGGCTGCTATTCTCCCATGGAGACGATCGTAGAGATGCTCGATGTAGTCCTGTGGAACGGCTTGCCATGCCATTTCCACCTGGCGCCTCAGTTGGACCAGCGTTCGTGCTGGACGTGCAGACCGCGTGAGACGACGCTTCATCCAGTCCCAAACATGCTCAATGGGGGACAGATCCGAAGATCTTGCTGGCCAGGGTAGTTGACTTACACCTTCTAGAGCACGTTGGGTGGCACGGGATACATGCGGACGTGCATTGTCCTGTTGGAACAGCAAGTTCCCTTGCCGGTCTAGGAATGGTAGAACGATTGGTTCGATGATGGTTTGGATGTACCGTGCACTATTCAGTGTCCCCTCGACGACCACCAGTGGTGTACGGCCAGTGTAGGAGATCGCTCCCCACACCATGATGCCGGGTGTTGGCCCTGTGTGCCTCGGTCGTATGCAGTCCTGATTGTGGCGCTCACCTGCACGGCGCCAAACACGCATACGACCATCATTGGCACCAAGGCAGAAGCGACTCTCATCGCTGAAGACGACACGTCTCCATTGGTCCCTCCATTCACGCCTGTCGCGACACCACTGGAGGCGGGCTGCACGATGTTGGGGCGTGAGCGGAAGACGGCCTAACGGTGTGCGGGACCGTAGCCCAGCTTCATGGAGACGGTTGCGAATGGTCCTCGCCGATACCCCAGGAGCAACAGTGTCCCTAATTTGCTGGGAAGTGGCGGTGCGGTCCCCTACGGCACTGCGTAGGATCCTACGGTCTTGGCGTGCATCCGTGCGTCAATGCGGTCCGGTCCCAGGTCGACGGGCACGTGCACCTTCCGCCGACCACTGGCGACAACATCGATGTACTGTGGAGACCTCACGCCCCACGTGTTGAGCAATTCGGCGGTACGTCCACCCGGCCTCCCGCATGCCCACTATACGCTCTCGCTCAAAGTCCGTCAGCTGCACATACGGTTCACGTCCACGCTGTCGCGGCATGCTACCAGTGTTAAAGACTGCGATGGAGCTCCGTATGCCACGGCAAACTGGCTGACACCGACGGCGGCGGTGCACAAATGCTGCGCAGCTAGCGCCATTCGACGGCCAACACCGCGGTTCCTGGTGTGTCCGCTGTGCCGTGCGTGTGATCATTGCTTGTACAGCCCTCTCGCAGTGTCCGGAGCAAGTATGGTGGGTCTGACACACCGGTGTCAATGTGTTCTTTTTTCCATTTCCAGGAGTGTATTTTGTAGGGAACTGTAATCGTGATGGAAGACTATACACATGAATGTTTGACACAACTGGTAGGAGAAAACGCTGCATATTAACCAAACCTCGCGCTTTCTCTCCATATCCTCCTGTGACACGAGCACGGGATTCTCCTCGCATACCGCTACAGAGCTGTTCCTAGCACAGCTGAGAATTGGCAACATCGTCACAAACATTAGGCAACACTGTGACAGTGCAATCACTTCCGCGTATGGTACTGAATTGACTCGCTAAATTCACTTGATATTCCCTTTCCATTTGAATAACTCGTGCTATATAATCCTCATGTAAACTAAGACACTGAGACAAAAAAATCAATTTTTTGCCTAGAGAAATGCTATTCTTCACATAAGTGACAACTTTTATTATCTTTCACGATGCGTTATGAGGCTGAGCGACCAATACCATGATGAGAGTGACGTACAGGCAGCAGTGTGTCTGTAGCCAGGTGGTACCGCCCGTGTCTCGTGTCAGAACGGCTCAATCAGTCGTCACTTCTAACTGGGCTACGGGTCAGCGTGTGCGAGCATTTTTTCCGATATATTTTATGGGGCTGCGAATTTACAGACAAAATTCTATATCGAAATCGGAAGAAAACCTTTACACATCAAATCCTCTTGGTAGCTCGTCTCAGTAAGTTGTGTTAATGGTCATAGTTCTTGGCTTTCGGACTGCCAAGCTGCTTCGCAATACCAACGTCTCTGAAGAAATTCGAATCGACCATCAGCGGTACGAATTTCAATACTGTTTTTCACTTAAGACTCACATGCCAGGGTGATAAGTATCTACTATTACTATAGGGCCTCTATGCTAAATTTCCACAGTAGCAATTAGGAACTCCCTGCAGACATTTGCTAACAGCGGCTCTAGCAACTTACTTTTTCTCTGGGTAGCTTCAAATATGGGCAATTTTCTCGCCTTAAATCCAATTGAATATTTTAAATATCACTTGTGAACAGCGTTCACTTCTCCATTAATTAAGGTATAGACCTCAAAACAAGCAATTTGCCTGAGTAGCTATAGAGCAGGTTCTTTTGCATCTATTCACCATAGAGAATCACTGGATCAGAAACAATGAAATTAATTCTGTGCCACATTGATGTATTGCATTCTAGTGTAATAAAATAATCATCAAATAAAAACGGTTTTGTGCCTCCTTTGCTATCAAGAGTGAAACAAAAATCGTAGACAGATTTTATGGGTCACCACTCAACAACATTAAAGCATTTTACATGGTCGAGAGTGCGGAGTGGAGCAGAGCGTTGTCGGCAGAAGGCGAGACAATGCAGTGCCTCAGCCCCCGCCGGTAGGCAGTAAACGGGTCCCAGAAAACTCAGACGCATGCGGTGCTCAGAGGCAGATGGTCGGCAAAGAAATCTTTCGCTAAACATTGTTGGACCAAACTATTATTATCAGTGTAACAGAAAGCGAAATCTATTAGATTCGCTTGAATTACACTAATAGCTTCAGAACCGAGAGGAAAGGGGCGATAAAAACTTTGTCGACGTGTGCTTTTAGTTACTAGACGTCGTATTAGCTAGTCTCGCGTTTTACCTCAAGACTACGGTCGTAGTCAAGAATAATGTACTAAGACTGAAGTCAAGACTTCCTCTGGGAAGCGCCGCAGTCTACAATCCTGCCAGATCGAGCATATTGCCGGACATAGGATTCTGAGAGGAGCACGACTGTATTGCCCACCTTATGTGAACGACTCGGCGGTCAATTTTTTGCTCTAAGACTGTATCTACAACACATATTGCACGCTGAAGACCTAACACAACTAAAAAAACAAAAATAGTATTTGAGAGCAAAGTTAACTATAGCGTTCGAAGTATTCATAGTATTGTATACGTGTGTGTAAACGCCTTCCAATGACCACCCAAGGAACACAAGGATACACAGTCTAGCTTCAATATTATAAATTCGCCTCAGTTTTCGGATGAACTCAGACTTAGGTTGATAACCATTTTGAATATCTAGCAGTACTGTACCCATTGGTGTTAAACTCGTTTTCAACCAATGATTCCCACAGGAACACGTCTTGTGATACCTCATAGACAAAATACTTACGCAGTGCTATCAGACGAAAAGATCAACATAACACCAACTGTAGGAAGTTTGTTTTACGACCTTCGTACCTGGATAATGAGCTTTTTCCTATTTGAAATGTCTATGAAAGTTGCTGCTTGAGACGATTTAAGACGAAACTAAATTCCTTCAGCTACGACAATGTTTATAGCATTTGTAGACTTAGAGAAATCTTTTGACAATGTTGATTGGAATACTCTCTTTCAAATTCTGAAGGTGGCAGGGGTAAAATACAGGGAGCGAAAGGCTATTTACATTTTGTACAGAAACCAGGTGGCAGTTATAAGAGTCGAGGGGTATGAAAGGGAAGCAGTGGTTAAGAAGGGAGTAAGACAGGGTTGTAGCCTATCCCCGATGTTATTCAATCTGTATGTTGAGCAAGCAATAAAGGAAACAAAAGAAAAGTTCAGAATAGGTATTAAAATCCATGGAGAAGAAATGAAAACTTTGAGGTTCGCCAATGACATTGTAATTCTGTCAGAGACAGCAAAGGACTTGGAAGAGCAGTAGAGCAGAAGAGCGTAGAGGGAGACCAAGAGATGAATACACTAAGCAGATTCAGAAGGATGTAGGTTGCAGTAAGTACTGGGAGATGAAGAAGCTTGCACAGGATAGAGTAGCATGGAGAGCTGCATCAACAAAAGCAAAACGAGGATAATGGAATGTAGTCGAATTAAGTCGGGTGATGCTGAGGGAATTAGATTAAGAAATGAGACACTTAAAGTAGTAAAGGAGTTTGCTATTCGGGGAGCAAAATAACTGATGATGGTCGAAGTAGAGAGGATATAAAATGTAGACTGGCAATGGCAAGGAAAGCGTTTCTGAAGAAGAGAAATTTGTTAACAGCGAGTATAGATTAAAGTGTCAGGAAGTCGTTTCTGAAAGTATTTGTATGGAGTGTAGCTATGTATGAAAGTGAAACATGGACGATAAATAGCTTAGACAACAAGAAAATAGAAGCTTTCGCAATGTGGTGCTACAGAAGAATGCTGAAGATTAGATGGGTAGATCACATAACCAATGAGGAGGTATTGAATAGAATTGGGGAGAAGAGGGGGTTGTGGCACAACTTGACTAGAAGAAGGGACCGGTTGGTAGGCCATGTTCTGAGGCATCAAGGTATCACCAATTTAGCATTGGAGGGCATCGTGGAGGGTAAAAATCTTAGAGAGAGACCAAGAGATGAATACACTAAGCAGATTCAGAAGGATGTAGGTTGCAGTAAGTACTGGGAGATGAAGAAGCTTGCACAGGATAGAGTAGCATGGAGAGCTGCATCAAACCAGTCTCAAGACTGAAGACAACAACAACATGCCTTGGTATACCTCTATGATTTTTATCTTCACCCCCTTACCCCCAAACACAGACACAAAACCCTCCTTTACCAGACTGTCGATTCCTTGCTGTATCAGAATGTCTTCTATCTGTCGATCTCTTCTTTTAAGACATTCTGTCAGCATTGCCTCACGTGTTTCTACAATCCTCTGGAAGCCAAAATAATCTTCGCTGACGTCGGCCACTGCCAGTATTTCCATTCTCCTGTAAATAATGATCTCAGTATTTTCCAACCACGATTAATTAAACTGATGGTTCGGCAGTACTGACAAGTGTCAGCTCTGCTATTTTTTGTTCTTTTTGAAGGCTGTGGGTCACTGACTCATATATTTTCACATCAGGTGAAATAGATTTGTCACGACTCGATCTCCCTCGTATATCATACCGTTCACTTTTATTGTTGCACAACAACTACTGTCAGCGCCAACAGCTTCTAACCATTCCAGTGGAGCGCTACGGAAAACACCAACATTCTTTAGAACGGTTTTACGAACTGAAAATTAAACAATGAGCGAAGGAAACTTACCGTTGGATATCCTACTATATGCAACTAATTCATTACAGGAGTAGTGCATTCCCGAGTTGGACAAGAATGGTGTTGGAAATCTGTCGTGTCCTCCCGAAACCAGACGGCGAAGGATTCGCCTTACGTAGTTTAGAATATGTGGAGTCTAGACCAATGAAAACCTAAGCGTGGATAGCCAAATTGGAATGTAAATATCTCTCTTACGAAATTCGAACACAAATCGTAATCTACTCCGCTATCTTGTATGATGTGACGACGAAAACTTGTAGCTGTACGAACGCACTTGGGAGATGCCACAGAATTTTGGCGGACAAAATTACTGCCAAATGGAAGCATCGCTCAACTATTTGCCAATTATAGGTATTTTTCAGCAATCTGCATACAACGCCAGTTTAGTTGGTTACGGAAAGCCGACTTCAAAGAAAAGCGTCTTGGTGTAAGTAGCCTGGTACGGGGACTTTCGATACTTGCTCAATCTCCATGTTACGTGAACACTAAGAATACTCAGGAGCGATTACTTTCTACACTGGATACCAGCTTTCAAAATTATAGTTTGCAACTTCGACATAATATATAAAGTTTTGCTTCTTTACAAGATGATAAATCTGATCACATTAATGCAAAGCTTGACAGGGGTTGTGCACCATCAACAATGGGCTTCAAAAAATTGTAACTCCATTTTGAATAACGAGCAAAAAAAATTTGTTTCAGTTTCTAAGGGACTAAACTGCTGGGGTCATCGGTCCCTAGACTTACACACTACTTAAAATAACTTGTGCTAAAAACAACACACACACCCATGCACCGAGGAAGGACTCGAACCTCCGGCGGGACGGACCGCGCAATCCGTTACATGGTGCCTCAAACCGCGCGGCCGCTCCGCGCGGCGAATAATGAGCGGTGATGTTTCCTTGTCGAGTGCGAGAAAAAGCAGACTCCTGGATAGGAAATTTTTTGCTCCGTACGGGAATTTCACAACTTATTTAATTTATACTGTAGAAAATTTCGTATTTTGTACATTTGGGTCGGTAGATGAAACTAAGGTGAGAATAACTACGAAATGTAACTCAGTCCGCATTGTTATTTACCGCGTGAGAGTGACGCTAATACAGAATTGCACCATCAACCATCCAGGCCTATTCTGGAGTTAGTATACAGGGTGTTACAAAAAGGTACGGCCAAACTTTCAGGAAACATTCCTCACACACAAAGAAAGAAAATATGTTATGTGGACATGTGTCCGGAAACGCTTACTTTCCATGTTAGAGCTCATTTTATTACTTCTCTTCAAATCACATTAATCATGGAATGGAAACACACAGCAACAGAACGTACCAGCGTCACTTCAAACACTTTGTTACAGGAAATGTTCAAAATGTCCTCCGTTAGCGAGGATACACGCATCCACCCTCCGTCACATGGAATCCCTGATGCGCTGATGCAGCCCTGGAGAATGGCGTATTGTATCACAGCCGTCCACAATACGAGCACGAAGAGTCTCTACATTTGGTACCGGGGTTGCGTAGACAAGAGCTTTCAAATACCTCCATAAATGAAAGTCAAGAGGGTTGAGGTCAGGAGAGCGTGGAGGCCATGGAATTGGTCCGCCTCTACCAATCCATTGGTCACCGAATCTGTTGTTGAGAAGCGTACGAACACTTCGACTGAAATGTGCAGGAGCTCCATCGTGCATGAACCAAATGTTGTGACGTACTTGTAAAGGCACATGTTGTAGCAGCACAGGTAGATTATCCCGTATGAAACCATGATAACGTGCTCCATTGAGCGCAGGTGGAAGAACATGGGGCCCAATCAAGACATCACCAACAATGCCTGCCCAAACGTTCACAGAAAATCTGTGTTGATGACGTGATTGCACAATTGCGTGCGGATTCTCGTCAGCCCACACATGTTGATTGTGAAAATTTACAATTTGATCACGTTGGAATGAAGCCTCATCCGTAAAGAGAACATTTGCACTGAAATGAGGATTGACACATTGTTGGATGAACCATTCGCAGAAGTGTACTCGTGGAGGCCAATCAGCTGCTGATAGTGCCTGCACACGCTGTACATGGTACGGAAACAACTGGTTCTCCCGTAGCACTCTCCATACAGTGACGTGGTCAACGTTACCTTGTACAGCAGCAACTTCTCTGACGAGGACATTAGGGTTATCGTCTGCTGCACGAAGAATTGCCTCGTCCATTGCAAGTGTCCTCGTCGTTCTAGGTCTTCCCCAGTCGCGAGTCATAGGCTGGAATGTTCCGTGCTCCCTAAGACGCCGATCAATTGCTTCGAACGTCTTCCTGTCGGGACACCTTCGTTCTGGAAATCTGTCTCGATACAAACGTACCGCGCCACGGCTATTGCCCCGTGCTAATCCCTACATCAAATGGGCATGTGCCAACTCCGCATTTGTAAACTTTGCACTGACGGCAAAACCACGTTCGTGATGAACACTACCCTGTTGATGCTACGTACTGATGTGCTTGGTGCTAGTACTGTAGAGCAATGAGTCGCATGTCAAGACAAGTACCGAAGTCAACATTACCTACCTTCCATTGGGGCAACTGGCAGTGAATCGAGGAAGTACAGTACATACTGACGAAACAAAAATAAGCGCTAACATAGAATTTAAGCGTTTCCGGACACATGTCCACATAACATCTTTTCTTTATTTGTGTGAGGAATGTTTCCTGAAAGTTTGGTCGTATCTTTTTGTAACACCCTGTATATTGGTCCACTCAGTGATCAAAGTTGCTAGCAGAGACCAGTGTAAAGTTTCACCGCCCATAATGTAGGAGAAGCATATCCCACAGACAATCAGTCGCAAGAGTAGGTCCCTCTGTTGTTGTTTGATACATTGTTTTTTCTTCTGTACTACAGCCAAGCACTGTCTGACTATAGCTTTGTACACCACCTTACAGTTTGTTTTCCACCATGACTTTAAGGTCTGCATCAGATGCTAAACTGATATTAACATGTTTGGATCCAATGACTCTAATAGCAAACTAGAGACTGCATGGTGTAAATCATACTGCTGCTCCCACAACACACAGTAATGACTGAAATAAAAGACAGAGGCAGTGTTTCTTATTGACAAAAATGCGGGAAATGTTACAACATATGGAAACTGGCAGACTTTTGTGGCATTGTGGAGCATATCCAAACGCCATCTTTCACAGTGACAGGGTAGTAGAGTTCTTGGTGTTGTGTTTTGATTGATTCCTCATATTTCACTCATGTATGCGATCACAGTTTTGGTGCTGACCATCCTTGGAAGGTGTTTCTCCCACCAAGACACTCTATCCATCTGAAACAAGTGATGTCAGTCAATCGTTAGTTTCACATGTCAGACACCAATGCTAAGCATTTGTCTCCCTGTAAGAGGCATTCTGCATTACTGACGATCATTTTACAGGGCTGATGTAAGCATAGTATATTTTGTGAACTGTAATCAGATGTGAATAGTAGGCGCTATACTCCTAAGGAAAGCTATATTGTGCATGTATCACAAAGACATGGTTCTTTTTTCTTTTGTGTAGAAGGAAATAGTTTTATGATCTTAAATTTGTCAACACAGTGAATAGGAAAGAAAACTTGCAGGGTGGATGCATGTGACATGTCGGACATTTATGTCCTGCGTTAGAGGGCATGTTTCTCTGTTACCAATACCTTCTTGGTACTGACCCCAGACACTAGCGCAATAGCTCTGACTTGAAAGCACTGTTGGTTTATGGAAAATACTTCAAAATCTGTCTGTCTGGAGCTCCACCACGCATAAAACCATGTTTTCTTCTTAACTGTCTGTTATATCAGCACAACACTCTCATATCTACTATACACTCAACATGGGTTCTATGAGTAACACTGGTGTGCAACAGTCTTCACTGAATATCAATTATGGACTTGGATCACTCCATTACTTCATGAGATGTAGAATGTAGCATGTATGATAGCTTCCTCCTTCTGGTCAGCTACAAATTAAATTTGTGACAGTTATGTAGGGAGGGCTGGTCGACGACAGTGCGAGGAAGTAATTCAATTGCTGACTTTACCCTCAGAATGTGGGAATGTTCTGTGACTCCCATCCACATACGAAAAGAAGGGCAATCGTAACCATAAATTATGCACTATGATTGAAGTGCTGGAAATATGTAGCTAACCTAACTGCTTCAGTATAGGACGCTGTCTGGTATACTTTGGTATACTTTCAAGAATTAACAATCAATGTACATACTACACAGTCATCTATCTACATTCGCAATCTAGTAAATGGTACTCTCAAAATATTGGAGGGATGGTTTGGCGATAATACAGAAATTGCGAAGCATGATATCATGTCATTGTTTGGCACTGAAATTACGGAAAGACTTCTAAAATTACTAAAACTGATGGCCCTAACCACTGTGATGCTTATTACCGTAAATCAACAGTGCCTTTTCCATCTCAGGTGTCAATTGGTTGGGCTGTTGATTAATACTAACTCCGTAAAAAGTACATCTGTGAAGCAGTTGTAGGCACAGGGATTGCAGTACCTCGCAAACACCCGAAAATAACTTAGAATCACGGTAATTATGAAACTGAAGACTCGATTTTATGCCCAGGGGAGTGGACTATTTCACACAATTCTTTGTTCTTGTAGAGGAGGGTGTCGAAACAGGTCTTCCATTGATGGACATGTTTCATCATCACACATGAATTGGAAGTCCTTTGATGATTGTGGTATGGAGAGGTTAGCTGTTAACGATCGCAGCCAGATAGTGCTCTAAGCCACACACAGAAGACGCCATTGTATATGAGTCGAACTGAGGTTATATCACACAGCTGATACACCCTGACAGAACAACGGAAAAATGGCTATATGCGCGATAAATGACTTGCAGAAAGATCTCCCTCGCTCTAGAATTCCTCAGTCTACCATTAAATCATACCTAGTTACAACTCAATCTCAACTGATCATTCGATCCACTTTGTGTCATCCTTTGCAAGTCAATTTAGAGGCAGATGGTTCTCTTTTCCAGGAAAGCATCGTACACAGCAGTCAATCTGCATGTATCACTATTACCTCAATAGACATACAGAAGAATGTTGTTAAAAAAAACCATACAGCAACTGTTTGTGAGGTTAGCTGTCACCATAAGGTTGTGATTGGTGGAGAGTACGGGAAGCACATTGTAAATATTGTTTGTTATGGTCTGAAACTTCTAATCAATCCTGTACAGGGTCAAACACACGATACATTCCGTAGTTGTATATTGCAGTCCCACAGCTGGTAACACAGCGCTCTTTACCTAAGAACGCTTCATAAAAATATGTAACTTGATTGCTGATAACTCTGGGGTCACATCTGGGTCTGTGATGCAGCATATATAAATTTATTACACAACATTTGGTGGGTATGCACGTTGAACATTCTGTTCCAATTGTCTTATCGCTGTTGACGAAAAATTACTATTTCCCTGGTTCCCAATGCTTCCATGCCAACTCTTTCTCATATTCTTCTTACTGCCACATACTCGCCCCCAGGTACAAGAATTGTCCTGCACGAAGCAGAGGACATGCAAGTACTCGCTCAATTTCCCCGCATTTGGGCATTTCCCCCTCAATTTATAGGTTTTTTTTATCAATTTTGGTAATTTTATCAATTTCATGTCACTTCTGCAGAGCTGATCATGATATCACTGCTTGCTACATATTCTAAAATTGCTTGTAAATGTAGTACAGTCGTCAACACCTTGCGCAAATGTACTGTTTTTCTGTTCGGACAATATAGTATAGCACTGTACTGAATGCATCCAGTCTCTTCCAACCACGTATTCTACAGTTGTAGTGCATTTGCTCTGTTTTCTACGTGTGTGTATGTGTCTGAGCGTGTGTCACGGATGGCTCACTGAGAAAGGCAATGTGACTTGAGGTCTGCTGTCGGCTCTATGTGGCATGATCGGGGTGCCAAGAAGGAAGGCTGAGGTATTTCCCGTGCGACAGGAAGTGTGCTTTTGTTCAGGGAGGATTAACTCAAGCCTGAGCGCGCCGCTACTTCCAGGTTCTCAGGCCACGGCTGGTGTGGCGTGGCCTGGCAGCCGACAAGTGATGCAGGCTGACAGACGGAGCGACGCTATGTGTGGCATGTAATTTCACGTGTCAAACACCGCCTTTATTCGTTTGTCTGTTTGTAAGAGGCAGTCTCCATTTGTGACAACCACTTTATAGGACTGATGTGGACGTATTACAATTTCTTAATCGGGATCAGATGTGAACAGTGGGCACTATACACCTACAGAAAGATACATTGAGCATGTATTACAATGAATCTATGGTTTTTCTTTTCTTCGGTGTGGAAGGAATTACTTTTATCGTCTTTTAAGTTTGTCACCGAAGTGAGTGGGAAGGAAACCTTGTAGTGTGGATGTGTGTCAGACATGGCTGTAATCATTAAAAGACGTCTCAACAGGATTAAATGCAAGTATGTGGTTCAATGGAGGGATTTGATTTCGGATTACATACATCATATCTACCAGAAAGCGCAACACTATACATCTGAAAAGCCAGTGTATTGGTCATAGGATTTTGTACATATCTTACAATGTGACTTTATTGGTCATAGGATTTTGTACATTTCTTATAACGTGATGCGTCATATTGAACATCATCTACCGTACGCGATCAGACTTAGTCAACAATGAAACTTTCCTGCCAGATTAAAACTGTGTGCCGGACCGAGACTCGAACTCGGGACCTTTGCCTTTGTGCTCTACCATCTGAGCTACCCAAGCACGACTCACGCCCCGTCCTCACAGCTTTACTTCCCCCAGTACCTCGTCTCCTACCTTCCAAACTTCACAGAAACTCCTCTGCTAGTTCCTTCAGACAAGCAGTTAAGACTCGAAAAGTTGTAAGCATCCTGTTTAGAGCTACAGAGATAATTATTTCAACTTCCAAACATCGTAGTTTTGGTGTGTTAAATCGGATATTGCAGCTGATATTGGTTTCGAGATCTATTTCTGCCAAATGCGCATGTAGTGTCTAATGGAGGAAGGCTGGATGGAGACTGGGAGGTTTCACAACTGTTCTGCGATCCTTTGCTGTTTGTAATCAGGAGAGGTGGTATACAGCCCAAAATTGAATCTGACTACCAAGCAGCGATCTTTTTGAAAGTGTATTTAGAGACATATTCAACTGGACTTAATAACCCCTGAAGCAGCTCATGCTCAAAGACAAGGAAGGGTGTGGTATTTCCCACGAAAACACGCCGAGTGGCTCTGAGAGGAAGACTGAGAGGTGTCAGAAGTGTGCCACGATCCTTTTTCAGAGTATGTTTTCTAGTGTGCTGCTGTTATTCCTCAGTATGCAACGTGTAATAACATCGAAAATTGTTTAAATATTCCTTCATCATCGGCAAAGCTCTCTCTCTCTCTCTCTCTCTCTCTCTCTCTCTCTCGCTCTCGCTCTCTCCCTCCCTCCCTCTCTCTCTCCCTTTGTGCTATGGTACATTTAGTTACTGCGACATCTTCAGGATATGTATGTGACAATATTCCGCACAATGCTTAAACACCAGATGTAATAACTCCTGAGGCAGTTCGTGTCCAACAACAAGGGGTATCCATGAGTCAGGGGTGACGGGAAGACCTCTTGATCTGCTGGCATGTGCTCTACCAAGAGACCACAAGCCCCAGAAAATGCACTTGGTAAATTCTACTCGTCTGCATTTCTAGTCACGCAGTACACTCCATGGCAATCTAACATTTACTAGATGCTATCTTCATGCTGTTGCCGTTTTGATGGTCAGGAGTGTACATGTGTGTGCACTCTTAGGAAGCGAAACTTATTTATTTGGGAGGAGTAAGCAGCACCATCGTATCTGGACACACTGGCAGTGACGTCAGGTAGCGGTGAAACGTGCGGCAGCCAACGTATCGGGATTGGAGGTGGACGAGGGCTGCAGGGTGAGAGAGAGAGAGAGAGAGAGAGAGGGCGGCCGGCAGGCGCCACGTTTGGCCTCGAGCCGTGACGGGCTGTGGGCGCCGCGCCGCCGGAATCCTCTTCGCCTCTCCATTCCTCTCCCCTCCTATCCTCTCGTGGCCCCGAAGGCCTTAAAGGCAGCATCCGTTAACCGATGTTGCCACGCAACGTGCTCCTCAAAACGGGTTTATCACGCATTTTACCTTTCATTTTCCTGAATGCCTTCTCCCACAACAACATTCCAGATCACTATAAGCCAACAAACACAAACTGAATAGACATTTAAAACATTTCCTATTTATTGTTTAGTTTCAGTTGCACATTTTTAGTTACATAGTTTTAAGGAGAATTTTAATTAGATAGTTAAAAGTATTCCATATCTGATTAAAATCCCCCTGGAGAGTGGCTCCCTCAATACATAGCTTATCTAAGAACGTAAATGGGCACCAAAGTCGCATTTGTTACATTTTGTTGGCTGTTAAATAATACTGGCTGGTGTTTGGAAAGAGGGACTGAGTATGTGGCACTCTGTTTGTGGGTTGCTCGGCTTGCTGAAAATCCATGGTCCTCTACGAATAAATGTTTTCATCAGGTAATTATCAGCAGTCGATATGTGTTTCAGGAAACTTATGACACAAAGCTGCATCAGAACAATTTATTCACCGCCGATTTCGGTCTAAGAGCGTCTGGTAGCTGTATCAACATTTAGAAGACAAAAGTGACTATAGAAACTCAAACTACGAAACGTCATACAAGATAACAATAATATAAATGTATTACTTACAAATAAATTGGCCAATGCAACTCACATATCATTTCGCATGTCACTTACGTAGGAGCATAAAATCGCATTATCTATCAAACTCATGAATAATAGACAATGATTCTTCAGCATGAGCAGTTGTCGTCACTCACACAAACCCAACTGAACATATGTAGCTAGCACATAAGATGAGTAACCAAACTGTTCGTAGCTTCAAAGATAAAACCGCAAAGGTGTGTAGTCGATACGAGCCGTGGCACATTAGGGAAATTTTACGATAAAACAGATATTATAACAACCATTACTGTAAAGACATAAGTACATTTGTACCAAAACAGAATAATAAGATATCTGCTTACCCACAGTTTTCATATTTTTTTATAATAAATATGTTACATTCACATTATAATGCTTTATCTATGCTGGGCCGAGCGGTTCTAGGCGCTTCAACCGGAACTGCGTTGCTGCTACGGTCGCAGGTTCGAATTCTGCCTCGGGCATGAATGTGTGTGATGTTCTTAGGTTAGTTAAGTTTAAGTAGTTCTAAGTCTAGGCGAGTGATGAATAAAATGGTTCAAATGGCTCTGAGCACTATGGGACTTAACATCTGTGGTCATCAGTCCCCTAGAACTTAGAACTACTTAAACCTAACTAACCTAAGGAGATCACACACATCCATGCCCGAGGCAGGATTCGAACCTGCGACCGTAGCGATCACGCGATTCCAGATTGAAGCGCCTAGAACCGCACGGCCACACTAGCCGGCTGCGAATGATGACCTCAGATGTTAAGTCCCATAGTGCTTAGAGCCATTTTAACCATTTCTAGGCTTTATCTGTCTATTAAAACACTAAAATACAATGAGGTAAATCTTGACAAATGTCTGAAATATAATTAAAGTAGAGTTGCCAATATTATTATCATCTAGGCGTGCTAAAAAGTAGCGCCTCCATATTTCTTACGTGAAAACTTTTGAACTCTTAAAGCTTTTTAATTAAAGCAACCTTTATTAACGTTCTAGATCTTTATTGTTCATGTCTACATACACTGAAGAGCCAAAGAAACTGGTACACCTGCCTAATATCGCCCCTGCGAGCACGCTGAAGCGCCGCAACATGCCGTGGCATGGACTCAACTATTGTCTGAAGTAGTGCTCAATAATGTTCATGTCTGGGGAGTTTGGTAGCCAGCGGAAGTGTTTAAACTCATAAGAGTGTTCCTGGAGCCACTCTGTAGCAATTTTGGATGTTTGTGGTGTCGAATTGTCCTGCTGTAATTGCCCCAGTCCGCCAGAATGCTCAATGGACATGAATGGATGCAGGTCATCAAACAGGTTGCTTACGTAAGTGTCAGAAGTCAGAGTCGTATCTAGACGTATCAGGGGTCCCATATAAGTCCAACCACACGCCCTACACAATTACAAAGCCACCATCAGCTTGAACAGTCCCTTGCTGACATGCAGGGTCCATGGATTCATGAGGATACCCGTACACGACCATCCGCTCGATACAATCTGGAACGAGACTCGTCCGACCAGGCAACATGTTTCCAGTCATCAACAGTCCAATGTCGGTTGTGACAGGCCCAGGCGAGGCGTAAAGCTTTGTGGCGTGCAGTCATCAAGGATACACGAGTGGGCGTTCTGCTCCGAAAGCCCATATCAATGATGTTTTGTTGAACGGTTCGCACGCTGACACTTGCTGATGGTCCAGCACTGAAATCTGCAGCAATTTGGGGAAGGGTTTCACTTCTGTCACGTTGAAAGATTCTCTTGAGTCGTCGTTGGCACCGTTCTTGAAGAATCTTTTTCCGGCGCCAGCAATGTCAAGTATTTGATGGTTAACCGGATTCCTGATATTCACTGTGAAATGGTCGTATGGTAAAACCCCTACTTCATCGCTCCTCGGACATACTGTGTTCCATCGCTCGTGCGCCGATTATAACACCACGTTCAAACTCAATTAAATCTTGATAACCTGCCATTGTTGCAGCATTAAAAGAGCTAACAACTGCGCCAGACACTTGATGTCTAGTATAGGCGTTGCCGACCGCAGCGCAGTATTCCACCTGTTTACACATATCTGTATTTCAGTACGCGTGCTTATATCGTTTTCTCTTGCGCTTCAGTGTGTTTTCTGCTCTCTACCTCCAGACGGCTCCGAAGTGAACCGTGTAACATGGCAGTTTGTATCGTAACTATGTCGGTGCGTGAGAAATAGTCGAGTTTCTAATTCGAATACATCGTCCGCACATGGAGCACCCTCTCCTTAAGTATGACAATACCAGAATGCAGAATATAGATATAGAATCTCAATAACGTTTGTTTTATTTAAAAAGCATTAAAATATTTCGCACAAAAAATTCAGAGCATTACTTTCCAGCAATACATATACAATTTTTATACAGTAGATCGTACAATTGAGTTATCACACGTCCCAAGAGGCAAGGACCCAGAAACGAGAAATATTAGAGTAAATGACTGAAACTAAGGTTCCTAGGATATTACTAAGAAGCTTCATGATCGTAGACACAAGAAAAACTAAACAGGATTAACAATGAAGGTGCACAGTGTAAAACTTCAGTGGCTTGCCGAGGAGTACCTTAACGTCAGCATGCGAAATGCTGTAAATTTAACACGTATTGTGCGACATACAAAATCCAACCTTATAGTCAAGAGGAATACAGTGAAATACATTTTCCCAAAGGGGTCTGTAAACAATATCAAAATGTATCAAACTAAAGGTCAATAAGGGACATCAGACGAACTACTAGTGAAATTATTGCAGCCCTTGAAAAACAAGAGAGAATCAGTGGTTTATTAACCCCGAATGCTATGTTTTATGTATTTTCTATTAATTATGTTCCTATATATTACATTTGTACCATTACATATGCTTTTGTAGAAAATTCACATTACTTCTCATGGTCCCTTCTGCAAAATATGAGATTTTGCATCACAATATTTAATAAAATTACGCCTCGCGCCGGTTGTGTGGCTTGTCAGAGTCAAGTATATTTATATTTCTGTTCAGATGATGTACCTATTGTACTTAAGATTATTTATGAATTGAAATTGTTGGTAACTGTTTTTACCTGCTTTATTTACAGTCACTTCCCTAAACTTTCGTTTTATTTTTCCATTTATTTGTTACATGCATCGCCTCCATTACCAGAATGTTCAACTGTCTAAGCCATTTAACCATGATTCTCCCTTGTTTTGGATGGCTGTAATAAGCTCACTAGTAGGTAGTTTGATGTTCCATACTGAGCTTTAGTCTAACAGATTTTGATGTTGTTTACTGATCCCTTTTTGGAACTGTATTTCCTTATAAGTTCCACAATAAATGTGAAATATTTGTGTTCACAGCATATCGCATACTACTTTTAAGGTACTCTTCAGTAAGCCACTGAGATTTTACACTTTGTACCTTTCATTATTAAGTCTGTTTATTTTTCTTGTATCTATGAAGCTTCTTACAAGGGAACCCCCCCTCGCATCCCCCTCAGATTTAGTTATCAGTTGGCACAGTGGATAGGCCTTGAAAAACTGAGCACAGATCAATCGAGAAAACAGGAAGAAGTTTTGTGGAACTACGAAAAAATAAGCAAACTATACAAACTGAGTAGTTGTTGAAGATTTGCAACATCTAGGACAATGTGAGCTCAGAGCACCGTGGTCCCCTGGTTAGTGTGAGCAACTGTGGAACGAGAGGTCCTTGGTTCAAGTCTTCCCTCGGGTGAAAATTTCAATTTTTTATTTTCGGTTTATGTGACAAACTCTTATGTTTTCATTACTTTTTTGGGAGTGATTATCACATCCACAAGAAAAACTAAATCGGGCAAGGTAGAAGAATCTTTTTACACATTCGCCAATTGCACAAGTTTGGTGGGTCGACAACATATTCCTGTCATGTGACGCACATGCCGTCACCAGTGTCGGATAGAATATATCAGACGTGTTTTCCTGTGGAGGAATCGGTTGACCTATGACCTTGGTATCAAATGTTTTCGGTTCCCATTGGAGAGGCACGTCTTTTCGTCTACTAATCGCACGGTTTTGCGGTGTGGTCGCAAAACACTAAACTTATAACAGTGAACAGAGACGTCAATGAACGAACGGACAGATCATAACTTTGCGAAAATAAAGAAAGTAAACTCTTCACTCGAGGAAATGCTTAAACCAATGACCTCTCGTTCCGCAGCTGCTCACGCTAACCACGGGACCACGGCGCATTTGATCTCACATTATCCTTGATGTTGCATATCTTGCACATGGACTAGTCAGTTTGTATATTTTGCTTATTATTTCATAGTTCCACACAACTTCTTCCTGTTTTCTCCACCGATCTGTGTTCAGTTTTTCAAGGCCTATCCACTGTGCCAGCTTATAACTAAATCTGAGGGGGGTGCGATGGGGAGGTTCACTTGTTAGTAATATACTTAGAACCTCAATTTTAGTCATTTACTCAGATAATCCCCGTTTCGGGGTCCTTGTATGTGAGGAGACGTGATACATTGAACTGTACGATCTACTGTACTCCAAAATTGTGTATACCAATACTGTTCGCAACTTTGCGTTAATCATATTTGAAAATTATTTTTCACGGTTCACCTTATAGTTGTTTGGTGTTTTAATAGAGAAATAATACATTGTAACGTGTATGTACCATAGTTTTTATAAAAAAAAATATGGTAACTGTGACTAAGTGCATATGTTATTATTCCGTTTTACTGTAATTGTTGTTATAACGGTTGTTTTACGTTAAAATTAAAATCATGTGGCGCTGATCATATCGACTGGACGTCTTTGTCGTTTCATCTTCGATGTTACGAACATTTTTGTTACTTAGGTTGTGTCCTGACTAAAAATGTCCAGACATTTGTTTGTGTGTATGACAATAATTGTTGATATGGGAAGATCATTGCCTTCCTTGGTATTATTCATGAGCTTGATGGTTAATGCGATTTTGTGTTCCTTCGCGAGTTACGTGTGACTTGTACTGGCCAATTTTTCGCAAGTAATGCTTTCGTATTATCATTGCCTTACATGAAGCTTTGTATTTTGATGTTCTGTAGTCACTTTTGTCTTCTTAACGTTGATACAGGTACAAGAAGATTGTCTTAGATCGAAACCGCTAGTAAGTAAATTGTTCTAGTGAAGCTTTGTGCCATGAGTTTCCTGAAACTCTATGGATAAGTTGCAAGCTTCTGATGGACGTGGTTTCCTGATTTTAGTAGCAGAGAAGTAGCGTATGTACTACCGGCGTCGTTTTTTCGCTACCGGCAGGAGGCAAGCACGGTCCCCAAAAGCTTTTCGCAGATTCTTAGCGGGGTTCCAGTTGCCAGAAAGCCGTGCAGCTCACAAACAGTCTGCCACGTATACTTTCCCTCTCTCCTAACACTCACCATTGGGTCATTCCATGGTTACCGACGTAACATTTGTACAGTTTACTTGAGGTAATAACACAAAAATAAATGAATAAAAAAAGCAGATATAGTTGAATGTGACACTATATACAGCGAAGGTTGGTGATGCGAGCTGTGTTGCTCTGTCAATGAACAAAGAGCGGAAAGTGCTATATACACAACAGAACCTTCACTTTTCGTTGAATGGGGCAAATTTTATCTCAGGACCAAAAACATCTAATAACTTTGATGTCTGTGGTCTGGTGACTCCATGAGAAAATCGATGTATTCAAATACCCACTCCGTATCTAATTAGCCTTTGTACAGAGGAACACCGTTGCAACGCAGCCGAAACGACGGCCTACTTCAGTGTTTTAAGTGTGTTATACGACACCCAGGAGGATTTTAACGCGACTGACGCTGCCCGCGGAAGGCTACTTTTTCTATACAGTTAAGATTGTGTTTGTCATTTTAGAAGGTAGACCATAAGAAGACAAAACAGTAGTATATTTGCACAGATGAAATTTACAGCATATGATGTATCAGGTTGTGAAATACCATGCAACGACGAATAAATAAACTGTGAACCAAAGACATACTAAATCACTTTTTTAACACAATTAATTTTATTGAAGCACAGCGTCTTCCAAGCAATTTTTGAGACAGCAGGAAAACTGACAATCGACGGAAACATCCCAAATGACCAGCTGTAGAATAAAAGACATATCACTGTATCAGAAGCTGTCATAATATCTCAAGCAGTCGAACATGATGCTCAACGAAGATCTATAATTGACTCACGATGCATGAAATCATTCATTTGGAAACCACAAACGAATTAAGCACATGTTACACAAACGTCGGGGCGAATGAATGTTTAAGACTTGCACTTGCGCGGCTTACAAATATTCTAGAAAAGCGGGTCTAATTCCCATTCTGTCAGTCAGACTACTTTTCTCTGTATCTATCTTAACACAAAGAAAGGAGTCATTCCACCAGATATTGCAATAGAAATAAGTAATTTATTCGCCACTACTGACCAGCTTTGGACCTTAACTCATTTTCCAAAGCACAAATACATGTCGACGCATCCTCCTAAAGTAGTATGTAAACAGGACGAATCGAAACATTGACAAAATTTCAGAGTCTTCTCAGAGACATTGTGTGAATATGTGGTCTTTGATGGTTCCTTACCAATAATGCAATTATTATTTATTCTGTTTGTTAAGGCAATTACCTTTGTTTCTATGAATACTGCGTCACAACAGTGAAAGAGCCTGCGATATGCAGTCACCAAAACGTACAACACTTAACACAGAGTAACGCAACAACTCTCAGAAGAGAGAAACGCGAGGAACAACCGAGCAGTACCGAACGCTAACTTGGAGGCGAAGAATAGAGTGAGGATTACAGTTGTCAACAAAACAAGTGTCTTTGAGTGACGTGAACTACACTGCGCAACAGGATTATAGGATCACGTTTTCGATACCCCGAAATTGTCTTCCATTCCTGCGCAGGACGATTAAATTAGGCTCAAAGATGCCTACAGTCTTCCTCTGTAGTGGTGCAAAACAGGGGAGCCATAGGACATCACCCTCGGACTCGACGATACTTCGGGCAGGACGGTGTAGGCACTTGAGAAAAAAAGGCCAGAGCTCAGTAGCTAATGTGACGCGTAAAGTGGGTTAATGATGTCACATTGTCACCAAATTTCACAACGATTCTGCCCAGTGCCGCAGTGGACGTGTCACTCGATTAAAAGGTCGTCACGTCGCCTCTTACCCAGATTTCACGCCTTCTTTTGATGCCTCTTCGATGAGGGTCAGAACGGTGACAACCAGAGTGGAAATCACGCGGTTTTCTTACGGGTGGCCGAGGAAGAGATATCAGCCACACCGCCGTTCAGAATCGATACGAAAAGCCTCATAAGTGGCATAAATGGCGTCAAATAAACCAACACTTTCCTTAGACCTTTTTCCCGCACATTTCGCTGGCGAAAACGATAGTTGTCAGTTCGATGAGCAATAGGGCGAAGTTGTTGACAACCTTTGGCGTTGCTGACACCCCCAGACGTTTCAGCCTCTCTCTACGGACATTGTGGGGCAGCATCCCCATTGAACTTGATCGCACCCCTTTGCAATGCACCGCGACCGCAATTTTTGTTCTGTTGTACTTGTTGCAACCACTAGGCACCGTTCAGAATCATTTAACGAAATCTGAACGTAATGCAAAGACTCAAATGGTGCTTATACTTTTTCAGTCCATCTGATTCACGCCCTTCTGTGTTGTGTTCACAGAGGGGTGCGACATTGACACATGGGTGAATGCAACGCCACTGGTCTCAGTTCAGCAGTACTCTCAGTGGCACTCGTCCACGTTCAATGACAACTTAAAAATATAAACTATTGCTTTTCGCGTGTCTTATCTTCCGGGTTGGTGGGCGAAGCGAGTGGGTTGCTAGCCTTCGACAGGTAACCCTTGAGATCTTGTGACATTCGCTGGGAGACGAGTGTCAACGGCCGCCGAACGAGCATGATGACCATTGTGTGTTGTGATGTGAAGTCGGTGGGGCATTTTGGTGACATGGGCAGCTTGGAGATACAGGTTCTGTGACTTCGCTGGGAACAAAATTTGAAGTGAAGCGGTGAAGCTGTGGAACCCGCTCCTTCGTATTGTGTACGTGATATGAAGCAAGTGGTCGTAATTGTGTTTTGTTGAACGACGCACTCAGAGGCAGTTAATTTCATTATTATGGTGAGACTTTCATAGTCGAACTTTAAGATGGTGTGGAAGAGCTCAGTTGGCCTTGTTAAATGGTGGCCGCTATTTGAAAGTTTTCTCAGAAGTTTTACTAGTGCTCTGTGTTTCTTGTAATCAAATGATTTTATGTTGGCGTTTTCAAAGCCTGCACTTTATTAATACAGTTGTCCATGTGTAAAATGCTTAAGGTCAAAGTTGCGAATTTGTCAGTAGTGTAACGTGTTCCTTTACACGCTTACCCATATATCGAGGCAAAGGTTCTGACTAGTGTTTCTATGTTTCAGAGTTATTGGAATTCAGTCTGGAACCGCGCGGCCGCTACGGTCGCAGGTTTGAATCCTGCCTCGGGCATGGATGTGTGTGATGTCCGTAGGTTAGTTAGGTTTAAGTAGTTTTAAGTTCTAGGCGACTGATGACCTCAGACGTTAAGTCCCATAGTGCTCAGAGACATTTGAACCAAGTTATTGGAATGTCTTTGTGATTCGCGCAAAAACCTTTGTTTGTGCCAGCGCCTTGGCGGGGAGTGAAATGCCATCCGAGGTCTAGGCCTGGCAGTGTTTAAGAACCTGGCCACTACCGGGAGTTGTTCGTATAGCGCCTTCCAAAGTTTAGTATTTATCTTCCTTCCGCCAAGGCGGGTTAAGCTGGTAGATATATAAATATATATTGTATGTAATCTGTTCTTATACGAACCTGTTTCCTTATTGTGGACTGGCAACTGGCTAAACTTTAAAATTAGCCGAGCGGTCTAAGGAGCTGCAGTCATGGACTGTGCGGCTGGTCCCGGTGGAGGCTCGAGTCCTCACTCGGGCAGGTGTGTGTGTGTGTGTGTGTGTGTGTGTGTGTGTGTGTGTGTGTTTCTCCTTAGGATAATTTAGGTTAAGTAGTGTGTAAGCTTAGGGACTAATGACCTTAGCAGTTAAGTCCCATAAGATTTCACACACATTTGAACATTTAAACTTTAAATTACAAGGCATCTGCTGAGTTCCTTGCACAGCTCTTTCTACTAGTCTTTTATTAACACATGTGAGGACGTGAATATTCATTTTTAAGGATCAGTGTTTCTGTTGCAGTTTTTTATGTACGTTGTTCTGTCATGTTATGTAATTGGATCTTAGCTTGGCACTAGTGTTGAAGTGTCCTTAAGTCACCCTTTATTGGTAACTGTTTTCATTATATGTATTATGAGGGAAATCCTGTATGGGAGTTTCAGTTTCTGAAGTTTGTCAGTAATTCTGTTTTTTTAATAAGGGAAAATAAAGCGAGGGGTATTAGTGCCCGGCAACGTTAAGCTTGTAATTGACCTTTTAACAGGTGCTTCTTTAACGGATTGAAATAGTAAGCTTATAAGGCTATTTTAGTGAAGAATGTTAAGTGTGGCCATCTTAATGTATTAACTGGTTTTAAGGAGTTTGATGAAGTGGCTGTGTGAAGTAACTGATAACTGCTACGCTTAAGGTTTCTGTAAATGCCTGGCGCATTAAGTTTTTTATAATTTTCTCTTAAGGGACTTTATTTGAGTACTGACTATGTTGGGTTTCTAACTGCATTTTCAAAGCTTTATCTAGTTGCTCGTCCACAATTTGCAATAGTCAAATTCCTCAAAACCGTAACGTCAATAAACTATGATCCATTCCGCTTCCTCTTTTATGGTATCTAAGGTATGGTGCGTAAGTGTGGTACGAATAAGGGAACCCACGTACCACTTTTAAAGTATCCCTAGGTACCTCTAGGCAGGCAATTGGCATCGGAAGGACGTCAAAAGGTTTTCGCCTGCAGGCGTCTAGCGCTGCTTCTCAGGTTTCCTCTATACAGGCACATTTTTAAAATTATCAGTAAATATCGGCCGATACCACGTAGGGTATTGCCGAACTGGGACGCTTCACGCATGTTTCAATGTCGCATCGCTTCGTGATCGCAACACAGGAGAGGGTGAAGCAGGTGGGATGGAAAAGGGCAAGTACTCTTCGCTTCTTTGCGTCAACACTGACATTCTGACATCCATCGCAGAGAACTTATAAGAAGGGGTGAAATCTGTGTAACAGGGGATGTGACGACCTCCACATCGTGTGACGCGCTCACAATGGCGATGGGCAGAATTTTGCTGAACTCTGATGCCAATGTGACATCATTTAGCCACCTTACAGGTCATATGAACTTCTCGGTTCTGGCCTTTTCTCCGCATGTATCGACAGCTTGCTGTTTGAAGCATCTTCGTGCTCGAGCGTGATGTCGCAGGGCAACACACTTTTGAGCCTTCACAGAGAAAGGTTGTAGTCACCTTTGAGCCAAATTTCAAACTTCTGCGTCTCAATGAAAGGTAATTATGGGGTTTTGAAAGAGTGATCCTTTAATTCCGTTGCCCGTTGTACTTTGTATCCGAACAAAACACGCAACATATATCGTCGACATTTACTCTGTTGTGTAAACACTTTCAGTTCAGTACATATGGAAAGATCTCTGGGGGTAAGAATCAAACGAAATGAAGTTATCCTGTAGCTAGTCACCGGAAACCATGGTTCCCTTCTACCAAAATGCTAAGAAAATATCCCCGAACAGACTCCGAAATTTTGTCGGTGGAATCGGTTTCACAATATATGTTAACTCACATGTTATGAAGATTTATTCAGGGCATGGCCGTGAACAGGTAAACTTCGGAAATTACACATCGAAGCGATGCAGTCAAAACTACACGCAGTCCAGCTTCTTATGTTTAAAAGTACAAGCGGAAAAAGAAGATCAGCTACATTGGAACCTTCATCGGAATACATTCTAATGTCAAGACATTAATGTCATTCGCTAAGCAACATTCTGGCCCTGCGAGTCTCAAAGTAGTTGCAGGGCTGTGTGGAATGGTTTCTGGGTTTGTGCATGAAACCCGACTCCCACTTGCAAGTCACGCAATTCCTGGAGATTACGAGGACGAGGTTATTTATCAGTGCGCTGACGATTGATGGCTCTAATGTGTTTGGCACCATGTATTTCAAGTGACTTTTGTGTACAGCACTGGAAATAAACATCCTGATACCTCCTTGAACTGATTTAGCGTTATCTCGGGCTTGTGGCATGGAAAAGGGTCCCGTCCAGAAAACCTATTTATGGCAGGGAAACATCTGTTAAAAAAGGGTTCAAACGACAAAGCAGTAATATTATCGTTTTAGGCGGCTTTCTTGTGAGCTACACAGGTACCTGCTTGGCTGACACGGGCTTCTTTCACAACTTTATATTGTGTGCTTATGTCACATGTTCCACGAAAGGTACGGGCGTTATCTTTGTTTCGTTGACATGACCACGAAGCATAGATCCCAGGACATCTCAGATGAAAACTACTAATATTTGTATTCTCATGGAAGACGCTGTTTCTGGACTTGAGATTCAGTTAGTTACATGTCCCACATATGGTTTGCTTTTTTGTATACATAATGTGGAACAATGCAGTTTACAGGACACATTTAAATAATTAGTTTCAGTGGAAGATACAGGCTGGGCGTTTACAAGTTCCTAAATGGCACTGCTGCCCTAAATGTAAGAGTAATTAACAGATTGTTTTTCATTCCAACTCTTGCAACTGCATTCAAAACTAGGTTGTTTTTACAAACTACTAGTTTTTAAATAAAAATTCGGCTATGAAATACATGTCCAGCAGAAATTATTTTCAGATTACATTTCAAAGTTGCTTTACTAACTTCCAGATATATTTTGTTGCTGGACAAATCACCAGAATTGTTTGTTGATGCTTGTTGAACTTTCTGAGGCACTGACATCTTTAATAGTGAGTAGAAGATAAGTGTTTCTAATGGTGTAGGCATGAACATGACACACAGTCAACATGGGTTTAGAAAACATCGTTCCTGTGAAACACAACCAGCTCTTTATTCACATGAAGTGTTGAGTGCTGCTGACAAGGGTTTTAAGATCGATTCCGTATTTCTGGATTTCCGGAGGGCTTTTGACACTGTACCACACAAGCGATTTGTAGTTAAATTGCGAGCTTATGGAATGTCATCTCAGTTAGGTGACTGGATTTCCTGTCACAATTCGTAGTAATTGACGGAAAGTCGTCGAGTAAAACAGAAGTGATTCCTGGCGTTCCCCAAAGTTGTGTTATAGGCCCTTTGCTGTTCCATATCTATATAAACGATTTATGAGACAATCTGAGCAGCCGTCTTTGCTGTTCCATATCTATATAAACGATTTATGAGACAATTTGAGCAGCCGTCTTAGGTTGTTTGCAGATGAAACTGTCGTTTATAGACTAATAAAGTCATTAGAGGATCAAAATAAATTGCAAAGCGATTTAGAAAAGATATATGAATGGTGCGAAAATTGGAAGTTGACTCTAAATAACGAAAAGTGTGAGGTCATCCACATGAGTGCTGAAAGGAACTCGTTAAACTTCGGTTACACGATAAATAAGTATAATCTAAAAGCCCTAAATTCAACTAAATTCCTAGGTATTACAATTACGAACAACTTAAATTGGAAGGAACACACAGAAAATGTTGTGGGGAAGGCTAACGAAAGAATGCGTTTTATTGACAGGACACTTAGAAAATGTAACAGTTCTTCTAAGGAAACCGCCTACACTACGCTTCTCTGTCCTCTTTTAGAAAACTGCTGCGCGATGTGGGATCCTTACTAGATAGGACTGACATAGTACATCGAAAAAGTTCAAAGAAGGGCAACACGTGTTGTATTATCGCGAAATATGGGAGAGAGTGCCACAGAAAAGATACAGGATTTGGGTTGGACATCATTAAAAGAAAGGGCTTTTTTCGTTCTTCTCACGAAATTCCAATCACCAGCTTTCTCCTCAGAATGCGAAAACGTCTTTTTTACACCGAACTACATAGGGAGAAACGATCACCACGATAAAATAAGGGAAATCAGTGCTCGTACGCAAAGATATAGGTGTTCGTCCTTTCCGCGGGCTATACGAGATTGGAATAATAGAGAATTGTGAAGGTGGTTCGCTGAACCCTCTGCCAGGCACTTAAATGTGATTTGCAGAGTATCCATGTAGATGTAGATGAATAATCTTCTCAAGTTGTGTACTTACGATTTGATTAGCGATTATTGTGTGTGTATGTATGTATGTATGTGTGTGTGTGTGTGTATTTTGAAGGCGCAGTAAAAATGACTAACTCCTTGAAGTGGTATCATCGTAGAAGATGACTAGAGAAGAATACTACGGTACCGCATATTGATTTTACTCCTCGTTTTTTTACAGTCAATATTTTCTTTCTAAGTGGTGAGTTACCCCAGAAAATTATTTCATAAGACATTGTTCAGTGAAAATATGCGAAATATGTTTGCCTCCAAGACTAGCAATTATACTAAGCGCTAAAGTATCTGAGCTTAATTATTTGAGCAGCTCAATAACATGTTTCTTCTAGTTCAAGTTTTCCTGAATATGTCCAACTCTTTCATGTGCTATTACGACTATTTGGTGTATACAACTGAATATAAAGCGTTTTCTCAAAATGAAGGGATAAACCATTTTCAATGAACCACTTAACTGAATTTTAAGTACTTCATTTTCCTCTTATCTTGAGACAGAGGCTGCCTGTAATTTGACTCATTATACGTCTAACAAAGTGTTCGCAAATTGTTTGCACCATTATGTCTGTGGCGTTGAAACTGGTACTAGTAACCATTGCCTAAATGCAGGTTCTGAATGTCTGTCGCACGATATACAGTTCTCTCGTTACCACTCTATAAAACAACTACCTGATCTGATGTCATAGCATGCCACGTCCATTCACAATTTCCTAAAGAAACAACATCGAAAATACTATAATTCCTTCATTTTAATAGTAAATGTTTGAGACCGCGATTTGCAAACCATAAATTACTTTTGGAATGGCAGTTCAACGTGGTCCACAATACGGAAAATATTTACTTCTTGTCACACACTGTTGCTCTATTTTCTGACCCTTCGACAAGTTCTTAACCATGTTCATCAGACAGTGATGACCTTTGAGTTGGTTACTAAGGAGGTGCCTGTCTGAAGCACTATGATACACTATCTATTCAAAAGTACCCGGACACTCATTTGTGTACATTTTTATGGGATATGTCCACCCATTCCCCACATGATGGCTTAAACTCCGCTGCAGACGCTTTCCTTGAGGTGTCTGAATGTCTGTGGAGGAATGGCTATCCATTGTTCCTCAAGAACTGAAATCAGAGAACAAAGTGATGTTTTCAATTTTTCTTTCTCTTGACCTTTGTGGTATACTGGTTCTGCGGAACCCTTTTAAAGTTTGGATAACAATTCGTACCCGAAGTCTAAGTTTTTATATAGTTCGACTCATCTGAACCTCTTGGAAATATTAATTCACCAGCATAAAAATCACGACTGGGCCCCTAGAATACGCAACTGTTAAAAATGTTCCACCGCTCCTGGCGTCGCTCGGCTTCAGAGAATGCTAAATAGCTAAACTAAGACAAAATCAGAATATTTTAAACTCAGTTCACTTTCTATAAGAAACGATGAACTACTGAGAACAATTAGTACATACAGTACGTGATTAAAAGTTGTAAGTAGGCTGTTTAGGGTTTTATACTGATAACGCCACGTAGCGCTCTGTATGAAAATCACTGGCTGTGCTGTGTGCAGTCTGTGACTGGGTGGCATTGTTGGAATAGTCGCTATTGTAGTGTCAGTTTAGTGATGATCAGAATAAGTACGTTTCTCTCATCTGTTTGAAAATCAAATAACGTAAGGTCTTTATCAGCACAGTAATTCACTGATTTTTCTAAGGGGACGTTTCATATGGCGACGCTGGGAGGTGAGCCGTCAGCAGTGGTGGATGTGGGGAGTGAGATGGCGGAGTTTCATATGAAACGTTCCCTTAGAAAAATCAGTGAATTACTGTGCTGATAAAACCCTTACGTTATTTGATTTTCAAACAGCCGAGCAAAACTGAACGTACTCAGACATTTCTCTCTTTACTTATTCTGATCATCACTAAACTGACACACAATATTTTTAGCGCAACGCAATCTGTTTTTCAATAATCCCTACAAAAGAATGGCCCTGACTTACAATAACCAATACCTTTCATGAATCACTTACCTCACAAAAATCTTTATTACTCGAACTACTGCAATACAGCGAGCGCTAATATTGCCAGCTAAATAAAAGATTCTAACTACTGAAGTCACTAACTACTGATAGGTATAGTTAGCAAATGAAAGATTTTGATAGAGAACAAACAATATATTTACCTTAATAGTGTTCAAAAGTCATAATATATATATCAGTTCATGACATTCAGTCTTACAAATTTACTGTCTCTGATGGACACACGTCCAGATCATCCGCTCTCAAAACTCCGCCATCTCTCTCCCCACATCCACCACTGCTGGCGGCTCACCTCCAACTACGCAACGCTACGCGCTGTTCACATCCAACTGCCCAACACTACAATAGCGACTACTCCAACAATGCCACCCAACCACAGACAGCACACAGCACAGCCAGTGATTTTCATACAGAGCGCTACGTGGCATTACCAGTATAAAACCCTAAACAGCCTACTTACAAGGTATACGGACACCTGGCTGAAAATGACTTAATGGGCTCCGGAAAGGCTCAAAATCATGAAAAGTTCAATTTTTACTTTTTTGCGTTTTCTGAATCTGCAGACTATTACCTTTTAATAGATATATAATTTATTCAATTCCGAAGACTACAACTATTTTTTTTTTTTTTTTTGAAATGTGTTCTACATGGGCGTGACCCACTGTGGCGCTGTTAAACTGCTGTCAAATGGTGTTATTATTAACGTCCGTGTTCATCAGGTACATTTTAGTGATGTGAGATAAAGTATGTGTTGTGGCTAACCTGTGATGGTTCAATATATATCGCTGGTGTGATTGTCGATTGTTTCATGTTTATTTACTCTGACGTTATCTCGAAAATATTCGTAATTAATTCTGTTTCTTGAGTCTCTGTTTTGTTGAAGTATAATAATGAGTAAAAGTAAAGTTATTAGAAATCCTCTGAAGGCTTTTAAGAAAAGGAGAAATGTTGGAAAGCCAAACAATAAAGACGATAACCAAGTGAGTGAACCTAACCTCTCAAGTACACCTGCCCATAGCAGTCAAAGTGGGAAAGAAAATACTTCACAGAAGAAGCTTGGTTCAATGAGTGAAAACTATGAATGTTTTATGGGCGAATCGGATGTGAATGAAATATTTGATATGTCGGTTCTCAAAGGAATTTTTTTAAACTGTGTAAGATGTGTTCATTGTAGTGAAGTTGGTCTGGAACTCTCCATAATAAAGCACGTAGGACTTGCTAGTGAAATACAACTGAAATGTGATAAGTGTTCATACATGACCACCTTTTGGAACAGTGTTGCAGTAACTGCAACTGAATAAAATGGTAGCAAAATCTACGAACACAACATTAGATTTGTTTATTCCTTGCGTTCAGTTCGTAAGGGTGCTACTGCAGGTGCAATTTTCTGTGGCATCATGAATCTTCCAAATCCCCCAACCAAGTTTACGACCTATAATAAATTAATAGCGTCTAAAGTAGAAGATGTTTGTATAGAATCTATGAAGAACGCTGTGGAAGAGGCAGTAATGGATAATAATGGTAACAGAGATTTGACTGCAGCGTTCGATGGTACCTGGCATAAACGGGGACACACATCTCTTCATGGTGTAGTATCTGCCACCAATATGTATACAGGGAAAGTTTTAGATGTAGCAGTAATATCAAAGTATTGTAGATGTCCACAAAAATATAAAGGTACACATGAAAATAATTGCAAAGCTAACTATAGTGGCAGTAGTGGAGGAATGGAAGTGGCTGGTGTTGCCAGTATATTCCAGTGTTCTGAGGCGTGTGATAAAGTGCGATATGTTAATTACCTTGGTGACGGTTTCAAACATGTTCAAGGACTGAAGCCCTATGGTGATGATGTTGTAGTGCAGAAATTTGAGTGTATTGGACACGTACAGAAGCGAATAGGAACAAGACTTCGGCGACTGAAAGCTTCGTACAAAAAACAAAAACTCAGTGATGGTAAAGGGTTGGATGGGAAGGGAAGGATAACTGACAGTGTGATTGACAAAATGCAGAACTATTATGGAATGGCTATTAGGCAAAATACACAATGTGTCGACGAAATGAAGAAGGCTGTTTGGGCTCTTTTTTTTTCATACTTCTTCAACCGATGAAAATCCCCAATATAGCTTGTGTCCCAAAGAAGAAGACAGTTGGTGTAAATATAACAAAGGATTGCTAACTGGTGAAGTGTACACTCATAAGCATAGTCTGCCTCATGCAATAATGGAGGTGATAAAACCTATTTTCAGAGACTTAGCAGCACCTGAACTGTTGAAAAAGTGTATTCACGGAAAAACTCAAAACCCCAATGAAAGTGTAAATAGTGTTATATGGTCGAAAATCCCCAAGACTGTATTTGTTGGAATAGAAACACTTCACTTTGGTGTGTACGATGCTGTTGCGACTTTCAATGATGGCAACATTGTAAGGTGCAAGGTATTTAGAAATATGGGAATGAAGATAGGTTCTAACATGGTACGAGCGATGCTTGCTTTCGACAAGGAACGCCTTCGGGCTGCAGACAGGGCTGTAAAGAGTCTAGAAATACAAGCAAGAGTAAACAGGAGGAGGAACAAGAGGAAGCTGGAGGAGGAGTTTGCAGAGGATGAAGATAATCCATCCTATGGACCTGGAATGCACTAAAAAGTTAATCCAATCTTTGTCGCTCGATTCCCAAAACTTTTATTTTCTCATACTAATTACATGTTTTCTAAGGATCTTCCAAACATATTTGTTTCAAACTTTCAGTAAATGTTACACAGTACCTTCTGCATAATTTAACACAGCCTTTTTCCAAAAAACTGTATATTTTTGAATATATAAATAAAAAATTGCAAAAAATGTTGTGAATTTTCATTACAATTGAAAAAAATCGTCTTTAATAACTGAACTAAAATTTTGTAAAATCCCTGTGTTAAGTTGTAGCCCATATTCCAATAAATAATCTGCAAAAAGTTCAACTTCCTACCTCAAATACTTTGTGAGGAAAGATGTAATTTATAAGCGTTATTTTAACATTGCAAGTATAGGGCGTTCTGGAGCCCCTTAAAAGTTCGTGGCACCCTTCATCGGTAATACTGTAATTCAATATGGTGTTGGCCCACCCTTAGCCTTGATGACAACTCCCACTCTCGCAGGCACACGTTCAATCAGGTGCTGGAAGGTTTCTTGGAGAATGGCAGCCCAATCCTGACGCAGTGCTGCACTGAAGAAAGTATCGATGTCGGTCGGTGAGGCCTCACACCAAGTCGGCGTTCCAAAACATCCCAAAGCTGTTCTGTAGGATTCAGGTCAGGGCTCTGTGCAGCCCAGTCCATTACAGGGATGTTATTGTCGTATAACCACTGCGCCACAGGCCGTACATTACGAATAGGTGCTCGATCGTGTGGAAAGATGCAGTCTCCATCCCCGAATTGCTCTTCAACAGTGAGAAGCAAGAAGGTGCTTAAAACATCAATGTACGCCTGTGTTGTAACAGTGCCATTCAAAACAAGGGGTGCAAGCCCCCTCCATGGAAAACGCGACCACACCATAACACCACCGCCTCAGATTTTTACCGTCGCCACTACACGCGCTGGCAGATAACGTTCACCGGGCATTCGCCATACCCACACTCTGCCATCGGATCGCCACATTGTGTACCTATTCGTCACTCCACACAACGTTTTTCCACTGTTCAATCGTCCAGTGTTTACGCTCCTTACACCAGTCGAGGCGTGATGTGTGGCTCATGAGTAGCCCCTCGACCACGAAATCCAAGTTTTCTCACCTCCCGCCAAACTGTCATAGTACTTGCAGTGCATCCTGATGCAGTTTAGAGTTTCTGTGTGATGGTCTGCACAGATGTCTGCCTGTTGCACATTACGAGCCTCTACAACTGTCGGCGGTCTCTGTCTGTCAACAAACGACGTCAGCCTGTAAGCTTTTGTGCTGTACGTGTCCCTTCACGTTTCCACTTCACTATCACATCGTAAACAGTGGACCTCGGGGTGTTTAGGGGTGTGGAAATCTCGCATACAGACGTATGACCCAAGTGACATAAAATTACCTGACCACGTTCGAAGTCTGTCAGTTATGCGGAGCGCCCCATTCTGCTCTCTCACGATGTCTAATGACTACTGAGGTCGCTGATATGGAGCACCTGGCAGTAGGTGACAGCACAATACACCTAATATGAAAAACCTATGTTTTTTGTGGTATCCGGATCCTTTTGATCACATAGTGTATCAACAGCAGGCATGATTTTCTTATCTCTCTCTGTATTTTTGTATAATGTTTCTGTACCGTTCTTGACCTTTTGTTGTGTTTCTTTCCTGTATACCTTCCTTTGTCTATCGTTTTTACTACAATTTATTTCCTATTGTGTAACTATATTAAGGTATTCCTGCTACATATTAGAGTGTTACTTTGGCGGTGAATTCCCTCGTTATTTCTGGGTTTTAAGCATTTCATTTATTTGCGTTGTCTTCCTACTTTCATTTATATCTCGGTACAAGATGGTCGCCTATGTTTTCATTTACCATCTCTTCAGTAACAGCTGGACTGGACAAGCGAATCTTTTCTTTTATACGTGTCGAAGGTTGTTTGTTATCATCATGTCTTGATACAAAACTCCACGAAACGCTGTTTTCTGGTATGAGTGGTGGCTTGTCCCAATCTGTCCAAATGTTATTATTATTCCAGTTGGCTCGTTAAGAAGCGACGTAGTACCGTATTGTCTGGTTTAATGATTATGTCTACGCCAGTGAACCCAATTATTTCATCGATCCGTCTGTCTTACTCAAGTGTTAACGGAAATATATTTCTTTAACTGCGCCGCGGAATTATATTTCTTTAACTGCGCCGAAGTAAGAGTTAATTAATTCATCTAGACATTCGAATCCTTTCATTTTCTACTTGTTCCACAAATATTGTCTTAAAAATGAACTGAATAAATGTTACTATATTCAACTAGTAAATGGTGAGATCTGTTTCAAGAAAAATATTGTTTTAATAAATTCAGTTTTGAAAAATTTTATTACTTTAGAGAAGACCAGGCTAATTACGGATACTAAAATTGTTTGTGCAGATAGCATAGTTCAGTATCGTGCTTACTCATGGTCTGGCACCGTATCACTCCAAGCAATCTGCCTTCTCTTTCTTGATGGCAGAGCGCTCTGCGACGATCCATGGGTAGGAGTTTATATACGTATTTATTTAGCCTGTAAAGACTGCACGTGGCCTTCTCTTTCACCTTGTTATGCATTCACTGGAATTTTTATAACACGAAATATGGCTATATGTATTACATAACAAAAATGGTAAACGTTACGGTTACCATGAGTGCCACAGTAAGACTATTTGTGTTACTATTAGTAAAGTAACAGTAATAACAATAACGAATATCAATAACAAAGAATAAGTGAAGCCAGCTTTGGCAACAGATTGTAAAAGAGTAATTTTTAACTCGATCAGGATGAATTTATTATGATGATTGAAAGATGTACTTCAGCTTATTCTTAAACGTTGCATTGAGTCATACGTAAACTATGGAATTGTACAGGAGTTTGAGAGCGATTTTGATTTATGACATATAAAGCCATTACCAGGTTCGAGGCAAAGTAGTGAGGAGCTGGTAAAGAGGACGTGGTGTGGTAGTCATTTATTAGCTCGCATCCAACCTAAATGGGCATTGACTGACAGATGAATGCTTCAAGATACGCAACAAGCAAGCGTTCACGGTCAGCTGAAATCGTTAAGAGCTTACCATTTGTTGGGCGGTAGTGAGTAAGTATGAAAATGACTAAGTTAAATGAAACTGCTCAATAGTGGATACTGCCTGAACTAAACGTTTACCGTCGGAAGGATACGTTACAGAAGCGATAGCGAAACGTGGTGGGTTCACATTCTAACATCTGAAAATAATAATTATCTCAGTGTGTATTAATGTGAATTCCTGAAAGAAAAATGAAATCGCTATCGCCTACAGATTGGTGAGCATATCAGGCGTCGAGCTCATGAACGTACCACTGTTCGATAAGCAGATTGACCGTAAAAAATTTTAATTTAATTTCCGTCTAAAATAGTGGTAGCAAAACTGAATCGGACATCGTGCTGGTTCTATTCGGAATACAGTGCTCAAATAGCATCATGCGATCCACGTTTGGTCTGATTGCTTTCGAAAAAAGTGCGTTACCCTTCCTGACACACCATCTCAAAACAGAAAATACACAGTATAACATCTAAATCTAAGTGATTACTCTGCTATTCACAATAAAGTTCCTGGCACAGGGTTCAATGAACCACCTTCAAGCTGTCTCTCTACCGTTCCAATCCCGAACGGCACGCGAGAAAAAGGAGCACTTAATTTTTTCTGTGCGAGCCCCGATTTCTCTTATTTTATCGTGATGATCATTTCTCCCTATGTAGGTGGGTCCCAACAGAATATTTTCGCAATCGGAGGAGAAAACTGGTGATTGAAATTTCGTGAGAATATCCCGTCGCAACGAAAAACGCCTTTGTTTTAATGATTGCCACTCCAATTCACGTATCATGTCTGTGACACTATCTCCCCTATTTCGCGATAATACAAAACGAGCTGCCCTTCTTTGTACTTTTTCGATGTCGTCCGTCAGTCCCACCTGATGCGGATCCCACACCGCACAGCAATACTCCACAATATGGCGGACAAGCGTGGTGTAAGCAGTCTCTTTAGTGGACCTGTTGCACCATCTAAGTGTTCTGACAATGAATCGCAGTCTTTGGTTTGCTCTACCCACAATATTATCTATGTGATCGTTCCAATTTAGGTTATTTGTAAAAATATGGAATCAATTTGACATCCCCTGTCCATAGCACTCATTACTTCATGAGTATAAAGAGCTAGTTGTGTTTCACAAGAACGATATTTTTTGAATCTGTGCTGACTATGTTTCAATAAATCGTTTTCTTCGAGGTACTTCATAATGTTCGAATAGAGTATATGTTCCATAACCCTACTGCAAATTGACGTTAGTGATGTAGGTCTGTTATTCAGCGGATTACTCCCACTTCTCTTTTTGGGTATTGGTGTGACCTGAGCAATTTTCCAGTCTTTAAGTACGAATCTTTCTGTGATGGAGTGGTTATATATAATTGCTAAATATGGAGCTACTTTATCAGCATACTCTGAGCGGAACCTGACTGGTATACAATCTGGACCGGAGGCCTTGCCTTTATTAAGTAATTTAAGCTGCTTTGTTACACCGAGGATGCCTACTTCTATGTTTCTCATCTTGGCAGTTGTTCTTGATTGGAATTTAGGAATATTTACTTCTTCTTCTTTGGTGAAGGAGTTTCGGAAAACCGTGCTTAATAAAACTCTGTTTTAGTGGCACTGTCATCAGCGACTTCACCGTTGTTATCGCGCAGTGAAGGTATTGATTGCGTCTTGCCACTGGTGTGCTTTATGTATGACCAGAATCTCTTTGGGTTTTCTGCCAGATTTCGAGATAGAATTTCGTTGTGGAAGTTATTAAAAGCATCTCGCATTGAAGTACGCGCCACATTTCGAACTTCTGTAAAACTTTGCCAATCTTGGGGATTTTGCGTTCTTTTAAATTTGGCATGCCTTTCTCGTTGCTTCTGCAACATCGATCTGACCCCTTTTATGTAGCATGGGGGATCAGTACCATCACTTACTAATTTATGTGGTATATATCTCTTAACTGCTATCGATACTATCTCTTTGAAAACATTCCACAACTTTTCTACGCTTACATGATCAAATCGGGAGGAGTGAAGACTGTCTCTTAAAAAGGCGTTAAGAGCATTTTTATCAGCTTTATTAAATAGATAAACTTTGCGTTTCTTTTTCATGGTTGTAGGTGTTACGGTATTCAGCCTAGCAGCAACTGCTGTAAGTGATCTCTAGGTGACTACATTAACGGTAGGCACTTTCGATAAATCTCAAGTTATTAGTCATAGTAACGTAAAGTACAGTATTTGCCAGTTACTCATATCTACTTTTGATACCGGACAAACGAATGTGATTAATGGGAAGGAGTTTCTTCTCTCAACAAACTTCCGCTGTTTAACAACATTTAGTTTTCTTATATATCGATACCTTTATCTAAATTTTATTCACTTACGTAAATAGCCCTCGCCTTTTTACTCTTATTGAAATCTCTATTCTCTGCATATCTTAGGCATGGACGAATGCACATATTACTATGACGGTATGGATTAAAAAAGTTCGTATTATTTTATGTATTATATGTACTTACACCGTCCATGATGTATTGAACTACACCGTGGTAGTCAAGATTCAACAATATCAGCTCCTGGACGACTGTGGTATTACCCCCCCCCCCCCCCCCTGCCCACCGCTGGATGTAGAGGTACTGATTTTTCGTATTCCAGTATACCAGGGTCACTCCAAAAGAAATGCACACTATTTTTTTTAAATCCATCTTTTATTCTACATGTTTGAAAGTTTTACAGTGTGTAGATACATCCTTTAGGAACAATATTTTCATTTCTCCACATAATGTCCATCCCTCTCATCTGCCTTACACCATCTTGGAACCAGCGCCTGTATACCTGCACGGTAAAATTCTGGACCAACCTTTTGAAGCCACTGTTTGGCAGCATGCACAAGGGAGTCATCATCTTCAAACCTTGTTCCACGAAGAGAATCTTTCAGATTCCCATAGAGATGATAGTCACATGGAGTCAGGTCAGGACTGTAAGGCGGGTGTTTCAGTGTTGTCCATCCATGGTTTTTTGACTGACATGTGGCCGTGCATTGTCGTGCAACAGCAAAACACCCTGCTTTTGCCGATGTGGTCGAACACGACAGTCGAGCTTAAAGTGTCTTCAGTGTTGTCACATATGCATCTGTCAGCAGTCACCAATTCGTTAACTCTCTGCACATTGTCTAGAGTGTGTGCCTGCCGCTGCGAGGACAATCCTCAATATTGCCGTGCCCGCTTTCATCACGTAACCTGCTTGGCCGCCGACTAGCTATACTGCGATCGACAGCAGCATCTCCATATACCTTTTTGAACCCCTTGTGGATGTTTCCCACTGTCTCGTTTTCACAGTATAGGAATTCTATGAGAGTACGTTGCTTCTGACGAACGTTAAGTGTAGCAGCGATCTTGAAGACATGGTGCGACTGCTCCACTCACGGAAACAGGTTGAACTAAGTTTGAAAGCAAGCGGGAAGGATGTATCTATACACTGTAAAACTTTCACACATGCAGAATGAAAACTGTATTTTTACGAAAATGGTGTGCATTTCTTTTGGAGTGACCCTCGTATTTACGAAATTTGTCACTTTTACCTCTTTTCCCACTTCTTGACAATGTATTATCTTCTGAGATTTATGCCATTCGAGATACATGTAAAAGGAGCGGCGGTAATTGGGTGGCGGCGCATCCGAAGGGCTCGGGTGAGACTGCTGGCGGTTCTTGAACCCGGGCCCCCGGCGGGCAGAGCGGCGCGGTGTCTCCGCGAGGTTGGTGCGCGCGCGCCGTGCCGTCAGATACCTATCATAACCTGTTCGCTGGCCTTGCGCCCGCAACGCCACGCCACGGCGTTGCCCCCACCAACTTTCTTAATTTCCTTCAGTTTCGTATAGTCGGCTATCGCGGCCGTTAATCGCCTATTTTCTCTTCGCACTAATGCATATAGAATAAAGATGCTGGAATGTCGCACTAAACGAGCCAGAAACTGCAGTTAATTAGACGGAGCTCGCTTCAATGTCTTTCCACGCGTAACTCTTATCGGAATTATCACAAAGCCTTTCTCATAATTTGAGATTTGATTCAGAGACACAACCATCGAGTTAAATATAGTAATTTACTTCGGAGAACAATCGTCAGACTGAATACGGCCTTCATCTTATCATTTATTGCAAGACTGAGAGTATGGTTTATTTGTTCATTTCGTACACTGCACTGTGATTAACAGTAACGACTTGCTGTCATAAAGTAAGGATAAGAGTATGTTAGGAATTCGTTTAAAGAATGCTGCAGTAATGACCAATACGATTATTTATGCCGAAATAAATTTATGAATCTTACCTGCAGCAGGGGCAGAACAACTTCTCCCATGGGGCCACACGAGTCTGACTCACGAGCTGACTTGAAAAACAATCAACTTCAAGCTCACCATTTTTCCTCAAGGTATATAATTAGCCAAAAGTAAAAGAATTTCATTCTGAATTACGGGCTTGAGTTTGCAGTAAAACCAAATTGTTCCCGCATCCATCCTCTGCCAAAGCGTCTGTAAGGTTTGCCTAAAACAAATTATAGTTTTGAGTAGGATCACTTAGCAGTGTCGAACAGCTCAATCGGTAAACAGTAGTCAAGAATGGTACATACCGGGATTCGAATGTTCATTTCCTACTTGGCACATATGTTCAATATGGCATATTCTCTCACAAAAGTGATAGTATGTCCCAGAATGGACGACTAACAACGTTAACGAAGTCCCCCTCGGTAGCTACCTTGTCGGCGCGGCGGACTGGGGCCCGGATTCGACTCCCGGCCGGGTCTGAGATTTTCTCCGTTCGGGGACCGCGTGTTGTTCTATCCTTACTTTCCTATTGTGAGAACTGACTTTCCACTGTTGAGATGACTGAATCGGCACGTCCGGAAGGCCAAAAAGAAAGAAAATTAAATTAATATGCACTCCTGGAAATTGAAATAAGAACACCGTGAATTCATTGTCCCAGGAAGGGGAAACTTTATTGACACATTCCTGGGGTCAGATACATCACATGATCACACTGACAGAACCATAGGCACATAGACACAGGCAACAGAGCATGCACAATGTCGGCACTAGTACAGTGTATATCCACCTTTCGCAGCAATGCAGGCTGCTATTCTCCCATGGAGACGATCGTAGAGATGCTGGATGTAGTCCTGTGGAACGCCTTGCCATGCCATTTCCACCTGGCGCCTCAGTTGGACCAGCGTTCGTGCTGGACCTGCAGACCGCGTGAGACGACGCTTCATCCAGTCCCAAACATGCTCAATGGGGGACAGATCCGGAGATCTTGCTGGCCAGGGTAGTTGACTTACACCTTCTAGAGCACGTTGGGTGGCACGGGATACATGCGGACGTGCATTGTCCTGTTGGAACAGCAAGTTCCCTTGCCGGTCTAGGAATGGTAGAACGATGGGTTCGATGACGGTTTGGATGTACCGTGCACTATGCAGTGTCCCCTCGACGATCACCAGTGGTGTACGGCCAGTGTAGGAGATCGCTCCCCACACCATGATGCCGGGTGTTGGCCCTGTGTGCCTCGGTCGTATGCAGTCCTGATTGTGGCGCTCACCTGCACGGCGCCAAACACGCATACGACCATCATTGGCACCAAGGCAGAAGCGACTCTCATCGCTGAAGACGACACGTCTCCATTCGTCCCTCCATTCACGCCTGTCGCGACACCACTGGAGGCGGGCTGCACGATGTTGGGCCGTGAGCGGAAGACGGCCTAACGGTGTGCGGGACCGTAGCCCAGCTTCATGGAGACGGTTGCGAATCGTCCTCGCCGATACCCCAGGAGCAACAGTGTCCCTAATTTGCTGGGAAGTGGCGGTGCGGTCCCCTACGGCACTGCGTAGGATCCTACGGTCTTGGCGTGCATCCGTGCGTCGCTGCGGTGCGGTCCCAGGTCGACGGGCACTTGCACCTTCCGCCGACCACTGGCGACAACATCGATGTACTGTGGAGACCTCACGCCTCACGTGTTGAGCAATTCGGCGGTACGTCCACCCGGCCTCCCGCATGCCCACTATACGCCCTCGCTCAAAGTCCGTCAACTGCACATACGGTTCACGTCCACGCTGTCGCGGCATGCTACCAGTGTTAAAGACTGCGATGGAGCTCCGTATGCCACGGCAAACTGGCTGACACTGACGGCGGCGGTGCACAAATGCTGCGCAGCTAGCGCCATTCGACGGCCAACACCGCGGTTCCTGGTGTGTCCGCTGTGCCGTGCGTGTGATCATTGCTTGTACAGCCCTCTCGCAGTGTCCGGAGCAAGTATGGTGGGTCTGACACACCGGTGTCAATGTGTTCTTTTTTCCATTTCCAGGAGTGTAGATATTAGTGTCCATTAAGTTACAGTGTTATGAGTACGTAACTACCTACATGATAAGTATATGTGGCTTAGAATGAATATTCACAGACAATCCAGGATCTAGTATGCAGGGATTGGCCCATAATTAGTCTACTAAAGAATCAGTACTGTAGATGCAATAACTGATGTCGATCTGCTGTTTATTCGGACGAAAATGGCACAAATGTTTTTTGAGTAATTTGTATAGATGGATGCATTTCAATTCACCACTCTACAGTTATTACAGCCCATATAGCCCAAATCGGAAACGCGAGTAATGGCGCTCTGTCTTAACTTGGTGGTGTAAAATTTCGCATAATCTGTATTTAGCCTGCAGTGCCCGCAGTCCACGACCAGACTGTGTGCCAGTTCCAAGTGCTAAATCCCATACTTGTTTGTTGAGTGAACCTAAGCCTTAAAGCAGGTGACGCTGTTGACACATAACGACAACCCCCGTTGTGGTATTCTAGGGTGGGCTACGTATCGGCACGCTCTGTATGCCTTTGATTCCCATTGTCACCCATAAAACTCTATAATACAGTCCACAACAATAGATTATCACACATTCGACACAGATTGACAGTTGACGTAGTACTAATTGAAAAGAAGTGGGACTGTAGCTCGTTATTTCAGGTACCGTACGGAAATGAAACACAGCACAAATTTCCAAAAACGATAGGCCCATACCTTATACAAGTGAGTTCCACAGAACTCTAATGTTGTTGTAAATTCTCTCTATTTACAGACTATTTTAGCTGTTGTTCCACGTCCCTGTCAGCCTTAAATCGACGTAGCCGTGTCTAGAAAATTAAACTTATCTCTGAAAGAACTAATCCCTTTATTACATGTTGCAAATATTCATCATGCGACGCACTGTGGCAGCTGAACATTTACGATGAAACAGTGAATCAATCAATGGCTGTTTTTCTGTTTGGATTTTTCGTTGGAGATCATATAAAATTACGACCTTGAACGGCAGCAGAGAGAAGACAGATTAAAAAATAAAAGATTTACTCTTATTTTTCGTATGCCCAGTCATGTAATATACACATTTACCCCTACATATTCGTCAATTTGCCTGTAACGTTGTATTTCACGGAAAATTTGTCCAAATTATCAGTTACTTAGTAACTAATGAGAGACGTACGTGTAAGTGCTCCAAAAATATACATCGACAAAGTTTTGAAAGCGTGGCATTTCTTGGAGGTAGCAGATGTTGCCTCAAGAGGATTTTTTCCCATTCTAATATACTGCCAGACTTGGTAGAGTATTAAATAAGATGAGCCAGGTAAGACAATCGCTACTCGCTGGCTTCCACCGATTGTATCTACCTTCTCAATTGATCATTGTTTTCAAGCAGTTGCCGCCAAGCGCTGCGATAGCCCGCAGTTGCTCCTTTCCCAATCATTGTCTAATAGTGACTGTTCATCGTCTTCCACGATGTGAGTGTAAAAAAAAAAAAAAAGTTATTCGTCGACAATAAACATTTTATACACTTTTAGTTGCTGTTGTTAATGATGAATGTCTTCTATTTCCAGGTAACTTAGTTTTATGCAGGAAACTGCAGTGACACAGGTATGTGAAATACTGTCAAAGACCGCACAGCAGAAAGGCGACTGGATGTTTTTTAGAAACTGAAGCATTTCTTAATTTGCTTGTCACTGTCTAGAGCTCGCATTACAGCAGACACTGGGTATTATGCTTTGTGAAAGTATATTATCCTCTGCTGAACATAGGGCAAAGCGACTGCGGCGTCTATCAAACGCAGTGTCACTGCGGCTGTCCTTTCTTACCACTCGTCCGTTTCCTGACAGCCTTCTTGGCACCTGCGAGCTATGCAACACAGGCAGCACAGGTGTCCGGAGAGAAGCTCTCCACAGGAGAGGACGTGTGCGCAGCGCTTCACGCCACATCACCTGCCACCCTCATTACGTCATTACAGCGCTCCTTCATCGAGTATTAATACTGATTATACAACACGAATAGCAAAATGTGACAAAACGAAAAGAAAGAAACAAGATAACTCTGTGTCAAGTATACGCCAATATTTATCCCGCCAATATTGCAATTGCGGTATCTGATCAAAAGTATCTGGTCATCCCTAAGTATTATGGAATCGACCATTAGATATCATGAGAGGCGGACTCGTTAGCGTAAAAAGGAGCGGGATTATTGCGCTGTAGTAAGACCAGAACGGGTCGGTCAGGAGAGCCCAGTAACTTCGAGTCTTGAGTGGCCAATGGATGTCGGCTGAGCAATAAATGCATCAGGGATATTTCAACCCTTCTATGGATTCTTATGTCGACTGTTAGTGTTATGACTGAGACGTTGGAGCGAGAAATCGATCGCAGCTAAACCAAGACGAGCAGACATCCTGTACTGACGGTGAAGGATCGTCGAGCGCTGCGAAGGTGGTAGTAAAAATCGCATGAAATCTGCAAAAGGAATCACTCGTGAGTACCCAAGTCCTACCAGGAACCAAGCTATCATGATAACTGTACGTAAGGAGGTAAAAAGAATGGGACACAACGGTCAAGCAGCTCCTCGTAAGTCACTCATAAGTCACTCATAAGTGTAGTCAGTGCTAAGTGAGGCTTGAGGTGGTGTAAGAAGCGGCTCCCCTGGATAGCTGATGAGTGGAAACGAATGGTTTGAGTCATGAGTCACGCTATACCCTCTGCCAATCCGTTGGCGAGCGTTTTGGGCTTGATGAATACCTAGAGAACGTTACCGCATCATATGTAGTGCCAACAGAGAAGTTCGGAGGATGTGGTGTTGCGGTATGCGGCTGTTTTCCTCGATTATGGTGCGGTCCCCTTAAGAAAACACGCATTGTGTACTAAGTACAGGATAAGAAAACTTCGAAGAGGATTATTGTATTGGCATGACAGTGCACCAGTCGTAAAGTAACATAGTCTGGCCATGGTTTGGGGACAATAACATACATGAAATGAACTGGCCTTTTAAGAGTCCCGATCTCAAAAAACAAAACACTACTGAGATGAGATAAAAAGTCAATTTCGCTTCAGACCCCAGTGTACAACTTCAATACATTCACTGATTTCGGCTCTTGAGGAAGAATGGGCTGCCATTCCTCCACAGACATTCAGTCTCCACACTGAAAGTATCCTCAGCAGAGTTCAAGGCGTCATAAAATCGAAGGGCGGACCCATCCTGTACTAATATGTGTCAGAATACTTTTGAACACGCGCGACTGCTACGGTCGCAGGTTCCAATCCTGCCTCGGGCATGGATGTTTGTGATGTCCTTAGGTTAGTTAGGTTTTAGTAGTTCTAAGTTCTAGGGGACTGCTGACCTCAGATGTTAAGTCCCATAACGCTCAGAGCCATTTGAACCATACTTTTGAACAGGTTGTGTATTCATTATAGGCAGATGATTTAATATAATGATAGGCTTCTGAACATGGCGCAAGATAGTACTCGTAAGATAAAGTTTCCTCTACTAAAAAGGAAGCGACAGCGTTGTTATATTTCTCATTGGACTTTGTTGGAAAAAGAAAGGACAAGGACCAGAATCCGTTTACCCAGCTTCACCCACTCCCCCTCCCCTCCGCCTCCCCTCCCCTTCCTCCCTCCCCTACCCTCCCCCTCCTCCCTCCCCACTCTACCGCTGTTTTCCCTCATCGTTATGTAATATTTGGAAATAAATAATACACACGTAGATGCAACTGAAACAGAAAGAGGTGTCAAGGACAGATGGCGCTCGTTGTACCTCAGGACACCAGGTATTCTGGTGAGTCACGTGACCATAACGTTCTCACACTGGCCCACGGAGCGTACAGGTTTGGTAAGATGTTATGTAGAGAGTATATTTTTGTTTAGTTTGACAATTATCGCTGTCGGTGAGTCGACTACAGCATCTACAGCATGTGTGGGGTGACTCTAATTTGCAGAGAATGTACGATTTTAAATACAACGTAAATGTTTGTTTTATTTCTAGTTCATCTTTAAATCACTCTTACGAAATTCGGAGGTTGAAAAATAGCGAATAACACTCAGTGACTGCAACTGGTCAGTACTACGGTGGTAGCTCAGGCGAGGGCACCTACCTTAAAATACCATGAATTAATAGTCTGCATCAGGAGCATAAATATCAATAACACATCTGACAAATTTGAATAACTATGTTTCGGAAACCATTCAATAATCGGCGGTTCCCTCCACAGAGCGCCAACCTATTTATTTTAACGTACGTTGGTTTTTTCATGGACTCCCTTGTGTAATATACATTCCCGTAACAGCATTGTGGAAACAAGTGCTCTACTCATCAAGTCAAACCGATGGAAGAAATATGACAGTCACGAAAGATGAACGCACGTGACAGGCGATCAAAAAGATAAAAATTAGTACTTTGTAGATACTGCATGTACAAATTAAGTACCTATAGTGATGGCTATTTTTCAACTGACTGCGAATAGTTGAGCAACATCTCAGTGCTAGGCAACACCGTTGCCTTGAGAATCTGTGTCATCTGCTTCGTCTCTTTCCTTTGCTGAGCACAGGTCGATGTCCCTTGCGAGTACATCTACTAGTACCACCTCACTTGGTGGAAAAGTGATTTAGGTGATGAACCAGTATTATGTTGTTAATTTTGAAACGTCCCCTTAGAAAAATTATACAAGACTGTGCTTAAACTGACACACAATATTTTTGGCGCAACACAATCTGACTTTCAAAAATCCCTACAAAAGAATGGCCCTGACTAACATTAACCTATACCTTTTACAAATCACTTACCTCACAAAAATCTTCGTTACTCGAACTACTGCAATACAGCGAGCGCCACTACTGCCAGCTAAATAAAAGATTCAAACTACGGAAGGCACTAACTACTGACAGGCATAGTTAGCAAATGAAAGATTTTAATGGAGATCAAACAATGTATTTACCTTAATAGTGTTGAAAAATCATAATATACATAGCAGTTCATGACATCCAGTCTTACAAATTTCAAAACTCCGCCATTTCTCTCCCCACATCCACAACTGCTGGCGGCTCACCTCCAACTGCGCAACGCTACGCGCTGTTAACATCCAGCTGCCCAACACTACAATGGCAGACAACAATGCAAACTAGCCACAGACTGCACACAGCACAGCCAGTGATTTTCATACAGAGCGCTACGTAACGTTACCAATAAGAAAACATAAACAGCCTACTTACATAGCCCCCATGCTCCCCACAAAAAATTTTACAAATTGTTTTGGGCAGTGGCCAATAATGATTTGATAAAATTTTTCATAATTGCAATAACAAAGATATGAAATGCACACACTTATTGATACAATGTTGGTCAAAAGCTGAAATTTTCTCACAGTCCATAAAGACAGTCCTGATCATCCATACCAGTAAAATAGCAATGTTTTTCTCAATGTCTGAGCAGTAAAAGAAAATGCACACGGAAGTAGTGGATTTCCATGCAGTCTTGAAGAAGTAGTGTTGTCCTTCCAACGGAAAGACAGTGCTGACTCTCGACATGCAGACAGGTAATGGGCCACAACAGAGGAAACCCACAGCAGAGTCATTCGACGTTTTGAAGAATATTGGTAGGTAGGTCATCACAGAGCACACCCACTATAGTCTTGGTAGAGAGTATGGTATTGGTGGGCCACCAAAGGTGCAGACCCACTGCAGTCCTTGTAGAAATAATGGTACTGGTGAGTCAGCAAAGGTGTAGATCCACTGTAGTCCTTGTAGAAATGTATTGGTGGGTCATCAAAGATGCAGACCCACTGTAGTCCTTGTAGAGATGGCCAGCAGCCATCTGTTGTGACTATGCAGGTGCACAATCACCATTGAAGAGTCTTGCGGATAATAGAGCAAGTCCATAACCACACTTGTGCACTCACAAAGTTTTTGAATTGTCCTGAGAACCAGCAATGCTGTTAACCAGTCCCTTGCCGAATTATTAACACATGTGCAAACACTAACAGTCCCTACTTCTCACATATTGTCCATATACTATGACCAATAGAAACGTGTGCAGTGAAATGTAACTTACAAGTTACTAAATTTGATGAACTGGTGTCAATTACAATTTTATAACATAAGAATACAATAACAAAGGTGCAAAATACATCATTAAAGAACATAATAATACAGATAACATTTGTGGTAATGCAGGCTTTATAAAGGAATAGAAATAAACATGTACACCAGTGTTACAAGAATTACGACATAAGTACATACATAAAAGACCAGAATAACTTTTGAAACATCAACTTCACACATGAGCATTAAAACAAAACAGAATAAATAATGTCTAAACATCTTTACAAAGTAAATAACATGTTATTAATGCCAATGATATTTGAGGATAACAGTATTCCTCATCATAGTGAATGTAGCTTAGTATTAGAAGAGAAAAAATTCTAAGCAACAGTACACAGAGACAGGAAGAAAACAAATACACAAGGGTACACAAACACATAGGAGGATAACACAATGGAAAGGACAGGGTTCGTTTTCAGTGTAACATTTGGCACTGCAGTATTTTGCGAACAAAACCTTTTTTGTACTTGGAGATCCCCCTTCGTTCATCATTATTCCCAATAAGTCCTATCTATACCTCTTTTCTGTATTCTAACCATATTTCTTTCAAAATAATTATGGCCCATTGTACAATACCCATTTTTGCCCAAATCGTTTTCATATAACTTCTCAATGCATTTCTTCTAATTTATCACAACTCGTTCTCACATATACCCTACCCCATGTTAAGCTAACTTAAATCTACTGAGCTCAGATGCTAAACTAAGGGACGAGGCAATGCAGCAGCACAAAACAATTAACAGAAACAGCAATGACAAAATATTCAAATTGGCAAAGCAAGCAGCAATATTACAACTAATATAAGGCAATGAGCAGCAAACAAGAAAAATAAATCAGTAGTAAAACTGGCTTAACAGAGTAATGCAAAGTGAAATTTAGTAGCACTATGCCTGGCAAACAGCAGCAGCAAATGCAATAACTTATATCTAAACATGACATAGCTCAAGCAGAAAAAATAGTACACTAAAGACAACAACGCAGATAAGGGAAATGTATATTCACATCTTAATATCTATGTCATTAAAGTGATGCACCACAACTTATTCTACAAAATAAATTACCAAGTACTTGAAAAGAAAATTATGAATGCAGTTCCTGTGAAGGTAAATATCTTTTTGTGCTCCCTCATTTTTTTTCTTATAGTCAAAATCATCGTGTCGGCAAGTCACATGTCGGTCATTGTTACGTCGTGTCGGCGGTTCCATCTCAAAATTCGATGCACATTGCCAATTTCTTTCATAACTTCCGAAATTCCCTGTGTTATTATTTTGCGGCTTTTCCGTATTTCTAAGTCCCTCTTCCCGTATTGGAGCGCGAATGTCCTCTGAAATACGTAATTCTTGTATTACTTGTGCCAACTGATCTTGTACTTCCCGGATTTATCTTTTGTATTGCGTATTAATTTGATTCTGATTTTCTTTGAATTTCTTAATTTGTTCATACTCTTCTGTGTCAGTGATGGCTACAGGTCTTGTGTCATTCAGATCATCATCTACCTTTGCAGATAAGTTAGTGAACTGATCCGAAAGTTCGGCTACTTTCTCCGATAGTGTACTTATTTCCTCAGTGTGTTTTTCTGAACCAAGTTTCAGAGTGTCCATTTGTGTTGAAATCGTATCTACTGTGTCCTTTAAGATTTCCTGAGTTTTTGCAAGTTGCGTAACCGAATCGGTAGATGCAACTGAGTCAATTTTAGCTTGCAAGGTGTCGTGATTTTCATGAACAATAGTTCGCAGTTCTTTTATGGCTGCTTCGTGATTCTGTAATGCATTTTCATGACGCGAAAAAATAGGTTGGAAATGCTCACAAATTTGTGTTTTTACGTCATTATAGACTTTTTGACATTTTGATTCGATTTTATGTAACTCAGTAGTTAAATCTTCACGTGTTTGTTCAAGTGTGGTGTCTAACATCTGAAGATTTTGTTCCATTGCGTCTAAATGTTGCTGTGTTTGTCTCTGGTGTTGTTCCATTGCGTCTAACTTTTTAAGATTTTGTTCCATTGTGTCTAACTTTTGTAGCCTTTGTCCCATTTGTTGCATTAACTGTAATAACAATGCACTGGTGTCTGAAACATGTTCCTCAGTACTTTTCGGCAGTGAATTTGCACCGGAAATATTCACATTTTGACAAGTGGAAAATGTGTCTTGACTCATTTGAGAAAACGGTGAGAACCCAAAACCTGAGTCTACAGTATTTGCAGTATTGTGTTCTGTCATTTCCGATTCCTGAGGCGAGCTGTTGCCGACCGATCGATCGATAATGCTTCCCTGTTCACTACCTGTTTCACTGTCTACACCATTATTTGACGCGCGCTCCATTTCCCTATGCACAGTTACCAAATTACTACTTTGAATGTCTGTTAATTCATTACACAGTGGTGTTGGTAAGCTACGATCGTCGTCACTATTATTTCTCAATTTACTTTGGAGCCTAGTGTTACGTTTTTCACACGCCATTATTGTCACAATATTTCACACGATAACACAGAAAAGCACAATTTGAAGAGAAAAAATAAGAGAACACATTAACATAGCGCTGAAAATAATATCTAGTTAATTGCAAGCGCAGCTGCGAAATACTTGGTGCAAATCTACATGCATGCCACAACTGTTTTACTGTACAACAGTGAAAGACTGCAGCTACAAAGGAGATTCTCTCTACAATTACGCGCTAGCAATAAACAAAAGCTACACTAATTGCACAAACTACAAAAAAAAAAAAAAAATCAGAAGATTCCAGTGAGGTATCCTCGGCTAAGGGTCGACATATGGAACGTCCCCTTAGAAAAATTATACAAGACTGTGCTTAAACTGACACACAATATTTTTGGCGCAACACAATCTGACTTTCAAAAATCCCTACAAAAGAATGGCCCTGACTAACATTAACCTATACCTTTCACAAATCACTTACCTCACAAAAATCTTCGTTACTCGAACTACTGCAATACAGCGAGCGCCACTACTGCCAGCTAAATAAAAGATTCAAACTACGGAAGGCACTAACTACTGATAGGCATAGTTAGCAAATGAAAGATTTTAATAGAGATCAAACAATGTATTTACCTTAATAGTGTTGAAAAATCATAATATACATAGCAGTTCATGACATCCAGTCTTACAAATTTCAAAACTCCGCCATTTCTCTTCCCACATCCACCACTGCTGGCGGCTCACCTCCAACTGCGCAACGCTACGCGCTGTTAACATCCAGCTGCCCAACACTACAATGGCAGACAACAATGCAAACTAGCCACAGACTGCACACAGCACAGCCAGTGATTTTCATACAGAGCGCTACGTAACGTTACCAATAAGAAAACATAAACGGCCTACTTACAATTTTATATGAAAAGGAATATTCGATGTGTAATTGGCTCCCTCGTACTTTAACGTTAGTCCCTGGCTATGACGTAACATGCTTGTCTATGGCGTCTGATTCTGTAGGGTAAATAATAAAGAAGGAAATAAAGCACGAGTGGACATCACTGGTACAGCACTATATCTGCACTGTATCTGCACTATATCTGATTGAAAAAACAATCGAGTTAGTAGACGAATAAAAAAGAGTGAATATGATTATAGTATGCACAGAAATGGAATCAATAGGACGTGCAGACAAGCCTAACATGACTGGATGAGACAAACACATTACAATATTACGAAACATATGTGTGTGTAGGAAAACTCTACACGTCGTGCACGAAGATTACGTATATGCTGGCAGAAATCAAATGTAAAATTGTTAACACACGATGTACAGACAGAAAATCATAAGGAACCAAAATTAAGGGCAGACAGCACAGGAGTAAATCGGAAGTCTTTACGGTGGACAGAAGGTGCTGCAAATAGCGTCCGGAGTTCAGTTTCAAGCAGTGTTCCTTAGATTCCAGAAAGCCTTCAATACCGTTCCGTCACCCAGGAAACAAAATAAATCTATACAGTGTTACAGAACAGATGTGCGGCTGGATTGAAGACTCCTTGAGAACTGAACTCATTCTGTCTTTCTTAAGGCATTGCCACAAACGAAGATGGTAACTGTAGTATCTCGGAGTACTGTGACCGTGGACGATGCCCTTCACGGTTAAGCCAGATGTCCGTCCAAAGAGGATTCTGGCACATTTTCTCTCAGGTTTCGGCAGATAATTGCAGTTTAGGTTTTGCAGTGTGTTGCTCTAGTCAACCCAAACACACACGGCTAAGACCTCTTTCAATCGACGGCCAGTGTCGAGGGAAGGCGTTTGTTGGCTCCCGTTACAAACAAAATAATTTTTAAGGGAGAATTTTATGTGTACATTGGATAGGACAGTCCCAAAACAGTCTAGTGCGATATTCTATCGATATATATTAACAGGGACAGGTAAAACGAAAAGAATAACCAAAACTCCAGCAGTGACTAAGCAGGCTGCTGCAGGGCGGTATTGGACACTGCGGGTCAGGGTGGTGCTGTCGCTGCTTCAACAGTGTGTGTTGAACGGTGAACGTTAGTCAGTAGTGAAACACATTCAAAAAACTCGAAGAAGTTGAAAAATGTATGGTCAGCAGAACGAATGATACAATACACAGAAGAGTCAAGACTGTCTTCGGCGAAATTCAAAAAAACGGTCTTAACAGTAACAATAAAAGAGGAAGAAGGAGAAAGCAGTTATGTGAATGTCAAACGCAGAAGGAGATATCCTCGGAGTACTGAAACAACTTAAATCACTTACTAAAAGCAAGTATTCCGTGCCAATCTGTATGTCAAAATGGTTCAAATGGCTCTGAGCACTATGGGACTTAACATCTATGGTCATCAGTCCCCTAGAACTTAGAACTACTTAAACCTAACTAACCTAAGGACAGCACACAACACCCAGTCATCACGAGGCAGAGAAAATCCCTGACCCCGCCGGGAATCGAACCCGGGAACCCGGGCGCGGGAAGCGAGAACGCTACCGCACGACCACGAGCTGCGGACAGTCTGTATGTCAGTTGGGTGTCTTTCAGAGTATGCTGATGCAATAGTTCCATACTTAACAATCATATACAACCGTTCGCTCGATGAAACATGCGTACTCGAAGTGTGGAAAGTTGCACAGGTCACATCAGTATTCAAGAAAATCAACAGGAGTAATCCACTCGTACGGAAAGATATAGGTGTTTGTTCTTTCCGCGCGCTTTACGAGACTGGAATAATAGAGAATTGTGAAGATGGTTCGATGAACCCTCTGGCAGGCACTTAAATGTGATATGCAGAGTATCCATGTAGACATAAATGCTGATATGCAGCAGGATTTTGGAACATATTTTGTGTTCGAACATTATGAATTACATCGAAGAGAACTGTCTACTGACACGTAGTCAACACAGATATATAAAAAAAGGAAAAAGTCGATCTTGTGAAACACAACAAGCTCTTTACTCACACGAAGTGTCGAATCCCACCGACAAGAGATTCCAAATTGATTATGTATTTATAGACTTATTTATAGACTTCCAGAAGGCTTTCGACACCGTACCCCAAAAGCGGCTTGTAATCATACTGCATGCTTATGGAATATTGTCTCAGTTATGCGACAGAATTCGCGATTTTCTGTCAGAGAGGTCACAGTTCGTAGCAATTGACTAAATGTAATCTCGTAATACAGAAGTGATTTCTGGCATTTCCCAAGGTAGTGTTACAGGCCCTCTGCTGTTCCTTATCTATATTAACGATTTAGAAGACAATCTGAGCAGCAGTCTTAGCTTGTTGCAGATGACGCTGTCGTTTACCACCTAGTAAAGTCTGTAAGTAGGCTGTTTAGGTTTTTTTATTAGTAACGCCACCTCTGTATGAAAATCACCGGCTGTGCCGTGTGCAGTCTGTGGCTGCTTTGCATTGTTGTAATACTCAACCATTGTAGTGTTAGGCAGCTGGCTGTGAACAGCGCGTAGCGTTGGGCAGTTGGAGGTGAGCCGCCAGCAGTGGTGGATGTGGGGAGAGAGATGGCGGAGTTTTGTAATTTGTCATGATATCAAGGTAAATACATTGTTTGTTCTCTATTAATATCTTTCATTTGCTAACTATCCCTATCAGTAGTTAGTGCCTTCCATAGTTTGAATCTTTTATTTAGCTGGCAGTAGTGGCGCTCGCTGTATTGCAGTAGCTTGAGCAGCGAAGATTTTTGGTGAGGTAAGTGATTTGTGAGACGTATAGTTTAATGTTAGTCAGGGCCATTCTCTTGTAGAGAATTTTGAAAGTCAGATTGCGTTGCGCTAACAAAATATTGTGTGTTGAAAGTCAGATTGCGTTGCGCTAAAAAAAAATATTGTGTGTCAGCTTAAGCACAGTAGTGTACTATTTTTCACAGGGGACGTTTCATATGTCGACCCTTAGCCGAGGATACCTCACTGGAATCTTCTGATTTTTTCTTGTAGTTTGTGCAATTAGTGTAGATTTTGTTTATTGCTAGCGCGTAATAGTAGAGAGAATCTCCTTTATAGTTGTAGTTTTTCATTGTTGTACAGTAAAACAGTTGTGGCATGCATGTAGATTTGCACCAAGTATTTCGCAGCTGCGCTTGCAATTAACTACATATTATTTTCAGTGCTATGTTAATGTGTTCTCTTATTTTTGCTCTTCAAATTGTGTTTTTCTGTGTTGTCATGTGAAATACTGTGACAATAATGGCGTGTGAAAAACGTAATACTAGGCTCCAAAGTAAACTGAGAAATGACAGTGAAAACGAAAGCAGCATGTTAGCGCCACCGAGTAATGAATTAACTAATGTTAACAGTAGTAATTTGGTAATTGCGCATAGGGAAATGGAGCGGGTTGCAAACAATGGCGTAGACAGTGAAACAATTAGTGAGCAGGGAAGCATTATCGATCGGTCGGTCGGCAACAGCTTGCCTCAGGAATCCGAAATGACAGGACACAATTTCGCAAATACTGTAGATTCAGGTTCTGGGTCATCACCGTTTTCTCAAATGAGTCAAGACACATTTTCTGCTTGTCAAAATGTGAATGTTGTCGGTGAAAATGCACTGCCAAAAAGCATAGAGAAACAGATTCCAGACACTAATACATTATTATTGCAATTAATGCAACAAATGGAACAAAATCAGAGACAAATGGAACAAAATCAGAAACAAATGGGACAAAAGCTTGAAAAATTAGACACAATGGAACAACACCAGAGACAAACACAGCAACAGTTAGACGCAATGGAACAAAATCTTCAAAAGTTAGACTCATTGGAGCAAACTCTTGAACAAACACGTGAGGATTTAACTAATGAGTTACATCACATTGAATCGAAATGTCAAAAAGTCTGTAACGACGTAAAAACACAAATTTGTGAGCATTTCCAACCTATTTTTTCGCGTCATGAAAATGCACTACAGAATCACGAAGCAGCCATAAAAGAACTGCAAACTACTGTTCATGAAAATCATGAGACCTTACAAGCTAAATTTGACTCGGTTGCATCTACCGATTCGGTTACGCAACTTGCAAAAACTCAGGAAAACTTGAAGGACACAGTAGATTCGATTTCAACACAAATGGACAATCTGAAACTTGGTTCAGAAAAACACACTGAGGAAATGTGTTCACTATCGGAGAAAGTAGCCGAACTTTCGGATCAGTTCACTAACTTATCTACGAAGGTAGATGATAATCTGAACGACACAAAACCGGTAGTCTTTAATGACACAGAAGAGAGCGAACAAATTAAGAAACTGAAACAAAATCTGAATCAAATTAATACGCAACACCAAAGAGAAATCCGCGAAGTACAAGATCAGCTGACACAGGTAATACAAGAATTACGTATTTCAGAGGACACTCGCGCCCCAATACGGGAAGAGGGACATAGAAATACGGAAAAGCCGCAACATAATAACACAGGGCATTTCGGAAGTTATGAAAGAAATTGGCAATGTGCACCGAATTTTGAGATGGAACCGCCGACACGACCTAACAATGACAGATATGCTACTCGCCGACACGATGATTTTGACTATAAGCTATTTATTACTACACGTAAATTCAAAACATTTAAGAATTCTGGCAACGACATTCATCCACAAGCATGGCTCCATCAATTCTCTCATTGTTTTCCTCCCAACTGGTCATTGCAGCACAGATTAGAATTTATGTGTGGCTACTTAGAGAATGAACCAGCTGTAAGAATGCGATCGGTCATTCACGATTGCCACAGTGAAGGAGAATTTTACCATGCCTTCCTCTCAGCATATTGGTCTCAAGCCACACAAGACCGAGTAAAACATAGCATCATAATGATGAAACGTTTCGAACAATCTGAATTTTCCAGTATTATGAAATATTTTGAAGACATGTTGCATAAGAATCAGTATCTTTCAAACCCATACAGCCCCTCAGAACTCATCCGAATTTGCTTAATCAAACTGCCTGAACATTTACGACATATTATTTTGGCAGGACGTTGCAAAGACGACATTGAAGCATTTCAAGGACTCTTACAAGAACTGGAAATTGACACTGACAATCGCGGAACGCACGAGCACAACAATTACAGATCACATCCGTCGCAATTCCGCGATGAAAGAAATAATAACTGGACGCGACAAGGCTATTCTCACAACACAAATCGTGACCGAAACAGACACCACCCGTATGACAACCGTTGGCAGAGTAGTAATAATTACAGGGAAAGATCACCTCTCCGCGGTAATGACTATTACAGAGACAATCAGAGAAACAGACAATATGGGAACCAAAACAATTATTATTACGAGGGACAGAATAACTTTAGACGCAACGGTCCAGCGCGCAGTTACGATTCAGGGAGAAATTCTCCACCACTTAACCGACAAGAAAGAAACCACAGAAACTACCGACATGACGACAGACGATGTGATCATAACGACAGACCTGAATTGCATCAGAACTGGCGAGATTTAAACAGGGCAGGGCCCTCTCGTCACGGTGAATTTGTAGAAGTTAGGTCTCCAAATCCCAATAACGACGCGCGCCAACAGAGAGACAATAGGCAATGACTCATACCACAGGCAGCCACAAAACGTTCGTATGAGACTAACGACGCAGCTGCCGTAGCTAGTAACTACGTAAAAATGGAAGACATTAGGGACATCTTACTCCAAGAACACGACGTAAAACATAACAACATTGCATATCCTGTGATTCACATTACAGTAAATGACGTAAAATTTACGGCAGTACTTGACTCTGGCAGTCCCATTTCAGTAATTAGTGAAACAGCCTTTAGCAAATGCAACAAATCGAACGATTGCCCCACACTTCCGTTACGTAAGATTAAATTACAAGGTGCAATCTTTGGAAAAAGTGTAGATGTACGCCAACAAACCAACTTAGAATTCTTTTGTCAAAGCCACAGTTTCTTTATGAACTTTCTTATTGTTCCATTATTGTCGACGGAAATTATATTGGGAGTAGACTTTTTGAATGAATACAAAGCAATCTTAAACTTTCACGATGCTGAAATAAGTTTAGAAAAAGAAGGTAAGTCACTAGCTTTGAAATTTGAAGATTGGCTCTCAAACCATGACGAGGAAATTAATCGGCTTTACCTTCTGTTAGACAACAGTTCGGAATTTTCTACGGAACTAGACACTAACAATCACTCTGCAAGTACTGACAGGGGTGATATCGACGGCGCATTTGATACTAATGAGTTAATTCAGAATAAAATTCAAACAATTGAGAATTGTAATGACAATGATAGGCAAGACCTTTTTGAGATTTTACAAGCACATTCCACAGTTTTTACTCATAAAACAGGAACAATCAAGGGATTTCAATACCAATTTCGTGTTCGTGAGCATACTAAATTTTGTGTTAGACCATACGTAATTCCGGCGCATTATAGGGACCGTGTTAGAACAGAAATACAATCTATGCTTGACGAGGGCATTATTGAGCCTGCAGTAAGCTCATACAACAATCCATTACATGTTGTTGAGAAGAAAAATGGATCAATCAGGCTTGTCTTAGATTCGAGACAAATTAATACTATCATTATTCCTGAAACAGACAGGCCGCAAACGTTGGAAGAACTTCTTCAAAATTTCAATGGTGTAAACGTGTTGTCTTCCATTGATCTCAGATCCAGCTTTTATCAGATCGAACTTCATCCAGAATGTAGAAAATACACAGCTTTCCTTTGTTTCGGCGTTTGTTATCAGTTTCGGAAACTTCCTTTTGGTTTGAATATTTCTTCAGCAGCATTCATTCGCGGGCTAAATTCCATATTACCTGAGTTCTTAAAACGTCACATCACCTTATATGTGGACGATATTCTAATAGCAGAAGCTTCATGGGAACAACATAATCGCATCCTCAACAGTTTGTTACGTATTTTTGCAGAATCTGGAATTACAGTTAACTTGGAAAAGTCTGAATTCGGTAGGTCAAAGGTGAGGTTTTTAGGACATATTATTTCTTCTGAAGGCATTCAGCCGGATCCTGAAAAGTTAGAAGCAATCAGAACCATTCCAGTTCCATCCACAAAAAGACAAGTCCGCGGTTTTCTAGGCCTCGTAAATTTTTACCGTCGTTTTCTGAATATGCAAATTCTTGTTACACCAAAACTTTGTTCTCTCACTGGAAAAAACACTATTTGGAACTGGGACGAACAAGCACAATTGGAATTCAATTCTTTGAAAGAATCGCTACTTAACGCGCCAATACTAGCTCATCCAGATCTGTCACAAGATTTCTGCCTTAGCACGGATTCCTCTAAAGTCGGACTTGGTGCCCATTTATTTCAAGAAGCCACAGAAAATGACACAACTGTTCAGAAAACCATTGCTTTTGCTAGCCGAGTGCTAACAAAATCTGAAAAAAATTATTCCGTTACTGAATTAGAAGCTTTAGCTATCGTTTGGGCATTTAACAAATTCCGTTTCTTTCTTTCTGGTAAGCACGTAAAGGTATACAGTGATCATCGTGCATTACAATTTCTTATGTCTTCAAAATTAAATCATGACAGGTTAAAACGTTGGGCATTGTTTCTGCAAGAATTCCACTTCACAATAGTCTACATTCCCGGCAAGGAGAACATTGTTGCGGACGCACTGTCACGCGCACCGGCTGGGCTTAAGAAAAGTAACACAGAAGGCAACCTCGAGAAAAATTTCAGTATTCTTTACATTCAGAAAGTCGCCTTTGAAAACTTCATCACCACATCTTTGAAGGACATTGCTCATGAACAAGATAAAGATCCGATTTGGAAAGATATCAAAAGCAAATGGCATGAAAAGACACACACACAGATTCGGCATTATTATCTGGTTAGAAACAACATACTGTTCAAACGCTGCACTGTTGATGACAAGCTATGGGTACTTTGCATTCCTGACGATTTTGTTAATAAGCTCATTTGGTACATTCATTTCAGCTACGCACATTTTGGTCCACGAAAATGTTATCATATTCTTCGAACGACTTGTTATTTTAACAATATGGAAAAGAGAATTCGAAGAGTCTTGTCTATTTGTAAACTTTGTCAAAAGGCGAAACCATCTACTGTCTCACATTGTGCTCCGTTGTTTCCTATTGTTCCTTCTAAATTAAAAGAATTTGCTGCAGTTGATCTATTGGGACCCCTTGTCAGAACATCGAATGGATTTTCGTACGTTCTAGTCGCTGTTGAACTTACTTCCAAATTTGTTTCTTTCACTCCGTTACGTAAAGCCACTGGACGATCTGTATCCAACGCCTTTGTTAAAAATTTCTTACGTGAAGTTGGCCACGTTGCCAAAGTCATTTCAGATAACGGACCGCAATTCAGATCTGCTGTTTGGTCTCGCATGCTTCGCAACCATAAAATCAAACCTGTTTTTATTTCATTGTACTCACCACATTGTAACCCCTCCGAACGGATTATGAAAGAAATCAATAAGCTTTGCAGACTTTATTGTCACAGAAAGCATCAGCATTGGGACAGATATTTACACTTATTTCAAAACGTGCTGAATGAAATGCCTCATGACTCCACTGCTTTACCACCTACTCTTGTGCTGAAGAATGAAAAACCACCGAACAGAATCAGAGAACTTGTACCTTTCCCGAATACACGTAAACTTCGACACAAAGACATAATTGATTTGGCTCTTAAAAATATAAAATCTGCAGCAGACAAAAGGAGAAAACTACACGGAAAAGCAAATGCAAAGAAATTGTATATGGGTCAGAAAGTTCTCATTAAAGCTCATTCATTGTCACATAAGAAGAAACACTTGAGCCACAAATTCTTTCTAGTTTACAATGGACCTTACAGAATCCGACGTATACCACATGATAATTGCGTTGAAGTTGAAACTCTGCGTACTAGGAAGAGTAAAGGTTTACACCACATTTCACATGTAAAACCGTTTATTGAAAGATAATCTGCTTTTTTTTAATGCAACATTTTGGTTTACTTGCAAATACATTATGGATTCAAGGTGGTTTCTGAGAGATACCAGATGATACAGGGGTTAGTTTATGTGACAGCTACACGATGTTATCACGACGCTACTAATGAGTGACAGTTTACAATGTTGCTTTTGAGGTGTTTCTGTTTTATATTTGCACAGTTTTCTGAATTCTTTTGGAAAGAAAAACATGTTTTATTAGTAACTTTTGTGGTATAGCTACAATGAGACAGCCTTTTTCGTGGCACAACAATACGTTACAGGACAGTACTTTCCTCATCACGGCAATAAGCGTAATAACTAAGATATCTATACGCAAAGCATTTCACTTTTGTGTATCATGAGGTAAGTACAGTGACTTTTGTGGAACTCAGCTTTCGGAGGACGATATCTACGACACTTACACAGAGATTATCTTACAACAAGACGCACAGTTTAGCGCTACAGGACACGTATTTGAGTGATTAATTTTGTACTTAAAACATTTATTTTTAAAGATTTTTAAATTGCAAAGAAAGTTTTCCGAGATATATTTCATTCCATTGCTGTAATCTGTAACACCTGAGGGTATAATTACATTAATCCTCAGGGGGGTACACGCTTACTTTGTGTACCATGTGTGTGGCAACCACAAGGAACCCTAGCTAATATGGTATTTGCTTATACAACTTTACACATCGGTACCATATTTCTCCAACACAGTATTACACAGCTATCAGATCATTTAACTGAGAGAGACAAACATTTTTTTTACTACATTAGTGACAGATGCTTACGTAATTACACAGTTGAATAACTTCACACTTATGAAATTGTATTTTGTTTGTACTTTGTAAACTGTTCATATTTTTTTGGAACCATTGTGATACTATGTGAGCTTTGAATGATGTGTTTGGTATGGAATCATGATTTTTAAAGTACGTTTGAGGCAGATGACACTTTTGACATGAGCAGAGAATTTTTTTTAGGTTTTGAAATTAGAAAGCTACGACGATTTTGAGAGTTGACTGAGGTGTTATGATGTTATTTTTACGGCGACGATGTGTATTATGTTGTTGAGGTATGTTTATTATCAATGAGATGATGCTATATGAGGAATCTGATTATGATACGTATGTTACGATGAAATATTGAAGTGTCGACGAATATGTATATGTATAATAAGGTAAGGAGTAATGAATAGTGGATAGGAACTCTGCTTTGTGGAAAAGGATGTTGGAAACCGAGAATCGTACTTTTAGAATTATGAAATGTGTGTAAATGCGTGAATGTATCACAATGCTGACGAATATTTTTTTTGGACACTTATATTTATAGGACTTTGTTTCTACAGATTTGTAACACAAATGCTTGACCTATGAAATTTTTATATAAGACTGCCATTGTAGCGAAAACTGCTGTCGTAAATATTTCCGTACGAAAGTTAAGTGACCACCTGCACGTAATGCGTCGCGGGCACCCACCTGGGCGACAGCCGCCCGAAAAAAAAAAAAAAAAAAAAAAGGCCATTAGCCTTCCAGCGGCACAGGTAGAAAAACAAAAAGGGAGGCCATTAACCTCGCTTCTGACATTCTTTTGTAGAAAGCATCGCAAAAACGACACCGTCGAACTTGAAAACATATGATTACACTGGATGCCTAATGAAATGACGAGAAATATTTTTATGTCTATACACCTGATTATGACTACTGCCTCTCTAGTTGAGAGATTTTTCCACTAACTTATGAAATGTCACATGACTATTGAATGATATTTTTATGCTTTGCCTTTCATAGTTGCTTATTTCTTTTGATATCTAGTTTCCAGCTGTGTTGCAGCATAGGTTTTATAAAAAAAAAAAAAATTCATTTGCTAATATGGACACTTTCTGTCAACAGATCTATTAAATAATTATTTTATGACCCACATTCTTCGAAAAAGGAGCTCTTGGAATGGAAAGACCAATAAGAAGGGACTAATCACAGGAACTGCATACATAATTTTCTTTTCTAGTACTTAGTAATTTTTTTGTAGAATTAGTTTTTGTGGTGCACCACTTTAATTACTTAGACATTAAGATGTGATTATACATTTCCCTTATCTGCATTGTTATCTTTAGTGTACTATTTTTTCTGCTTGAGCTATGTCATATTTAGGTATAAGTTGCTGCTGTTTGCCAGGCATAGTGTTATTGAATTTGATTTTGTATTATTCTGTTAAGCCAGTTTTACTAATGATTTATTTTTATATTTTTATTGTTTGCTGCACATTGCCTTAGATTAGTTGTAATATTGCAATTGCTTTGCTAATTTCTTAATACTGCTTGCTTCGCAAATCTGCGTTTTTTTTTATTGCTGTTTATATTAATTGTTTTATGTGATGCTGCATTGCCTCGTCCCTTAGTTTAGCATCTGAGCTCAGTAGATATAAGTTAGCTTAAGAGGGGGTAGCCTATAAGATAATGAGTAGCGATTAATTAAAAAAAAAATGCATTGAGAAGCTATACGAGTAAAGTACAGAAAGCAGGTATAGGTAGGATTTTCTTGGGAATAAATAATGAGGTAAGAAATATGTGAAATAAATACAGAAAGCATGCTTGGATAGGATTTTTTTGGTAGAAGCAAAGGTTGAAATAAGACGAAAGATCTATGGAATGAAGTTTTGGGTTGGACTGCAGTACCAAATGTTACACTGAAAACAAACCCTGTCCTTTCCTTTTGTGTTATGCCACTATGTGTTTGTGTACCCTTGTGTATTTCTTTTCTTCCTGTCTCTGTGTAGTTTCATAGAATTTTTCTTCTTCTAATACTAAGCTACATGAACTATGATGAGGAATACTGTTATCCTCAAATATAATTTGCATTGATAATATGTTATTTACTTTGTAAACATGTTTAAACAGTATTTGTTCTGTTTTGTTTTAATGCTCATGTGGAAGTTGATATTCCAAAAGTTATTCTGATCTTTATGTATGTACTTATGTCATTATTTTTGTAACACTGATGTATATGTTTATTTCTATTCTTTTGTAAAGCCCCTATTACTACGAATGTTATCTCTACTATTATGTTTTTAATGATGTATTTTGTACCTTTGTAATTGTATTCTTATGTTATAAAATTGTAATTGACACCAGGTCATCAAATTAAGTAACTTGTAAGTTACATTTCACTGCACACGTTTCTATTGGTCATAGTATATGGACAATATGTGAGGAGTAGGGACTGTTAGTGTTTGCACGTGTGTTAATAATTCAGCAAGGGACTGGATAACAGCATTGCTTGTTCTAAGGACAATTCCAACAACTTTGTGAGTGCACAAGTGGTGGTTATGGACTTGTTATATTATCCGCAAGACTCTTCAATGGTGATTGTGTACCTGCACAGTCACAACAGATGGCTGCTGGCCATCTCTACAAGGACTACAGTGGGTCTGCGCCTCTGGTGGCCCACCAGTACCATTATCTCTACAAGGACTGCAGTGGGTCTGCACCTTTGATGACTCACCAATACCATTATTTCTACAAGGACTGCAGTGGGTCTGCGCCTCTGGTGGCCCACCAGTACCATTATCTCTACAAGGACTGCAGTGGGTCTGCACCTTTGATGACTCACCAATACCATTATTTCTACAAGGACTGCAGTGGGTCTGCACCTCTGGTGGCCCACCAATACCGTAATCTCTACCAGGACTACAGTGGGTCTGCTCTGTGATGACCTACCCACCAATACTCTTCAAAACTTCGATTGACTCCGCTGTGGGTTTGCTCTCTTGTGGCCCATTACCTGTCAGCATGTCGAGAGTCAGCACTGTCTTTCCGTTGGAAGGACAACGATACTTCTTCAAGACTGCATGGAAATCCACTACTTCCGTGTGCATTTTCTTTTACTGCTCAGACTTTGAGAAAAACACTGCAATGTGATGAATGATCAGGACTGTCTTTATGGACTGTGAGAAAATTTTAGCTTTTGACCAACATTGTATCAATAAGTGTGTGCATTTGATTTCTTTGTTATTGTAATTGTGAAAAAAAATTTTAACAAATATGTATTGGCCAGTGCCCAACAAAATTTGTAAAATTTTTTGTGGGGAGCATGGGGGCTATGTAAGTAGGCTGTTTAGGTTTTTTTTATTAGTAACGCCACCTCTGTATGAAAATCACCGGCTGTGCCGTGTGCAGTCTGTGGCTGCTTTGCATTGTTGTAATACTCAACCATTGTAGTGTTAGGCAGCTGGCTGTGAACAGCGCGTAGCGTTGGGCAGTTGGAGGTGAGCCGCCAGCAGTGGTGGATGTGGGGAGAGAGATGGCGGAGTTTTGTAATTTGTCATGATATCAAGGTAAATACATTGTTTGTTCTCTATTAATATCTTTCATTTGCTAACTATCCCTATCAGTAGTTAGTGCCTTCCATAGTTTGAATCTTTTATTTAGCTGGCAGTAGTGGCGCTCGCTGTATTGCAGTAGCTTGAGCAGCGAAGATTTTTGGTGAGGTAAGTGATTTGTGAGACGTATAGTTTAATGTTAGTCAGGGCCATTCTCTTGTAGAGAATTTTGAAAGTCAGATTGCGTTGCGCTAACAAAATATTGTGTGTTGAAAGTCAGATTGCGTTGCGCTAAAAAAAAATATTGTGCGTCAGGTTAAGCACAGTTGTGTAAAAATTATTAAAAGGGGACGTTTCAAGTCATCAGAAGATAAAAGCAAATTTGCAAAATGATTTAGAAAATATATCTGCATGGTGCTAAAATTGACAACTCGCCCTAAATGATGAAAAGTGTGAGGTCATCCATATCAGTGCTAAAAGGAATCCGTTAAACTATGATTACACGATAAACTAGTCAAATCTGAAGGCTGCAAATTCAAAAAAATACCTAGGAATTACAACTGCCATCAATTTAAATTGGAAAGAGCAACGTCAGTGTTGTGGGGAAGAGGAACGAGAGACTGGAATTTGTTGCAGAACACTTGGAAGATGCAACAGATCTTCTGAAGAGATTGCCTACACTACGCTTGTCCGCCCTCTTCTGGAATAATGCTGCGCAGTTTGGGATTCTTACCAGATAGGTTTAACGGAGTACATCGAGCAGGTTGAAAGAAAGGCAGCACGTTTTGCACTATCGAGAAATAGGGGCCTGTCACGGATATGCTACAGTGTTTGGGGGTGACCATAATTAAAACAAGGCGTTTCTCGTTGCGGCGGGATGTTCTCACGAAATTTCAATCAGCAACTTTTTCATCCGAATTTGAAAATATTTTTTTGGCACAGAGGGAGAAACGATCATCATAATAAAATAAGGGAAACCAGAGCTCGCACGGAAAGATGTAGGTGTTCGAAAGTAGAATAATAGAAAATTATTGTGAAAGTGGTTCTATGAACGCCAGGCACTTAAGAATGATTTGTAGAGTATCCATGTAGATGTGGACTACATTGAAGTTATCTAGGAGGCGGAGGAACAGTCTGATGATGTGTTAGAAGAAACGTAAGTGGGTGTGGCACCAGTATTTCACTTAAACATAGCTTCAAAAGACTTGCGATCAACAAAGGCGGAAGGTAAAGGCAATATTCCTTCGTACATCACTGGGGACAATGGCGCAAATAGGACTATAGAAGATAGTTTGTAGAATTCATGTGACTGGAGACGTACCATCAGGCTTTAGGAAAAATATAACCGACATCATCCCAAAGGTAGCTAGGGCGGATAAGTGCGAGAATTATCGCAGAATCAGCTTTACAACAAATGGATCTAAGTTGCTGACATGAATAATCTGCAGAAGGACGGACAAGATAGCTGCATGACGATCAGTTTGGCTTTATGAAAGGTAAGACCAAGAGAGAAATGTTCGTTCGAATTGAAAAGGGTTTAAGAGATGTAGTCTTTAGCCCCTACTGTTCAATTTTTACATCGAAGAAGCAATGACGTAAATAAAAGAAAGGGTTAGGAACGGAATTAAAACCCATGGTGAAAACATATGAAGGACAAGTTTTGCCGACAACATTACTATCCTCAGTGAAACTCAATAAGAATTAGAGGACTGGTTGAATGGAATGAAAAGTCTAATGAGTATAGGGTACAAGCTGAAAGTAAAAGGAAGGAAGACGGAAGTAATGCGGACTAGAAAAATTAAATAACCGACGAAGTTAACGTCAAAACTGAAAACCACAAAAAAAAGAAAAAAAAAAAACAAAGTGAAGGGATTCTCCTGCCTTGTAAGCAAAATAATACACGAGAACGATGAAAAATGTCGTGAAGAGCACACTAGCACAGGAAAAGAGGGCACTCCTGATTATAGTAGTAATAAACATTAGTCTTAATTTGAGGTAAAGCTTTTCAATGATCTACTTTGGAGAACAGCATTATACGGAAGTGAGTCATGAACTGCGGGAAAACTGGAAAAGAAAAGAATCGAAGCATTTGAGATGTGCTGCTCTATGAAGAAGTTGAAAATTAGATGAGTCAATAAGACAAAAAATTTGGTGGTTCTCCGCGGAACCGACGAGAACCATGATGGAAACAATGACAAGAAGAAGGCACAGAATGATAGGAGTTTTGTTAAAACAAAACATGAGAGCATAACTCCCGTCGTACTAGAGGGAGCTTTATAGTGTAAAAACTGTAGAGGAAGACACAGAGAGGAATGTATCCAACATATAATTGGGGCTGTTGGGTGCAAGTGCTGCTCTGAAATGCCGAGTTTGGCACGGGAGATAAAATCGTGACGGCCCGTATCAGACCAGACTGATGACAAAAAATATGTTGTTTGCAGAATATATCTTTAACTCTCCAACGGAGTGTGCTTCTTTTTTTCTTTTTTAAAAGTAAAAAAGGCTTGTGGACGTTGTAATGGTATAGAGTGAAGGCGCACATTCAGTAAACAAAGTAGACACTATTATTAACAGACCAGTCAATGAACGTTCAGCCGTGAGAGTGAATTCTCGTTTTTCGTCGCGAGTGTGTCTGTGGTAGTGTGCTTTAACACAAATTGGCCAAGGTTACAGTTACCGGTTGAATAAAGAAAGTGATGAAATGCATATGCAAATTGCGAATTCCGTTGTTAAACGGCTATACGTTTTACTAACATGTGAAAATTTGTGGCGGACCGGGACTCCAACCTGGATTTCCTACTCCATGTGAGCGGTTGCCTTAACCGCCTCGGTCATGCGATCACGCGTCCAGGAGCGACCCTAAGTTTCACGTGTCCCAGTCTCTACGTCCCACAGGGCTCGTATAATTCCCGCGCAGGGAGAGACATTCTTTTGTTCGTCAGATTGCCTTGCTCTTACATGAAATACAGTAGGGCAGTGTCTGTATAGTTCGATGCGATGCTCCTCCGGACATGACTACTATAAAGCGATACATGGGAAATGTTTAATTTAACCTGAACGTTGTCGAAGCCCCGACTTGGGACCTTGATACCTTAGGCTCCGACTATCTTTTCAGATCACCATCTCTCGATCATCTGACGTGTATACGTTCTAGAACACCACTGAAATTAAAAATAAGAATAAAAAGGAAACGAACTTAAAAACGCAGCTGTCTCTTTACAGTCTTATTATTCGTTTCCGGGATGTCGCCTTCTTTATCGAAGTACAGCACTTGCAGCCAACGTTGTCATTTATTTAATGGATAGACTGTAGTTTAACCTCTGCCATCCTCTACGGTTTTTACCCTCTACAGCTCCCTATGAAACCATGGGGGTGTTTCCCTGATGTCTTAACATATACCCTCTCCTTGCCAGTGTTTCCCAAACGTGCCTTTTTTAGCGGATTCTGCAGAGATTGTCATGTCTTATCTTTATCAGCTCACCGAATTTTCACCATACTCCTGTAGCACAATATCTGAAACGCTTCGATGTTCTTCTTTTACCTATTGGCCATGGTCGATTATGCACTGCATACAATTCTTCGCTTCGGACGAACATTCTCAAAAATTCCATCTTCAAATTAAGGCCGATGCTTGACACTAGTACACTTAGTCTGCTCTCTATATCCTCCTTGCTTCGACCATCCTGTGTTACTTTGCGTCGAAGGTAGCAGAATTCCTTCACTTCATCGATCTCATGGTTACCATTTTTGATGCTGACTTTGCAGAATCACGTAAAACCAATTGTTGTAAACTACGCAGCTTGTCTCTAGTTTTCTGTCGCCTGTTTTCTGCGAAGCATTAGCCCAATATTTTCTTCATCCGATCTTCGAAAAGAATAATACATTTGAATTCGTACGGAGGTTTCGTTTCTGGCGAGTGTCGAGACCTCAGACAGCGCACGAGAGCGGCTGGTGCCTTGCAGCACGCTGTTGGCTGACAAGACCCAGAGAGACGGACGCTATTAGTCTTGTGCGTCAAGAGCCAAGTTTTTACAAGAGGCGCCTTGTTCCGTGTGAGAGATAATGGCCAGGGGGAGGCGTGCGGTTATCTAATGCGTGAACAATGCGCCGAGCCGAGCCGCTCGTGACTCCGGCGCCAAACAAGGAGGCGGGCAGGCAGCCAGGCTACAGCTGCAGCCGCAACCGCGCTGCGTCTCGCTCCTATCGCTTTCCACTTTACGAACTGTGCACCAGAACACGCTGATACAATTCCTTGCATTGCACCGCTCTCGTTCTTGGGTTTCGGGCACAAGCTTTCAGAGTTTTGCAACACGCTGTAAGCAGAAGCTGTTTATCGCAGGTCTCTGTCACGTCATGGCACATTACTGAAAAGAAAGTTGTAGATCCTTCCAAGGCCGACCTCAACAACCATACACCTGTCTCGCTGACATGAAGCTGTCGTAAATTTTTATACATTGTGCTCGCTAATGCTGACTAGCCTGAAGACTGTAAGACTCCACTGTATGGTTACAGCAAGCATCGACCATGGAAAACAAAGACTAGTGTGTTCACTCATGAGATACTGAAGATAGTGGCGGACCTGAAGTTGCAGCCTTGTTTCTTGATTAGATAGACTTTTTCAGCTTTTATTTGTAAACATATAAAGTCAATACGAAATATCTGATCATATAAGGGATAGGATTGACGATTTCTTACTACGAGCGGCGTTCAGTAAATAATACAATACATTTTTTTTCTGAAGGCAGGCTGGTTAAATTCAGAATTCCAATACATCATGTATTTCCCACTCTTTTGGCTACAAATCCCTATTATTCAACATAATCTCCGATCAATACGACGTCCTTACGCTACACTACAGGGAGGATCCGTATGACCGCATGGTACCACTCTACTGGTCGACATGGGAGGCAATGTCTTGCTGCCTCAATAACTTCTCTACCACCCAAGCACTGATCCCCAAGCACGTCCTTCATTGGGCCAAACACATTGAAGACGGAAGGTGCGAAATCCGGGCTGTAGGTGTAAGTAACCAGTTTGTATGTTTATATGTTGGTAGCGGTATAGACTGTATTAATATCGCTGACAGCCCTCTGCGCCCTCCGTAAGAGACTCTGTGGTTGGACGGACTAGCGGTTAGCAGTTAGCGAGCGGACGGCTTGGACATGTGTCCTTCACGGAGACTCAGTGTTGGTAGGACATGCATTGTAAAATGAGGATGCATGTAGTTGGTAATGTTAAGGTACCGGAATTACTGACAACTATATAATTTTTGGAACTGGATGTCACACAAATAAAGTAAAATCTGCTAAATACGTTGTTTGCTCTTCAACAAAATCTTTCTTTTGCTAGCCATAAGCCTCCTAGAAGTTAGAGCCTATTATAGTTAGAATCCTTTTATTTAGCTGGCTGTAGTTGCTGCTTGCTGTAATTGCTGTAGTTCGTGTTATGGAGATTTTCTGTGAAGTAAGCGACTTATGAAGAGTATGGGTTATTGTTAGGATTTCTTCCAATTCAGAGCCTTTCTTTTGTGTTAATTATTTGAAGCCATGTTGTCATTGTTTAGCAGTCCGATTGCGTTGAGCTTGTATATTGTGGGTCAGGAAAGTTCTGTAGCTCAGTGTTTGAAACGATAAAAATAAGTAAACGCAAAGAAATTTCATAGGGTGGATGAGGAAGAACAGTCCAAAGAAGTTTTGAGACCTCCTCTCTGATGCGAAGCCTTGTATTAGCGTTTGATGTGCAGGGAGTTGTTTGGCTGTGATCGATCTGTCACCTCGAATGAAGGTTTCCGCTCGTTCCAACATTGCAGAATTGTTGGACTGTGATCCGTTCATCACATCGCATGAGATTGTTCGCTCGTCCCAACTTTGCAGAAGTCACAGCTGTGTGCCGTCGGCTGGCACGCGTGGAGATCGAACAGACTTGAGCGACCTTGTTGCGGTATAACAGAGGCCTCGTCCAACACCTGGCCGTGCTTTTGTTCACTGCCATTTCTCCATAGACATTTTGCAAGCACCTATAAATATCTGCGATGTTCTGGTTTTCTTCCAACAGAACTCATGACATCTCTGTACCTGGAAGGCACCTCCGTTACAGACGCCATTTTGAAGGCTATGTATAGCGCGGACACCTGTCGGAACTTTTGTGTTCTAATGGTAGATATCGATGTTAATACGTTACTTGAGTGTGCAAATATGATTGTATGTACAAATAATACGGATAGACATTGACACTTCTGGAAAATAAGCTACACTACTGGCCATTAAAATTGCTACACCAAGAAGAAATGCAGATGATAAACGGGTATTCATTGGACAAATATATTATACTAGAACTGACATGTGATTACATTTTCACGCAGTTTGGGTGCATAGGTCCTGAAAAATCAGTACCCAGAACAACCACCTCTGGCCGTAATAACGGCCTTGATATGCCTGGGCATTGGATGGCGTGTACAGGTACAGCTGCCCATGCAGCTTCAACACGATACCGCAGTTCATCAAGAGTAGTGACTGGCGTATTGTGACGAGCCAGTTGCTCGGCCACCATTGACCAGACGTTTTCAATTGGTGAGAGATCTGGAGAATGTGCTGGCCAGGGCAGCAGTCGAACATTTTCTGTATCCAGAAAGGCCCCTACAGGACCTGCAAGATACGGTCGTGCATTATCCTGCTGAAATGTAGGGTTTCTCAGGGATCGAATGAAGGGTAGAGCCACGGGTCGTAACACATCTGAAATGTAGCGTCCACTGTTCAAAGTGCCGTCAATGCGAACAAAAGGTGACCGAGACGTGTTACCACTGGCAACCCACACCATCACGCCGGGTGATACGCCATTATAGCGATGACGAATACACGCTTCCAATGTGCGTTCACCGCGATGTCGCCAAACACGGATGCGACCATCATAATGCTGTAAACGGAACCTGAATTCATCCGAAAAAATGGCGTTTTGCCGTTCGTGCACCCAGGTTTGTCGATGAGTGTCATCTCGAGTGCTAGTGATACGAGGCCGTTGGGATCCAGCACGGCGTTCCGTATTACTCTCCTGAACCCACCGATTCCATATTCTGCTAACAGTCATTAGATCTCGACCAACACGAGCAGGAATGTCGCGCTACGATAAACTGCAATCACGATAGGCTACAATCCGACCTTTACCAAAGTCGGAAACGTGATGGTACGCATTTCTCCTCCTTACACGAGGCATCACAACAACGTTTCACCAGGCAACGCCGGTCAACTGCTGTTTCTTGTATGAGGAATCGGTTGGAAACTTTCCTCATGTCAGCACGTTGTAGGTGCCGCCACCGACGCCAACCTTGTGTAAATGCTCTGAAAAGCTAATCCTTTGCATATCACAGCATCGTCTTCCTGTCGGTTAAATTTCGCGTCTGTAGCACGTCATCTTCGTGGTGTAGCAATTCTAATGGCCAGTAGTGTATGTTGCTTTTGCGGTAATAGTATCCTCGAGTATTAGTTTTTTTCCGTGTGGTAAAATACATTTCCTAGAATCGCATTTTTTATCATTACTATTAGGAACGACTGAGCCCGGTCGGATAGCCGTGTATATTGAAGCGCCGCTCCTGGGACGGGCAGGTGCGCAGGCCTCGGGTCGAATCCACCCCCCGGATAAGCGACGAATTGGATATGCTGGCCAGCCAGGATCTGGTTTCTAGGCGGTTTCCACTTCCTAATAGGTGAATAGAGGGCTGGTAGCCAAGTCCTGGTGCGGTTAAACGATTCGCAAAGATTTACAAACACTTTCACTCATTGTCACGTGAATAACACTACATTCTGACGGTTGGGGTACACACGTTTCGCCCCGGGGGGATTACGAGATGGTGACAGATAGAGCATCTGGCCATCCCTTAAATTAATCTTACCAAATCCGTTGACACCCATGCCGAACCTGGGTCATGCGGGACAAACGTACATTAAAAAAAAAGATTAGCAATTATTGCAGTTTTCATTTTTTTTTCAATTAATTTGTAAGGTATCGATTTTTTATTGTTTTTTGTGTTCTGGAAACTCTGGAACGCTAAAAGCTACTGTAGTGGTTCAGTTGATTTCCACGAACTCAAAAACACAGTGGCCAAGTTCATCTCAGTATACTCACGTCGAAATTGTAGCAAGTACAGACAGGGCAAGAGAAAATCTTATCGTCAATATTGTGTCACCGATGTGAGTGTTTGATGAAAGCTTGTAACACCCAAAAAAATGCGCGTATCTTCAAGAATGAAATGAAATAGAATGCTATTTGTTATTTGTGAAGTGATTGGATCTGTGAGTCACGTACTAGCTCTTACGTAAACATGGAGAAAAGAGTGTCATTTGCTTTTTTAAAAGATGTGTAATATAAAAGAGAAAAATTGCAGGGAGTGGTATAGGTAGTCATATCTGGAGGCACAGTTTACTTCTTTTCCATTCACATGGCTAGTGCTTAATCAGTGGTGCGCCTGCACCACAAGGCTTATTCATTCGATGATGATGTTCACCCTAACTACGTCATCCAGGACGTTGGTCTGCTATCGTCGCCGGCGTCCTCCTTTTCCTCGCTTACCATATGCAGGGTATCTCTCCTAAACGTAGTTGGGCGTATTTTCTCTGGTCTTTCGGCAGATATTTGCGATTTCATTTTTCCAACATGTAGTTGGAGCTATCCTGAACAAATACTACTCATTAAGTTTTTCATTTCAGTCCCAGAATAGATGGAAAACGTCGGTTTCTTTCTTGTTACAAACAAAATGATTTTTAATGTGGAATTTTACGTGCCCATTCGACAGAGCGGCCCCAAATTAGTCTATTGCAATAGTCCTTTTATCGATTTCTATTAAGACGGACAGTAAAACACAAAGTACGCCAGCAGCGACAGCACAGCGCTGACCGTCATGCAGAAGCGGTGCTTATTCACTGCTTGAGTACTGCTCATTCACTGTTCCTGTTAGTATCTATCGATAAAACGGGGCACCTAAAATTTTCTTCAAAAATCATTTTGTTAGTAGTGAGGACCAAACCAGCGATTTCCGTCGACGCTGGGCGCCATGTGAAAGACGTAATGGGCAGGATTTGTATGGGCTGACTCTAACTGCATGTCGCAAAAACGAAACTGCATATTGCACAACTTTTAAGTATAGAAAGATCTTGATCGCACAGTTCTTTATTAAGTGCTACGTGTTTCAAAATTTCAACATTAGACTGAAGCTGTAGAATGAAGTGTACATACAAGAAAATTAACGATAGCAAATGTGTAGGTAATAACTTAGGTAGGCATCTAAATATTCAACTATATGGAAATTTCAAATAGTACCGTACTTACATTAAAATCAAACTATAGTACTATAGGGTGCGGTTTGGTTTTTCTAGAATTGAGAACAACTGTGTAAGGTGAAATGAACAGTTTAATGTCACAGTTTCGCTCACAAATTACACATCCTCACACAGTTTTCTATTCGACAACATAAAAACATCGCAATGGATAATGCATCTTGCCAACATCAGAAAGTGAAATAATTTTATACACAACAACGTTAAATATTAACTCTCTGAAAGAACAGTAATCCTAAGCACAATATTATGAAAGTTTAGTTGAAAGTTTCTTTACATTAATCATAAGCACAATAATATGAATGTTTAATTGGAAGTTTCTTTACAAAATTGCTCCTACACATACGTTATGATGTTGGTCAGGACTACGAAAATCGTCCAATTCCGGTTCAAATTTCGGTACTATTTAGGATGACAATTAAGTCTACGGTGGATGGTTAGTTAAGTGACAAATTTGAGCGCAAGATTACCGAAGGCCGCTCGAGTTTACAGTGGACGCAAGCTGGTGAACCAACAACGTTTACGCCACTGCACGCGGTATTTACCTTAAGCTGCGACGTGCTGCTGTCTGCAAGGCCGCTCTCTACCACTGAAATTCCTGTAAAACTAATCTGGTCTTTTCCAGAGGAAACTTTCCCTATGTTTCTCATTTTCGAGAAAACGTATACTCGTCCCTAGTCTTATTATGTGGCGATATACACGCGCATGGTTAGAGCAGCGTGCATATTATAGTGCCCTCTCAGTTCTCGCAAGAACGATTAACTAATTTGGCTGGCTCGTTTCTCCACAGTTGGAGCAGAACGTTGCTACAGCGAATTTCTAGCTGAAGGGCAGCCGCTGTGAACGCAGTGTCCACACAGATTTCTTCTCTGCATCATACGGAGCGTTAAGCGCTCTGTTCTGCACCTGACGCCACTTCAGAGAAGAGTCCCTATGAAAAATTTCTCTCCTGTCCTACTTATGGCAGAACTGCCTCCCTCCACTTGGGTTCCTTTTTCATGTCACTGCTTTTTTCGACCAATAGGATCTTTCCTTTTCAGAATGAGATTTTCACTCTGCAGCGGAGTGTGCGCTGATATGAAACTTCCTGGCAGAAGCTCTGTAAAGTTTGGAAGGTAGGAGATGAGGTACTGGCAGAAGTAAAGCTGTGAGTACCGGGCGTGAGTCGTGCTTCGGTAGCTCAGTTGGTAGAGCACTTGCCCGCGAAAGGCAAAGGTTCCGAGTTCGAGTCTCGGTCGGGCACACAGTTTTAATCTGCCAGGAAGTTTCAGCTTTCCTTTTACTTTGTAGAAACTCTCTCTACTAATCGCAATGTCCCTTCTATCAAACTGCGTTGAAACTTCAGTATTTTTCTCCTTCCCAGTGCGTTTCCTCCAGTCGGACGTTTTATGCCCGTTCTAGACACCTAAAGTGCATTGACCTTACATGTGTCGCACTTGCTGGACGAAAAGGCGTCACTGGTCTTTGTCCATATCCCGTTGTAATTCCGAAATGCAGCTTTCTAAAGTTTTTTTTTTCTTTCCCCTGTGCAGAGGTGCCGCTACCCGCGTCCTCCGGCCTGAATCACCTGGCCCGGGTCGCTGACCTCCCTCCTGCCACCCCTTTAAGTGGTTCCCACCGTAACTTCCACAGCGCGGGTTCGCTAAGCCATTGCAGGGCTGCTTTTTCAAAACTAAAAGCGACTCCCATTCCCTGTTCCACCTTCACTCAAAGACATGCATTGTATAGGAACGGTGTGTTAATTACTGTCGATTGGCTGTCATCCCTTTTTGCATTACATACTGATAGACAAATGTTCTCATAACCGCCGAATTACGTTAGTAGTCATCTTCACCTTCTCGTTGGGATGTGTAAAGGTCTCATGTAAGGTGCGAATCTGACCATTTATTCTGCCACCTTACTGTACAAAGCTCACGAAAATGAGACTGAATACAATACAGATCTCTTCTCATGTAGGCAAACTTGACAGTGCTGTCGTCTGTTCGAATGGAACCTCTGCCAAACTGAGTGTGTTGATTAAGCTATCAAAGAAGTAAAGGAAGGCCGGTAGGTGGCGCTATTAATAATCATAGAAAGTAAGTCAAACATTAACTTTACAAACTTCTATGCATTGCAATTGAACACATGTCAAAACCTCATGAACAATTTGACAAAAATAGATTTATGCTACTTTTATGGTTGAGAAACTCATACTAACAGCATGAAATGTATGTCGTGGTAACATCATGAACAACGTTACAGAGAGAGTCTTCAGTCAATAATCAGAACAGAAGACATTTCGAACCAATAACTAGTGTGGTATAAATAAATAAACCGACATAGATAATACATAAAATATAATTGTGAAAGAATAAGTTAACAGCCACCACTAAATGAAATGTTACATAAGTATCACAAAATGTGGTCATACTTCAATAGACGAACATGTAATAAATGACAAAAACACAATAATTTAGATGATCCCGGATTAGTGACAAGAAACTGAAATAAAAAATAACTACTGTATAGTAGAAGCGGATTTTTTTTAAATTTTTAAAAATGGTTCAAATGGCTCTGAGCACTATGGGACTTAACATCTGTGGTCATCAATCCTCTAGAACTTAGAACTGCTTAAACGTAACTAACCTAAGGACATCACACACATCCATGCCCGAGGAAGGATTCGAACCTACGACCGTAACAGTCGCGCGGTTCCGGACTGAGCGCCTAGAACCGCTAGACCACCGCGGCCGGCTTAAATTTTGAAACTTAGTATTAGATCGATAACCGTCCTCCTTTTATCAGTTTACAACCAGCTGTAATAATTACATTAGTCGAACGAACAATAGTTGGCATACATTATAATCATTTAGCTAAGCCTAGATGAGAGGCAACCATTTGAAATAAAATATTTCAACTGCAACCTCCCGACTATATTTTGTTTATGAATGGAATTTAGCTCAACTTTACCTCCCACTCTATAAAAGTCTACGTATTACCAAAACTATGTATTCACAAACTGTTATCAAACGTACACTTGTGTGGTAACCTCTGACTAAAGAGAACTTTATTTGAACCGAACAGTAACTCATCTGAATGCAGCGTGTCTTTGTATTAAATGTGTAACGGAAGTAAAACAGTTTAACTGAACCTAATCAAAATTTCCACAGACCTCACTTCTTGACAACATTGTTGCAGGTTTCTCGAAAGCACGACAGCAAACAAGCAGTGGTTAAGCTAGATTTCTGATTGTAAATACATATTCAGTCTTCTGCATGATGTTCAAATGGTTCAAATGGCTCTGAGCACTATGGGACTTAAATTCTGAGGTCATCAGTCCCCTAGAACTTAGAACTACTTAAACCTAACTGACCTAAGGACATCACACACATCCATGCCCGAGGCAGCATTCGAACCTGCAAGCGTAGCGATGTTGCATGATGTAATACTTAATGATAAACTGGTATGGGGAGAATAAATATTCCTATGAAATTATATTCCAAGACAACGATTTTAGAATGACGTATATTTTCAAAAAGACAGAGTAAAACTTAACGTAATCTTCACACATAACACTGGCCTGAACAATACTATGTGTAACAAAGTGAACAATGATCTAAAAAGTGTACAATGTTGACAGACTTTCTATAAAAACCAAGCAGCTTAATCAATTAATATCTTAATGCATGACTCTGAAGTCTTACCTCAAACTTCTTCTCTTCAAAAATAACATTATTCAAAATATATATTCCTTTCACATTTCAATGTACACAACGTACTCATCCTTGTTGTCCTTTACCATATTCTTTATCTAAAAGATACAGTCACAAGTCAACACAGCACTACTGAATACGTCCATCGCCTACCACACTACAAATAAGAATGTACCAGACTGAGCGGAGGCAGACACTGTGCCACGACAACAACAAAGATTATTTAACAGTAACGTAACTTGCTCTCGCTCTGATGTGCATATCGACAACATACAAAAACCAAAATGACTTGTCCATCTTACATTACTTTTCACTTTATTTTGGATTAAAAAAATTATAAAAGTTTGTATCAGAAGTGTATAAAAACTCAGCTTGAAGTAGACGCGTGAGGAAATCCAAACAACGTCAGCATATAGTGGTTGTCGACCTATAGGGGAGACACCCGGTGTAATTTTAGCAAATGCTTTAAATGGCAGTCTACTCTTCGATATTCTATATGGCCCGTTCAGCAGAAGTTCCATTCTTTAACACTGCGACGTCACGGTGTTCGTGGATCTTTTTCTTACGATTTCTATATAATTGCAAAGTGTTCTGCTATTAGTTGCTAGACGTTTATCTACTTCTAAATCGGTTCTGTTGTTATTACTAAACAGGCTCCCTACGTCTTCTCCTTCTGAATACGTTGTCTGGTTTTTTGCAATTTTACGCGCAGCAAATTTAGTGTGCGGCAGACATATATAAGGGACGTGAATTTTTGGCACTGCCTGTAGTTCCGTCAGCGGTCAAAAGCCTTGCGGTCAAGGTCGCAGATCCGGGTTCGATCCCTACTCGCTACATGCTTGTAACGATCATACACCGGTACAAATTGGCGCGCACTCCCGCATTATGGCCTCAGACGGAGGAAAGATAGCTTATCTGTAACTAAAGTGCAGAAATGGCATTTAGATTACAGTGGTAAATAAGGAAAAACAAATAAACAAAAAAGTGAGTAGTATTAGCGCTTCATATACGCCAAGAACAGGAATTACAGCGATAAAGGATGTTACCTGGGCAAGAAATAAAACCATAAACTCCTTCCTCGGAGAAGTAAATCTAAAATATCGTTGAGAGTTGCATTACTGCGCTTGCTAACCAGTTGTAGGAGGGAACTACGTTTCACGTCTTTCCGATACCTAACAAGTTAATCTAGCAGTCCATTAAGATCACAACGATTTTAAAATAAAATGCCTGAGTATTTCTGGTCACCAGAATCTAACGAGGGAAGCAGTGGCGTAAGCCGTAGATAGTTGATCTTAATTGTCTAATACCAATAAAAAAGAGTGTTTCTCCAATCTAAAGGAAAGTGTAGTCAACCTAAACTTGGAAGTGAATGCTATCAGTTGCAGAGCTGGCGAAGACCAATCGGTAATACTTCTCATAAAGGGACAATATTTGTGAATAAGGAACTCAGAATGATGTACGACCTGTGCAAAGCGACAGCGAAAACCACCACATCAGTGAGGCAGTACTATATTTACGTTATCAGCAAACATTTTTTGCTGTCTCTTTGTTGCATAAATTTTGGAAGGTAATTTAGCTCTCTTTCAAAATAAAAGGTATCCATCTCTCTATAGCGCCTTATTAAAAACAGTTCTAGAAATGACGTATAGGATGGGAAGTATAAATTTTAAGGGTGTACTGAAACGTATGATGAGAGAGATTGGAAGTTTTGGGGACTAGTAAAGTGGAAGGAGAACAACTATAACGTCACACAGGCACATGAGAGGAAAATGGAAATGGAGTGAGTTACTAAGACGAACCAAACGATGTATGCAAGCGCGCATGAAACAGATGCTAAACATTTTTACGTAAGCCACTGATGACTAAATAACCACAGCATATCAGAAAATAGTTTATCGTAATATGGAAAAAGGGATAAACACCTGAAGCCTGGATCTTTGTAATACAGTAGGTAAACGGATACGATGTTATTGGTATAAATCAAGATTGCACCATAGAGGCTTATAAAATTCTGCTTTAGGTTTCATGTAAATGAACTCTTATGCTGTAGACAGCTACACAGCGTGAGACATCAGCTATTATATTTAGAGGGTTAAATTCGGGCATACCTAGGTGGGGAGGTGGATTCGCGAAATAACCTACTAGTGATGAACAGTAGACTGGAAACGTCCTAGGGAGCCCTGTTGAAACACACTGGGAAACCGTAAGGCGTGATCGACATTCTTCGTGGCAGTAATCACTATACTGCATAGATTCACTGAGTGTAGATCAGAAGAAAAGAAGTAGAATATAATAAATAAAAACGAGAGGAAGAAAGGAAGGTTAGGGTCTAACGTCCCGTTACAAAATAAATAACGAAATAATTAAAGGAAATGAAGCACAGGTGTATGGCAAATACACAAAGAATAAGGCGATGTATAACTAATGATGTATACTTTAAAGATTGCAAGAAGTAGAAAACATGTAAATTCTTTGAAAGGAAGTGCAAGGAAGGAAAATTACAACGGCTGCGAGAGGGCCGGGGGAGAAACGCCGGAAAAGGCTGAAACGTGCTGAAGAAAGTTAAGTGTAGTTTTGGAATAACAGAAGGGGAGGCTACTTAGTACACAATTAAACATAAAGAAAATGATGGATTATTGACGGAGAAAGGCAGAAAGGAGAGAACTAACTCCCTATCATCAAGACAGTGGCAATCACAGTAGAAGAACCAAAATACTTCTGCTTTCCATACGGGAGTCACGAAGTAAGAAAGGAATTAAGACTTAATTCACAGCGTCGAATACAGCTTACAGTTGTCATAACGAGAAACATTGGACTAAAATTGCCGAATAAGGCTAAGCTAAGTGAGTGGAGCACAGCATTGTATAAAAGTGAATGGCGGATATTGAAAAAACCTGAGAAGAAACTGGGAGCACTGTTAATATGATGCTACAAAATGATATAAATATTACGTGAACATACACAGAACGACATGGAAGCGCAATAGAAGTAAAACCAGTGTATTCAGAGCTACGTCGCTCATGATGTACTTTTGACGATAGGTTATGTGTCAGTCTTGCGTAACCAAACACTTTTGTGATGAGTCAGTAGAAAACGTCGTATAATGGTACGAAACAGAAAGTGAAAACCTTTTGTGAGCCTCTAGGACGTATAGATGCCGGCGGGGGTGACTCAGAGTCCACCCTCATAGGGAATGGCAGACAGACAGCACCCTAAAACAGGAAAAAACTGTGGTTGCAATGAGCTTTCTGCTCTATTCTGTAACCTGCTGAGCTGTTCATCATCAAACGACATCCCCTGCTATATTAAACCCTGCTCCGTGTTTTTCAGTGTCACCTACCCACGTTCCATTAGATAACTATTTCGATATTTTTTTGTCTTATAATCCAGCCCAGAACATTCTCGGCTCGCCTACTACATATTTCATCAGTTATGTGTCTGGCCCACCTGTACTTCTTTTTTGTTGTAGACATAATTACGTGTTACACACCAACCAGTGGCCTAATACATTCGTTTGCTTTCGTGTTTCTCCTGGCAGCTACCTACCTGCATCTATGGATTGCTAGCTACGCAAAACCAGTTTCGAAAAGGTTGAACCTATACATTACTTACGATACAGAACTTTTTACTGTGTGTTGAATATAAATACAGAAATCTGAAACCAGACACTTTCTTGCATTATTCGTTTATTTCATTAACTCGTTTCGGAAACTATTTAGGAAAGTAAACGAACATTTGAAAAAAGTGATTGAAGGCATTTTCTGTATTTACGTTTGTATTCAGTCATTAAAGCTCATGTCACGCTGCAATAATCTGTCACCTGTTCACATCTCCAGAGCTCCAAGTTATGTATCTGGTTCTTCCCGTGTTTTCCTACTAATATATTTTTTAAATTTTGGGCACGTGTTTCTATTTAAGAGGTTTAATCTCGCATTTCGATATGAATGCTTGATGTCTATTCTTTGGGACATACCAAAAGAACATACAGTATGCATTCGTATACAACTGATTCGCCTTGATGGGTAATGAATCCACCACCTTCAGTGCGGATGAACAATTACGTTCGGCCTCCTACGAGAGTCTCGCTGTAGCTGGAATGAAGGAAAGGGATTGCGGGCAGGTGGCGTTTATTGGGAATGTGTGTCGGCCGAGAGCATGCCGGGATAGTCCGCGCAATGGCAGTAAACACTGTGTTCGGACAGCACAATGATGGACGCAACAGCGTGGTGAGCAGGAGCTCCCGGGTTCGAATCCCGATGCAGCTGACACCAATAGTTCTTTTCCTTTCCTTTCTTACGTATTTGGCTTTCCTTGCATTTTCATGATTGTATATACTGCCGGAAAAAATCGACCATCAAGAAGGATTTGTGCGAGATAAACGAAAGTTGATAGGCGTATTTCTAGATCTGAATTATGATGTCTGTGCAGCTTTCGCGCCAGTCACTCTAGTAGCACCAATATGAGGATGCTGTACATACACCCTGTAACAGTCGTGAGCATTAGTTACCTTTTAAAATTGGAGGTGGTGATTTGATGTTAGTCAAGAATGTCTTTATGCCGTCAAAGACGCCATTATCAACATATCACTGAGCTCGAACGAGATCGTGTAATAGGACTACGAGAAACTGGATGTTCCTTCTGCGATATTACGAAAAGACTTGGCAGGAATGTAGCCACTGCACATGATTGCAACAAGCGGTGGACACGAAAATGTACGATCACAAGAAGATCGGATTCCGGACGGTCACGTGGCACTACCGAGAGGGAAGACCATCGTGTTCAGCTGATTGGTCTGGCGCATTGAACTGCATCTGCAGCACAATTTCAGCAGTAGTTGGTACCACAGTGACATAACGAACTGTAGCAAATCGATTACTTCAACGAAAGTTCCGAGCCAGACGCACTGCAGCGAGCATTCCACTAGCCCTAAACCCCCGCCATTTGCGACTTCCGTGGCGTCAAGCGGGAGCTGATTGGATGGCAGGATGGAGATAAGTTGTATTGTCTGATTAAAGTTGGTTCTGCCTTGGTGCCAGTGATGGCAGTATGTTGGTTATACGGAAGCCAGTTGAAGGCCTGCAACCAACCTGTCTGCGAGCTAGACACACTGGACATGCACCTGGAGTGAGATGTCGTATGACAGCAGGAGCACTCTCGTGGTTATCCCACTCACCCTAACTGCAAATTTGTACGTCAGTCGGATGATTCGACCTGTTGTGCTGCCATTCATGAACAGCTTCTAGGGTGTGACTTCCAAAAAGATAACGCGCTACCGCATACCACTGTTGTAAGCCAGTGTCGAGGTGTTGCGTTGTCCCCGTCGATCACCAGATCTGTCTGCAGTCGAGCACATATGGGGCATCATTAGACGACAAGTCCATCGTCATCCACAGTGTTAACCGTCCCTGTATTGGGCGACCAATTCCAACAGGCATGGAACTCCATCTCACAAACTGACATCCGGCACCTGTACAACACAATGCACATCTGCATGCTTACATTCACAGTTACACCTATTATAAATGTAACAGCATTTCACATTTGCAATGTCTTATCCCGCTCTTAAATTAACCTGTGATCTTGAATTGTTACTCACTTAAATATGTCACCTAGACGAATTTCATTACTCTACATTAATTGTTTTTTGCTGTTTGGTTACTGTATTTCTTAAATTTCTTCTTTTGTGGTTTAATCTCGCGCTTTTAATTGTAAGCCTGAATTGAGGCACTCTGTAACGCAGTTTTCATTTCTTCTGAACAGCCAGGTACACAGCTCATTAAGACATCACCGCCCATTCGTGACTCGTGAGGAGAGTAACAAGTTGCTTGTCTAGGTTTACTTCTTCAGTTAGCCTCGGTAGCGTGGGTAGGCTGTGTGCATGCTCTATGCGGATACAGTAGCTAGCTGCAGTTCGCGAACAGCTGAATGAACTTTGGCTACCGTCAGCGATCTTCAGGCTGTTGCCTCGGGGTGTAGCGAAGGCGAAGAATGTGGCGCATCGTAAGGGACATCTCAGGTGTCGCTTGTCGCCCACAGACTTGGCTGCCGAAGCACCTCCTAGTGTACCCGAAGCGGTGGATCGGCCCTCATACCATGGGAGCGGTAACACTTTCGCGTTTCTCGAGGCGGAGGTCCAATGTGGAGGCTGGCTGTATGGCCTCGTCTATTCGTCCTCTGAGACAGCGGATAGCCGATCCTTCAGCAGAAACCGAGCAGCAACACGTGGGCGGCAGTCTGATAGCTATAAGAAGCTCCAACTTCAGGCTTTTTATACAGCCCCTTAGGAAGACAGCTTTTAGTGCTGAAAATAAGGCCAATGTGGACTCTGTATGTCTGCGGCGGTGGCCTCATGGGAGTTGCGGAGGCGACCTTCATGTGGCTATCAAGTGTGCAAAGTTCAGTCGTCTACAATTTGTGGCTCAAGTTCTCGGGTGCAAGCATAGCTCGCAATTTGCAGCATTGTTCCCAGAGTTTATCGGGGTGTAGTTTGGAGCCGAGTGGATGGTCTCAGCCAAACGCTTCGTCGACTCTGTGACAGTCTTGGCTGCAGATTTGTGGTCTTGTGCTATCGGGTTTGGAACTCTAAGACGCCTCTTTACAGGTCAGGTATTTACTACGCAAGGGGAGCAGCTACTCGCGTAGTAGAGTACTTGTGGAGTGCACATAGGGTTTTGTAGACTAGGTGGTAGTTTCAAGATACTCTGATGAACTCTCGCCAGTCGATACGCCGACGTCGAAATCAGACGTCGTTCAGAGTAAACACACTTCGACAGGCAAAATTTTATCGGTAAGTTGCTCGAACTAATCGTAACAGAGTTCCGAATTTACAGCCCTCCAGGAAAGTTCTCAAACTCAATTTATTCTTGGGACCGAGAGCTGGCTCTGAAATATGTTACCGAGGCATGGAACGTGTATTGAAAAAATTGATTAGACGCCACAGGAGGGGGAGTCTTCATTGCAGTTGACAAAGATGTTGTCTCTATTGAGGTCGAAACTGAGTGTGACAGTGAAGTTATCTGCTCGCGTATAACATTTCTAGGTGAAACAGTTCTAGGTGAAACCAGATTAATTGTTGTATTTTTATCGGTCATTGAATTCCGCTGTGGCAGTTCTAGAGTCATTTAAAAAAAGTCTGCGGTCAGTAACGCGCAAATACTCAGACCATGCAAACCAGCTGGAGGTGACTACATACTGGGTAAAGACTGGGACGTCCATGGATTAATTGTGAGGGGTACAGACTGTCTTTGGATGTACTTTTGTACCCTTTTCCCGAAAACTGTCTTCAGCGGCATGTTAGACAGCCCACACGCAATGGAAATATCTTAGACCGCGTAGCTACAAAAGGGTCGGACCTTATCGACGGTGTCAGTGTAGAGACGAGATTAGTGATCATATCATCGTAGCGCCTATGGTTACCTAGTAAATCAGTCAAGAAAGCTAAGAGAGTAGTCCCGCTAGAAAGGGCGAATAAGCGGTTGGTCACATCTCACTGAGACATTGAATTAACGTCTTTTAGTTCCGGTATGAGGGACGTAGAGGAATTATGGGCTAAGGGCAATGTTCAACGTTACCATGTTATAAATAGCGTATATTGCCTGAGGATGCACCGATAAGTGGTGCGAAACCGGTCGCAGATTTAATAAAAGTCATTGATACAGCCAGTGCGGAATTTTCTTTGGAAAAATGTCGATGTTTAGCTGTGGTTGCCCGCCCTACGAAACCACATGATGGGCGAAGTTTAAACAGATTGTAAATCGTGCTCTGGAGAATTATGTGCCTAGGAAGCGGATTGAGGAAGAAAATGAGCCACCGTGGCTTAACAATGAAATTCGGAAAATGCAGAGGAAGCAAAGTGTATTACATTCTCGGTTCAAAAGAGAACGCGCAAATGAAGACAGGCAAAGGTTAATATAGATTAGTGAAAAGATCTATGCGCTAAGTTTACAACTACTGCTCATATCTTAGCAACAGATATGGCCGAGAAGCCGAGAAAAATTTGCTCCTACGTAAAGTTGCTAAGCGGTCTAAGGCTTCCATCCAGTCACTTGTTGACCAGTCTAGTATGGCAGTGGGCAACAACAAAACGAAAGCCGAAGTTTTAATTTACGCTTTTAAGAAATCCTTCACGCAGGAGAATCGTAAACATATACCGTCAGTTAAAGTTAAAAACTTCTGGGTTGTTAGGCCGCATCACATTTCCTTCTAAAATAATCGACGTTTCCACCTCTTTGCCGGGATCTTCTTCAGGATGTTTCGGTGTCCAATGTTGATAGCAACAGCTAGGCCACGAAAGCCTGCAGACTTACATACCATTCGTTGACGATCACACAGAGTCCTGTATGGACGACATCGTAATAAGCATCCCTATCGTACAGAAACAACTGAAAGAATTGAAACCAAATAAATTGCTAGTTCCGGATTTACTCGACGGAATTGGCCCTTTACTTAGCTTGCATTTATAGCGAATCTCTCTTCCACCACAAAGACCCAAGCGACTGGAAAAAAAGCACAGGTGACTCAGCGCAGGTGACTCCTTTATATAAGAAGGATAAAGAAACGACTTGCAAAATTACTGAGCAATATCCTTAACATCGGTTTGCTGCAGAATTCTTGAACATATTCTGAGTTCGATTGTCACTAATTTCCTTGAAAGCGAAAAGCGTTTGTCCACGAATCAGCACGGTTTTAGAAAGCGTCGCACATGCGGAACTCAGCTTACCCTTTTCTCACACAATACAGTGGGAACTATGGCTGAAGGGCAACAGGTAGATTCCACATTTCTAGATTTCCGAGGTGCATTTGACATTGTGTCCCATTGCAGAATATTAACGAAGATACGAGGGTATGGAACAGATTCCCTGATACGCGAGTGGCTCTAAGACTTATTAACTAATAGAGCTCAGTACACTTGTTGAAGCTGGGATTCACAGTCATAAAAAACTTTTTGAAGGACATCATCTTCACGCCAGTGACAGTTATAAGTTTTTATTACACACTATTGCAATTGCAGCTTTAGGCCATTATCAAGTGCTGCTGAAAAATATAGAATGTTTAAAAAATTATTTTACAGATTAATTATGCATCTCGACATTAAGCCGATTATACAAAACATTTTAACTATCTAGCCATGTTGCTTACATATTACGGCTTTAAGCCCCGTCAATGTAATGTAAGCTGGCAAATTTGTATGTCTCTTCTTTTTTTTCTTTATTGAGTTTCGATTCCCCCCAAAGGGAGCGGTCTGGCAGCAGCTTAGTACGCCACTCTTCAGCCTACAGAATTTTTTTAAAAAAAAATGAAGATAATAAATAATAAAAGCAGGCGATAAAATCGGTGACATAAATGGTAAAACGGCAGAAAATTGTGGAACTTAAAACATAAAACAAAAGGGAGGCGATGCTAATAAAATACACAGGAAGCAGACAGTTAAAATAATAGACAGACAATTAAAAAACACGTCGACAGTCTGATTTCTGTTCGCAAGAGATATAAAAATCACACCCAGTGACAGCATGATTTCTGTTCGCAACACTGTGGAAAATACGCACAACACTGAACACTCACTTGAACACTGCACTAAAAAGTTGGCACAAATATGACACACCACAGCCGAGGGCATATGGGGGGGGGGGGGGGTGACCTGGACAGATGATGGGAAGGAAAAGTGGGAAGGGGAGGAAAAACGAAGTGGGGTAGAGGGGGGGGGGGGGGAAGAAGGAGCCGATGGAGGATGAGGACTCATAAAAGGGGGGGGGGGGCTGGGCAGATGCGAGAGGGAGTGGGGAAAGGCAGAGGAGGGGAATGCAAAAGGACTCAGGGAGGGGGGGGGAGGAAGGGAGGCAGAGAGAGGGCAGGTGTGGAAAAAAAAGGATGGAAGAGGGGGGGGGGGGGAGAGGGAGCCCGGGGAAAGGACAGAGGAGAGGAGGGAGGAGGTAGGGATCAGAGTTGATAGGAGGGATAAATGGAGGGAGTGAGGGCATCATTGGGAGAGGGAGCTGACAAAGCCACCTTGGAAAAGGTGTAACATTTTGGCGTAACATATATGAAAATAAAATATAGTACGTCTTCCCTATGTCAATTATATAAAACACGCTACTGGCATCGAAGAGTAAAATAATAAATCGTAAAAAAGTGTAGACTATTGCTTTGGTGGGAGTTCGTAATTTTATAAAATTCATACTACACTGCATTTGTATTCGTCGCTGTACAAAAATCATAATACATTAAATTAATACGTTAGTGTGAGCCTAAGTCTGACCTGCTATTAGCTTGTGCATCGTGAGATCGAGTAAAAATTATCTGAGAATCGTTTGTTTCTCAATTCGGTTTGTTCATTTAGAAGATTATCAGGATAATTTTTGAGATGCTTGTAAATTTCCTTGTCTTCAAGGACGCTCATAACTCTTCCTTTATGTACAGCGTGTAATATTGTCAGGGCTGTATCGATTTTACTAACATTATGTTTGTTTTCACTTAAGTGTTTGCTAAACGTAGAGATGCTATTTTCTGTTTGTCTGACATGTTCTTTAAATCTGTCTGTAAATGTTCTCCGTGTTTGTCCG